>NC_138046.1:67228195-67840738 GCF_964194185.1 Rhinolophus hipposideros | reverse complement strand
TTGAGTAAATACCTAGAAATGAAATGGCTGTGTCATGATTTTGTTTTGTTATTTATTTTGTTTTGTTTAAAAATGTTACATTAACTAATTTATTTTAAAATAGTTTTAGATTTACTGAATTATTGCAAAGGTAGTACTGAGAATGTCCACATACCCAAAACTGACTTGCTCCTATTTTAATATCTTATATTAGCATGTTATATTTGTCACAATTAATGAACAAATATTGATACATTATTATGAACAAAAGTCCATACTTTATTGATACTTCCTAAGATTTTGCCTAATATCCACTGTGTGGTCTAAGCTCCAATGACAGATACTACAGAACATTTGTCATCATGTCTCCTTAGACTACTCTTGACTGTTAGTTTCTTAGATTTTCCTTGTTTTTGATGAATGTAATAATTTGGGGGAATACTGCATAGGTATTTTTTAGAATCTCCCTAAATTGGGATTTATCTGATTTTTTTTTCATGGTTAGACTGGAGTTATAGGTTTTGCCGAGAAAGGAAGCAGAGGTAAATTTCCATTCTCGTAATATCATAGCAAGTATATATACTATCAGTATTTCTTACCATTGGAGTATTAAACTTGATCATCTGACTGAGGTCATCTTTTTCAGGTTTCTCCACTATAAATTCACCCTTTTTAAACCCTTTCCATACTATATGATTTGGAAGGAAGTCACTATACACAGCCCACACTGAAGGAGTGGGAATTATGCTCCATTTCCTTGAGGGCGGAGTGTCTACATACATTATTTGGAATCTTTCTGAATAGGACATTTTTCTATTTCTCCCATTTATTAATACATTCTGTTATTTATATCTGTATGATTTATGTAAGTGTATGTTATACATTGGGTTATAATCCAATACTACTTTAGTTTTTGCTTGAATGGATCCACCTTTGGCTCTTTGGGAGTTCTATGAGTTGGTTCTAGTTCTGTTTTCATATTTAGTTTCCAATTCAAGATGATGCTATGTAATATAAATAGCCATTCTTATGATGTATAATTTTAATAGTCTTACCTGTACTATGCATTGCATTTAATTTTACGATCATTACAGAAAGCATATGATGTAGTGATATTATGAAATATAAGCTATTTCCACATTCCACCTCTATTTTTACCCTACAACAACCTTGAGGTATGAATCTAATGCTATAATAACTCTTCAAAAAAAAGAAAGACAAAAATAGAAAAAGAATATACTTTTCAAACACCAGTAATAAATGTAAGTTCTCAGTGAATTTTTTAAAAGAATATAGAGAATAGATATTTTGTCACAGGGTACGTAGCATTTTTCTCAGGAAAAGAAAAATACTTGTCACTTGGGTTCTTTACTGGTAGTTCTCCATAAGCCCTGGCCTCCAAATTTATTATTTTTTCAACCCTTCCACAGTGTCTACATCTCAACTCCAACCACTCTTCTCTTCTAAGATCTTTCCTGTGGGTCTCTCTTTTTGTACCAGAAACCACTGCTTTCCTTAGGTGAGGTGAAATCTGTGTGCCATCACTAATGCAAGAGTTACATTCTCAAGACCTAAAACTTTCCTGTGTAACTTAGGTCAAGATGGGAACTAATGAAGTTAGTAGCTAGAGTCTTGGTTGAAACAAAGACTTCAGTGGGATTGTAGCCACATCCTGTTATGATTTCCCCAGACACACAATGCATATTTGGAAAATTTTAGACTTCGTAAATGACAGAAAGTTTATGTTAATTTCCTATACCATGAAGTGAGGACTATTATTTTAAGAAGGGTCAGGTGGAGGCACCTGAAACTGTTTCTCATACCCCTGCCAAAATAGTAGACCTAAAGAAATATATCATCACTCACAGAATTACAGATATTATCATATAAGATTGGAAAAGTACAGAGGTAGAGATTTATAACATAATCTCACTAGATTACCCTGATAAGTTGTTTAAAATATCAGGTAAGTGTGAAATCAGCAAGATGACAAGTAGGAGATACCAGTCTTTGTCCCCTCCACCAATAAAAAAAATAAAAATAAAAAATAGAAAACTATCTATGAAAGAAAATTAGGAAGGCTCATGAGTCCAGATAAGAACGAATATCAACATTATGCAACAAGAATGGAGAATAATCACACAGAATTACTAGGGAGATTGGCTTAGCAGAGATGTCCAGAGACCGCTAGGAACAAAGCCAGAAAAGTATACTATAAGAAAAGAAAACTAAAGGCTAACATCCTTAATAAACATAGATGAAAAAATTCTCAATAAAATATTGGTAAAATAAATTCAACAGCACATTTATAAGTTTATACACTATGATAAAATAGGATTTATCCCTGACATGCAAAAATGGTTCAACATACGAGGCCTGACAATTAAATTCATGTACTTGTTGCAACGATGCTGTTTAACCTTTTTTTTTTATATATATATCATAGGGATTTTCATTATGAACTTGTGCTAACTGGACAAATAGTTAACCAAGTTTACTATTTGGATGTGCTGGAAAAGCTACGTGAAAAAGTTAGACGAAAATGATCTGAACTTTTCTCCAACAATTCCTGGCTCTTGCATCACGACAATGCACCAGCTCACATGGCACTGTCTGTGAGGGAGTTTTTAACCGGTAAACAAATAACTGTATTGGAACACTCTCCCTACTCACCTGATCTGGCCCCCAATGACTTCTTTCTTTACCCAAAAATAAAGGTAATTTTGATGACATTCAGGACATACAATGACAGCTCTGCTGGCCATTACAGAAAGAGTTCCAAAACTGCTCTGAAGGGTGGATTAGGCACTGGCATTGGTACATAGCTTCCCAAGGGGAGTACTTCGAAGGTGACCATAGTGATATTCAGCAATAAAGTATGCAGCACTTTTTCTAGGATGAGTTCAGGAACTTAATTGTCTGACCTCATATGCAAATGAATAAGAGTGAGATACCACGTTAAAAAACTGAAAGATAAAAATCATATACTCACCTCAAGAGACGCAAAAAAGCATTTCACAATATACAACACCTTTTCATATTTAAAATTGTCAACAAATTGGGTATAGAAGAAATATACTTTGACATAATAAAGTGGTATATGACAAGCCCACAGCTAACATAATACTCAGAGCTTTTCTTCTAACTCAGGAATAAGGAAGGATGCCTTCCTGATCATAGAACTTGACAAGTGTGCCCACTGTCACTACTCCTATTCAACACAGTACTGTGAGCAATAGTCAGAACAAATATACAAGAAAAATAAACAAAAGGCATCCATTTGAGAAAGGAAGAAGTAAAACTTTCTGTTTGCAGAGGACATGAACTTACATATAAGAAACCCTGAAGGCTCCAACAAAAAAATGTTAGAACTAATCAACAAAATCAGTAAACTTTCAGGTTACTATAACAATATATGAAAATTAATTGCATTGCATTTCTATACATTAACAGCAAACTATCTGAAAGAGAAATAAAAAAAATAATTTGTACTAGTATTAAAAAGGAAAAAAAATATTTAATGTCGATGATAAAACATCCAACCTAAGAGAAAACTTATGAGTTTACTTGAGCCAAACTGACAATTGCTGGGAGGCAAAATCTCAGTGGATTAAAAAAGCTCCGGAAAATAGGTTTTGCAACTTATATTATACATTAGAATCAAAGGAAGAGGGTAACATGAGATCCATTGGTGGTAGATTAAGGGGGTGGGAGAAAGCAAAACAGGGAAATCTCTGGGATTGTATAAAAAGTAAACTGGATAGACACACACTTCTTTTACATTGATGGGTACAGAATAGGTGACAGCATTTTACAAGCAAATAGAGATGGTAATCAAGGGACAAGAACAACAAAGAGGGATTCTGAAGTTTCCTTCTCTGGTGTAGTGGGTTGTGCCCTGCGGGAGCCAGAAAAAGGGATTACTCTGACATTTCCAAGGGTATATTATCTTACATGCAAAAAGACAATAGACAAGCTCACTTAAAGTAAAGATTGACTCTTGTCAAGGAAGCTACAAGCCAAGGATGTGACTACCTGCCATAAACCACTTTTAGTTAGGAATTTTTATGTTTAGATCATTCTATATGGTTAATTTTGGTCTCTGAGTTTGGAGGGCCTGACATGCAGGCCTCCCCTGAGCTGGTCAGGTTTAGTATGTGGCCCTTTTTTCATCCACACTTCCCCCTTTTGGTCACAAATCAATGCAAAGGATGCATTGATGACCAACAGTTTGGTTGGATAATGTGGTACCATGGTGATAGGCAGGCTTATCCCTAGGAAGTCTTAGTGTCATCATTTGTCTTGCTAAAGTTGTGGACCATTGGGGATGGGGCAAGACCATAAACTTGGATGGCAGTCAAGGCTGACTTTTTTTTTTTTTTTTTTTTTTAAAGGAAAGGCAGGTCTTATGGGCCTTCACTAAGTAAAATGACACACTGGATCATTTCTAACCTATAAGTTATCATGATCCAAGTTTTGCTGTCTGTCTTACTTTTTTGTATTTTGCACCCAGTATAACATTTACTTGTAGTTTGAGGGCACACCATATACCTCTTCACAATCTAACCATGAAGTGGGTTCTCATTTACTAATGGTGTTGTTGTTATTCTTGTTAATATTTTAATATGGCCCATCTACTTTCCATTGGAAGCACTCAAGTGTCATTAATTATTACTCTGATTTCTGCTAGTTGTATAACTGGGAATTGTAACTTTAAGGTTTAATAGGGGCCAAGGCTGTAAGAATACAATGGTATAAATTAAAATTACTGTCTAAAAAGTTCTAGAGGAAACTAAGTGTTTCATAAATAAGTTTTCTGTATCTCAGCAGCAATTATAGAGTGCCATTTTTTATGTACATCCACTTGACCTTCTCTCTGAATTAATATAGTTAGTAGTCTTTGTTGAGTTAGGGGGTCAGCATAATTGGATTTTAATATTTATATATAAAATTCCTTTTTCAATATTTCTTTTCCAATAACCTTCTACAAATTTACTTGTCTTTCTCAGTCTCTTTTTCCTCATTCAAAAACAATCAACTTACTAAGACAAATTCCTATTAACTTCTCTTAAAAATACACACACGTCCCTTTTCTTCCTTCTACAATAACATTCCTTCTAAATTTCAAAACCATAAAAATAATATTATTGATAATATAAAAGTTATATACCGTTAGCAATTATTAACAGTTGGGCTATATAGGTACAGGGTTTAAGAAAAGCCTAAAGAACAAGTTTTACTATCACTATGACTAATGTTATTAACAGGCAGGTAAAGACAATCAAACAAATGGTTATTTTAATTTCAATAACAATTATGTAGGTATACTGACCTTCTCACTGTGTTGGGGTAGCTGTGTAACCCTGATGTCAGCAGCTCTTCATCCTTGAGGAGTCTTTGATGTCCACTGATAAGTCCCTTCCAACAAGGTTGGAGAGTCTTTAATTGATGTCTTGTCCAATGGACAAAATTTCTAGGTTGTGAGTCATGGTCTTTGAAGTCTTTATCTCCCGGGATCACACTGAAACGAATCAGTTACCAATTTATCAATTTCTTTAAGATAATTGATAAGTCCTTGATAATAATGTAGAATGTCTTCTTTTAGTAAGGTTTGTTCATATGTCCCTTCACATAGGGTGAAAAATGACTAATGAGGGGAAAGCTTGTGTTTACCAAAAGGAGTATATCTCAGGCTGAGAAGCACTATAAGGAGAGCTTTTAGCCAAGGGAGATTAAAAACTTCTGAAAATTTACCTAGTTGAGTTTTAGTTGTATCATTTGTACATTCCACCAATCTAGAGCACTGCGATAAGCACAATGAAAATGTTATAAAATAAGCCAAATATTACAAATAGGTTGCATTATTAGCCCAGTGAAATGAGTCCCTCAGTCACTATGTAACTGACAGGCAATTCCCCATTGGGGATTATTTTTTTCCAATAATAATTTACCTACCATTAAGTCTTTTGCTCTCCTGCAAGGAAATGTTTCAAGCCCCAGTGAGACAACATACAAATCATGATTAACACATATTTATATTCTTGAGATAGTGGCATTTGGATAAAATCCCATTATCACACATCAAAGGACCTAAAGGAAGTGGAAAATGTCCTTGGGACCCATAGAGTGATTTTCCAGGGTTATATTTTAGACAGATAGAACATCTTCTATACACTTTATGAGCTACAGTCAGAGGTTTGCAATAATATTCTTTCCTCCATGAAATCATCTTTCCAAGACCCCAATGTATTAACTCATGTACATGTTGAAGTATAGGTAATTGAGCTCCTATAGGTAAGATTAAGTCTACGCTATATCCGTTTGGGTCAAAGATTCCCCCTTTTTGTTGCCATATTTTCTTTACTTCTTTGGCAGCTGTCCATTGGAATTGTAAGAGTCTTTTATTGATTTAATAAAGAGAAGAAACATTCTGAGGTCTGGATAATATTGCTGTTTATTGTTACTAGTTTAGCTTCAATATTAACTATTTTCTTTTGCTTCCATGGTGGCAGCTTTAGAATGTCCTGGAATTTTTATAATTGCCAATTGTTCTGGTTGCTATATGACATACAATAATTCCGCAACCTGTTTTCCATTCTTCATGAGCTGCCCTGAGGAAGTTAAGAAGCCTCATTGCTTCGACAACATTTCGAAGTTGTGAGCTACACCAAAAGTATAGCAACTATCAGTATACATATTGGCTAATTGATCTTTGGCTCATTGATAAGCCTCTGTTAGAACAATTAATTCAGTTTGTTGGGCAGATCATATTCAAGTAAATAAGAAACTTTAATTTATGTTCACCATGAAAGTTATTGCATATCCAGCTAAGTAATGTTCCTGTTCATCTTTCAGTTAAGAGTCTGCATGATCAATAAAGGTTTCCTGAAAACCATTCCTTGGAACAAGAAGGTGGTCAGTAAGCAAAACACAATTGTGGATGTCTTCATCCTGTACAGAGGGTAATAAAGTTGCTGGATTAAGACTGTTATGAAGAGTTAAAGTAAAATTAGATGCAGAAAGCAAAAGTACTTCATAAGTGCCGATCAACTGACAGAAGTGTTGAGTGTGATGAGAGCTCAGTGGAGACACAACAGAATGAGTAACACATGAGTTCTGACAATTAAGTTCATGAATTTGCCACCATGAGCATATATTGGCAGCACCGTACAAACAGCATGGTAAGGTTTCATAACCTTGGTGTATCCGTGTCTCACAGCTGTGTTCATGTCAACATGTGGTTGTGTCTTGCTGAGTGGCATTCATTATTGTTGTGTGTTTTTGTGTGCAAGATTGCAAGATCAACATCAAAGCACAAAAGGCAATCATATTTCTAAATACTAACAATGAAATTGTAGAAACCAAATTTAAAAATAAAATAGCATTTATAAAATTAGACATACATTTTTTTCAAAAAAACTACACAGTATCTGTATGTGGAAAATTATAAAATGATATGGAAAGCCCAGAAAACATTGCTAAATAAATGAAAACACACAATGTTCACGGAGTGAAAAACTCAACACAGTAAGATGACAATTCTCTACCAATTCATGACTAGGTTTAATATAATTTTCATAAAATTCCAAGAAAGGTTTTTCATTTATTTTTTTAAGAGTCCGGGTATTAGTGCAGTCAAATAGAGGATAATAACGTAATGTACGAGGTCTGACAATTAAGTTTGCAAACTTGCCACTGTGCGCTTACATTGGCAGCACTGTACAAACAGCTCAGTAAGGTTTCATAACCTCGGTATATCAGTGTCTCAAAGTTGTGTTCGTGTCAATGTGTGGTGGTGTCTTGCTGAGTGGTGTTTACTATTGTTGTTGCGTGTTCTTGTGTGCCATCACAAGAATGTCTGAGCTTGAATAAGAGCAACGACAAACATTAAATTTCATGTTAAACTTGGCAAGAGTGGAAGTGAAATCAGGGACATGTTAGTCCAAGTTTATACGGATAATGCCATGAAGAAAACAGCAGTGTACAAATGAATTAAACGTTTTTCTGAGGGGAGAGAACACATCACTGATGAAGAGAGGTCAGAGCGGCCAGTAAAGAGCAGAACTGAAGAAAACATTGCAAACATCTGTCAAATCGGGCATCAAAATCGTTGGCTGACTGTGAGAAGCATAGCAGACAAAGTAGATATTGATTGAGAAACAGGAAAATCTTAACTGAAAATCTTCCATGAGAAAGGTGTATGCAAAAATGGTCCTGAAGGAGCTCGCTGATCAACAAAAGCAAAGGAGAGTTGAAGTTTGCCAGGATCTTTAGGAGAGGTGAAACAATATTTTGGGCCATATTATCACTGGTGATGAGCCATGAGTGTACCAATATGACCCTGAAACAAAGCATCAAATGCAAAATGGAAGTCAGCCAATTCTCCACGACCAAAAAAGTTCCATCAGTCCAAATCAAGAGTCAAAACAATGTTGCTAACCTTTTTTAATATCAAAGAGATTATTCATTATGAATTTGTACCAACTGGACAGTTAACCAAGTTCACTATTTGAAACTGCTGAGAAGGCTGCATGAAAAAGTTAGATGACATGAACTTTTTGCCAACAATTCATCACGATAATGCACCAGCTTACACAGCAATGTCTGTGAGGGAGTTTTTAGCCAGTGAACAAATAACTGTATTTGAACACCCTCCTACTCACCTGATCTGGCCCCAAATGACTTCTTTCTTTTCCCAAAGGTAAAGGAAATATTGAAAGGAAGACGTTTTGATGACATTCAGGACATCAAGTATAATATGACAACAGCTCTGATGGTCATTCCATAAAAAGAGTTCCAAAATTGCATTGAAGGGCGGTGGACTAGGCACTGACATCAGTGCATAGCTTCCCAAGGGGCGTACTTCAAAGGTGACCATAGTGATATTCAGCAATGAGGTATGTAGCACTGTTTCTATGGTGAGTTTGCAAACTTAATTGTCTGACCTCATAAATAACAGAGTGCCTATAACTACCTCTTCTGTTTGCATAACATGACTGTAGCAGGGATGGCTGTCATGCAGGGAGAAAGGCCTTTAACTACTGAGTTTCATCGTCCAGAGCTTCATCAGCATGTTTTCCTTCAGGGTTCCGTTGAATTGGATCAGATTGATCTGATTTTAATACGATATATAGAGGCTGGTCCTTAATGAAAATTTTGAAATCTAATTGTGACAGTAGTCAGACCCAGGTATCCTCTAAGCTGTTTTTGTTTTGGGAAGAGGAAAGAATATTATTCCTCTAAGTCTTTTAGGGTTAATTAGTAGCCTATCCTTAGATATCAGATAACAGGTATTTTACTTGGAGTAAAGAGAATCAAATCTTGTCCTTTGAGACCCAGTGTTGTTTATGACTAGTTATTGTAATAGGTAAATTGTGTCCTCTTGGGAATCTAATATATCCTAGAGCATAAGAGTAAATCATCCACATATTGGATTAGAGTGCAATTTCTAGGAAATTCAACATTATTTAATTCAGCTTTTAGTATCTGAGAGAAATAGGTGGGACTCTCTGTATACCCCTGGGGCATTACTGTCCAAGTAAACTGAAATTCCCAGGTGGAAAAGAAAAGAGGTATTTCCTGTCTTTTTTTTTTTTCTTTTTTTTTTTTTTAACAGGAATGCTGAAAAACGCACCACATAAATCTATCACTGAAAAATATTGGCAATACATTCAGGAGTAGCTGATAGATAATAGGGCATGTGGATTTGGAACCACAGGGTTCTATTTATAGCTCTGAGATCCTGTGCAAATCTCCATCCTTTGCCATTGGGTTTCTTTCCTGGAAGGATGGGAGAACTCCAGGTGCTCATACATGGAATTATAAGCCCTTCTTTTACAAGGTAATCTTGCATAATGGTCTAATTCCAGCTAGTGCATCAGGCCTTGAAAGATATTGGCAAATATTAGGTAGAGGCAAAGTATTACCACTAGTTAGTTTAATAGGAGTTGCTGACAATCTTGCCAATATCTGTACTGGAAAAAGCCTAAAATTGGAACATCCTGAAACAAACATGCAGTCAGTCTCAAGACTAGTTTCTTCTCATGTAGTTTATTTTAAAGTAATTATTTTCTCAATTCAATTCATTTAGTTCTAAATACATTTCACCCTTCTGGGAGAAGGATATGTGAGCATCATTGGTTAGAAAGTCTTGCCCTATTGGGTGAGTTAGGGCAGATTTGACTAGTGAAAATATAGGTTGCCCCATAACATTTCCTGGCAGGAGCGGAATACGTTCTGATTTAAACAGACATTAGTTGATTAGATGTCCCTACCATTTGTACAGAAGATTTACTCTAAGGGAGAGGGCAACTTAGGTAGTATTAACAGATAAAGTAACCCTAGTATCCACAAGAGCCTTAGTAGTTTCCTCTTTTATGGTGATTTCAATTTCTCCTAAAGTGTTAGTGAAGGCGAAATGTTCCCATAGTCCTTGGAGCAGCTCTATGCTTGCTTCTTTCTTTTCTTTTTCTAAATCCCATTTCAGTTTTCTATAGTCCTTAAGGTGACCTGACTTTTTACAATAAAAGAAGACCCCCCTCTACAGGAGTTTCCCTAGCAAACTTCATTTAGTAAATCTGTTGCTTTGCTCTCAGAAACCCGTAAGTGCATTAATTGGAATAGGTTAGAAAAACCAGGATCATGTGATCTAAAAGTTAATTCAAACTCCTTTGCAAACTCATCAGTGTCCTAGGGAGGGTTGGGAAATCTTTAGTGTATTCCTTAGTTCTGTTTGTATACAACTGCCGATTGCCCTCTGCCTTACACCAACTTTTCTCTGAAGGGAGCTGCCAGAATTTCTGTGTTTTTTTTTTTTTTTTTTTTTTTTTCCTCTAGCCTGTCCTGGTCTGATTTTTCATTGAGTATGTTCTAGGTCAGTAAGGAGATGCAATAGAGGTGTAAAAGATAGAGAGAGAGGGAGGAAAGGAGAGTAAGTGCAGACAACAAAATAAAGCCTACAGTGGGACAGTTGGAGAAGAGGAAAAAGTAAGGTGTTGGCATTGAGTGGCTTCGGAAACCTTAATTCAGAGACAGTCTCAAAATTTTCTTACTAACATCCTGAAAAGAACATCTTCTATTTGTCAATTGAGGTAAGCCTCCCATATTGTTTGGTTTGATTTTTAAGCCAGCTTTATCTAATTTTGTACACAAAAAATTAATTTAGATGTCAAAAGAGCTCCATTTTGGCCACCTTAAGTTGATATCACTTCTAGTTAAATCTTTCCATTTCTGTAAGTACTTGTAAATAAAGACTTCCTAGGAACTATACATCTGTAGGAGTATTGATGGGGCAGTGGTCTGGGAGCTTGTCAGCTTTTGAGGCATGATTTCCCATGTTAATTTTAGTTTTCTCTTGAGATATGCAGTCTGAACAAATTTCTAGTGATATTGTGTAGTGAGTGGGATGAAGTGTGCTGCTTATGGCTTCAGCTCCAAGAGGCTATCAACTCCCAACTCGCTTCAACCCTCTCTTATATGTCTTGGTTTCTCTCCCCAGCTGTCTATTACAACTTTGAGAACTCAGAGTGCTAGGTAACAAGCCTTTATGTGCACGTTCCTGATTGAGTCAAGTATTTAATTACAGTTATGTTGGAATTCCCTATGGGGCCACTGCATGTTTTGAGAAGTACCCTCAAATACCTCCACCTTAGATTCTTACCTTAGATTCTTAGTTATCTAAGAATACCCAAAATTCAAGCTGGAGGGACAAAATGTCCCTTATCTTCAGAGCTGAACAAATTTAGACTCATTTATCCAGCAAAAGGTTTTCTTCAGACTCACAGTAAGCTATTCCAATTGGTAAGCCAAAATTAAAAACCATCCACCTTTTTTTTTCTCTCCTGTTCCTGAGTTATCTCAACTCTTATCCTTAGACTGGGCTATCTCAACCCTTAACCTTTAATGCCACCTCAAGGATTAAAAAAAAACAAAAACAAAAAACCACAGCTCAAATAAAGTCAGAGCCTCCTTAAAACAGGGAGGTCTAGAATTTCAAGAAAAACTCACCCAAGTTCACCTGTGCAAAGTAGGAAGCCAGTGGGGCACAATGGGCCCCTGCTGGGACCTAGCACCAAATCTGGGTCTGCAGGGTGGTCCTGGGTGGGCTTCTCTGGCATCCTGCCAACTACACCAAGTAATGTTAACAAAAGAAATCCAGCCTAGGAGAAAACTTGTAAGTTTATTTGACTCAAACTGACGACAATTGCTGGGAAGCAAAATCTCAATGGTTTGAGAAAAGCTCTGGAAAATGGGTTTTGCAACTTAATTTGTACATTAGAATCAAAGGAAGAGGGTTACATGAAATCCATTGGTGATAGATTAAGGGGGTGGGAGAAAACAAAGTGGGGAAGTCTCTGGGATTGGATAAAAAGCAAACTGGAGAGACACATGCTTCTTTTACATTGGTAGGTACAGAATAGGTAACAGCATTTTACAAGCACATAGAGATGGTAATCAAGGGACAAGAACAGCAAAGAGGGATTCTGAAATCTCCTGCTCTGGTGTAGTTGGTTGTGCTCCACGGGTCCAAAACAGGGATTACTATGACATTTCCAAGGGCATGTTATCTTAGATACAAAAAGACAACAGGCAGGTTCACTTAAGGTGAAGATTGACCTTTGTCTAGGAAGCACAGGCCAAGGACATTACCATAGGCCATGACGTATTTTAACTAGGATTTTTATGTTTAGACCATTCTGTTTCCTACTGCTATTGAGCAAAAACTGCTCAATAGCAAAAACAAAACAAAGCAAAAAAAAACAAAAAAACAAAAAAAACCCAAAACAAAAACAAACAGACTAAAAACCCAAACAAAAAAACAGACTTGAATAAATGTGTGTCAAAAGAAAATATGCAAATGACCAATAGGTATATGACAAGATGCTCAACATCACTTATTATAACGGAAATGCGAATTAAAACCACAATAATATATCATCTCACACATTTTAGTATGGCTATTATAAAAAAAAAAGACGACAAGTGTAGTTGAGGATGTAGAGAAATTGGCACCCTTGTACACTGGTGGTGGCAGTGCAAAATGGTGGTGCCACTATATAAAAACAGTGTGGAGGTTTTTCAAAAATTAAGTAGAGACCTACCATATGATCCAGCAATCCCATTTCTGGCTATTTATCTAGAATAATTGAAATCAGGGTCTCAAACAGATGTTAGCATACCAATATTCATTGTGGCACTATTCACAATAGGCAAGATGTGGAAACAAACTAAATGTCCATTGATGGATAAATGGATAAAAACGTGATATAGTCATACAATGGAATATTATTCAGCCAAAAAAACGAAGGAAATCCTGCAATATTGGATAATATGGATAAAACTTGAAGACATGCTAAGTGAAATAAGCCAGTCAGAGAAAGACAGATACTGCATGATTCCACTTATATGAGGTATATGAAATAGTCAAACTCATAGATACAGAGAACAAACTGATAGCTGCTAGGTGGGAGGTGGGGTGGGGGGCTGGGTAAAAAAGTTGAAGGGATTAAAAAGTACAAATTGGTGGTTACAAAATACGTAGTCATGGGGATGTAAAGTACAGTGCTAGGGATATAGTCAATAACATTGTAATAACTACGTATGATGTAAAGTGGGTACTAGACTTATCAGGGGGATCAGTTGGAAAATTATGTAAATGTCTAATAACTATGCAATACACCTGAAACTAATATGATATTGAATGTCAACTGTAATTGGAAAAGAATTTTAATAAAATATCAAACTCATAGAAGCAGAGAGTATAATTATGATTAACAAGGGCTGGAGTAGGAAAGGGAAATGGGAAATCACTAGTCAATGGGCATAATGTTTCAATTATGCATGAAAAATTGTTTCTAGAGATGTGTTGTATAATATTTTATCTATAATTAACAATACTGTATTGTGCACTTAAAATTTTGTTAAAAGGGTAGATCTTATATTTATGGTTTTTATTATATATGGTTTTTATTATGGTTTTTATTATAACAAAATCAAATTAAAACAAGCAGACCAAACAAACTAAAACAATATAAGAATGGAGCCCTTCTATCTGGAAATGATGATGAAGAGCATCATTAAGAACAAAAACGTATTTTAGATAAATATTTGCCCTTCATTCCTGGAACACATCTGCTGGCACAAATATTAATGGTTTATAGAATATGTTATCGATTATCACAGTATCTTACACACCATCAGCTTTTACAAGGGGTTTCATGGTATGGTAAAAGAAGTGCAGTAATAACTTCACACATAATGTATTTTACTGGCTGTAAAATGTGTCCTACAATCCAAAAGTATCATTTGATAGAATGGTGGAAGGGACTTTTGAAGAAGTCTCACATATGGTAAAACCTAGAAGATAACACCCTCTGTTATGCAAGTTGATGAAGTGTAGGTCTTAAACCACTGGTTAACATAGAGTATTATCTCTCCCATAACAAGACTGCAATGACTGCGAATCAAAATATTAGGGTTCAATTAGGCTCTCCTTCGACTAAATCAATCACTTACATGTTGTTTCTGTCACTTATCTTTCCAGTGACCTTCACATTAAAATAACTGTGAGTTAACTAAGCGTGGAGGCCTCAATGTCCAAATGAAGCAACGTTCCATCAAGAAACACAATACTGGACCTGTTATTTTGGAAGCTGAGTTATTCCCTTGGCAATTTTAGCCTCCTTGTGTTTTCGACTCAAAAGGAAGAGAAGAGAAGAGAAGAGAAGATGGGATTTAAAAAAATTAGCTATGTTTATCAATTTAAGCCTGTGACCAGATATAGAAGCAGGAATTATAACGGACAGTTGTCATGCATTTGCCTTCTACTCTCCATTTTGTCATTCTATGTTATATGGAAAGCATTAGGAATAGCTAATGTTTTAGCTTTAACATAAAAATAAAAATGGATTAATATCAACAAGTAATGATACTGTTGCTGATGGGATTTGTGTCTTTTTTGTAGTGGGCATAAATGTTTCAACTGGACAAAGAACAAAAGTACATGCTGAGAGCTAAAAACAGTTTGTCAGATAATCTCCATTTTCTCCCTCAGACACATTCTCCAAAATTTTTCATTCTTCTCTGACCTCCAGGAACCTAACATACATGAACTCTATCTAGCTCTCTGTCTTCTAGTTGGATTCCAACAATGGGAGACACTTGAGGCACCCTGGATAGTAAGAGGGAAATGAGACTGAACTATATATATCTTCATATTCCCCGTGCCAGGCTCCAATTGGAAGCAAGCTGCTTTCCTCAATCAATAGCCGTAGCTCTTGTTCAGGGCCTTTCTTCTACCTACAGCTCTCTCTCTGGCTTCTGGGAAATTTCTTTTTGTACCTTTAGGTAATGGTTCCCTTGCATTTAAGTTACCAGGATGCTTCATCATCTCTTGTCAGTTTCTCTTAAGCCATAATTTAACTTTGTAAACTTAAACTTCATTAAACTCTCTTCTGTCTCCCTATTCCTTATATAGTACTACTTTGCTAGTATATAGTAAAATTTATGCAATCAATTTCTAATATCAATTTTTAGTTTATTTCTACACAACATCATGTTTTAGCAGAGATTGATTTAATTTTACCATTTTCTAATGTAAAAACATTGGGATCAAAATCATTGTATGTAAATATCTATGAATAGTTCTAATTATTTCTTCAGGAAAAAAAAAGGCCTCATTATGCGATTACTGGATCGAATTTCATGGACAATAAGACTGCAGATGCAGAGTTCCAAATTGCCAAAATTTTACTACCAAAATTATCCTGTGAAAGTATGTCATTTCCATATTAACAGGGGGTCATCAAGGTTGTGTAAATAAAAGTAAAAAAAAAAATGTAATATTGCTCTTCTGATTTACATTCATGTAATTATAAGTGAAGTAATATTTCAATATTTACATTTCTTGAACACTCTTTTATATCTCCTTTTGTGAATGTCCTTTTCCTGGATACAGACATACCTCAGAGATATTGTGGGTTTGGTTCCAGACCACCACAATAAAGCAAATATTGCAGTAAAGCTAGTCATAATATTTTGCTGGTGCAGCCTTGCCTTCAATTTGTAAAAAAGATGGAGGAGGGTCCAAGATGGTAGACTAGGTAAGTGCTATGCCTACTGCATCCCAAGATCACATCAAAATTACAAATAAATTATAGATCAACCTCAAGAATCGTCTGAAGACTAGCTGAGCAGAACCCTTATAATTAATGATATAAAAAAGAGGCCACATAGAGACTGGTAGGAGTGGTAGGGATGTGATATGAGCTGACCCCAATCCCACAGATAGTGGTTGAACACTGAGAGGGACACCATGGTGTTGGAAATCCCCCAGAAGAGGGAGGGGTCCCAGCCCCACAGAGGGCTCCGCAGCCCAGAAGTCCTGTACCAGGAAAAGGAGTTGCCACAACATCTAGCACAAAAAATCAGTGAGGACTCTGTCTGCCCATCCTGGTGAGATGGAAGGCAGCTAGAAACCAAGATAACCACTTAAAGGGCCTTCAGACAGACTCAATCACTTTCAAACACTCACCTGGGCTCTGGTGGAGTGGTAGCAACTCAAGAGGTACCAGAGACATAGAGGGAAAGATTGAATTGTGTGGATCCAGAGTGAGGACTGGAGGGAGAGCAGCCATTATCCCTGTGTGGCACCTGCCTCACTTGTAGCCTACAGGAGGGCACCACCTTTTCCATGTTGAACAATCCCCCACCTAAGTGTCAAATCTCAGTGCATTCATCTGGTAAAATCTATGCTAGCACAACACCTTGGTGAAGCCCTGGGTCTGCACCCCCTACATCTAGTACTCCATCACCTGGGGCACTCTTGGCTACTGGGTGGCCAGCCCTGACCTACAAGCTGGAGGAGCAGCAGATGGCCCATTGTTGCCCAGGGACCATTTGGTGGTGGGCAGTGAGCCACACCTATGCCACAACCTCTCATGGGCAGCTCTCAGGGACCTGTGGGCCTAAGGCGAATGGTAGCTGGCCATGATGTTCTCAGGGCATTTTTAAAAAGTGGTCACGGGCCTGGCATCAGTGCAAGAACCTAAAATGCATTAACTCCATAAAAACTATAGCCCACAACCCACACCTCCCTAAAGCCCAACCCTACCCACGTAGAGATGCATTGCTGAGGGCACTCTTAGTGCCTGGGTGGCGCATCCTGCTCTGCAAGCCACAGAAGACTTTTACAGCAAAGGACAGCCTGCAGCTGCCCAGGGAACTTTTGGTGGTAGGCAGTGAGCCACAACTTGAGTTTCAATTGCTCTTTGGAAGCTCTTGGGGATCTGTGTGCCTGAGGCTAGTGATAGCTGGCTGCAGTGTTCTCGGGGAGTTTTGTGAAGTGATCACAGGCCAGGCATTGTCCTGATGCTAGCAAGATCAATGAAACCAAGAGCTGGTTTTCTTGAAAAGATAAAGAATACTGACAAACTTTAAACCAGACTCATCAAGAAAAAAAGAGAGAGGATTCAAATAAATAAAACCAGAAATGATAGAGAAAAAGTGACAACCGACACCAGAGAAATAGAAGAAAAAAAAATAAGAAAATACTATGAGCAACTATATACCAACAAATTGGACAATCTGGAAGAAATAAATTCCTAGAAGCATAAAATCTTCCAAGGATGAATCAAGAGAAACAGGAAATATGAACCAACTGATTACTACTAATGAAATCAAATCAGTAATCAACAAGCTCCCAACAAACAAAAGTCCTGGACCACTTGGCTTCACAGGTGAATTTTACCAAACTTTCAAAAAAGAATCAACACCTATTCTCCTCAAACTATTCCAAAGAATCCAAGAGGAGGGAAGGCTGCCAACATCATTCTATGAGGCCACCTGATTCCAAAACTAGAGAAAGACATTACAAAAAAAGAAAACTATAGGCCGATATCCCTGATGAACATAGATGCAAAAATCCTGAACAAAATATTAGTAAAGCAAATTCAGCAATACATTAAAAAGATCATACACTACAATCAAGTGGGATTCATTCCTGGTACGCAATGTTGGTTTAATATCTACAAACCAATTTACATGACATACCACATAAATAAAATTAAAAGTAAAAATCATATGTCATATAAATAGATGCAGAAAAACATTTGACAAAATCCACCATCCATTTACAATAAAACTCTCAGCAGAGTGGGAATAGAGTCAATATATCGCAGCATAACACAGGACGTACATGACAAACCGACTGCTAATACCATACTCAATGGGGAAAAGCTAAAAGCATTCTCCTTAAGTTCAGGAGCAAGATAAGAATGCCCACTTTTATTTAACATAATCTTGGAAGTCCTACACAGAGAAATCAGATAAGAAAAAGAAAAAAAGGCATCCAAATTGGAAAGGAAGAAGTAAAACTGTCATCACTTGTAGATGAGATGATACTATATAGAGAGAACCCCAAAGATTCCCCCCAAAAAACTATTAGAACACATAAATGAATTTAGTAAAGCAGCAGGATACGAAATTCATATTAAGAAATAAGCTTCATTTTTATATACCAATAATGAACTATCAGAAAGAGAAATTAAGAAAACAATCCCATTTACATTTGATAAAAAAAATACTTAGGAATAAATTTAACCAAGAAACTAAAAGATCTGTACTCATAAAGACATTGAAAAAAGGAATTAAAGAAGATACAAATAAATGGAAACATATATCGTGCTCATGGATAGGAAGAATTAATATAATTAAAATGTCCACATACTGAAAGCAATCTAGATTCAATGCAATCCCTATCAAAATACCAATGGCATTTTTCACAGAACTAGAACAAATAATCCTAAAATTTATATGGACCCATACAAAACCCCGGAAAGCCACAGCAATCCTGAGAAAGAACAAAGCTGGAGGCATCACACTACCTGATATTAAGTTATACTACAAAAATATAGCAATCAAAATAGTATGGCATTTGCATAAAAATAGACACATAGATCAATGGAACAGAATAGAGAGCCCAGAAATAAATCCATGCCTATATGGTCATTTGATCTATGACAAAGGAAGCAAGAATATACACTGGGGTTAAGACAGTCTATTAAAGAAATGGTGCTGGGAAAACTGGACAGATATATGCCAAATAAAAAATGAAACTGGACCACCTCTTATGCCATCTACAAGAATAAACTCAAAATGGATTGAAGACTTAAATTATATAGATTGAAGTCTTGAAACCATAAAACTCCTAGAAGAAAATATAGGAAGTACTCTCTCAGACATTACCTTTAGTAGTATTTTTACTGATATTATCTCCTCACGCAAGGGAAAAAGAAACAAACAAAATAAACCAATGAAACTACATCAAACTAAACAGTTTTTGCATAGCAAAGAAAACCATCAACAAAACAAAAAGACATCCTACTGAATGGGAGAAGATATTTGTCAATGATACATCTGATAAGGGGTTAATATCCAAAATTTGTAAAAAACTCATAAAACTCAACACCAAAAAACCATATGATCCAATTAAAAAATGGGCAGAGAATCTGATTAAACATTTCTCCAAAGAAGACATACAGATGGCCAATAGACATATGAAAGGATGCTCAATGTCACTAATCATCAGAGAAATGCAAGTAAAAACCAGAATGAAATACCACCTCATTCCTGTCAAAATGGCCATCATCAATAAATCAAAAACAAGTGTTGGCGAGGATGTGGAGAAAAGGGAACCCTCATACACTGTTGGTGGGATTGCTGATTGGTGCAGCCACTATGGAAAACAGTATGGAGGTTCCCTAAAAAATTAAAAATAGAACTATTTTATGACTCAGCAATTCCACTCTTGTGTATTTATACAAAGAAATCCAGAACACTAATTCCAAAGAATATATGTACTACTATATTTACTGCAGCACTATTCACAATAGCCAAGACATGGAAACAATTGAAACGCCCATCAAAAGACGATTGGATAAAGAAATTGTGGTACATTTATACAATGCACTATACTCACCATTAAAAGAATGAAATCTTACCATTTGCAACAACATGGAGGGACCTAGAGCTTATTATGCTAAGTGAAATAAATCAGACTGAGAAAAACAAACACCATATGATCACACTTATATGCAGAATCTGAAGAAGAGAATAAACAAAACAGAAATAGACTCATAGATACAGAGAACAAACTGATGGTTGGTAGATGGGTGGGGGATTGGGGGCATGGGTGAGAAAAGTGAAAGGATTAGGAAGTACAAATTGGTAGTAACAAAATAATCATGGGAATGTGAAATACAGTACGTGGAATATCAATAATGTAAAAACTATCTCTTTACATTAGTGTCAGTGGGCACTAGACTTAGGGCGGGATCACTTCATAAATGATTTGAGTGCTTAACCACTGTGCTGTACACCTGAAACTAAAATAAAATAATATTGAATGTCAACTATAATTAAAAACTATCTCTCTCTCTCTATATATATATATACACATACATATATATATACATATATATGTATATATCTATATACGTACATACATAGATATATACGTATGCATATAATACATATATAGTCACAGGAAGTAAAGTACAGCATAGGGAATATAGTCAATGGTATTGTATTAGCTATGTACGGTGTCAGATGGGTAGTAGATTCTTTGGGGTTATCATTTTGTAAGGTGTGTAAATGTACAATCATTACGTTGTTTTGTACACCTGAAACTAATAATAACAACTTGTAAAAAAGGCAACATCTGTGAAGTGCAATAAAATAAGTCACAATAAGAAGAGCTATGCCTGTATTTTTTAGATGCTGGCATTTATAATTAAAGTGCGTTATTCAAGTTGTTTGAAAATTAAAACTGGCCCACTCTCAGGACTAGTGAGTTGTACCCTACATATACTCAATCTATTTATATGCTCCATCTATTTCAGATCTACTGGAAAATTTAACTGCCATAAAATTAATACACAACTGCTGTGGTGGACAGAATTCTAAGATTGTCTCCCAAGATTCCTAGACCCTGGTGTACACACACTTCTGCCAATGATTCAAACACTAATGGCCATACTACTGTGAAGGGATTTGGCCAATATAATTAGAAATTCAAATCAGTTTACCTTAAGATAATAACATTATCCAAGTGCATCTGACCTAATCACATGAGCACGTAAAAGCAGTGAATTGCCTCAGACAGGTTACAAAAGAGGAAATTAGACATTTGAAACATGGAAAGAATTCAGGGTGTCATTTTTTGCTTGAAAATGGAGGGTGCACATGGAAAGGAATGTGGGTGGCTTTTAAGAACTAAGAGTGGCCTCTGGCTTATGGAACAATAAGGAAAGAAGAACCTCAGTTCTACAACTACAAGGAGATGGATTCTGCTAATGAGAATGACCTTGAAAGCACATTTTTCTTCAGAGCCTCCCCATGAAAACTCAGCTTGGCTGGTAACTGGATGAGGAGACTGGTTCCAAGCCAAAATCCTATGTGTGATCTTTTAGATCTGACCATAGGCAATAACAAAGATGTTACTGGAAGGTCTCCTTAGGCAAGAGCTACACAGTGAGTCCTCACTTAATGTTGTCAACAGGTCTTGGAAACTGCAACTTTAAGCAAAATAACTTGTAACAAAACCAATTTTCCCATAGGCTAATTGATATAAACAAAAGTTAAATTCCTACAGCATATTTCTGATCACAAAAACATCAGCAACTTCTGAATAAAGACCCAAAGTACTTCTAATATTAAACATTGAAATAAATATGAGCTATTCATACATTTAAGAAAGATTAATTTTAAAAAGAAAGATAATTATTTTCCAATCTGCTGATTCCAGTTCAGGGTCATGAATAGCTAGAGCCTATTCCGGCAACTCAGGGCACAAGGCAAAAACCAACCCTGGACAGGATGTCCTTCCATTTCAGGGCACACTCAGACACACACACACTCACTCAGACTAGAACAATTTAGACATGCCAATTCACATCATGTGTACAGCTTTGGGATATGGGAGGATACAGGACTACAAAACCTTATTTGAGGACCTGCTCTGATCTCCACTCCAGATTTGGTGCACGAGGCAGTGCATTAGTCTCTAAAAGAAGTTGCAGTTAAGGGCTAAGGGCTCCTCGGCTAGCTATGCTCATATACATACCTGCATTGTCAGCCCAGGCATCTCCCTTCAGAAGACTCCCTATTGGAGGAAAGCTCAGTTGAGTACTACTTTTCAGAAAACACTAGTGAGAATTCCTTGCCAGCGGGCCTTGACCTACCTAACTTAGTAGTTTTCTACTTTTAACCCTTTCCCCTTTCTTCTCCCTTATCTCCAGGAACCATGAAATGTCAGGAATCTTTTGTCCAGGACCTTCATCAGTGAGACAATTTTCACTACCTACCCTGGATGTCACCTGACCCTCAACTAGTACAGTTTTGCAGAGAAAAACGGAATGGGGGAGCCAATACTAGTTTATTTTTTGGCCTCTTGCTTATGCTGTGTTTCCCCAAAAATAAGACCTAACCAAAAAATAAGCCCTAGCATGATTTTTTAGGAAGACATTCCCTGAACATAAGCCTAAAGCATCTTTTGGAGCAAACCTTAATATAAGACCCAGAAACATGGTGTTATCACAGTAAATGAATTAAAGCATGATTGTTTCTTTGATTTCGGTCATTGTCCTAATTCACCACCTCAATACCTTGCAGCTATTTTCATTTGATTTTAGTCTATGATACTGTCATGCGGGGTGTCATGTGGGGTGTAAAGCGGGGTCTCTAGTCCTGCTCCCTGCACAAGAACGCAGGATATGGTGAGGCCAAAAATGAACACCAATGGAGTCATGGATATGGGAGTCATACCACTATATCCTCGCTGGCGGCTGGATTGGAGACACAGGAAGTGGGAGCCACATGATCCGCAGCCTGATGTCCACTTCTCTGCCAACCAACCTCACTTGCTAGCTTCAATCTGCCATCCTAACTGCAATCCGCCGTGCTAACTGCAATCCATGCTTGCTAGCTTAGCCACGGCAGTTATATCAGTGACTAATGGCTAACTGGTAGCAGCTGATGGTCATCCACTCACAGTTGATGGCCATTTACTACCTGAGTGAGCACCTTTCCATGTGAGGCCGAGAGCCTGGAAACTGCACTCCTGGCTCTGTCCCCACAACAGACAGCCTCACTTAAGGTAAAGATTGACCTTTGTCAATGAAGCTACTGGCCAAAGATGTGACTTCCCGCCATGGCCACCTTAGTTAGAAATTTTTGTGTTCACGCCATCCTATGTGGTTATTTTCAGTCTCCTGAGTTTGTCAGGTTTGACATGTGGCCCCTTTTTTCGTCCACATTTCCCCTTTTTGGTTATAAATCAATCCGAAGGATGCACTGATGACCAACCTTTTGGTTGGATAGTGTTGTCCCACGGTGCTAGGAAGGCTCATTCCTAGGAAGTCTTAGTGTCAGCGTTTGTCTTGCTGAACGTTGGACTTTTGGGATGGGGCAAGACTATAATCTTAGATGGAGTCAAGGCTGAATTATTTATTTGTATTTAAAAGATAGTTGAGCAAATGGGAGGCAGTCAGATCCTATATGTCTTCATTAAATATATTACGGATCATTTCTAATCTTTGAGCTATTACAATCCAAGTTTTTTTCCTCTCTTTGTCTTATGTTGCTTTTTGTATCTAATATAACATGTACAAACTAGAGCCAAGAGCAATAGCATTAAACCAGTAACACCGATTAGGAGCAAAACATATCCAATATTAGACAAGTATGAGTCTGAAGGGAGCAAACATCCCAGCTCTCTAAAGAACCCTTTCCAAATAATAATTTTTTTATTAAGCTAATAATATATTTTCCTCCCTCATCTACTGCTCTTCGTACCTTATGGTAAGTTTGGCCAGATAAATGAAGACTTTCTCATATTTCATGATTGAAAAGTTCTAGTTTTTCTTTTGGCTAATTAGTTTCTATTGAAAGGGCTTCATGGGAAAGATTAAGTTCAATTTCCCAATACATTGGACTTTCAGTATCAAAATTATCATGGGTTTTATTAACTTCAGTCAAAGTTAATTTGCCTATGATTTTAGTTTTATACTATATTCCCATAGTATTTACTGTAAACCTGGTGTCATTACAATGACAGAAGAATTTTCTAACCCTTCCCAACAAAAATGTCCCCTTCCCATATATCATATGTTGTTATTTGTTGAGGTGGATACGATACGCCAGGTGGATATGATTCAGAATTCCAATTTGAGCAGGGATATAACTATTTACCTTTTTTATTTAATATGGCCTGTCTACTTTACATTGGAAGCAATCAAATGTCATTTATTAATCTGATTTCTGTTAGTTGTATAACTGGGAACTGTAACTTTCAGGTTTAATAGGGGCTAAGGCTGTAAGAATACAATGGTGTAAATTATAATTACTACCTAAAAATTTCTAGAGGCCAGGAGAACAGTAAGAGTTTCATAAATAAATTTTCTGTGCCTCAGCAGCCATTAGATAGGGACTTTAAAAACAAAACAAAACATCCATTTCAGCTTCTATCTGAATTAATATAATTAGTCGTCTATGTTGAGTTAGGGGGTAAGCATAATTGGGTTCTAATATAAAATTATTTTTTCAATATTTATTTTCTACTAACCTACAACTTCACTCATCCTTCTCAGTTTGTCTCCTTTTCCTCATTCAGAAATACTCAACTTACTAGGACAAACTATTTCCTTTTAACTTGTCTCAAAAATACACACACATCCCTTTTCTTCCTTCTAAATAACATTCCTTCTAAATTTCAAAACCATAAAAATAATATTATTGATAATATAAAAGTTATCTTGTATACCTTCAGCAATTATTAACAGTTGGGCTATATAAGTACAAATTTTGAGAAAAGCCTACATAACAAGTACAACTGTTACCATTACTAATATTATTAGTGGACAGGTAAAGACAATTAAACAAATGGTTATTTTAAGTTTAATATCAATTATGTAGATATACAGGCCTTCTCCATGTTTTGGGGTAGCTGTGTAACCCTGATGTCAGCAGCTTCTCATCCTTGAGGAGTCTTTGATGTCCACTGATAGGTCCCTTCTGACAAGGTTGGAGAGTCTTTAATTGATGTCTTGTCCAATGGACAAAATTTCCTGCTGGTTGTGAGTCATGGTGTTTGAAGTGTTTATCTCCCAGGAGCACACTGAAGTGAATCAATTACTTACTTATTTATTTATTTATTTATTTATTTATTTATTTATTTATTTATTTATTTAAGAGACTTGATAAATCCTTGATGATAATATAGAATGTCTCCTTTTAGTAAGGTTGGTTCACAAGTCTCTTAGCGTAGGGTGAATAATGACTAATGAGGAGAAAGCCTGTGTTTACCAAAAGTATATCTCAGGTTGAGAAGCACTATAAGGAGAGCTTTTAGCCACGGGAGATTTAAAGCTTCTGAAAATTTATCTAGTCGAGTTTTAATTTACTATTTGTACATTCTACCAATCTAGAGCACGGCAATGATAAGCAGAATGAAAATGCTGTAAAATAAGCCAAAGATTACAAATAGATTATATTATTGGCCCAGTGAAATGAGTCTCGCAGTTACTGTGTCACTCACAGGAAATTCTCCAATTGGGGATTATTGTTATTATTATTATTATTATTATTATTATTATTTCCCTACCATTAAGACTTTTGCTCTCATGCAAGGGAATATCTCAACCCAGTGATACAACATAAAAATCATGACTAATACATATTTGTATCCTTGAGATAGTGTCATTTGGATAAAATCCAATTACCCTACCTCAAAAAGACCTAAAGGAAATGGAAAATATCCTTGGGACCCACGCAGTGATTCTCCATGGTTACATTTTGGACAGATAGAACATCTGCTATACACTTTATGAGCTACAGTAGGAGGTTTCCAATAATATTCTTTACTCTATGAAACCATCTTTCCCAGGCCCCAATGTGTTAGCTCATGTACATGCTAAGCTATATCTGTTTGGGTCAAAGTTTTCCCATTTTTGTTGTCATATCTTCTTTTTTTCTTCTTGTTTTGTAGCTGTCCACTGGAACTGTAAAAGAGAGCCTTTTATTGATTTAATAAGGAGAAGAAACATTCTCAAGTCTGGATAATTTGGCTGTTGTTGCCGTTCTAGCTGCAATATTAGCTAAATTATTTTCTTTTGTGTCCGTGGTGGCAGCCTTAGAATGTCCTGGAATTTTTGATAATTGCCAATTGTTTTGGTTGCTGTATGATATCTAATTTAAATTCTGCAATTTGTTTTCTGTTCTTATGGGCTGCCCTGAGGAAGTTAAGAAGCCTTGCTTCTTCCACAACGTTCCTAAGTTGTGAGCTACAGCAAAGGTATAGCAACTGTCAGGAAATATTGGCTATTTGACCTTTGGCTTATTTACAAGCTCCTGTTAGATCAGCTAATTTAGCTTGTTGGGCAGATCTTATTCAGGTAAATAAGAAACTTAAATTTATGTTTACCATGGAAGTTACTGTATATCCAGCTTGGTGACGTCCTTGTTTATCTTTCAGATAAGAGTCAGCATTATCAATAAGGGTTTCCTGTAAATCATTTCTAGGAACAAGAAGGTGGTCTGTAAGCAAAACACTGTTGTGGATTTCTTCATCCTGTAGAGGTTAATAAAGTTGCTGGGTCAGACTGTTACATTGACTTAAAGTAGTATTAGGCGCAGAAAACAAGAGTACTTTATAAGAAGTCAGTCTGCTGACAGAAGTGTTGAGTTCAGTAAAGATTTAACAGAATGAGTAACATAAATAAAGGAGCACCTATAACTATCTCTTCTGCTTGCATAACATGACTGTAGCAGGGATGGCTGTCGTGCAGGAAGAGAGTCCTTTAACTACTGAGTTTAATGGTCCAGAGCTTCTTCAGCTTGTTTTCCTTCAGGGTTCCGTTGAATTGGATCAGACTGATCTGATTTTAATATGATATATAGAGGCTGGTCCTTAATGAAAATTTTGGAACCTAATTGTGACAGTATCTAGTCAGACCGAGGTATCCTCTAAGCTGTTTTTGTTTTTGGAAGAGGAAAGAATTATTCCTCTAAGTCTTTTAGGTTTAATTAGTAGCCTATCTTTAGATATCAGATAACAGGTATTTTACTTGGGGTAAAGAGAATCAAATCTTGTCCTTTGAGACCCAGTGTTGTTTATGACTAGCTATTGTAATAGGTAAATTGTGTCCTCTTGGGAATCTAATACATTCTAGAGCATAAGAATAAATCATTCACATATTGGATTAGAGTGGAATTTCTGGGAAATTCAACATTATTTAAATCAATTTTTACTATCTGAGATAAATAGGTAGGACTCTGTATACCCCTGGGGCATTATTGTCCAAGTAAACCGATCTTCCTAGGTGGAAAAGCAAAGAGGTCCACCTGCCATTTTTTTTTTTTTTTTACAGGAATGCTGAAAAAGGCACTACATAAATTACTGAAAAATATTGGCAATATACAGAGGAATAGCTGATTAGTAGGGTATGTGGATATGGAACCACAGGATATCTTTATAGCTCTGAGATCCTGTGCAAATCTCCATCCTTTGCCAACTGGTTTCTTTACTGGAAGGATGGGAGAATAACAGGCGCTCATACGTGGAATTATAAGCCCCCCCTTTCAAAGTTAGTCTTGTATAATGAGCTAATTCCAGCTAGTGTAACAGGCCTCAAAGGATATTGGCAAATATTAGGTGGAGGCAAAGTATTATGAATAGTTATTGAAATAGGGGTGGCTGACTTAACTTTGCCGATATCTGTACTGGAAAAAGCCTAAAGTTGCATTGGAACGTCCTGCAACAAATATTTAGTCAGTCTCAAGACTTGTTTTCTCTCGTACTTTCTTTTGAAATCATTTTCCCAATCTGATTCATTTAGTTCTAACTAAATATATTTTACCCTTTTGGGAGAAGGATATGTGAGTATCACTGACTAGAAAGTCTCACACTATCAGGTGACTTGGGGCAGATTTGAATAGTAAAAACATATGTTGCCCCTTAACATTTCCTAGTTGGAAGGGAAGAGGTTCTGATTTTAAAAACAGACATTGGTTGATTAGATATCCCTACCATTTATACAGAAGCTTTACTCCAAGGTAGAGGGCAACTTAGTCAGGTGGTGCTAACAGATAAAGTAGCCCCAGTGTTAGTAAGCAGGGGAAATGCCCTCAGCATCCTTGAAGCAGCCCTATGCTTGCTTCAATTTCTTTTCTTTTTCTAAATCCCATTTCAGTTTTCTAAAATCCTTAAGGTGACCTGCCTTTTTATAATAGAAGCAGACTTCTCTACCGGAGTTTCCCTAGCAAAACATATTTAGTAATTCTGTTGCTTTTCTCTCAGAAACCAGTAGGTGCATTAATTGGGATAAATCAGAAAAGTCAAGATCATAAGTTCGTTCTAACACTTAATTCTAATTCCTTTGTGAAGTCATCAGTGTCGTTGAGAGGGTTGGGGAATCTTTAGTAGATGTCTTAGTTCTGCCTGCACACAACCATGGGTTCCCCTCCAGGCAACACCCGTTCCTCTCCAAAGGGAGGTGCAGAGGTACAGGAGAGAGGCAGAGGAAAAGGGGAGCAAGTCCGGACAAAGTAAAGCATACTGTGTGATACAGTTGGAGAAGAGGGAAAAGTGGCGTGTTGGCATTGAGCAGCTTCAGAAACCTTCTTTAGTTCAGAGACAGTCTCTAAATTTTCTTACTAACTTCCTGGAGAGAAGAACGTTTATCCTTTCAGAGGCTTTTTCCTATTTGCCAATTGAGGTAAGTTTCCCATTTCATTCAGTTTGATTTTTAAGCCAGCTTTAAATAGAGCTCTTATAACATCTACATTTTCGTGTGCACACAAAAATTAATTTAGATGTTATAAGAGCTCTATTTTGGCCATCTTGAGTTGATATCACTTCTAGTTAAGTCTTTCTATTTCTGTAAGTACTTGCAAGACTGACTCCTAGGAACTGTACATCTGCAGGTACATTAATGGGGCAAGAGGCTGGGAGCTTGTGTGCCTTTGTGGCACGATTTTCCATGTTAATTTTTAGTTTTGTTTTGAGATCTGCAGACTCTGAACAAATATCTAGTGATATTATGTAGTGGGTTGAAGTGTGCTGCTTACGTTTGAGCTCCAAAGGGCTGTCACCTCCCGAGTTGCTACAACCCTCTTCTGTGCCACGGTTTCTTTCCCCGGCTGTCTAGTACAACCGTGAGGACTTGGAGTACTAGGTAACCAGCCTTTAGGTGCATGTCCCAGGACAAATCAAATATTTAATTACATTTGTGTTGGAATTCCCTATGGGGCCACTGTACATTTTGAAGAGTACCCTCAAATACCTCCACATAGATTCTTAGTCACCTAAAATTTGAGCTGGAGGGAGTAAATGCCTTTTATATTCAGAGCTGAACAAGCTCAGACTCTCATTTATCCAGCAAAAAATTTTGTTCAGACTCGCAGTAAGCAATTCCAATTGAAAAAGCCAAAATTAAAACCATCCACCCATTTTTTTTCTCCTGTCCTAAAGTTATCTTAACTCTTGTCCTTATCCTTGGTTATTTCAACCCTTAACTTTAAAACCACCTCGAGGATTTTTTTTTTTTTCAAGCAGCTCAAATAAAGCCATGACCTCCTACCTTAAAACAGGGAGGTCCAGAATTCCAAGAAAAACTCATCCAAGTTCATCCAATGTGAAGCAGGGAGCTGGTGAGGCACAATGGGCTCCTGCTGGTATCTAGCGGGGAATCCGGGTCTGCAGGGTGGTCCTGGGTGGGCTTCTTTGGAATCCTGCTGACTACACCAAGTAATATTAACACAAAACATCCAGCCTAAGAGAAAGCTTATAAGAGTTTATTTGAGACAAACTGACGACAATTGCTAGAAAGCAAAGTCTCAATGGATTGAGAAAATGCTCTGGAAAATGGCTGTTTTGCAATTTACTTTATACATTAGAATCAAAGGAGGAAGGTTACATGAAATCCTTGGTTGTAGATTAAGGGGGTGGGAGAAACCAAAGTGGGGAAATCTCTAGGATTGGATAAAAAGCAACATGGAGAGACACATGCTTCTTTTACATGGGTGGGTACAAGATAGTTAATAGCATTTCACAGCACATTGAGATGGAATTTGGGGAACAAGATAACAATGGGGGATTTTGTAGTTTCCTCTGGCCGTATGGTGAGTTGTGCCCTCCGGGGGTCCAGAAAAAGGGATCACTCTGACATTCCAGGGGTATGTTATCTTAGATGCGAAAAGACAACAGACAGGCTCATTTAAGGTAAAGACTGACCTTTGTCAAGGAAGCTAAAGGCCAAAGATGTGACTTCCCGCTGTGGCACACCTTAGTTAGGAATTTTTATGTTCACGCCATCCTATGTGGTTATTTTCAGTCTCCTGAGCTTGTCAGGTTTAACACGTGGCTCCTTTTCCATCCACAGTTACAAAGCAATAAAAAGCTAATACAACTACTGTTTGAATAATAATAGTAACTTCAAGGTTGTGAGATATTACACATATAAAGCTCTTTGCATAGAGAAAATATTCAAAAAGTATTAACTCACTTCCCACTTCTTCATTTGGAAGCATAGCAAACTGCTGACTATATGGTAAAACTCAAGGCCTCTTGCAAAAATATTCTGTCTCTGTATCTTCCTCACATGTCATTTGAATATAAGCACTGAAAACTTCAGTTGAGAAACTTTTTTCCTAATGAGAAAAGGGCAAATTATCATAGGTAACTTTTAGGTTGGAAGTATTCTCAGGGTTTTTGCTGGTGTTAAAGACAAATAACACATCAGGCCAATAATATAGTTACTAAAGATGAATTTGGAAAAGAAATTCGTGAAGCTAAGAAAGAGATGGAGAGACACTGGAAAGCTTCATCAGAGGTAATGTCAGTGTAAGTGGTGGAGTAAGGAATTTCAAAATTCTGTCCTTCCATAAATGTAATAAAAACTTGGCAAAAAAACTCCAAAACTGTCAGAACCAATCTTTTCCATCTCTGGAAGCTAACCAACAGCATGCAGAAACCAGGAGAACACTTAATCAAGAAAAACTGGCTGAATCTCTGCAAGACTATTGCCTTACTCAGAATCTCTCAGTTGTAGAATGGCTCCCTGGGAGGGCATATCCTGAAAACTTTTACAGTCAAATGTATTAGTCACTGCTGCCTGAGGCAATGGAGAATGGTTGGGGAGAACAATAGACTAACCAAAAAATTTGGAAGGCAAGGCTTAAAATGAGATACCTTGGGCAGTAATGACTTTGAAAAGCTCAGATATATTCCTAGGAAATCTAGAAGGCCACAGATGTGCCCAGGATTGTGTGCAGCTCAGGAAAGACCTAAGAAGGTCATAAGCTCTCAACTCTGACTGACTTTCATGGTCTGTGCAAGAAGTATGTGAAGGCTACAGCAGTGTCATTGACTGTTTGGCTAGGTGTTGAAGGCATGCATCAACAAACACACATAGTCCTGTTACTAGAGGACAAGCATTCTTATATCGTCACAGAAACACATTCCAGGACCAACAAATAAGTCATGTGAATAAAGCCTAGCAAGCAGTGGATTTATTAAAGAAGAAAGAGGATACATTCCCAAAGTCTGGAGATAGACAGTCCCAGAAGAAGAGCAATTGCCCTGAAGAACAAAGAAATTTAGGATTTTATTTGAATGAGGGCAGAAAATATTCAGAGGTGACATTACAGATGTTCCCAGGGGGGTCCTCGCTGACCACTTCTTCCCATAGGTAGGGGGGGGTTCCTTGTTCTTACTTGGCCCTTGTGGAAACTGTCATGGTAACACAGGGGGTGGAGATTTTTCCCTGCCTGCAAAGCTAATAGTATTAGAATCTATTACAATTAGCTGTAGCTTCACCTTTTCTTAAGAATGATCTTATCTCCTTCCTTTGTTTCCTGTATTTCCTTCTTCTCTTCCTCCTGCCTCTCTCCCCACGGCCCTGTTTTATCTGCCTACTGTAAAAGTGCAACTGAAAAGACTAGGAGATTTTTTAAAAAATATTATTTATTTATTTATTTTTAAATTACTTTCAGGTGCACAAAACAATGTAATAGTTAGACATTTATCATTTATATCCCTCGCACTGTGTCAACCACCCTCCCCCCATCCACTATCCCTCTGACATCCCACACAGCCATTACATTTTCACTGTTTCTATTCCTAATGCTGTACTCCATTTCTTGTAACTATATATGTGGGGACAGAGCCCCAGAGAGCAGTTTCCAGGCTCTCAGCCTCACATGGAGGGGTGCTGGCTCAGGTAGCAAATGACCATCAACTGTGATTGGCTGGCCATCAGTTGTGGCTAGTTGGCCCTTGGCTGTAACCAGTGAGCCATTGGCCACTAATATAACTGCCATGGCTACGCTAGCAGAAAATGAGGGCTAGCAAGAAGATGGTGGCTCAGGTAGCAAGAACGGATTGCAGCTAGCAAGTGGCACAGTGAGGGTTGAGAATTGTGTGGCTCCTGCTTCCTGTTTCTCCAACCCAGCCGCTAGTGAGAGTATAGTAGTATGTGTGGGGACAAAGCCCAAAAAAAAGTTTCCAGGCTCTCGGCCTCACATAGAAAGGTGCTGGCTCGGGTAGTAAATGGCCATCAACTGTGATCAGATGGCCAGCAGCTGTGGCTAGTTGGCCGTCAGCTGTAACCAGTGAGCCATTGGCCACTAATATAATGGCTGTGGCTATGCTAGCAGAAAGATGGGGGCTAGCAAGAGCGGATTGCAGAGAGGCGGATGCCGCCAGCGATAATATAGTAGTATGACTCCCCTACCTATGGCTCCGTGGGTGTTCCTTTTTGGCCTCACCGTGTCCTGCGTTCTTATGTGGGGAGCAGGAGCAGTACCCCGAGAGACCCCACCTTACACCCCACAGGCCACCCTGCACGACAAATGGCGCAGCGAGCAGGGTCCCCCGCACGACAGTATGACTCCCTTACCTATGACTCCGTGGGTGTTCCTTTTTGGCCTCACCATATCCTGCGTTCTTATGTGAACAGTGGGAGCAGAGACCCCGCAGGCTGCCCCGCACGCAAGATACACACACACACACACACACACACACACACACACACATATGTATATATACATACATATATATATATATATATATATATATATATATATATATATATATAAACTTGTAGTTGACATTCATTATTGTCCAGCCTCAGCCTCAGCTGTACAGTGCAGTGATCAGGCATCTACATCATCCCTGAAGTAGTCTCCCCAACAAGACAAGCGTCCATTGGATACCCTACAAAATCTTTATAATACTATTGATTACATTCCCCAAATTAACTTTCGTAACCCTGTGGCTATCTTGTGGTCACTGACTATGCTTTCTAATCCCCCTACCTTCCCCCCATCCCCACCCCCCCTTCCATCCAGCAACCTCCAACTCTTCCTCCATATCTCTGAAACTGGGAGATTTTTTTTTTTTTTTTGATTTCACATTGTGGGGACAGAGTCCCAGAGAGCAGTTTCCAAGCTCTCGGCCTCACACGAAAAGGTGCTGGCTCAGGTAGTAGATGGCCGTCAGCTGTAACCATTGAGCCATTGGCCACTAATATAACTGCAGCGGCTATGAGGAGAGTCGAGGGAAGTTGAGGAGAGAGTGGGTCGGTTGGCAGGAAAGTGGATAGCAGGTCGCACGTCGTGTGAACCCAGCCTCCAGTGAGAATATAGTGGTATGACTCCCCTACCTATGTCTCCGTGGGTGTTCCTTTTTGGCCTCACCACATCCTGCGTTCTTATGTGGGGAGCGGGAGCAGAGACCCTGCAGGCCGCCCCGCATGACACACATATTTAAGGAAACCTCTGTCAAATGATTAGCTGACTACTACTCTAATGTAGATTTCAATATTCACACATGACAAAGGATACAGACATTACAAATTAGTTCAGAAAATTACTCAACAAACAAGCCAAGTAACAATAGCTACAATGAACAGCATAAATCCTGGGAGGAGGGGAGAACCAAATTTCAAGGGTTACCACATTACAATATACATAATGTCCAGTTTTCATCAAAAAGTACAAGGCATGCAAAGAAAAAAGAAAGGCCTATACACGGGGGAAAAAAGCAATTAACAGAAAATTTCCCAAGAAAGCCTTGATGTGGGACTTAGACAAAGGTTTTACATCAGTGATATTAATACGTTCTAACAGCTAAAAAAAACCATTCCAAAGAGCTAAAGAAAATAATAAGAATAGTATCTTATTAAACAGAGAATATTAATCAATAAATGGAGAATATCAATAAAGTATCGATAGACAAATCAATAGTAGGAATTATAAATAGATATTGTGAGGGCATAAAAATAACTTCCCTCTTCCCACCTTCTAAGTTCTTCTAGTTGGTCTAATAATCAAATTAACAGAGACAGATTAACAGGAGAAAATGTCCAAAGTTTATTATACAGTTATGTATTTGGAGTGTCATGAGACCTCAAAAAGGCATTGAGCAGCTGAACTTTATATGCCATTCTGGAGCTGAGGAGAAGGTGGCCAGGGGTCTGGGATGTAGACAGGGAAATACGCAATTAATTCATAGGTAGCCAAGAAAGAGCAGAAGAGGTGACAAACAATTTCCTGCTTGGCAACCCAAAAACAATGGGACAGAGGGGAGAATCCAGCAGACTGGGTTTTTGCATAGGTCCTTCCTGTCTACCATACTTAATTTAAATTAGGCTAAGGTGAAAATTCTAAAGTGAATATGTTAAGATTCCCTTCCTGAAGCAGGTTTTTTCTTATCTGAATTACCTTAGGCAGCAAAGGGGGAGAGTCAAAGATTCTTTCTGAGTCTTGTTTCTTAACAACCAGCTTAAAATCAATATCCCAAAAAGTATATTTAGATGTTGAAAAACTTTGGTCTTTAATATTAAGGAATCGAAAAGTACAATAACTCAAAAATACTTATGGTCAACTGATTATCTAAAAGAGTGCCAGTATTATTCGATGAGGAAAGAATAGTGTGTCAATAAATGGTGCTGGGGCAATTGTATATCCACATGCAAAAGAATAAATTTGGAACCTTATCTCAAACCATATACAAATATTAACTCAAAATAAATCAAAGACATAAAAATAATGGCTATAAGTATAAAACTCTTAAATAAGCAAAGGAACTAAATAGACATTTATTCAAAACAGACATGCAAATGGACAAAAGCATATGAACAGATGCTGAATATCATTAATCATTAGGGAAATGCAAGTCAAAACCACAGTAAGATACTACTTCATACTCACTGGGATAAGGATAAGTAGAATCAAAAAGCAGAAAACAGCGAGTGCTCATGAGAATGTGGATAAATTGGAACCTTCATATATTGCTGGTGCAAATGTAAAATGATGTAGCTGATATGGAAAATTTTGTGCCTGTTCTTCAAAAGTTAAACAGAGGCATCATATGAACTAGCACTTCTACCCCTAAGTGCATACTAAAGAGAATTAAGAACATATGTTGCCATAATACCTATACATAAATGCTTAGAGCACCATGATTGATAAAAGTGTAGTAAACAACTTCAAATATCCATCAACCAATAAACAGATAAGTAAAATGTGGTATATTTGCACAACTGAATATTATTCAGTCATAAAAGGTACTGACGTACCGACACTTGCTGCAACATTAATGAACCTTAAAAAGTTTAGGCTAAATTAAAGTTGCCACATTAAAAAGGCCACATATCGTTTGATGGAATTTTCCAGAATAACCAAAACCATAGAAGCAGAAAGTAGATTAATGGTGTCCAAGGTCTGGAGGTGGTGCTGGAGCTGTGGAAAATTAGGAGTGGATGCATAAAAAATACAGCATTTATTTTCAGAGTGATGGAAATATTCTAATAATAGTAGGTGGTGATGGTTACATAACGTTGTAAATGGATGGTACTAAAAAAACCCAAAACACTGGATTTTATTCTTTACAATGGTTGGAATGGTGAATTTTATTTCATGGAACTTTTTATTCAATTAAAAGAACTTAATCAGAAAAGTAGAAGCCAGTATATTATTCATAGTAAAATTTACCTTTAAACCTTCCATATTAGCACCAAATTATTAATTATTAGAAGGGCATGTGATTTCAATATGTATACAGGTATGTAATATCTGTCTACAGCTGTCTATCTTTCTGTCTATCTAAAATTTATATATAGCTGATTCTTTGGGGAAAAAAAAAACACTCCCAGCACCTTGAATAAATAATAAAAATTGAGATGCTATCACATGAGTTTCTAAGGAAAATGTTTACGCTTAATCATAAATGAAGCTTATTAGTTACGAGGTAAAAATAAATTATGATAAATGAAATATTGCTCAGCCACGGATGGGAACGGGTTCTTGCCATCTGCAGCGGCATGGGGGGACCTGGCGTGTATTGTGCTAAGTCAAGTATGTCAGACAGAGAAAGACAGATGCAACGTGATTTTGCTTCTATATGCAATCTAAAGAACAAAATAAACAAACTAGAAGCAAACTCATAGATACAGAGAATATTTTGACGGTTACCAGATGGGAGGGTTTGGGGTGTGGGGTGAAAAAGGTGAAGGAATTAAGAAGTACAAATTGGTAGTTACAAAAGAGTCATGGGGATGTAAAGTAAAGCATAGGGAATATAGTCAATAATATGGTAATAACTATGTATAGTGCCAGGTGGGTACTAGACTAGTCAGGGGGATCACTTTTTAAATTATATAAATGTCTAACCACTATGCTGTACTACTAAAATTAATATAAAATAATACTGAACATCAACTATAATTGAAAAATTTTAAAAAGGGGGAAGGTGAAAGGGAATAGGAGGTGGAAATCTCTAGGCACAAAACAAATAAATCATGGGGATGTAATGTACAGTGTAGGGAATATAGTCAATAATGTGATAGCGTAGTATGGTGTCAGATGGTTGCTGGACTTACCCTGGTGATCACTTCTTTAGGTATATAAATGTTGAATAACTACGGTGTACCCCTGAAACTAATATAATATTTTACGTTAGATATATTTTAATAAAAATCTTTAAGATAACATCTCAGGAATTTTAAAAACAACAGATTGTTCCCATCCATTAAATACTTCAAATATAATGAGTAAGACATTACTTATGACAAATTTGCAGGTGTTTGTATGGAAATCAGGAATTTGAACAGTATTTAGTTTTCAAACTTTTTAGAACTAATTAAGCAAATGTGAAATCTATAAATTCCCATAAAAGTTCATAAAGATAGAGAAAATATAAATATTTAACTCTGTGTGCTCTTTTCTCTCTCTCTCTCTCTCTCTCTCTCTCTCTCTCTCTCTCTCTCTCTCTCTCTCTCTCTCTCTGTGTGTGTTGTATGTGTATATGTTTGAGGAATTATGGGTGTTTTGTGTGTTAACATAGTCACACACAATTATAATGCAAATGGACAAAGATGATTTGTCTCTCTACTGTGTTTTATCACATGTTACATGTTGTTTTAAATATATACTCTAGTTTCTAAGTTTAATTTCCTCAACCTTAATTTCTTTTTCTTAGCATGATATACAGAATGCTTTGAACTTTGGGTATTTATAATATTGTACTTAAAACTTATTACCATCTCTGTTACCTCTCCATTTAATCATAAAGTGAGGTAAAGGCATATGAACAACTTATAAATTTACCATGAATTGTAGTTTTCTACTAAAAGTTATGGAAATTCCCTGAATCATAAAGTTCTAGAATGTTTGAAGTATGAAAGGGGCATTAATATTATGTGACAATTTAAACTTTTTCTTTCTACATATGAGAAAGCAAGTAGTAAAGAGCCAACGTCGTCTGACTTTCTAGGACTCTATTCCATAAGGCTATTTTCAACCTTTCCATAAAACAGTTTCTACAGATATTATTACCACAACCTGTGTCTCACAACTCTTATGTTCAGGAAATTGTAAGCAGAAGGCACAGGTAAAAGAACATAGCCTGTTGGTCAAGACAGACGTGGGTTATATTCTTGTTCAGGCATTTATTAGCTGTGTGTCCTTGGACAATTTGCAGGAACTTTTAGAATTCCACTCTTTTCATTTCTAAACTGAGGAAAGAGCAATTAAAAAAAAATATGGTTATTTTGGAGATTATGGTAGATAATGTGGGTAAAGTACCTTGCACTTATCATGGCTTCATTTGGTGGGAGCTAGTATTCCACAATATTCCCTACTACTGGTCCATTCGTAATTGTTTTGATCCACTGATACAGGGAACAAATTTGGCCTCAAGGTTCATAGTTTAGATCTTTGTATAGGGCAGCATTAAATTAACATTGTACTCATGGACTCTCTTCCACGAGAAGAATCAATTTTTGTTAAAGACCGGCACTAAATTTCTGGCAGGTGTTCCTTATGTCCCTATCATTGATTGCATTAGTTTATAGCTGACATATAGGTCCCTCTATAAGAAAAACAAAGATGCTCATCCACATTCAAGTTGCATCCTTAAAGTTTAGAAGTAGTGAGATAATTTAAGGCCTTCTATAAACCTCTTCATACAACTGGCCTAAACTTTTTGGATTGAAAGTTTTACCATTAAATTTAGATACTCACTCCCAAAATGAGCTAAGTAAAGCTGCACAGGCTATTTTGAAGCAGTTTGGCCATTACTTTGAATGAATTTTCTGTTAATTAAGTGACACATTTTTTTCTTGGGAGATATATATCTACAATATTAAAGAGTCGTACATATTGTTGCAATCAAATTTGAAAAGAAGGTAGGAAAACACATAGTGCCAAATTTAAGTGTTTTGGTTAATACTAGGGCAAAGGTGTACCAGATGCAGTTGACAGAGGTGAAAAATATGAATTAATGAGTCAAAATAAAGCTACAAACATTTTTACAAATTTCTTATCTTTGTCACAACTTCTAGGCACATCAAAATATTTTCTGGGCCCCCTGAAATATCTACCTTTAAAACCTTTAATTTGACAGGGTCATTTCAAAGACCATAAAATAAAAAGCTATAAAACTTAGAATAAATTCTTCCTATAATTCCTGTTCTAAATTCTTTCACTATTCTAATACCCCAAATAAGGTTAGTAAATACACACTTACATGCACACATACACACACACACACACACACAAATGCATGTGCACACACACACACAAGCTACCAATTCATTACGATAACCAGTCTTTCCTAAAGTTAGGAGCATGATTACCAATAGTTTGAGTCTTAGTTATGTTGAACCAGCAGTTCTTCAAGTATTGTTTACTTTTTCTTTCAGTTATTAATCCTCTTTATAGATTTAATTAACAAGATGATCAAGAAAATTGCACATTTGTGGTATAAGCACATTTGTGGTCACATGATCCAGTGAGACCAAGGATAGCATTGCCCATAGGCACAGGATGTAATTAGGAATCTTTTCTCCATGTTCATTTGAAAGTCTCCAAAGTAGTTTCAAAACATTTTTAAATGATATCTAGCTGATGCAAATTATAAATTGACATATTGAATTTTAAATATTTAGCACTGACATAAAACAAAAATTATCTGAGGTTTTGAGGGAGAAGAAACTAGTGCCTGTTTTGTGTAACAGAATCCTGACTTTATCGATACATTAGGGTCTTTAACACCCAGTTATACTATATAACAATGGGTATAGATGCGTATCTTTGTGTCTTCTTTTTGTTCTGGGCAACTTGTTGTTTTTACTTTTAGCTACAAATTCTATGAAGATGATAAAGATCGCTTAAAGATAAGGTGTAAAATTTGGTAATTAAAACTTTGTACAGTTTATTATATAGATAATAAACACAAAACATGAAGTTCCACCACAGGAAAATATTTTCTGCCCTTTCAAAATTTGAGAATATTTAAGTATTTTTGTTTTAATTATCATGTAACATGTGTTTATATTAGTTGTAAAATATAGAACATGAAAACAAAGATAATTCTCAATCCCATAATCACACTAAGATAATACAACCACTGACAAAATATGACAAGATCATATATATACACATATATATACTTCTCCTATTATAATAATTATATATGCATTTTAAAATCTCTTGATACATATTGACCATATGTTCTCTAAGAGTTGTATTTATTGGAAATCCACAAGCCATATATGTGTCTCCTCACACTTTCACCTAACACAATTTTTTCAACGTTTACAAATTTAATAGCAAGAAAAAGTATATTTTACTTTTTATTTTCTTCAATCAGCAGTACTTGAACTCACAACTGAATATTGTTGAGACTTACTCTTAGCATCCTACATTTAAAGAAGAAAAATGCAGAATGCAAAGCTACTAGGTATGAGGAATAAATAGAACCAATGTGTACTCTATCATTCATAATTAGCCATTTAGCTGTCTTTCACTTCAGTTTTTTCAACGATAACACAGGACTCAGGACTAATAATCCCTGTTCTGCCTGTATATTGAGTTGGTGTGAGAATCAAATGAATACAAAGTGATCAATGTGAAGCACTTTTGCAGTACATTGTGCAAATATTTCTATAGTATATATTCTCATCAATTCTCATTTTCCTCTTGACATGGGAAGAGACTAATCCATACTTCAGATGGAGGAAAAAAAGTGTTATGTCCAAGAACCTAAAAGATGGTAAGGTTAATTAACTTTTTCAGAGCCACCTATCAAGACACAGACAGAGCTGGAATTGGCATTTAATATTTTCAACTCCATTTCTTTTCCTCCTTTGCAAAGCACTATCCACACCTGTCTCTATTCCAAAAACAAGCAATTAAAACAAGGCTAGAAGCAGACTATAAAATATAAAAGCCAATTCCATAACAATTCATGTCAATTTTATCAGTTGAATAGCAATTAAAGAAATGGTCAGGGTGAGAAAAGAAATCACACATATGTGCACACATACGTGAGCAAGCAATTTTTATGATAGTGAGTGTTACAGCCATAGAAAAGATATGGTTTCCCTAAAGCTAATAATTCTTCATTGACAATCTTTTAAATGTAAAAGTCTAAGCTAAGAATATAAGAATATAGTGAAAGAATACAGCTATAGTGAAACATACTGAAAGAATATAGTGAAAGAATACAGAAAAAATAGAGAATATAGTGAAAGAATATAAGAATACAGCTAAGAATATAGTGAAACATCATTTTGCCTAAGAAAATAAAACAACTGCTGCAGGCAAATTATAGTAAAACAATGGTGAGATTATGGGCATGTGTACATCCATACCCACATGTATTTCATAGAGTTGGTATAAATCCATAATGTGGACATTAGGATATCTGATGAATATATTTATCAGAGAAGAAGTTTTTGTATTAAGCCCATACTCATTAGCACCTAATTAGTACCAATAATTATATCATTTATGAGATGACAGCCAAATCAGCTTTGTGCATTGTGAGATAGTCTCATATCGGCTTCCTCAGTAGACCTTTGTGAATGAAGATTGATAGAAAATGTTAATTAAAAACATACCCAAAGCAACATTAGTTAAAGTAGAATGTTTTCCACTTCATACCAGAGATTCCGCTCTCTCTGAAGTAGTTTTATTGCACACTCAGTGTACACTACAAGGATGCTAAAATGTAAAATGGCTTCCATGCTACAAGATCATTTCTTTTCTTTTCTTTTTTTGTTTCAGTAAGTTAATAAACCAACAACAAAATAGCATCACTTCAAGTTATTTAAATCCGAGAAACATGACACTTCTTCATGGGCTGAAACTTAAACGGGAAAATTTAGGTAACTCCAAAACCATAGAGAAATACCGGGGGTATTTAAAAGAAAATGTATAGAAAACATGTATAGAAGTGGACACTTCTATATCAAAAAAAAAATGTATAGAAGTGGACACTTTGGTCAATGTTGCTCAAGCAGTAGTTCGCCATAATCAGAAGTGTCTGGACTCTGATGGGAACCACTTTGAGCACCTCTTGTAATTGCAGAAGTCAAATGTGACTTGTATTCATCTTTTGTTATTGGTATATATTGAGTATTACAATTTTAATACAGCTTTCCTTTCTTAAAATGTGTATACATGTTTTTGGCACCATCTGTATATCTTTCATAAGGCAGTGGAGTGTATTAAGCAGGGAGCCTGGTTGGTTGAGTTTGAATCTGATTCTGCCACGTAGTGGATGTACTTTAGTTGCCTTACCTATAAAATGGGAGCAGAAATAAAAGCATATACCTCAAAAGGGTACTGTGAGGATTAAATAAATTAATATATGCATAGCACTTAAAATAATGCCTGAAGTGGTCAATAATTGTTTAATATTTATTATTACATGACATGTACAAAAATCTGTGGGCTACTAAGGATAAGGAAATCATGTCTTTTTGTTTGTTTGTTTGTTTAAACTTTTATTTATTTAGGTGTAATTTTCCAGGACCCATCAACTCCAAGTCAAGAAGTTGTTTCAATCTAGTTATGGAGGGCGCAGCTCACAGTGGCCCATGTGGGGATCAAACCAGCAAACTTGTTGTTAAGAGCACCATGCTCTAAGCAACTGAGCTAACTGGCCACCCTCAATATCTTCTTTCTTAAATGTGTACAATACTCCCATGGCAGGCACGATATACTTGGTGGGTGCAATCCCAGTTGTAATACGCCAAAATAATTCCTCTTACCCTCATAAAATATTTCTTCTTTGCAGATATTTTTGTGTATTGGAAAATGCATGAGTTCTGCAATTGATACAGTAGAGTTAGCATGTCCCTAGGTAGGCAGGGAGGTCCCTGGTGGAATAAACAAAGACAATCACATCCTGAAACTCCAGGTTTTGAAATCACTCCTTCACTCCAGGACATAATGTAACAAGGCCTTGAGGTTAATCATAAAATTCATTTTGGCCTGACAAACGGAGCAGATCTGATAGATAAAGAGTGGGTTACTTTGCTAATTCCTTTAGTATGGGGCAAGCAGAACAAACCTGGTAGACAAATTTCATTAAAAGACACCAGTTGCCTTTTTCAAACAGCTCCCCTTCCCCAAGCAGGCAAGGGAAGGTATAAAAATAAGAGCTTTTGCCTCAAACATAGGGCAACCCGCATTCCGGACGTCCTCCCGCTCAGGAGCTGCAACCTCTTCTCCTGCCTCTAATAAACTATCCTCTTTTTAAAACTTTTTGCCTCTCCCTGGTCCGTGTTTCCATTCTTTGGCTTCACGAGACACGATCCCGGCCCACACTCAGAAACTGCCGGCAGATCCAACATCACCTACATCAGAATCAGAACACTATTCTCACCACTAACTAATTATATGATTTTAGGGAATGATACTCTAATGACAGGGTTATTTGAATCTCAAATGAGCTAACATAGGTGAAAGACTAGTTATTTTAGCAAAATTCATCCTTTCTTCCTCTCTAGTAAGAGTCATTCTTACCGGTCTAAAATAGTGTCAGAATTCTTCTTGGTAGCTGAGGCTAACATTTTCTTTGGGTTTTTTTATAGATAATATGATTTTCTTGTCATTGTTTTGCAAGATAAACAATAGTGTGTTCATATGCACAGTATTTCATTCAAGTTAGACAACAAAATGAAGTATATTTTTTTCCTATTTTACTAAGAATAAAATGAATTCTATGGTAGATTTATTGAAATACTTGTTTCAGTTTCCCCCTTCACTATATCCATGCCCCTTGCGCAGTAATATTGTAGTACCATCGCACTCTGATTCTAGGCAATGATATGTCAGTAGGATTTTGGTACATAAGATGTAAGCAGAGATTTGAAAACACTTGCATAATTGGTCTTGCTCACTTTTTCTCTTCCATTATTACCATGAGAACATGCCCAGTCTAAATTGATGGAAGACTGGAGCCACATGGCACAAATTTTAGTCATCACAGCCACTTCATTTGAGGCCATCTTTGTTCCAACAACATCCAGCTGATGCCCAGACACGTGAGCAAGCTCAGCCAACATAACCAGAGTTGTAGAGATGACCCCTAGCTGACTGCAGGCCTACGAAAAAACACTGCCAATATTAGCCAAACCCAGCTTAATTCAACTAAACCCCACAAATTCATAAGATTCATAAATTTGTATTATCTTATACAACTGAGGTTCTGTGGGCACTTATTATGCAACACTATTGAGGCAATGGATAAGTGATAACTCAAAAAGGTAATATCACTTACTTAAGGACACACAGTTGGTAAATTGAAATTTGAACCCAAGTCTGTCTGGCTCAAAATTTCATACATTATATGAAAGGAAACACGTTCTGGTATGACTTCCAAGGATATGGCTGTTTGGAATTATAGCCATTATGGTTCTCTTTCACGTTTTAGTCATAAAAGTGCTTCATATTCTCTTTGCTAAAATATATGAAGACATTATTTGTTCTCTTCTTTAAATATTAAAAAGCAGCAGAACCCCAGTCAGAATGGCTATCATCAACAAGACAAATAGTAACAAATGTTGGAGAGGCTGTGGTGAAGAAGGAACCCTCATACACTGTTGGTAGGAATGCAGACTGGTGCAGCCGCTATGGAAGGCAGTGTGGAGGTTCTTCAAAAAATTACGAATAGAATTACCATATGACCCAGCAATCCCTCTCCTGGGTATCTACCCAAAAATCTGAAACTATTTATCCATAAAGACATGTGTGCTCCAATGTTCATTGCAGCTTTATTTACAGTGGCCAAGACATGGAAACAACCAAAATATCCTTCGATAGATGAATAAAGAAGTTGTGGTATATATACACAACGGAATACTACTCGGTGGTAAGAAAAGATGGAATAGTACTATTTGTGACAACGTGGATGGATCTTGAGATTATAATGCTCAGCTAAATAAGTCAGACAGAAAAAGTAGAGAACCATATGATTTCACTGATATGTGGTATATAAAACTGAAAACAACAAACAAGACAAACAAATGAAGGAACAAAAACTCATAGACATAGACAATAGTTTAGGGGTTATCAGAGGGTAGAAAGGGAGGGGGGCTTTAGACCAGACTAAACAGGGTCTAATATATAGTGATGGAAAGAGAAATGACTCTGGGTGGTGAACACACAATGTGAAATATAGACGATGCATTACAGAATTGTACACCTGAAATCTATGTAAGTTTACTAACAATTGTCAGCCCAATAAACTTTAATTAAAAAAAAAACAAAAAACGAAAAAAACGAACAAACACAAACAGCAGAATCAAATCTTTCGTGTGTTATAGAATAAATACCTAAAGACTCTTTTTAGTTTGATTTGGGAAACTAAACTCACCATTAAAATGAATTTGAAAAGGACAGAACGTATCTTCTTTAAAGGATATCAGAGTCGGAGTTGGAATATTTTGCACATATAGAAGGAATAGTCCATTAAAATTAGTGCAATTTCAGTACACAAAAATACATGCAAAAGATAATCTAATCATAGTTTTATCTAATAAAAACAAGCCTCTTTTCCTTGCTAGTTATAATATTCTGCAACTCATGAACGTGAATCTTTCAATGAATGAGGGTTGCTTGAACCGTTGAAGGAAATCAGCACCACTTTATTTACTTAATTCAACTAATTTTTAGAGAATATATATCATACGCAAAGCATTGTACTTCCACTGGTTTATTATGAAATTGGTATTCTGGACAAAGTAGCCTAGAAAAGTTGCATTTTTTGAAGTTAGTGAAGGGATTAAATGAATGATTATGAATTTTTTTACTGCATATGTAATTTGCTTTACATTTTGACTGACTTTTATAAGGATTATCCCAATTGATCTGGACAAAAACTATGTAGAAAAGGAATGTTGTTTTTCTAACCTTCGCTTTTAAAAAAAGTGAGGCTTGGCTTTTTGGTATGATTTTCTTAAGTTCTTACACATAATATGCGTCATAAATTGAACTAGCAGCCAGTCCTTTAATTCTAGCCTCCTTGGCTCTTGACTTTAACACGTAGCATTTCTCAGAGTAGAAGTGTAAAATAGCACACAGAAAGGACAAGAGTATTTTTATATTTTATGGAATCTGCCTATAATTGTTAATTTTATGCATCAACTTGACTAGGGCACAGGGTAACTAGACATTTGGCCAAACATTATTCTGGGTACATCTGTGTGGATGTTTTGGATGAGATGAACATTTGACTTAATACCCTGAGTAAAGCAGATGGCTCTCCCTAATGTGGGTGGGCCTCATCCAATCAAGTCAAGGCTTGCATAGGAAAAAGACTGACCTTCCCATGAGTCAGAAAGAATTTCTTTTTCCCTGACAGCCTTGATCTGGGATGTTGTTTTATACCTGCCTTTTTACTCAAACTAAAATATCTGTTCTTACTGGGCTCGAGCCTGCAGGCATTCTGATTGGAACTACATCCTCAGCTCTTCTTGGTCTCCAGTTGGCTGACTACAGATCTTGGGACTTGTCAGACTCTGTAATTATGTGTGGCAATTTCTCATAATAAATCAATCTCTCTCACTCTCTCTCCATATATATATATGTATATATATATATATATATATATATATATATATATATATCTTTAATTGTAGTCATCTTAATGCATATCTATATCTATCCAGCTATCTATCTATCTATCTATCTATCTATCTAGAGGGTGCCAAAAAATGGATACACATTTTAAGAAAAAAAAACTGTAATAAAATTGTAACCCTCAAGTCACTTTTTTTTTTTTTTTTTTTTTTTTTAAGGAGGGCGCAGCTCACAGTGGCCTATGCAGGGATCGAACAGTCAACCTTGGTGTTATTAGCACCATGCTCTAACCAACTGAGCTCACCGGCCACCCCTACAAGTCACGTTTGACTTCTGCAATTATAAGAGGTGCTCAAAGCGCTTACCATCAGCGTCCAGACACTTCTGATTATGAGCATTATTTGGTAGACTTCTGTGGCGAATGTGTAGACTGTTCCAGCACCACAGCAGAAAAAGCAGGCCTTCTGCTGTGCAACGCCTCGCGGATCTTCTCTTGTGCACATCACACACAGCACCATGCATCTCAAACTTACCACGGATGTGTGTAATTGTTAGGCGTGTTGAGGTTCTGTTGCACACTCATGCCTCCATTATCATTGTACTTCGACAACGTTCTCAAATTTCAAATACCACTTCAAAATGGTCTCGCGCTCCTCCAATGACCACTGTGCTTCCACCCTTTTCTTTGACTTCCCTGCCTGTCACTCAGTGACGCTGGCATTCATTTGATTAACGCTATCTTTTGAGCAAACGTCATACACATTGCTACTGTAATTCAGTTCAACTTTGAAAAGTAATACATAGATAACATCTCTTAAAATGTGTATTTTCGTGGCACCCCCGGCATGCACACACACACGCACACACACATGCATACACGCACATGCGCCCACACGCTAACGCTAACAAGTTTGCAAACTTGTTGCTAATTTTTTTTGACATCAGAGGAATTATTCATTATGAATTTGTGCCAACTGGACAAATAATTAATCAAGTTTACTATTTGGAAGTGCTGAAAAGGCTGTGTGAAAAAGTTAGAGGAAAACAACCTGAAATTTTCGCCAACAATTCATGGCTCTTGCATCACAACAATGCACCAGCTCACACGGCACTGTCTCTGAGGGAGTTTCTAGCCAGTAAACAAATAACTGTATTGGAACATCCTACCTACTCACCTGATCTGGCCCCCAATGACTTCTTTCTTTACCTGAAGATAAAAGAAATACTGACAAAAAGACATTTTGATGACATTTAGGACATCAAGTGTGATACAAAGAGAGCTCTGATGGCCATTCCAGAGAAAGAGTTCCAAAATTGCTTTGAAGGGTAGACTAGATGCTGGCGTGGGTCATAGCTTCCCAAGGGGAGTACTTCAAAGGTGACCATAGTGATACTCAGCAATGAGGTATGTAGCACTTTTTCTAAGATGAGTCCGCGAACTTAATTGTCTGACTTTGTGTGTGTGTGTGTGTGTGTGTGTGTGTTTGTGTGTGTGTGTATCTCCTACACTGCCATTGATTTATAATGCACCTTTATTTTGTGTGACACTGAGAATGACAAATAAGACTCCTTAATAATAGTGTTATGCCACACATGAATTGGTCACAGCAATTCTTTCATTTTGGAATGTTGGAATTTACTTCATCTGTTCCAATTACTTAAAATATATATATATATATATATATATATATATATATATATATATATATATATATATATATATTGGGGGGAGGGGAATATTGGGGAACTGTGTTTTTCCAGGACCCATCAACTCCATGTCAAGTCGTTTTCAATCTAGTTGTGGGGGGTGCAGCTCACTGGCCCATGTTGGAATCGAATCGGTGACCTTAGTGTTATGAGCACTGCACTCTAACCACTGAGCAAACCGGCTGCCCCTAGTTGAAAATATCTTTTAATGTAACTTGCATTGCTTGGTATATGATAGGCAGTACTGCCCTTAGAGCCAGGCAAGTAATGTGTGTGCCTGGGGCCCTGTGACTCTGGGGCCCCATGTTTAGTAGTATTTTATTCCACAAAAATTTTAGGTCTCTTATGATGCCTGGGACCAACCTCGCAAAAAGTGCCCTATGAACAGGGCACCTTGAGCTCAGACAGGGACCATGTGAGCCTTGATCTCTATTTCTATTTTTTGGTTGACTCTCCACACTTATCCTCTAAGCATTGGATCAAAGAAATGCCCCAAGAAGCTTACAAATTCTCATCAGAGTAGTTGATGTGGCTCTGGTGTAGGCTCTAGAAATGCATTTTTCCTACAAGCAGATTACTTCCCACTGGCTGAACTGGCATTTCTTTTCTTGGATTGCATGAGATTGAGCTGCCATTGCATTTGTAATCATCATTAATTTGGAACAGTATCAATCTTTACGAGAATAATTGGAATTAAATATTCACATGTGTCACATGGATGATGCAGCAACAGGAGTAATAAAATAAAGAACATTAACTAAAATGATATTAGGGAACTCCAGAATGGTGATGATATTCTGAGCTTAGTGACTTTCATATCCAACACAGGACACGTTCAGGGTTGTAGGCTACTGAAAAACAGCCACTGACCCTTGGGCTTGAGACGCATGTGTGATCCAAAGCTTTAGCTCTGATTTCTCTATGTTCCTACCATGAAGTGTAGTGTACAGCACCTTGAAGTCAGTGGGCGTGAAGGAGGCACTCTCCGTTGCTGGCACCCTGGCAATAACCTCACCTTGTTTACAGGTCTTGAACAACCTATCAAGCAGTCCTCCACGTGAGGCTGTGCCTATCTTGTCTGAGAGCTTTTAAAACATGTGTTTCCTTCTGCCAATGGATCCTTCCAATTAACGTCCTCTCTTGCTTTGATGTAGTGAGGCTGTGCTCTCCTAGAGAATTATTAATCCACACTAGATAAAAAATGGACATTTCTTATATGAATGAGACTCCCTTCTCAGTATACCCATGGGCTGGTTACCCATCCCTGGCCCTGCTGATGGTATGTGGAAGACAGGGGTTTGATAACCCTTAAAAGGAACCACATTCTAAGAATGTACTGATTGCAGCCTAATATAATGAAGAGAAGGTATGGTTGGAAGATGTGTTGTTATATAGATTTGCAAAAAAATTCCAAATGGTATGTCTAACATGACTAAAAAAGAAACTTAAAAAAAGAAAGATACTATCATTTACATTTTTTGAACACTCTGAGCAAGACTGGCATTGGTGATTTTCACCAAGTTAGCAGTGTCAATATTTCAGAGAATCATTGGATGCCAGTATTCATAGGCATCAAAATAAATGATGCAGCACCAAGTGTAATGGTACAAAGAGCATTAAATAAATAAAATTAGGGATATCAGAGGAAGAAAATTAATACTGTTTCAATACAAACAGATTCCGAAGTGCCATGGTATTGTAATAAAAGCATTGTTCCTTTTTTTCTCATAGTGGGAGATATAAAATTCATCTTCAATTGCACATTCAAAATCAGGAACATGGAGGGAAGGTTTCTGAATCTGAACAGAAAGAGATAGTGCCTGGATGCTAAAAAGAATATTTACATGCCCTGGTTGTACAATAAACCAATTTGTAAGTACAGCTTTTCTACCTATTATTGTAAATCATCATTAGTAAATTATTGTACCTAACCTGAGTCTATAAATTTTATAACAAATATTTAATCAAATTGTTTTTTATAGATGGGGCCTCCCCCCACAAACAAATTGTCCACTAACTCACACACCCTAGGGGTGGCCTTAGTCATAAGTAATCATTTTGCACATATATCAGTAACAAAACCTAATACATCTTCATATACTTGTGGTAATCTTCATATCTTGATTGTCGCTTAGGAAGCAACTGTGGAATTTTAGTCAATTCACCAAGGATTTTTGCTTAACAATTGTTAAATTCACCAATGCTTGTTTCCCAAGGCTTTTGGTGTACACAACTTTTTATTTCACTGCTTTATCATACTGTAATCTTTACAAAAAACCTGAAGTGACTGTTTAACTCAACGATAGGCATAATTCAGTGGAACTGACAATAGTGTGAACAGCTTTGAACAAGTTTACAGATGCATAATCACTGAAGACTGCTCTCTGTCTGACAGAAACACTACAAGATGCAATGTATTGTAAATTACATTCTGAATTCAGAGACAAAACTACATGGAGAAAAATCGTGTACCTTCAAATATAAAACATTAAGATATTTCTTTTTTCTGTCAAAGGAATATAGAACAGAGCTATTCATTTAGAATTCGCATAGAAGCTTTCAAAGTCTTTATTTGTCTTTAACTATTATACAATTGGCATTAAAAAAATATAGGCTGACTTCCAGTTCCTAGTCCAATATATAAAGAGCTTGGGAGTCTTTACTCCCATACTGACAACAAGAAAAAAAAAAGCTGAACAAACTGAATATCAACAATTCTTTGATCCTTCAAAAAACAGGGGTCACAGGGCAAACCACTGACCTCAAAACTGAAAAGACATGTGAATACAGAGAATCCCAAGTTACAGGGATCCAACAATATTGATGAAGCTAGCAACTCATAGGAACACTTGAAAAATAATTGAAAATTACTAGAGATTTAGCAGGGACTAGCTTGAGAAATATAAATTCCTAGGAGCCCAGCTTTGGGAGGAAGGGTCAAATATTCATGAGTTTTAAATAAAGGAGCCCCCACAAGATTCTCATGGTAAAGGACAGAAGAAAGTCACTTTTCATTCAAACAAAGGAAGAGGAAAAGTAACCATTTTAAAATACATAAAGAGTATTTGGTTTTCCTTAACAAAGGTCTTTCCTCAAGGGAATCTATTTTACCAGAGCCAAAGTGACCCGTGGGAAAGGAAATCCCCAGTGCTACAACCTCTAGCTTTTCTGTCTCACGTAAGATAGGAAAAAGCTGAGAAGAACTTGTGAATGTTAAATCCCAGGAGTACAGTCTCACTGAAAAATGAGACTTCCTCATAGACTTGTAGAATGCTTCCCTATCACAACATACATTACCATAACATTAATAAAGTTGCTGTATATAACAGGAGTTAACAGTTGAAAGAAGTCCAAGATTCAGACTCTATTAAAGAGGCAATCTCTCAGAAAATCCAAAAACATGGATTTTGTCTGCACAAAAAAAGTGCAGACAAAAACAAGAACACTTCAGAAAATTTTAACCTCTGATACCTAGAGCTTCAAGAAACAGTAACCATAACCCAAGTCCTAGAGTGATAAACACAAAACTTCATACTAAAAGCCTATTTACCTCAGTTCCTTTTGCACAATACTTCATGTACAGCTTAAAAAAAAATGATGTCATGCTAAAAGGCATCCAGGGAAATGTGGGTGTAGCCATACTTAAGTCTGACAAAACAGACATCAGGATAAAAAAGGTAACTGGAGACAAAGATAGACACTTCGTAATTATGAAGGGGAAAATACAAGAAGACATAATACTTATCAATATATATGCTCCCACTCAGAGAGCACCAAAATACCAGGGCTGCCAGAAAAATGTAAAAGGAAAAAAAAAACAAAAAACAAGGAAAACAGTCTGAGGACACAAAAAGAGCATCAGAAGCAGACTCAGGTATAGCAGATTTTGATATTATTAGGGAATTTTAAATAACCAAAATCAATATGCTATGATTCCAATGGAAAAGTGGACAAAATGCAAGAACAGATGAGTAATGTAAGCAAGAGATAGAAACTCTAAAATATAATCAAAAGGAAATGGCTAGAAATTAAAATACAATAACAGAAATGAAGGATGTCTTTGACAGGCACATTAGTAGACTGGACACAACCTAGGAAAGAATTATTGAACTTAAGGATATGTCAGTAGAAATTTCCCAAACTGCAAAATAAAAAGAAAAAATAAGTTAAAAATGAAAAAAAAAATCCAAAAACTATGGGACAATTACAAAAGCTGAAACATATACATAATGGGAATACCAGAGAAAAAGAGAAATAAACAGAAAACATAATTGAGAAAATAATGGATACGAATTTCAGGAAGTATAGAAAATACCAATCACGAAACAAATATTAAAATGTCTACACCTAGGCATATCACATTCAAAATGCAAAAAAATCACAGAAAAAGAGAAACTCTTGAAAGAAGCCAAAGGTGGGAAAAACACTACCCACAAAGAAACGAGGATACAAATTATATTGGACATCTCATTAGACACCACACCAGAACAGAATGGAGTGAAATATTTAAAATGTTGAAGAAAAGAACTACCCAACTAGATGTATACATCAAGAAAATTATCATTCAAAAGTGAAAGAGAACTACTTTCTCAGACAAACAAAAAAAGAAAAATGTCATCAGTGGATGGATTTGAAAGAAATATTAAAAGTAGTTCTTCATAGAGAAGAAAAATGATATATATTAAGGGCAAAGAGGAAGATTACATAACAATAAAACAATTTTACAAGAAGATATAAAATCAATAATGTATATGTACCTAACCACAGAGTATCAGAACATATTAGGCAAGAAGTGATATGAGATAATTTGTAACAACAAAAACATAAAAAGGAAGGAAGTAAAGGTCTGAATTTGCAAAGGGAAATGAAGATAAGAAGCATACTGAACAAAAAGTACTACTGTATATACGAAACTTTCTTTTACATAAACTTAATGGTAACCACTCAAAAAAAAAAAAAAATCCAGAACTGAGACACATAAAAATGAGGAAACAGGAAAAAAAATCATACAATACCATCAAAATAAAATAACAAACAGAAACAAAAAGGCAAAACACACTGATCTACCAGAAACAAAACATAAAATGGCTATAGGAAATCTTCATATATCAATAATTGTCCTAAATATAAATGGACTAAACTCACCAATAAATAGGCACAAAGTAGCAGATTCAATAAAAAACAAAACTCAACCATATGCTGCCTCTAAGAGACACATCTCAGCTACAAGGACAAATATAGACTCAAAGTGAAAATATGGAAAGCAACACTCCAGAAAATGGCATCCAGAGAAATGTGGGTGTAGCCATACTTATATCTGACAAAACAGACATCAGGATAAAAAAGGTAACAGGAGACAAAGATGGACACTTCGTAATTATAAAGGGGAAAATACAAGAAGACATAGCACTTATCAATATACATGCTTCCAATCAGAGAGCACCAAAATACTGGGGGTGCCAGAAAAATGTATACAAGTGGACATTTTGCTCAATGTTGCTCGAGCAGTAGTTCACCATAATCAGAAGTGTCTGGACACTGATGGTAACCATTTTCAGCACCTCTTTTAATTGCAGAAGTCAAACGTGACTTGTATTTATCTTTTGTTATTAGAATTTGAGTATTATACTTTTAATACAGTTTTCCTTTCTTAAAACGTGTATACATTTTTCTTTGGTACCCTGTGTACATAAAGCAACTACCAACAGAATTAAAGGGAGAAACTGACAAAAACACAATTATAGTAGGGGACCTAAATCTGCCATGGTCAGGTGTGGATAGATCATTCAAACAAAATTAATAAGGAAATATCAGACTTAAAAGACATATTAGACCAAATGGACATAATCACATTTATAGAGCACTTCATCCTAAAACATCAGACTATACATTATTTTCCAGTGCACATGTAACATTCACAAGAATAGACCTATGTTGGGATACAAAACCAGCCTCAACTAATTTAAGGTCGAAATCATATCAACTATATTCTCCAACTGCAAGGCTTTGAAATTGAAGATCAGCTGCAAAATTAAAGTGGGAAAAACCACAAATATGTGGAGATTAAACAAAACGCTGTTAAAGAACAACTGGATCAAAAAAGAAATAAAAGGAAGAGATCAAAAGATAATGAGAAACAAATGAGAATAAAAATACATCATATCAAAATTTCTGGGATGCAGCAAAAGCAGTATTAAGAGGGAAATTTACATCATTACAGGCCTATCTCAAGAAACAAGAAAAATCCCAAATAAACAACCTAACATTACATCTTAAGGAACTAGAAAAAAGAAGAACAAATGAAACTTGAAGTCAGCAGAAGGAAGGAAAAAATGAAAATTAGAGCAGAACTAAATAAAATAGAGAACCAAAAGAGGGTAGAAAAAAATGAATGCAATAAAGAGCTGGTTCTCTGAAAAGATTAATAAAACTGACAAACTCCTGGGTAGACTCACTAAGGAAAAAAGAGAAAAGATTCAAATAAAATTAGAAATGAATAAAGAGAAGTTATGGAGGATACCACAGAAATACAAAGGGTCATATAAGAATACTATGAAGGACTATATGCCACCAAATTCAATACCATAGAAGAAATGGACAAGTTCTTAGAAACATATAGCCTTCCTAGGCTGAATCAGAAAAAACTGGAAATCTAAATAGATCAACAGTAAAGAAATTGAAGCAATCATCCAAAACCTTCCCAAAAGCAAAAGTCCAGGACCAGATGGCTTTCCTAGTGAACTCTACCAAACAGCAAAGGAGGATATATACCTGTCCTCCTCAAACTCTTCCAAAAAATTGAAGACGAGGCAATACTTCCTAACTCATCGTATGAGGCCAACAGTACTCTGATCGCAAAACCTGGTAAGGATAACATAAAAAAAGAAAACTACAGACCAATATCTGATGAATATAGATGCAAAAATTCTAAACAAAATACTGTCAAATTGAGTATAACAACATATTAAAAAGATTGTATATCACAATCAAGTGGGATTCATTCCAGGGCCACAAGGATGGTTCAACATATGCAAATCCATCAATACAATATGCCACATAAACAAAATAAAAGATAAAAATCATATGATTATATCAATAGCTGCAGAAAAAGCATTTGAAAAGATACATCAATTTATGAGTAAAGCACTTAATAAAATGTGTATAGAAAGAAAGTACCTCAAATAATAAAGGCCATATATGACAAACCCTCAGCTAAAATCACACTTAATGGTGAAAAAGTGAAAGATTTTCTTCTAAAATCAGGAACAAGAGAGGGATGCCCCATCTCACCACTGCTATTCAACACAGCAATGGAAGTCCTTGACAGAGCAATCAGGCAAGAGAAAGAAATAAAAAGCATTCAAATTGGGAATGAAGAAGTTAAACTGTCATTTTTGTAAATGACATGATTCTTTATATAGAAAACCTTAAAGATTCCACCAAAAGCTATATATATATATATATATATATATATATATATATATATATATATATGCAGATAATTTTTGACAAAGAAGCCAAAAACATGCAATGGAGAAAAGAAAGCCTCTTCAATAAATGGTGCTGGGAAAATTGGAAAGCCACGAGCAAAAGAATTCAACTAGACTGTTATCTGTCAATGTATATCAAAATTAATTCAAAATGGATCAAAGACCTAAACATAAGTCCTGGAACAATAAATTGCTTAGAACAGTGCATAGGTACTAAACTTGTGGACCTTCGGTTCAGAGAGGATTTTATGAATGTGACGTCAAAGACAAGGGAAGTAAAAGCAAAAAAGTAAATGAATGGGGCTTTATCAAACTAAAGAGCTTCTGAACAGCAAAGAAACTATCAACAAAACAAAGAGGCCACCAACCAAATGGGAAAAAAATATTTGTAAACAACCCCTCCTGTAAGGGGCTAATATGCAAAATATATAAAGAACTTGTACAACTCAACAACAAAAAACAAACAATCCAATTAAAAAATGGTTGGAAGGCCTGAACAGATACAAATAGCCAACAGATATATAAAAACATGCTCAACTTAACCAGCTATTAGAAAAATCCAAATCAAAATCACAATGAGATACCACCTCACACCTGTTAGAATGGCTATCATCAACAAGACAAGTAATAACAGGTGTTGGAGAAGCTGTGGAGAGAAAGGAACACTCATATGCATACACTGCTGGTGGAAATGCAAATTGGTACAGCCACTGTGGAAAACAGTACGGACGCTCCTCAAAAAATTAAGAATAGAATTACCATATGATCCAGCAATCCCTCTCCTGTATATCTACTCAGAAAATTGAAAACATTTATCCATAAAGATATACGTACCCTGATGTTCACTACAGCATTGTTAATGGTGGCCAAGACATGGAAACAACCAAAGTGTCATTTGAGAGATGACTAGATAAAGAACATGTGGTATATATATGCAATGGAATATTACTGAGCCATAAGAAAAGATGAAATACTGCCATTTGTGACAACATGGATGGATCTTGAGGTTATCATGTTAAGCGAAATAAGTCTGACAGAAAAGGCAAGAACCACATGACTTCACTCATATGTGAGTATAAAACTAAAAGCAACAAACAAACAAGACAAAGAAACAAAAACTCATAGACACATACAACAGTTTATTAGTTACCAGAGGGTAAGGGGAGAGGGGACTTGGTAGAAGAGAGAAAAGAGGGTCAAATATACGATGATGGAAGGAGAACTGACTTTGGTGGTGAACACACAATGCAATATATAGATGATGTATTATAGAATTGTACACTTGAAACCTATGCGATTTTAGTAACAAATGTCACACCAATAAATTTAATTAATTAATTAAAAAACAACAACAACCAAAATCAAGATCCATCTACACATCTGTGTGCTGCCAACACGATACTCATTTTAGATATAAGGACACACACACAAACTTAAAATGAAGGAATGAAAAACTATATTCTATATTCTATGTTCTGTTCAAATAGAAACCAAGGAAAGGTGGAGTATTTCCATTTATATCAGACAACAACATAGTTTTAAACAAAGACTGTAATAAAGATAAAGAAGGGTGTTATATAATGATAAATGGGTTGATCCAACAAGATAGAACATTTGTAAATATGCACTCAACATATGAGCACATCAATTGTGACACTTGCTCACATGAGGTAGATTTCTGTATAAAACTGAGAGTCTTAAATTTCTGCCCCATCTGTGAAGGAACAACTAAAAAAAGTATGTTCACTGACCTGAGGAAATCTTAAGAAAGATTGCATTACAACCAAGAATGTGAGGTGGGGAAATAAAAGGGCACTTTTGAGAAATCAAAACCCTAAGCCTCAACCACAAGTTGATTGGGTTGAAAATTTGCTCTTCCCATGCGATGCAGAGCTGTAGACTGAGAAAACATTAAAAAAAAAAATGCCAGTAAAGATAAAACACTTTGGACTCCAGAAAAACACATGCATAGGAATATTTCTACCATTCAGGATACAAGTCATACTCATAGGAGAAACAAAGAAAAACATCACTGTAAAATTCCTTTGCAAATGAACTTACAAAACTGATTTGAGATGAAGCTATAAGGCTATGCAAGACCCAGTGGACTGCACAACTGTCAGTGAGAAACCTAGGGAAGCTAGGAAGAATCAGCAAAGATTTCTGAATGAGAAAGAGAATTACATTGGAAACAAAGCAACACATACATTGTAAACTACATAAAGGAGAGAATGAATGAGCTCAGCCTCCAGAGCCCTACTGAGTCTGAAATCCTGTCCTTCACTTTTCACATCTGTAAAATGGAGATAAAAGTTACTACCTCATTGGGTTGTTATGTGATTTCCATATAATAGTAACATACAATTTAGAAAGAAAACATTAAAGAGTGGGAAATTCAAGTCATTTTTTTTTTTTTTTGCTATGCGCTCTGTCACAGCCTCCACATTATCTAGCAAATTGCAAAACCCTGCACTCAACTTCCTTGTCTGTTAATATTTCTTTCTCTTATACATTCTTGATCTCCTTGCCCAAGTTAACAACATCTTTCACATCTCACCTGAATTAATGCAATATCTTGACTGGCCTACCAGCATTCAATGCACCTCGTTTTGAATATTTCATGCACCTAACCCAGGTCTATTTTTAAGCACTTTCTCCAAATTCTCAATAGATCCCACTGTAAATATAATGAATATAGAACTATTCAGCATAACTCTCAAGATCTTTGAAAATCTTTCCCCAAACCTTGCAACCACATCGCTTCTGCATCAATTTTCATATAATCCATATGTTCCACATGCACCAATGATCAAACCTCACTTTATTATCCAACAATGTATTTTCACTCAAGCTGAGGGATAACATTTTTTCTCAGATCTGCATGACCCACTACTCTAATGCAGTTCAAATCACACCTCATCTAAGTGATTTTCCAGATTTTCTGAGTTGGACTTTTCTCTCCTTTACTCCTTGTTCACTTATAACAGTTTTTCTGTATCTATGATATTCATCAGCCCAATCGGCATTTTTCAAATTACTTTTATATAGGTTTTTCACTCCTACTGGACTATGAAATCCCTAAATGTAGAAATATGCTGTATTTATCTTTGCACTCTTGGTACTTAGTGTATTGATCTACCCATAGTAGCTTTTCAATAAATACGCTGAATTTCCTTATTTCATAGTTTGGCCTTGGGGCAAGCATGATCCTCAAGAACATTTGACAATATTTTTACTTGAGAAAGAAAACTGCACCCAACACTTACGTTTTCCTTTTCAGCCAGAGTCATCAATTAAGAATGGCAAAAGCTGGGTTGTATGGAAAAATACAATCACTTACTTATCCTTTTCAGAATAAGTTTTGTCTTTTTCCAGATTTTTTTTTTCTATTGTTATGAAGCTCCCCGGAAGTCATTTAAATTCTCTAATAAACTACATTATAGAATCCCTTAAATCAGATGGTATTATGTAATCTAGGAAAAATATGGACCCTAGCCAGACAGGAAGGCCAAAGAAAAGGTGATACAGCAAGCTCTAAATATGAGCTTTATCTATTTCATAGTTTTGCCTAAAGCTTTCCATGACCAAGAGAAAAAAAAACCTAATTGATGTGGGGAAGTGCCCCTGACTTTGTGATCTTAATGTCAGCCATATTGTCACATGGTCTCCTAAGGATGACAGTGCTGACTTAGCCTGAATTAAATAAAACAGTAACATTCAACGATTTCCAATTCAAATAAAAACATTAACATATAAAAATCTGTGAAGAATCTCTCATACTATGTGAATATGACTATCCCTACCGCTTGTTTGAGTACCTAGGAAGACCACCTTTCTATCTAAATTTCCAAGATTCAGAATCCACAAGTAAGAGCTTGTAAAATTGAAACTTATAATTATTTGCTTCTTTTGAATATTGATACATTTCTCATTTTAAATGTCCAGCTGATATACTCACTGATCATTATTTTCTCAAACAGTTATACTTTTTATCTTCTTTAGTTGGAATGAGTAGAGAAGATAAACAGGGGATGGGATACTGGCAGAGAATGTAATTTTTCTCCCCCCCACTTTTATTTTTTGGTAGAATATAGTTAGAAAGTTCATTTGAATATATCTAGATTGGTATAATTGGAACTTGCAAAAATGTAACATATTTCTACATCCTCAACAGCAGTTGAACAGATGTATGAATCATCTAGTTTTCTTCTTGAAATGTCATAGCTTTTAAGTATACTTTTTTGATATATTTTAAATTACAGATAAAAAAGAAACTTTGGAAGCATTCATTTAGAGCATGGTAGGAGCTAAAGGCTGAAATCATATGCGATAGAAATACATGTAAAAATAATATTTATTTGCAAACATCACCTCATGCTATTAATGCTGTCAAAATAGCCTTGAAATTAACTATGCAACATGTGTTCATGACTTCTCCTTTGAGATCTGAAGAAAGCTAAGAAAGCCAAGCATTCTGAGAAGTCAAATCATTAATCCATACAGATAAACATCAGTTAATTACACTTTGAAATAAATTACCTAGTTATTGCAGTTTCTCCTTTCTGTTTTTCGGACATAGATGGGAGTGTGACTTAATGCAAAGGCCATGAGATGAAGAAGCATACGAAAGTTGGCATTATCATTTACTATCTACCTTTTTAACTTTAGATAAGTCAATTAGTTTTTTAAGTCCCTCTTTTCTCTCTGATAAAGTACATATAATATATATACATGCTCATCATCTCGATTGTTGTTATCAAAAGATATAACTCATAAAGTGTCTGGTGATATTCATGTTGAAGTATGAATTTCATCTAATAATTTTAATTACCACAACACTTCCCAACCAGATTAAAATGGTAGCCATATTATCAAGTAACTATATGCTAAGCTCCATCCTTGGATAAGACAGCTAAAATGGCTTCCTTATATCCTACACTTGTGGAAACTGGGAGCAGGCCAAGCAGCATTGAAACTTATGTCTCTTTTCTTAACATAATTAAAATTCAACTTTGAAGTCTTTAATTATAAGAATCTCATGAAAGAGTCTAAGTATAGATTTCTTTTTTTACAGTGTGATTATTTTGGACAGCTGCCCTGGGTTAGTTACCACAGGCATCACTCCCTTTTGGAGATGGTCCTACTGTATAATTTAAGGAAATGTACAATTGTTTTGCAAAGTAAATATAGGAAAGGCAGTGTTGTAACAACTAAATATTTGGACCTAAGAACTGAGAATTTTAAAATTATGGTGTGAAGTCATAACTCTGTCAATTACTTGTAATATGCAGAAAGTTTATATTTTCCAATTTTTTCTTTACTATATACATATATTACTACAAATCCTCAAAACAACGATGATCAGTTAAAATAAACTTGAATTAGCATAATGAGAAAAAGAGGGTTCAATACAAATTGCAAGTGATTTAAATATACAAAGGATGTTTTATTTAAAGTTTGTGTGTATATGTGTGTTTTTACAATCACTACTATCTCATGTTTGAAAGAAGTCCAAATGCTACTTCAAAATCAAAGTAAGGTATAAATACTTTGAGCTCCTAGTGTGCCAGAGACATTTCTAAAGATTTAACTTGATTGGCCCCAAATCCTGCATTTTCAAATGTGAAATAACTCATTCAAAAGGAAGATAGCTGGAAAACATTTTTGGAGTCGAATATTACCTCATTAGTTTGAAGTTAGGTTGGGCATCTAGCATGAAATTCAAATTCACGTGGCATTCATATTCAAATGTGAACTGAATGAACTATTAAATGAAAATTGTTTAAATATGCTAATAAGAGAATGAAGACAAAACAGAATGGCCTTGCCACATGAGTAACAGTGGAAAGAAAGTTAAAATGATATCCTTCAACTTGCATACCCATGTTTGAGCATTTGTAGGTTTTTTAAAAGATTTTTATTAAAATATAGCAAACACAGAAGTATGTTAGCTTCAGGTGTACACCATAGTTATCCAACATTTACATACCTAAGAAGTGATCACCATGATAAGTCCAGCAACCATCTGACACTGTACTATGTTATCACAATATTGTTGACTATATTCCCCATGCTGTACATTACATCCCCATGACTTATTTGTTTTATACCTGGAAATTTGAGCTTCTTATTCCCCTTCAGATTTCCCCCTTTTTAAAATTTTCAACTACAGCTGACAGTCAATATTATTTTATATTAATTTCAGGTGTAGAGTGTAGTAGTTAGACATTTATACGAGTAAAATTTACAAAGTGAGACCCCTAACTAGTCTAGTATCCACCTGGCACTATATATAGTTATTACCATATTACTTACTATATTCCCTATGCTTTACTTTACATCCCCATGACTATTTAGTAACTACCAATTTGTACTTCTTAATTCCTTCACCTTTTTCACCGCACATCCCAACCCCCTTCCATCTGGTAACTATCAGCTTGTTCCCTGCATCTATGAGTCTGTTTCTATTTTGTTTGATTGTTAATTTTGTTTTTTAGATTCCACATATAAGTGAGATTATATGGTATTTGTCTTTGTCTGACTTATTTCACTTAGCATTATACCTTTTAAATCAATTCTGGATCATACTAAGTCCCTGAGTTCTTTATTATTTTCAGTTAATAAAATAATTTTTCTTTCATTTATGTATATGCTTTGTATGTTTTATATTCTTTCTTGCTAAATTTGACCTAAATGCTTTATGCCTTATGCCCAAGGAGGACTGGAGAAAGGGAGGCAACACACATTAACAGAAATACAGAAGGCAGGGATAAAATTTCTATACTTCAGTTCACCTATTCTCTGTTTAGTAATAATAGAAGTCCTTGAGGGCAATAATGTCTGACTCATCCTCATACCTTGGCTTGCCCCTCTCCTTTCAGCATCTAGCACAGGGCTTAGCACGCAGAGAATGCTCAGCAAATATTTGTCTAATTGAACCTAGAGAGGAAAATCTATTTTCTCAATCAGAATGAAATCATCAGGTAATATACATCCCATTTCTAAGCAGTATTCAGGCTGTGTACCTTAGTGAAAATTCAATAATTTGTTCAAAAGGTTCATGTACCTCTCTTGGAGCTGGGAAGTTTTAGCTTACTGTAATTATATAAGCATTTAAGATTTGGGTTTGGAGTCAGAAAGATACAAAGTCAAGCCAAGCTGTACCCCTCACTAGGTGTATTAATTTTGACAAGTTCGTCATCCTCTTTGAGTATCAGTTTCATCTGTAAAATGGAAATAATGACAGTACCTAGTATCTCCATGATAGAGACACTGGGATTAACATGAGGAAGGTATGTGAATAGTTTAACGACGTGGTAGCTGTTTTTATAGTTTTGATCATCTCATGGAAGCTAAACAGTAGTAATACACCAAGACTTGTTTTCTATCATAACCAATATCAAGCAACACTTTTAAAAGGTAACAGTTTGGTTATTAAGAAAGTAAAATCATGTTAACAAGTACTAATTGCTGGGGAGTAATTCCCCACCTTACCTTTTCTTAAATTGTTGCTAAGAACATTTACCTATTTATTTGTTTATTCATGAATTCAAAATACGTTTATTGAGTGATTGCTATGTGCCCCACACTGCTTGAAAGGCTAGGGTTTATCAGTGTACCCAAAATATATCTACCCTCATGAAGTTTACATTTAATAATGGTGAAGTGAACAATAAGCAATAAAAAAATAAGTAATATGCCAATTACATAACATATAAATGTGACAAGTACAAAGGAAAAAAAAGAGAAGAACCAGGTAAAAGAGACGCAGAGTATTGGCTGGGGTTGAAAGGTCAGGAGAGGCATCACTGAGAAGGAGACGTGAACAAAGATTTAGAGTGAATATAGCTTGCTCGGGGGAAGAATGCTCAGGGCAGAACTGATGATTTAAATTTGGGGGCAAAAACATTTTTGACATGTAGGAGGCAGTACAAAGAGGTTAGTGGAGCAGAGTTTGCCAGAGAAAGGATAGTGGGGGCGGGGGAGGGAAGAAGGTATGAATGGTCTTGTAGGCCATCGCAAGGACTTAGGCTTTTTCTCTCTGTCAAATAGGATGACATTGCAGGTTGTCTAAGCAGTGTGTTGATGAGCAGGTTTCAATTTTATCAAAAATATAGAAAAGCTAGATCGAGTTCCAAGACAAAAATGATCAATATTTTATACATTATTGGAAAAATTAACTAATGTAATTGAGATCTCATAATCTGCTAGTGTGATACAGGGGAGGAAGGAAATTAAGACAGGTTTAGGAGAAGACGTGCTATTTGTTCATACATTTGCCAGATAGGAAAGAGCCAATAACAAAGTCTAGCAAAAACTATTTAATTTAGAATTTGATTAAATAAATCCTTTCCAAGCAGAGACAGGTGTTAAGATAGTTGACACGGAGGGTTTTAATATTCCTCTCAAACATTCCTTATAAGCAAATCATAGCTTTTAAAATTGTAGTTGAATTTGAAAGGATAATTTAGATAAAGCCAAAACCAGAATCATAACTATAGCTCTGAAGTCATCCAATAAGGGGAAGAAAATAATGATCTTTTCAAACTGAAATAACACTGCGCTATTAATTTATTGATAAGTTCAGAGTATTAAATTTCACTGAGCTTGCTACTATGCACATTCAGGAAATATAAAGAAATGAAGGGAGGGCAGGCCAGGGTACTCAAAAGTTTCTGGTTTACGGGGAGTACTTACAAATGAGCAAAGCTCATTTCACATTGGATGCTAAAGACCAAGGATACATTTACTGCCAAGGAATTCCTAATTATAAATTGTAAACACTGGAAGTATTTTGTAAGCCTGATATTCAGGTGATTCAGGGTTCTTTTTAAAAATCAACAGATTTAGCCTCACTTGGGAGGGCTGTCAGCAGTGGAGTTTTGTCAGCCACTGGTATAATCCTTCCCAGTTCAGAGAAGAAGAATCACTGACTTGGATAAATTTGCCCAGAGCTGAGAAGGTCATTTTGCATGGGGTGAGGGCAAATGAATTTGGCACAGACAGATGACAGATCATCACAGGAATCACAACTAGGTCATCAGAGGAACCGGAGATGCCACAAGCAGCCACCGAAACCCTGCAGAAGGATGCTGTGAAATAGATTTTAAGTAGTCCAATGTCCAATGATAGCACTTGTTTTTTCCAAGGGAAGAAATAATTTCAAGAGTAAAAGTTTTACATCTGTACACTTGTTAAAAACCGTTTGGGGAAAATAAAGTAATAATTATATACCAATCTGCTTAAAATGTACCATTGATTCCCAATAAAAAATGTTTTAAGTTTGGACTAATAGACACTTCCTTCCCATTAGAAAAAAAAAATATATGGCTATAGAGATAGGTAACTGGCAACTTAGGGAATAATCAGATGAAGCATATATTAATGAGGGACTAGCTGTGCTGTAAACCATACTGGATTTGTATTTGCCACAGAAAAGATTTTTAAATCAATGATCTTATAATTATTTGAGTAGTAGATATTATATTTTGGAATTCAATGTAATTTCAACCTTAAAATGACTATTGACTTACTCTTTTGGGGACATGCATCGTGTTGTTTTGCCTCTGACAAAGGTATTAAAGGCAGTTAAATAAATTCTTATTTCCCTCTTTGTTGTCACCCTCTGAATTAAATTAGGCTTCATGTTTACCTTTCAACTCACACACACACACACACACACACACACACACATACATTTTTTCTGATCACCCTTTCCATGTCTAATTAATACCTAAGAATTATAGCTAGTGATATTTTCAGCCTAAGCATGATAGTCAAGAATAGGGACGTTGGTGCCAATGGCTGGTTCAAGTGCCTTTTCCACCACTGAATACCAATTGAGCAATGTATAAGATGTCCATGTTCCTCTGCTTTCTTATTGATAAAAAGGAAATCATAATAGTATCTATCTTGCATGTTGGCTGTGAGGCTTAAATAATTGATACATTTCAAACACCGAGAAGAGTATCTGGCCCTTTGTCAGTGCTTGGTAAAGTTACCTATATTAACAATAACTTTTCATCATCATCATCATCATCATCATCATCATTGTCATTTGTGGTATATTAGTGCAAAATATTCAATAGCTTTAATGAATAAATATTTTAAATGCAATGTTCAAACTCAACAAATGTATTTGTCACATAACATTCCTTGGTAAGTGTTTGAGTGTGGTGGGCAGCTTTCCACTATGCAATCATTCGTGGGCAACAGCTCTGCCAAGGCTTTTACAGTGCTCAAGTTGCACTGAGCAGCACTAGACGAGGCGACGGGCCAGGGAAGTGGAGGAGGAATAGAAAAATTACAAATCTAGAACAGGGTCGGAAATTCTATTTTAAGTGAAGCAAGTGAAGAGGTTACCGTTATTACTTTTGCTCACATTTCATTGGCAAAAGACTAAATACTTGGCCACACTTAGGTACAAAGGGCCAGGCATTTGCTTTCTCTAGCAGGATACGCTGTTCCAAAAAGAACTCTACTGCTATGGAAAAAGGAAAAAAGATTCTGACATTCATTTAACAGCTTCTGCCACATATGTCCTACGGCAATCAAACTCCTAAGTAACCCCAATTAGTCATAAGCTCCGTTACAGTATTTACATGTAGATCTGTGTGTCTACATGTTTGAGTACATTTCCTCTTGACTTCCAACTGCTTGACAGCTTTCTCAGTGACCAGTGCTGCTTTCTGCAAACTAGAAGTGTTGAAGAATCAGTACCATCTGGAAATAGCCATCATTTAGTGAATGATGGAAATTGATGTGTGAATAGCTCAGAGTTATCAACTTTCACCACTCCCATGAGGTAACACTCAGGTGCTTGTTCCATGTTGACATTGAATAAAATCAGATTACCAACAGTCATAGGTTTGATGCTGCCTGTTTTTCCTTACCCATTTCACTTCCTCGCTGCCTTATATGTACTTTGGGAGATCACTGCCCAAACTACTTGTACTCAAACCTTTGTCCTGGGATCTCCTTTGGGGGAAACTAAGATAAGTGAAGAAAGGAAGTCGCAAAATTGATTGAGGTAACAATTACTAGATATTGCATTGTCAGGAAGTTAGAAATAACTCAAAAACTGCCAAAATATTACCACTTATTAAAAATGACTGAACAAAGAAATTCCTACTTAAAGACTGGCCTTTCTGATTGGGGGGTCACATGATTGATAGAAATGGATGAACAGACTCTCTTATGTAATTCTAACGCATTACTTTTAAAATATGTTACTCGTATGGATCTTCCTTGTCATTCTTCATTTCCTTGCTCCTATATATTGTATAAACTTGTACTGTTCAATATCATAGCCAGCTAGCCATCTGTGGCTTTTGAACCATTGACATGTGACTAGTTCTAATTGAGATGTGCTGTAAGTATAAAACACATTGGATTTCAAAGGCTTAATATGAATCAAATGTAAAATATCTCATTAATAATTTTATATTTATTAGTTGTTAAATAAAAATAGCTTGGTAATATTGGGTAAAATAAAATATATTATTAAAATTAAGTCACCTATTTATTTTTATTTTCTTCAATGTGACTATTAGAAAATTTACAGTTACCTATGTGGCTCTCATTATATTTGGACAGTGCTAGTATATACTAATAGGGCTTTTTAATTTTTCATTGGGATTGACAAAGACTATATCTGTTGAACACCTTTATAAACATGTGGCAAGCTGTTCAGAAAATAGATGATGGAATGAATTACCTTAATTTTCTTTAGATGACGGTATTGCCTTCAAAGTACAGAACACTAATTCTGCTACAAAAATTCCCAGGAATTTAAATAGGAATACTATCCCAGACCCACATAGGTCCACATAACTATGTATTATCACTTGTCATCAATCTATCTAAGGCGACAAGCAGAAAGTGCTATTCGAGTTTCCTTTTAACTCTAAGTTAGCAATTATATTTTAAATGACCACAACGTAAATTTCTTGGGTGTATCTCAAAACTTTCTAATGACTTAATTTGCACCAGTCGTCAGTTATTGCTGACATAGTTCAAAACTTCAGATATGGTATCTGAAGGAAAGAGAAAAACAACAAAAAAATTTATTGGTTAAGTCAGGGCCTTACATATGTAATCGCATGACTGAACAAGATAATGGGAAGATCCAATTACTCTTTCCATGAAGTTATTATCTTAGTGTGGGTTCACTTCTAAGAATGGAATTTAAAATGTATACATAAATATTTATTAGCAACAGTAACTACTATACCAGAGCAAATTCTAATGATGAAGATGCTGTGTCAGGATAGATGAGCCCATCACCCCTTGACTCATGTCCTAGAAGCATGGGATGACAAATTCATTTAAATTAATGTTTTCATATGTGCTATACAATGGCACCCTCATAAACTTAACAATAATTTTTTCTGAGAAAATATAATTAAACATAACTCACTGACATATCAATATATATTAATACAGAAGATCCAAGAAAAATTAAACACACTGCTAATTAGTGCCATTTCAATTCTAAAGCCTAGGTATTCTAAACTGACAATTTAATGATTAAAAAACCCCACAAAAGTGACCATCAGAAGCATGGCGGCATGAGGGGTCCTTTTGATCTCTCCACTTGAAGTCACACGTTAACGAGCTATAATTCAACAAAGGACCCCTGTGCAACACACAAACATGTCTGAGAGATCGTGCATCGACACATCTGAAAGTGGACGAATGGGGCAAACAGGGGAGGAGGGAAGGGAGAAGAGCAGAGACGGGTACACGGATGCAGCCTGTAGCTCACTCCCAGTCTCAGGAGCGGGGAAATTTCAGGCTGTAGGTGCACGCTCGGTGGTTCGTAGTCCTGCCTGAGTGATCAGCATATAATATGGCTGAACCCAGCGATTGGGGCAGACACCTTGGGACAAAGACTGAACACAGAAGTACAACAGTTGTGGTCTAAGAGCCCTCACTGCCAGGCAGAAAACAAAGCGACAGAGCCTGGCAGGCTCCCCCACCCTCCCAGAGCTAACCTCCCCGCACCCTCCCAGAGCTAGCAATGGGCCCCAGAGGGAACTGCAGCGGTGAGTGTCGGGTTAAAGAGCAGGATATCTACAGCCCTGAGAACTGGAGAGACAGTTCCTGAGCAGTGGACACATACTAGATAATTCCAGTGACAAGGGAGGAGATATAGAGGCAAGGCAGTTGTTGTCTGGAAGTTGCCATTACTGACAGGAGCACAGAGCCACAAAAACATCAGCTGCCTCTCCCAGCCCACCCTGCCTCCACCTTTCACAGCTGGTCCTTCCAGGGGCATGTAGGACAGCTCAGGCAGTGCTGCACTGCATCTGGCTACAGGGGCAGCATGGGGATTTCAGGGGCTCAGGACCCCATCACCACCACATTCTCCCATGGGAGAGGTACCCTGAGACTGAGGCAACCTGGCCGCAGAGGAGACACCCACAACCACAGAGAATCTTCCACCAGGAGACGCCAGAACAAAGCAAGTGAAAATAAAACAATCCAGCACCACATAGTGGAAAACAAAAGAAAGACCACTGTATCAATCTGCTGCAGAGATCATTCCTATTAATGCCCAAGAGAAATAGTCCATCAAAGCCATGAACAACCAAGGTAACAAGGCAGCTCATAAAGAAAGGAAAAATATCCAGAAAACAAACTAAAGACATGGAAATATGTGATTTAAATGACACAGAATTGAAGATTCTGAAAAACCTCAATAAAACATAAGAAAACTAAGGTAGGAAATTTAATGAACTCAGAAATAAAATCACTGAACAAACTGAATACTTTATGAAAGAGATTAAAATTTAAAAAAGAAACCAAAGAGAAATTCTGGATCTAAAAAACTCAGTAAAAGAGATGAAGAATGAAATAGCCAGCTTAGGTAATAAAGTTGACCAGATGGAAGAAAGACTCAGTGACGTCGAAGATAGAAACCTGGAAATGACACAAATAGAAGAAGAGAGAGACTTGAGAGTTAAAAGAAATGAAAGAACTCTACAAGAACTATATGACTCCATCAGAAAGAGCGATGTAAGAATACTGGGTATACCAGAAAGAGAAGAAAAAGAGAGGTAACAAGAGACTATTCAAACAAAGAGTTGCCGAGAGCTTCCCAAGCTTATGGAAAGATCTGGAACCTCAAATCCACAAAGCAAACAGAACACCTAGTTATCTCAATCCCAAAAGGCTGTCTCCAAGGAACATTATATTGAAACTGTCAAAAATTAATGACAAGGTAAGAATTCTCAAGGCAGCCAGGAAAAAGAAGACGGTAACCTACAAAGGAAAGCCCATTAAATTATCATCAGATTTTTCAGCAGAAATGCTACAAGCTAGGAAGGAGTAGAGTCAAATATTCAAACTACTGAAAGAGAGAAATTACCAGCCAAGAAAAATGAATCCAGCAAAGTTATTCTTTAGACATGAAGGAGGAATAAAGACCTTCCCAGATACACAATAGCTGAGGGAATGTTCCACCACAAGGCCTGCATTACAGGAAATACTGAAGGGAATTAATCTAATTGAAATAAAGACAAAAGGATACAAAACTATGAGTAACATGACTAACAGACAGACAAAAGCAGGAAATGGCAACACTTATTCAGAATAGGGCAGCATACCCTTAAACATAGCATAAAGGTTAAAGGAGATAAAAACATAAAAAAAGAAAAAAGAGCAAAAGAAAATTTGGTACTGCCACTTGGAAATGAACTCACAGCGTAAATAGGGATAATTAGTGACAACAAAAACATAAAAGGGGAGGGTGCAAAGGTCTGAATTTGCAAAGGGGAATGGAGATAAGATGCATGCTAAAGAAAAAAGACTACTGTATATATGAAACTATTTTACATAAACTTAACGGTAAACACTCAAAAAATATATACAGAACTGAGACACATAACATAAAAAAGGAAAAAAAACAGAGGGAAAAAAGTCATAGAACACCACCAAACTAAAATAGCAGAGAGAAACACAAAGGCAAAGAAACAATGGAGACACTGAGCTACCAGAAAACAAAATATAAAATGGCTATAGGAAATCGTCATACATCAGTGGTCACCCTAAATGTAAATGGACTGAACTCACCAATAAAACAGCACAGAGTAGCAGATTCGATCAAAAAACAAAACCCAACCATATGCTTCCATCAAGAGACACATCTCAGCTTCAAGGACAAATATAGATTCAAAGTGAAAGGGTGGAAAACGACACTCCAAAAAATGTCATTCAGAGAAATGTGGGTATAGCCATACTTATATCTGACAAAATAGACTTCAGGAAGGAAAAGGGGATCAAATATCTGGTGATCTATTATAGAAATGTACACTTGAAACCTATATAATGTTACTAACCAATGTCACCTCAATAAATTTAATTTAAAAAATCAGAAGGTTTTACATATATACTTATATATTTTATAATGATCACCATATTTTATAATATTTTAAAGGAGCATTGCATTACACTGGTTTGACCAATATAACGTGGTTCAAATGACACTGTTCTTACTTTAGGCCTAAACTTTACAGATATCTGGGCATCTTCTGGTTTTGCATTCTTGGATCTCAGTCACCATGCCGTAAAAAATGTCCAGGACAGATAACTGAATATTTAGAGGCCACAAGAGAGGTCTGTAGGCTGAGACTTTCTAGCCCTAGCAGAGCTCCCAGCTGAATATGGCTACATGGGCAACCTCAGCCAATATTATGGGAACGGAAAAACCACTCAGCTGAGTCCTACCTCAATTCTTAATCCACAGAAATATAAGAAGTAATAAATTGTTGTCACATTTTAAAATCATGACCTTTGGCATGTGCCTTTTTATGGGTAAGAGAGAAATAAGACAACTAAGTAAACTATTTAAATTTTCAGATGAGTTAATTATAAAGGAAAGAAAGTAGGACAAAAGCTAAGACATATGAGAGGGGCACAAATCTAAATATAGTATCTAGGAAAAGCCTCAATAAGGTGACTAGTGAATCAGTACATGAAAGAAGCAGAAAAAAGTAAATCACATTAATCTGTAGAAGCATATTGCTTCATATGTTGTTAAAAGGATTTTTTTTTTTTTTTTTTTTTACTCTTATACTGGGATCCAGTGGAGAATTTTGCGCAGAGGTATGACTTCTTGATCCAGTTTAGCAAGTCAGCTCTTCTCATCAAAGCCCTTAAGGAACTCAGATTCCGTACAACCTCTTCTTCGGCACTGGTATCCTTTGGGTAATTGGGTAATTGCCACGGTATGCCTTATGTAGTAAGTGGCGGCCAACCTTAACTGCAAGGAAGGTCGGACAGTCATGTACCAAGCCGCAGTTCTGTTATTATCAAAGGAAGGAAGAATAGATTCTGGTGGACAGCTAGAAATCTTTACCACAGGAGCCATGAACACATACATAGCAACTTAAGCTGCAATACTGCATGAGATGAAAAAAGGAAATTAGTGTGGGATACATGAAGATAATATAAGAAATACAATACCAAAAAGCTCAGAAGATTCTACATTCCAGTGATTATAAAAGTGTGATGCGCCCCTGATAGATGGCTTCTGAGTTAGTTCTTGATAAAGAATAGATGATATAGTGGTGATTAATATTTGTCACAATACGAGAGCCCCTCCTGATACCGTGTTTCCCTGAAAATAAGACCCAGTCAATCAGCTCTAATGTGTCTTTTGGAGCAAAAACTTAATATAAGACCCAGTCTCATATTATATTATGCTAGATGAGACCTAGTCTTATTTTACTGTAAGACCAGGTCTTAAGTTAATTTTTGCTCCAAAAGACGTATTAGAGCTGATTGTCCTGCTATGTCTTATTTTCGGGGAAACACGGTACTAATGGTGTTATAATGAATACATTGCATGGAAATCAAGAAGGTATTAAGCAGAGGTAGCCTAGATTTGGACGTGTTAGTTCCGCGTTGGATGGGTGAGGAATAGGTAATGTTCAGGTGGGCTTTAAATAGAGAACTTAGAGTAAGATGATATGAATGCTAAATTAAAAATCTTGCAAAACATTTTGGAGTTTACGAAGCTCTTGGGAATCATACTTTTATACCTATTGGTATGATTACAGCCATGGAAATAAACCATGGTGCTCATTAATCCATATTGCCTCACCTATTATTCTCTATACTGGAAGGTTCTGAGGAATAGTTAAGTTCATTCCTTTGGTTGCTATTTTGAAATTATAATCATAAAATTAATAAGGTTATGTACAATTGTGCAATCCTGCTGATTTGTTTTCTGCAACATGGGGCAAACAAAACTGAACAACTCAGAGTCTAATTCAGGATGTGTGGAGGCAGATCGAAATATTTTCCTCTTAAGCAGAGCAAGATATATCTGTTTATTTTCCCTTAGTGATTTTTGTGGAGGTCTAGATTTACTTCACTATCAAAGTTCCTTCTCTATCAGACCCCAACACTCACACTAGAATCCACTCTCAGAAGCATTATCCAGTTTCACTGGAGAGCAGTTTTCGGCTGGCAGCCATACTGTAGGAGAGAAGATAAGCCCAATGGGGCCAGCTATTATAAAACCGTTTTTTAAAGATTATTTTTGTAAATGCTCTATTTTCTACTCTCAATCTTTATTTGTTTACCTTAAGCACATAGATTCTTTCGGGCTTATTTGAAAGGAACCAGTATTACCTCTAATATTTGTGGTCATTTCCTTAATAAATTCAGTGCCATCTCCCTTGTAATTTCTAAGAATCTCACCAAAATATGATCTGCAGAAGACATTCTTTCTGGTTAAGAGCTATTATGCTTTTATTGATTGCATTAAACATTTTTCTATCATATTGAAGAGGAATATTGAAATGGTAAATATCAAAGCATCACTAGATTTGAATATTAGATCCACCACTTAAGAATTTGTGATCTTGGGAAAATTATTTAACCATCTTACTCTAAGTTTCTTTAGTTCTAAAACATGATAATATTCACTATTCCAGGGGCATGATTTTGAGGATTATGTGTGATATGTAGCCTGATGTCTAACATATAATAAGTATTCACTACATATATATGTTATTATTATTTTTATAATAGTAAGACATGTTACAGACCAGTTTTAATTAGAAACTTGCTTAGTTTCTACTCTCTACATATATTTCTGAGAAAATCTCCTAATGTGTTATTAGTGGGTGAATTAGTTTTCTAATCAGTTTGCTAACATGAAAATTAATTAGATGTATGTAGAACGAAATTGTGCACCTGACTACTTCAGATAAGTCTGTGATATGAGATGTTAAACAAGGATGTTAAAAGTGAGTTACTTCTACTTGCTATGTACAACCATCTGAAGCCAAAATCAACTCAATAGGAATATACTCACTCACACACACACAAACACACATACTATTGGAGGTAATTGGGAAAAATTGCAATTTGAAACCAAATGAAATGACAATCGTGGTAAAAGTCAGAAATATTGAAACCTGCAGCACTGCCCCAAGATATCTATTGAGCTAAAAACAAGCAGTTGGTTGAAAAATATTTTATATCATTATTAAAATAATGGAAGTGTTATGAATGTTTTGCTGAATGTCCTGGTCTCGTGTATGATAGAAAAGCCTAAGTTTCATTATATATTTTATTTCATATTTATTATAATAAAAGCACAGTTTATAACAAAATTCTCAATAGTCTTGTCCCCATCATATGAAATTAATATCTAGGGTAAATTTGTGTGTGGGCCTGTGTGAGTATAAGGAATTACTCAGATTTGCATCAGTTGTACATTTGAAAAGTGTATCTATCCTTTTTTCTCCACAGAAACTTGGTTTATTACTTTTCATGCATTCTGAGGACTATTGTCGGGATATTAATAAAGTCTAGACACATGACCTCCATACACTAATATATTTTTTAAGTTTCTAAACACTTATTTTATTAAACAGGGACTGTAGAGATAAAGTGTTTTAATAAAACCACAGCATGTTTTATCAGGGCAACTTGCTTTGTATTTTTCTTTTATTGCTTATCTTTATACATGCTATCCTATATAACCTTCACTTGGGAGGCTGTCTTCATTTAAATTATTTCTAAGGGAATGTTTTTATTGCAGAAAAGAATCGCAAACTCAGTCAAAGTTATGATCATAAAGAAGAGTGTAAATCTCAAGTCAAGGTATGTTTTTACAACATGGTAATCCTCCTTTAACTAAGCTGGCTTCCAAGTTCAACATCATGGAAATAATTATATACATACAAAAATTCTGCAACAATGCAAGGTAAACTCTTCAAACAACAGTATGCAACATAATGCATTGACATTTACTTAGGCCTTAATTATCTAGATATCGGGTTCAACAGCACATAGTAATTTACAGTCCTCCTATGGGCTCTAAGAACCCATATAGAGAGATAGGTCTAGGATAGATACTAACCTATTCCCGCAGTGTAGACTTTTGCACTCCCTTTGTCAGGCAAATGTGGATATTAAGCCATCTTGCTGGATTTGATGTATAAAAAGAGAGTGTCTGGTTCCAGTCTTTTGGGATGTAACGAGGTGTGATTGAAAACTACAGTAAATGTTTAAATAAATTAAAAAAATGTTACAGTAAAAGACTCATTGCCATTAATGCCCCTCAGAATACTCCCCCTCACTTGAACACACTTATCCCATAATTCTTGCCACGTTCTGAAGCAGTTCTGGAAGTACTCTTTCATGGGTGTCTTTAGTTGTGCTGTCGTGACTGCCTTGATGTCCTGAGTCGATTCAAAATGTTTACCTTTCATGGTCATTTTACCTTTGGGGAAGAGCCAGAATTTGCACTGTGCCAGATCCGGTGAATAAGGTGGATGAGGACACACCGTGTGATGTTTTTATTTGACAGAAATTGCCATATACAAGAAGCAATGTGTGACACAGAACATTGTCATGATGGAGGATAATTTATGGCACCGTTTAAAACACACCTTCTCTCAACTGTAGCTCACACCCAACTGATTGCACTGAACAAGTTGAAACTTGTCACACACTGTTACTAAGGTTCGACGGGCCACTTCCCGTATTGAAGATCCCTGCCTTTCTGTTGGATGGCACTCGGCAGCAGCATTCACCATAGTTTTTGATTACACCATATAAGATTGTGCTGGCTTTTATAGATGATTAAGAATATATGCATCAGATATCTGCAAGTATTTATTACACACTGCTTGTGAGCTACTATAGTGGTAGCTACTACACACAGTTTCAATTTCTTCTCCGAACAGAATTTTCAATCATATAAAGAAAAAACACAAGGCAGTGACAATTTTCTAAAATTACACACACACACACACACACACACACACACACACACACTCACACGTCTAGGTGTTCATATACACATATATGCATATATACACACCTATATACATATTATGTAGATCTGATATAATGTTGCAAATTATTCTCAATGTGGATCTTGGTATGTGGTTTTCCTAAAAAATCTTTATGTATTAGTAACATACTGAAAATTTATGGTTGAAATTGTATAATCTGTGATTGCCTTAGATTTGCTTTAAAATTCTCTGGCCAGAAAAAAAAAATTGGAGGTAGGCCAGATGGAACAAGAATTGTGAAATGTTAATTGTTGAAGCTGGATGATATGTACATGATATTTCATTGTAAAATTTTCTCTAAATTTGTAAATGTTTGAATTTTTCTATAATGAAGTTAAAATTAAGACAATTTACAGATTAAAAGAAACACAAATATTGTACAGAGCACACTAAAAGCAAAAAATAAATAAAAAAATAAAAATTGAGAACTAACAGGCTGACACCAAAGGAAAACAGAGATATTATCAAAACCAAAGTGTGAGTGTGTGTGTGTGTAAGTTTACAAAATCCCCTCTTCCTAATATGCCTCTTTATGTGCTCCAGAAAGAAGAGAGAAAAATCACAAGAAGTCCAAAAATCTTTCTCACAAAGTAAACATAGACATTAATATGCTGGTTCCTTCTCTTTTAAAGACAGTATATTTATCAAATTATTTATTGAGGATCTATTATATGCTAGCTAATTGAGATACATCAGTGTAAAAGCAGAAACAACCTTTCCTCTCATGGAGTTTTCATTCTAGTGAGGCGAGACATACGATAAAAAAAACAACAAAAAAAGAGTAAGTAAAGTTTAAAGATAAATAGGTGTGAAATAGGTAAATAAGTAGAAGATATATATATGATAGGTAGGTAGGCAGACAGACAGACAGACAGACAGACAGATAGATAGATAGATAGATAGATACTAGATAGAAAAGGCAAATAAGGCTATGGAAAAAATAAAGCAGCAATGGTAAATTGAGAGTGTGAGAAAGGACTGAATTTTAGTAAGGCCATAAGGTATATTTCTTTTAAAACGTGACATTTGAGCAGAAAACTGAAAGAGGTGAGGCTGTCATCCATTTAGATATCCGAGGAAAGTGTTCCCAATAGAGGGAAGGGCTAATGTAAAGGCCCTGAAGTGGAAGTATGTTTGATATAGTTATTCAAGGAAGTTTAAAGAAACCGGTGTGAGTTTAGAAGAATGAATGGTGGAGAGTCTAGTAGACGATATGGTCAGAGAATTAACAAGGGGTCAAAATGAATTAGGGCTTTGTAGGCTATTGGAAAGATTTTAACTGTTCCTCTCACCAAGATGGGAAAACACCAGAATTTAACAGAAAAAAGAATTTATTTGATATAGATTTTAAATTATTTCCTCTTCTATGATGAGAGTAAATAGTAAGTGGTCAAAAGTAGAGTAAGGAAAACCAGTAAGGTCGTTATTACAATAGTCTAGGTGAGAATTTGGTGGTGGCTTGGTTAGGAATAGAAAATTGGAAATGGTGATAAAACATCAGATTCTGGATGTATTTTGAAGGCAGAGCCAAAAAAATGTTCTGGTGAATTTCAACTATACTATGAGAGAAAGAGAGAAGTAAAGGATAACTACATGCTTATTTAGAAATGCCTTGACGAATTTTGATGTCTGGACATGAGATTTGATGGTGATGAAGGATAAAAAGTACTTCACAAAGTATTTCTCCAATAAAAAAGTGAATTTGCCTTGGTGACATACAATCAGTTCCAGGGAATATACTGCCATCACTGGAATATTCAGGAGTTGGCATATTCACAAGCACAGTGAGTGTTGAGATATGCATTGGAAATAAACACGGCATGTAAATTTAAATGAAAGATCTTAAGTAATTGTTTACATTGAGGTCCATGCAAGCAGTCCATTAGGGATAACTCTATGATAAATGAGATTTCTTTATGGCAAGGATGAAGTTGAACTCTAATGTGAAGAGTAAGGAACAGTACAGCATTCTATACTTTTATGATATCACTTCTTTGGTAGAAATGATGCTTTTTCAACACTGATATTCTTTTAGAGGTTTTGGAAGTAGAGTCCTTCCAAAATTCATTCAACAACTGGAATTGTTATTTTCCAGTCTGAAAGACAGTGAACAATTTATAAGTAACTAATTTCTAGGCAAAATTATGTGTTATTTCAGTCTCAAAAGATGTGTATCTGAGCTTTAGCTTCAACAAGTAGAACAAGTAAAGCAGGTCTGGCTCTTCATATTCTAGTAAACTTTAGGGACCCAGTCAAGATGGCAGAGCAGGTAAATATGCTCACCTCATCCCATGACCACCTCAAAATTACAACTAAACTACAGAACAACCATCATTGAGAATCACCTAAAGTCTAGCTGAACAGAAGTCCTATAACTAACGATATACAGAAGAAACCATGTAGGGACTGATAGGAGTGGTAGAGATGCAGAATGGCTGATCCCACATCAACATGTGGTGGATAAAACTCAGGAGGGATATCTCAGCTACAGAGGAATGAGGAGTCCTACCCCCACACCAGGCTCCCAGCCCAGTTTTCTAGTGCCAGAAAGAGAAATCCTCATAACTTCTGGCTTTGAAAACCAGCGGAAATTTTGGCTGAGTGAGTAGGAGGGCAGCTGGAGTTACAGATGTTCCTCTTAAAGGGCCCAACTTGGACTTACTCATTGGTAAACTCACTCGCTCTGAGCTCCAGCACTGGGCAGCCGCGTGAAAGGAGCCAGGGAAACATGGGGAGGATCTGAATTGTCTGGCTACAAGGTGAGGGCTGGAGGCACAGCTTTCTTCCAGACAGAAATGTTAGCAGAAACCATCATTCCTTTGTTGCGCCTTCTCCCCACCCAGAATGCAGACACAGGCAGGCACCACATTTGAATCTTCTTCAACCTGGCTATCACTATTCACCTCACCCTAGTAATTCCCTGATACTCTGCCCCACCCAAAATTTAGGCCCACTCAAACCACTTCCAGTGGCTTTTCCATGTAAACAGCCTGTCTTGACTCATGCTGTGAACATTCGTAAAATCTCTCATAGGTTCACAAACCCCAAACAAGCAGCATCAGTCCTTGGCATGCCCAATACCTCTTGCTAAGCAGCCCTAAGCCCAGCATTAGCAGCAGCCAGCTTTGGTTCAAAGCTGAACCTCTCCCAGGCACCTCCAAGCCCAGAACAAAGGACAACTATCTTCAGGTCACTTTATAGCTCATACCAAGTAGCCCTGTCCAGGGCACAGGCAGCTGCTGACCTTTGCCTGCACAAACACCATCCCAAGAGGTCCCATAACCACACATCCAATAGCCAGCTTTAGACCGCACCAGAGCACCACCCAGCCACCACCACAAATGACACACCCAAAAGTCAGACTATGCAAGAACCATAGGGTTAGTCCCTGCACAACAGCTCCTCCACTCTAGTCAGGGCCAATCCTCACAACCAATCAACATGAGGGTCAATCCCTCCCACTGACATGCAAACAGTAACCAAGGCTCAACGGCAACATAACCCACACAAGGGACATACCTGGAGTACCTGGCTCAGGGGACCAGGAGACTGTGCCACTGGGCCCCACAGCACACCTACTACATAAGTCCACTCTACCAAGACTGGAAGACATAGAAGCTCTACCTAATACATGAAAACAAACACAGGGAGGCAACCAAAATGGGGAGACAAAGACACATGTCCCAAATGAAGTATCAGAACAAAACTCCAGAAAAAGAACTAAACGAAATGGACACAAGTAATCTACCAGAGTTCAAAACACTGGTTATAAGGATGCTCAGTGATCTCAGCAAGAACTTCGACAATGAGATAAGAAACATAAAAATGGAGATAGGAAACATAAAAAAGAACCAGTCAGAAATGAAGAATACAATAACTGAAATGAAGAATACATTCAAGAAAATCAACAGTAGATTACATGAAGCAAACGATCGAATCAATTTTAGAAAATATGGTAGCAGAAAACACCCTATCAGAACAGCAAAAAGAATCCAAAAAAATGACGATAGTTTAAGGGGGCAGTGGGACAATTTCAAATGTACCAACATTCATGTCATAAGGGTTCCAGAAGGAGAGGAGAGAGAAAAGGAGTTGAAAATTTATTTGAAAAAATAATGACAGAAAACTTCCCTAACCTGGTGAAGGACATAGACGTAGAAGACCAGGTAGCACAGAGAATCCCAAACAAGAGGCCCACACCAAGACCTATCATAATTAAAATGCCATAAGGTAAAGACAAAGAGGGAGTCTTAAAAGCATCAAGATAAAAAGCAGTTAGTTTCCTACAAGGGAGCTCCCACAAGACTGTCAGGTGATGTTTCAACAGAAACTTTGCAGACCAGAAGGGAGTGGCACAAAATAGTCAAAGTGATGCAAACAAGGACCTAAAACCAAGATTAATCTACCCAGCAAAACTATCATTTAGAATCAAAGGGCAGTGAAAGCACTTCCCAGACAAGAAAACACTAAAGGAGTTCATCACCACCAAACTGGTATTACAAGAAACATTAAAGGGATTTCTTTGAGAAAAAGAAGAGAAAAATATAAAACAAAATGTGAATAATAAAATGGCAATAACTACATATCTATCAACAATTACTTTAAATGTAAATGGATTAAATGCTCCAATCAAAAGATAGGGTGGGTGGATGGATAATAAATCAAGACTCTCACATATGCTGCCTACAAGAGACTCACTTCAGATCAAAAGACACACACAGACTGAAAGTAAAGGGATGGAAAACGATGTTTCATGGAAAAAAAAAAAAGCTGAAGTAGCAATACTTATACCAGACAAAAGTAGACTTCAAAATAAAGGCTATAGCAAGAGGCAAAGAAGGAGCCGGTAATTCCACTTCTGAGTATTTATCTGAAGAAACCCAAAACTCTAATTTGAAAAGACATATGCATTTATATGCTCATTATAGCATTATTTACAATAGTGAAGATATGGAAGCAATCTAACTGTCCATCAGTAGATGAATGGATAAAAAACATGGTGTGTGTATATATATACACTCATATGTGTGTGTGTGTATATATATATATATATATATATATATATATATATATATATACTCATACAATGGCATATTACTCAGCCATAAAAAAGAATAAAACCTTGCCATATGCAACAGCATGGGTGGGCATAGAGGGTATCATGCTGAGTGGAGTAAGTTAGACAGAGAAAGACAAATACCTTATGATTTCACTTATATGTGGAATCTAAAAAAACAAATAAAGGAACAGATAAAACAAACAAACTCATAGATACAGAGAACATTTTGATGGTTGCCAAATGGAGAGGGGATGAGTGAGAAAAGGGAAGGGATTAAGAAGTACAAATTAGTAGCCACAAATGGTCATAGGGATGTAAATTTACAGAATAGGAAATATAGTCAATAATATTGTAATAACTATGTATGGTGTCAGATGGGTGCTAGATATATCAGTGTGATCATTTTGTAAGTTATATAAATGTCTAATCACTATTTGTACACTTGAAACTAATATAATATTGAATGTCAACTGTAATTGTTAAACTTAAAAAATCATTTAAAAAAAGTTAGAGATTTTTCAGTACCTATAGGAAGAGGTTGTGTGTATATATAAATGTAAATTCTTACAAATTTGTGAATCAGAAATAGTTGGACATTTTGAGACCATAGATGAGGGGGTGCAGCTGTTAAAAACAGTCAAAACTATAAAGCTACACTTTTAAAATAATCAATATACATCATCACAAAATATACAACACATTTTAGATATATTTGTTAATTCATATTATATTTAAGAAATATTTCTAATCAAATTACTTAAAATAAAAAAAATGTCAGAGGTCTAAGTTTTAAGCTGTCAGATGTCTGGAAAATTCAACTATCCATGGTGAGTAAATATGTAGGGCTTCTTCATAGAAGTTTATTATAATAAAGATATACATTGAAATAGTTATAGATAATGAATGAAAGATAGAGATAATTTTCATGTTGTAAGTAGAAACCTAAAATAAAATAGATGTATATCATTTACAACTTAAAATGCAGTAAGTGGAACTAGAAATGTTCTATAGATCTATGTGCCTTCCAAGCACACAGTTTCATTTGGTTGCACGAGACAATACATTCTCCACAAAGTTATCATAGTTTTTGATATTTGCCTTCAGTGAAATCTGTGTCTTTACCCTGGCTTCAACTCGCTTGAAAGAAGAGTCATCTACAAGATTCATGGTGTCTCTTTCATACAAACTTGAAGTTTCCTTTTTGAATAGGGAAGTACATTTTACAAACATGTGAATTCAGGCCAATTAACTAAAGAGTATACAGTTTCTGAATATGTATATTCCTAGAAATTAGGACAATTACTCAAAGTTAAAAAAATACTTAAGCAGTCATTTAGACAACTAAAACAAGTGTTCCACAGACCTATTTTCTATAACACAAAAAATATGGAGAGTGTAAAGGTCAGGGACAAGGGAAGAAAAACAAAATCCCCCTTTTATAGGAGAGAATGTTTTTGTTAATGTCAGTTTTGACATTTCATCAGTTTCCAAATGTTTCCATTGCAAATTGTTACTGAGTAACTAAATTTTGTTTTTATTTTAAAAGTAACTTCTTTTACTTTGGACTCATATAAATCACATGTACACAATTGTTTGAGTTCTGCTTATCCTTTTACTATTCACATTATAATCGAGGATTTTGTCAATTTCCAATGTTTTATGCTGTAGCAAAGTTAAAGGAAAAAAAAATCTCATAATAACCTTAAGAAAATCAGGCAGAAGAGACCAAGCTGCACATGGACTACAATTAAAAAGATAAAAGGAAAATATATTTACATTTTCAAACATGGTTCTTAAATAATTTAAATGGAGGAGAGGAATACAGGGTGGAAGGAAAGGGAGACGCAAATCCCTAAAGCATCATCGAGTTATTTTCCAATCCTTGTATGAATATGCTAGTGCAGTTTTCATGAATAATATGCATTCTTGGAAAATGTGGATTTTAAAAGAGAAATACTCATGTGATATTTACCCCATGATATTTCAAGATGATGTGTGACAAAATGCAAACGTATATTAGGCATAGCCAAAACCATGGGTTCCTTTATTCTAGAATTGAAACACAGCATGCTTGACATTGAAACTTTTGGTGATAATGACATACAAGTATTATAGGTAACTTGAAAAGCTGGAAAAATACGTATGTGTATATGTGTGTAAACAGATTAGAAAAATAAAGCAATCCACGGCACCATCAGCCAGGCTTCATGCAATTTGTTCTTTGGCCTTATGATAATGTGCCTAATCCACAGAAATTAAATTGTCTTTCTTGAACTATATTAAGAAGCAATATTATATAGGGCTTAAAAGCTTGGATGTTATGGGCAGAGTACTCAGGTTTTGAATAAGGATTCTTTGATTTATTAGTTGAGTGACCTTGAACAATTTATTCACAACCATTTTGTGCTTCTACTTCTTAATGTGAAAAATTGAGAATACCTTGTTGCCTATCTTCTATGGTTGCTGCAAATATTAAACTAAATAATATCTGCGATAGTATGCAATTCAGTGTCGATTCACACTTAGCATTCCATAAATTACAGTGATCATGATGTAATACAGCTTCAGAAGGAGTCTGTGCATGATATCTATTTCCAATCCTAAGTGACAAAGCTCCTCACCATGCCGAGTCTTGACAAGGTCTTCTTCTCCACTGTGATTCCTCTACCACCTGTATATTCCAAACACTGTTTACATGATGTAATATGTCTCTTATTTTCTCATTAGCTAAAGCTCTCATGTGTTCCTGCTCTTTTCTTTAGTTCAATTGTTGACTCCTTCAGAGTAGAAGATACGTTTTATCTGTATTGTGGATTCATGTACAGAATAGTGCCACATACACCATCACCTCTAACCATTTTGTAAATACTTTCTATAGAAATCAATTAAATTTAATTTTGTATTAACTTATGAACATGAGAAATATAGGAGAAGACATTTGAATTGTAGTGGTCTTAGCTTTTCTAAGTATCTGATTAATAAATCCTCTATCTCTTTTCAGTGACAAGAAAACAGTAGCTAATTCTTAGCATATTAGCCAAAAGTTATGAGTTTACAAATCCTGTGAAAGTGGAGTGATTTTAATGGCAAGGCTGGTTGCACAAGGAAATGTGCTACCACTAACACATTGCATTTCTTGGAGCATTGATAATTATCTGTAGTACTCCTCAAAATATTAGTGGTAGGGTAGTGTAGTGTGTTTTGCAAGGAAATCAAGAAAGCAAATTTCAGGCTACAAATCCTGAACTAAGCTCATGCGAGGATGATTGGGCCTGTAGGACTCTTTTTGTTATTGGAGAACAGGTTCTTGGTATCATCACAGGAAAGAATTCAAGGATGTACCGAATAAGTCACGCGAAGAAAGCCAAGCAAGTAGGGAATTTATTTTTTAAAAAAAAGGACACTTTCAAGATGTCCTGAGAGTGGGCAGGCCCAGAGGAACAGCAACTGCCCTGAAAAACAAAGAAGCTTAGGGTTTATTCTAAACCCTGAGGGTGTGAAATAGTCAAGATTTAGGGGTGGCATTATAGGTGTTTCTAGGCAGGTCCTTGCTGTCGTCACTGACTACTCCTTCCCCTCGAGTGGTGGGATTCCCTTGTTTTTTATGTGGCCTGTGTAGGAAGTGTCATGGCAACACAGGGGGTGGAGATTTTTTTCTGCGATGCTAGCACCATATTTCCCCGAAAATAAGACCTACACAGAAAATAGGCCCTAGCATGATTTTTCAGGATGCTTGTAATATAAGCTCTACCCCCAAAATAAGCCCCAGTTAAGATTGTCAGTATGTCTGTTGCAACACAAGACAGATGTATTGAATTATAAAATAATATTAATATGTAATTAAATATAAATAAATCATATTGACATTAATATTTAAATGATAACATAAATTATAATTAAGTGTTTGTAAATACCCAAGTGGGTGTCTTTGGATGAGAGGTAAACGCCTATGTAAACAGAAGAACTCGAGACTTATTGCCGAATGACCAATCAGAGTACAGACACAACGCAGGAAAAACGTGTGCACTTGATAAGGAACAGATATGGTTGTGTCTAACATAAATCTTCATAATTCAATATGTCATGTGTTGTAACGAATGTACTTAATGCACCTGTGTGAAATAAAGAAATGTTTTCTAAATTTTGGTGCCTGAAATTTTTCATCACTTTTGTGTGGACCATCATTCTTAACTGTCATCATTTTTGTTGCCACTCCTGTCTCGTACGTCTTCAATTAACACTTGATTTAATGGTAGATTTAAAAGGAGTAACATTTTGTCCACCAGACATGATGAGTGCAAAAAGAAAGATCTATTCTGTCACGTACAAGAAAGGAATCGTGGAGGACTCCCAAGGCAAGAATCTTACAGCTTTCTGCGAAGAGAAGAAGTCGGATCTCCCAATGGTCTGAAATTGGCGTGCGGAGTACAATAACCTCAGTCAACAGGTGGACGAGGGAAATGGTAAGAAGCGCAAGTGTGGATCAGGTTGGCAACCATTATTTCCTGAGCTGGAAGACATCGGCTGTGAATGGATTGCTAACAGGAGAGCAAAGGCTTTGGTTGTGTACAGGGCTGATATTCAAGCATTTGCCCTTGCAATGGCACCACAATTAGAAATATCCCCAGAAGAATTCAAAGCACAACAACACTGGCTGAATGGCTTCCCTCAGCGATATGAACTGTCTCTTAGATCGACAACACTGTTCAAGCTGGAAGATACTGAAGTTATTAAACGTGCACTTGCATTCAAGTCCTTTGTTGATGGCATCGACTTTTCTAAATACCAACTCTCCAACATGATTGTTATGGATGAAACTGCAGTGTTTATGGGCCAAGGATCTCAAATGACAGTTGATCAGAGGGGTGACTCGTCAATCTATATTCCCTCCACTGGTTACGAAACTGCATGTGTTACCTGTATTTTGGCAATTCATCTGGATGGAAAGAAAGCCCCACTTATAATTATATCTAAGGGCAAGAAAGATAAGGTTGAACATGTTTTAGGCATTTATGTTCTTGAAACCATAAAAGCCTGGTGCACACAAGCAGTTATAAGGAAGTGGGTCAATGTAATGCTGCCACTTGTTTTGTGAGGTGGCCAAAGAGGTCTGCTAGTCTGGGATTCAGCCAGCACTCACCACGCTGAAGACCTGAAGAACTTGACTGCAGAGAGATGAATAGATCAAATGATTCTCGCAGGAATGACTGCCTATCTCCAGAGTCTTGATATTGCAATAAACAAACCATTCAAGGACTATTTGCACATGGAAATCAATGACTACATTGAGAAAAGAATGGAGAGAAATCAGCGTGGAAACTTTGTGAAGCCTAGCCTGCAAGAAGTCGTGACTTGGGTGAAGAATTCATGGGATAAAATCACTGTCAGCTGTGTTGCCAATGCACTATGAGCAGGCTGCATGAACAATAAGTGCTCATTCAAGGAGAGCTCTATTTGCTGGGCATGAGAGACTGGGGCCAATGGTTCTACGGGAAATGGAGTCGCAAGAAATTCAAGCTGGAATTTGGGGTTTGGAGAGTTATAACGATGTTCCAAAAGATGACTGTATTAGAATAAATGTAGATTTTTGTAGATGAATAAATGAACAAATATAGATTGCTGTACATGAAAAAATAAGACATCCCCTGAAAATAAGCCCTAATGCGTCTTTTGAAGCAAAAATGAATATAAGACCTGGTCTTATTTTTGGGGAAATACGGTAGTGTTATAATCCATTACAATTAGCTGTAGCTGCACTGTTTCTTAGAATGACCCCATCTCCTCTTTCCTTAATTTCCCACACTTCCCCCTTCCCCGTTCCTCCCTCCTCTCTCCCCGGTGACCCTTTTTTTTCTGCCTATTAACATTATTATATTTATCAGTGACTTCCTACATCTAGTCAAAAGTTTTTCTTTTCCTATTTAGATACAAAACAAACCATTGAATTAATACATATAAATATTCATCATTACTTTGTTTTTCTTGGTGAATGCCTGCTCTTGTTTATTTTGAATATTAAGATAATTATCTTACTTTATTTAGAAAGTTCAAGAAACAATCAGAAGAAACAGTTACGTAGCAGCTAATATGATATCCTTCTGTATCAATATCAATAAAAGTGAGGGTTACTATTACTATATTGTACTAAATATCTGGAGTCAAGTATTTTTGAAAGAAATATTTTTATTTTATTTTAATTAGATGACAGCTTTATAAAGAGCCAACTAATAAAGATAAGAATTAGAGAAACCAATACAGGAGAGTGTAATACTTACAGGATAGCAATTTAAGGAAGCAATTATTAACATTAGGCTTCACGACTCATGGGAGTGAAGAGTTACTGGAAGTCAATTTAGATAGTTGTTTGGAGGGGATCTTTCTAACATAAATCGTTGTCTTTGGAAGAAAAATTAAGTATATGGAATGATAGCAATCTAGCAGTTAATAAACTGGGGAGAATAACCTCAATGTCACCCACTTTTCAATTTCTTGTTTCTGACTCCAATGGCCAAGCTCAATGAAAAACTAGAAGGCAATGAAGCACTTTAATGCAGTGTATACTGGTCATTCTACCAGGGAACAAAGTAGAGTAGAAAACGGGTCATGTGTGTCTAAAGGGGAAAATTAAAGCTATCCTACACACGGTGCAGAACTCAATCCAAGATACCATATGTTGTTGTAAGTAATCTATCTTTTTTCATCTCTTGGTCTTCCTCTCCTTTGCATTGGCATAATTTTCAGGAAGACTCTTCCTACATTTCGGCAAAGTGATTTCACACTATTTTTGTTCTACTAGTTATCAACCGCTGCAGCCAAAGAGTGCCTTTTCCAATCAATATCTTACAACACTCCCAAAAGGACTCTAATTGATTAGGTTTAGTTCCTGTGCACATTTCTCAACCAATCATTTTGATTAAAGAAATATAGTGCTATGCCTGGCCACCAAAACACTATTATAAGATTATGTCTAGGGCTTAGAGGAATGGGGGAGAAGGTACCGCAATCAGAACTATGTGTGTTAAAAGAGAATGGAAGTTCTTTAAAGGAAAATGCAGATGCAATTACGAAATGAAGAGAAAAGGGATGTTGAGTAGCCAAAAACAATGTTTATTACATCTTCTATTTCTACCCATCATCTTTTGCTCATTATGCCTCAAATATTCTAAAAATAGTTTATATTTTTGATGCAATTCAGATATTTTTATTTTTATAAAACTTCCATAAATGATAATAATTTGAAGTGAAAACTAAGAACCATAATATGATATAGTTATTCACTCACAAAAATTTCAAAAATAAATTAGTGGAAGCCATGTTTATTCTCAAAAATAAGCCATTCAATTTCAACCTAAACAAAATCTTCTGCTAAAGAAGCTACTATTTCAACAAATATGTTTATGCCCTGAGGTTAAAAGGTAACTATTAACAGCTAATAAATGGAGTTGCAGCAAACAATGTATAACATACATAACATTTTGGAAATGTAGACACACAAGATTTCCTTAACTTTAGAGCAATTTTTACTTTTTTTCCTTTTGAGTCTTTAACTCTATTTAACAAGTATATTTATTAAGTACTTATTCATGCAAATAACTTTACTAGGTATATAGATAGTATAATTGGAAACACAGGCACACACACACACACACACACACAGACAACGATAGAGATTTAAAAAAACATGGTATAAGGGTGTTAGTGGGGTAGACATTAATTCTTGTAGAGTAAATCCCAGAGATTTCTTGAAGGAAATGGATTTTAATTAATCATACAAAACAAGGGTAAGATTTCAAGAGAGTTGATACATACTATATCCAGAGAATTTATACAAGTTCCAGCCCATGTAAAATGAACAATAAATATCTAGTAAGTAGATGTATGCATACATGAATGAATGAATGAATGAATGAATGCACAATGATGTTGAAAAATGATATTTGCCATGTAAAAACATGACAAAGGTATAGAACTGGGAAACAAGAAATTGTATTTGAAAAAGAGTGACTATCAAGACAACTAGAATATACTTTTTATAGGTACTTTAGGTGAAGGATGTTAATGGTAACCTGAATTTGTTCTTTACCTTTTATTTCTTCATCAAGATAGTGATATTGGAACATGTCTTGTGTAGCTAGTTGTATTTTCCCAGACGCATTTATCCTTAGATGTTTCTCAAGAAAGCATGCAGATTTTTTTGTTCTTTTACTCTAAAATGAATGAGAAACACTTATCCTTTAAATATCCCCTTGGGTTTCTACTAATGGAGAGAGGACGTAATTGTGCCTACACACAGCAAATTGACTGCTAAAATGGCCTTTTATAGCAGACCAATCACAGACTTTATCCAATTTGTTGCCTCGGTGTGAAGAAAAGCACCACCAAACAAACATTTGATTGCCTCCCCATATCTTAAGACATAGGCTTTCATTTCTTTTATTTAGTTCATGCAAACTGTTTGCTCTCGTGTTTTTTTTTTTTTATCCATTCAACCTCTATTATGGCAGCAGTATTAAAGACTGGCATTTTGTATTAGTGAGATTCCTGTTTTCCAAGAGTGGCTCTAGATTTAAACCTCAACATTAGCAAACAGCTAACTAAAACCACAAAACGTCTCCAAAGTATTATCTTTTCATTATATCTATGCCTAGTTCCTTCAATTCCATGGACAATTTGTCCTTCTCATTTCTCTCCAGTTTCAGAACTTCCTAAGCACTTACTCACGTTTCAAATTGCCAAACCAATTTAATAACTACATCACATTTTAGAAATCCCTGCTAATTCTAAAGAACACAATGGCAAGGCAGGCATAGGACAAACTATCATGTTTTACCTTTATGTTAAAAAAAAAAAAATGAGACAGAGATTAAACAATTGTATCAGGATTTTTTAGGCAGTTCATCAACTGTCCATGGTTTCCTTATTTATCATCTATCTATCTATCTGTCTGTCTATCTATCTATCTATCTATCTATCTATCTATCTATCTATCTATCGATCGATCTCTATCTATCTATCTATCATCTATCTATAGCTCTATCTATCATCTATCTATTTATACAGACCCTACTTCTTCTGTAAGAAAGAATTTAAGACAGTCATATTTAGGGAGCTTTCTACTTTTACTCATCTATGTGTTTTTTTCTTTCCATTTTAATGGGTCATATCTGCAGTCAGTCAGAATAAATAAAAACATTCTCTTTCTCTGTTGCTTAGGTTTAAATAAACAGAGTTTAATTCCTTGATATCAGCATCTACTTTGACAGAAGATTTGCATTTGTTTGCATATCTGTCTGAACATGTCTGTGGTCTTTTACAGTGTACTGAAAGGCATTTTAAAGATTGCTTCTTTTTTTAAATTTTTAATGATGAAGTGCTGATTTTTTTCCAGCTTTATTAAGATATAATTGACATAACATGATTTGACACACTTATATAGCAAAGTGATCGCCACCATAGTATAGATAAATCTCTTATTATATAATTACCATCCTTTTTGTGGTGAGAGCATTTAAGATTTGCTCTCTTAGTAACTTTCAAGTATATAATACAATATAATTAATTATAATCACTACGTTGTATATTAGATACCCAGAACTTATTCATATTATAACAGGAAATTTGTACACTTTGACCAACATCTCCCCTTTTACCGACCATCCAGCCCATGGTAACCAACATTCTACTCAGTTCCTATGAGTTTGGTTATTTCAGATTCCACATATAAGTGACATCATACAGTATTTATGTTTCTCTGTCTCATTTCACCTATGCCTTCAAGGTCCATCCATGTTATTATAAATGGCAAGATTTCCTTCTGTCTCATGGCTGAATAATAGTCCATTGTGTTTGTGTGTGTGTGTGTTTGTGTGTGTGTGTGTGTGTGTTTGTGTGTTATATATAACTGAAACAGCCCTGCATCTCTGGAATAGATCCCAGTCAATCATGGTGTATGATTATTTGCAATGTACTATTGAATTCAGTTTGTTAATATTTTGTTAAAAATTTTTGTATTTGCACTCATTAGGGATATTGGCCTGTAACTTTCTTTCTTTTTTTTATTTTGACTTTTTTAGTATTCTTGTCTGGTTTTGTTTTCAGAGTAATGTTGGCCTAGTACAATGAGTTTCAAAGTGTTTCCTCTTATTCTTTTCTTTTTGACAGAATTTGAAAATAATCAATATTAATTTTTCTTTAAATGTCTGGCAGAATTCACCAGTGAAGCCATCTGGTCATGGGCTGGGCTTTTCTTTCTTGAGAGAATTTTGATCACTGAGTCAATCTCCTTAATAATAATTGGTCTATTCATATTTTATATTTCTTCATTGCCAGTGATTTTATAAAAGTGCTGAGTATTTTTGTGTTTTGTTTTTCTTTTTGCTTTTTGGGGAGAAAAAAAAAACCTGACTTTAAGTACAAAATATAAAAAGGAGAAGGTGCATCTTTGAATTCACAGCATAAGAAAGTTTCCATATTAACCCATTTTCTTTCACTTCTTTCTGTCTTATTCTTCAATGGAAAGTAGAGATCTTCTCATGGGCATGGTTGTAAACAATAAAGATCTTAATGAAGGGTGTTCAAGAGGAAGATAAAAACTTTTTGTTAAAGCAAAATGGCAGAGCAGCCATAAGCTTAATGAAAATAAGCAGGGAAAAGATACCCAAGAAGACGCCTCCTGGGATCAGAGTCAATTATGAATGTTGGGTAGGCTGTACAAGAAATAATGGCTAAAAACTTCCCAAATTTGATGATAAAAATTAATTTAGACATCCAAGAAGCTCAACAACTCAAGTATGTCAAAGACAAAGAAATCCACACCTGGACGTGTACAACGTCAGAATAACATCTGAGTTTTCATCAGAAACAATAGAGGCCATAGGACAGTGGGACAATATATTCAATGTGCTGAAAGTGAAAAAAAAAGGGTTAAACAACCGCCAACCAAGAATTATGTCAAGAAAAAGTATATTCCAAAAATGAAGGCAAAAATGAAGCTATTCTCTGATAAGCCAAAACTCAGAAAATTCATTCCTAATTGACCTGTCTTATGAGGAATACTGAAAGAAGTTATTCAGGCTGAGAGCAATGATAATAAGAGAGTCATCTGAATACACTCACATACACACAAAGCACTTGTGAAGGCAATTATGTAATTCATTATTTAAAAAGTGTAATTACATATTATCTTTTCTTCTCTTAACTGATTTAAAAAGAAAACTGCATAAAACAAGTACATGATTGTACTGTTAGACCTATAATATATAGAAATGTAATTTATGTAATAAGAATACACAAGGAGGCAGATGGGAACAAAGTTGTGTTGTATTAAGAATATGACAACAGTTGATAACTAATATCCCAGGGAAGAAATGAAGATAAATAAGAAAAATAAATAAGAAGTTCAATATAACAAATTCTAAGTATATACTAGCATACTTTTTTCTCTCAGATTTTTAAAAATATAAGATTATATAAAGCAATATACTTCATAATCAATACAAAATAAAAATTGTATAATCACATCTATATGAAATGTTTAGAATAGGCAAATCTATAGAGATAGGATTAAAGAAAACTTTCTCAATCTGATTAAGGGCACCTATGAAGAATCTACAACTAATATTATAAACAAAGATGCAAGACCAAATCCTTTTTCTATAGGATCAGGAAAATACAAGGATGTCCACATTCACCACTTTTATTCAACATTGTAATAGAGGTTCTAGCAAGGGAAATTTGGGGATTAAAAACAAACAAGCAAACAAGCAAATAAAAAATTAAAAGCATCCAGTTTGGAAAGAAATAATTAAAACACTCTGATTTCAGATAGCAGTAATATATATGTATATCAAATCCTGAGGACTTCACTAAAAACCTGGGAGAAATTAAAAACTTTCTGCACAGTAAAGGAAAAAAAATCAACAGAATTAAATGGCAACCTAAAGAATTGGAGAAAATATTGTAAACATTGTATCTGATAAGGGGCTAATATCCAAAAATATATAAGGAATTCCCACATTCAATAGTAAAAACAAAACAAATAACAGAATTTAAAACTGGGCAAAATACTTAGACATTTCTCCAAAGAAGACATAAGATGTATGAAAATGTGCTCAAACTCATTAATTATCAGAGAAATGCAAATCAAAACTATAACCTGAAACTAATAAAATAAAATAAAATAAAATAAAATAAAATAAAAAACTATAATGAGGTATCACCTCATATCTGTTAAGATGGCTATAATAAACAACAACAACAACAAAATGATAGGATATGTTAAAATTGTACCCCTTGTACACTATAGGAGTGAATGCAAAATGGTGCAGCCACTATGGAAAACAGTATGGAAGTTTCTCAAAAAATTAAAAGTAGAATTACTATATTATTCAGTAATCCTATTTCTGGGTACATATTCAAACTAACTGAAATTAAAATCCAGAAGAGATATCCGCCCTCCCATTGCTATGTTCTGAATATTTGTGTCCCACCAAAATTCATATTTTGAAATTGTAACGCCCAATGTGATCATATTAGGAGGTGGTGCCTATGGGAGGTGATTAGGTCACGAGGACAAAGCCCTCAGGAATAAAATAAACATCTTTATAAAAGAGGCTCAAGGGATCCCCCCCTTTTCCCGTCTACCAAGTGAGGATATTGCAAGGAATCGGCAACCAGAGAGAGGGCCTTCAGCTGACTGTGCTGGCCTGTTGGTATTGAACTTCCTGCCTTTCAGAACTGTGACAAATAAATGTTTGTTTTTTTCGTTATAGCAGTCCAAACAGACTAAGACACCCATGTTCATTGCAGCACTATTCAGAGTAGACAAGAATGGAAACAACCCAAGTGTCTATTGATAGAAAAAAGGATAAAGAAATGTGGTATGTACATACAATGGAATATTACTCAGCCTTAGAAAAAAGAGGGAAATAATCCCATTTACAAAAACATTGATGAACCTGAAAGACATTATGCTAAGAGAAGTAAGCCAATCACAGAAAGATAAATACTACATGATTCCACTTATGTGAGATATCTAAAATAGTCAAACTTGTAGAAGCAGAGAATACTATAGTGGTTTCCAGTGTTTGAAGAAAGGGGGGAATGGAGTTGTTGTTCAATGGGTAGAAAGTTTCAATTATGCTAGGTAAAGAAGTTCTAGATATCTGCTGTACAACATAGTGGCTGTATTTAATAATATAGTATTGTGCACTTGAATATTTGTTAAGAGAGAAGATCTCATGTTGTGTTCTTATCACACACAAACAAAACCAAAAACAATTAAAAATAGGGACACAAGGGAACTTTTGGAGGTGGTGTATGTCTATTCCCTTGATTGTGGTGATGATATTATGAGTATTTGCATATGTCCAAACTCATCATATACAGTGTGCCAAAAAATGTATACTCATTTTAAGAAAGGAAGAAAACTGTATTAAAGTTGTAATACTCAATGTATACCAATAACAAAAGATGAATACAAGTCACGTTTGACTTCTTCAATTACAAGAGGTGCTCAAAGTTGTTACCATCAATGTCCAGACACTTCTGATTATGGCAAACTGCTGCTTGAGCAACGTAGACCAAAGTGTGCAGTTTATATATTTTTTTGTCACGCTATGTATATACATTACATATATGCAGTTCTTTCATATCAATTACATGTCAGTAACACTGTTGAAAAAAGAAATAAAGTAATGAAAATGTTTCCCACACACAAGAGTATTAAAGTCATAAAAAACAAATAAAAACTGAATAATTTTCCCAGATTGCAAGAGAGACTAAGGGTATATGGCAATTAATGTAATATTTAATTTTAGGTATGATTGTGGACCAGAAAGAGTACATTAGGAGGACAATTAGCAAAATTGGCTTAAGCTCTGTAGATTATTTAATGGTACTTTACAAATATCAATGTTCTGGTTTTAAAAGTTGTGCAAATGTTTTTAAAAATGTTAACAAAGAGAAAACGCGAGTAAAAGTAAATGGGAATTCTTTGGACCATTTTTACAACATTTTACACATTCAAAATGATTTCACACATTTAAAGTAACATCAAAAGACTAAAATGATTAGGTACACATTTAACAAAAGAAGTGCAAGACTTGTTTACTGAAAACTAGAAAATGAATAAATGGAAGTCATACCACTTTCATGAATCCGAAAACAATTTTGTTACAATGGAAACACTTCCTAAACTGATCTATTGATTAAATTCAATCCTAATCAAAATCACATCTGACTTCTTTGCAGAAATTGGCAAGATGATTCTACAATTCATATAGAAATTCAAGACCCAGAATAGTCAAAACAATCTTGAAAAAACACAATTGGGGGTATCAGACTTCTTTATTTCACAACTTACTACAAAGCAACAATAATTGAGAATTTGTGGTAATGGCATTAAGGTATATAGATTAATAAGGTTAGAATTTAGAGTACAAACACAAATCCTTACATTTACGGCCAAATGCTTTTTATCAAGTGTGATTGGACAATTCAATGGGAAAATAATAGTCTTTTTGACACACTGTACAAGGACCACTGGATATCCACATTCAAAAGAATAAATTTGGACCCCAACTTCACACCATACATTGTAATTAACTCAAAGTAGATAATAGACCTGAATGGATGAGCTAAAATATATATTTTTTTTAGAAAATGTAGGCATAAATCTGTGACCTGGAGTTAGCTAAACTTTTCTTAGATACAACATCATAAGCACAACCAACAAAAAAGAAAATGAAAGAAAAGAAAAAAAAATCAAACTTTATGAAACTGATTAACTTTTATTCTACCAACAATATCATCTAGAAAGGAAAAAGACAATGAACAAAAAACAAGAAAATATTAACAAATCATACATGTGAGGCACTTTTATTCATAATGTATAAAGAACTTTTATAAATATATAATAAAAAGACAGATAACCCAATTAAAAAATGACAGAGGATTTGAATAGCTTCCCAAAAGATTATATGCAAATGGCAAAAAGCACATGAAAAGATGCTCAATATCATTAATCATTAGGGAAATGCAAATCAAAAACACAAGGAAATACCACTTCACATTCATTAGGATGACTTGAATAAAAAAGATGTACATTAATGAGTGTTGGCAAGGATGTGGAGAAATTACAATCTCATTCATTGCTTATAGAAACAAAAAATGGTACAGCTGTTTTGAAAAACAACTTAGCAGTTCATAAAATAAAGTTCCTAACTTTAAACATAAAGTTAAGATATGACCTACCCATTTCTCTCCTTGATATTTACCTGAATAATGAAAACAGATATCCACATAAAAACTTTTACATGAATTTTCATAGTAAACTGATTTATAATAACATAAAAGTAGAAACAATTCAAATGTCCATCATTTGATGAATGGATAAAATATGTAACATTTATCAATGGAATATCACTTGATATTAAAAAGAAATAAAGTATTGATACATGTGATAACATGGATGAAACTTGAAAACATTATGCCAGACCCAAAGACCACCTATTACATGACTCCATTTACATGAAATGTCTAGAATAGGCAAATCCATAGAGATAGAAAGTACATTAATGGTTGCCAGAGGCTGGGGAGAGGGAGCCAATGGATAGTGACTGCTAAATGGTACAGGGTTTCTTTTTGTGGTGATAAAAACGTTCTAAAATTGATTGTGGTGATGGTTGCACAACTCTATGAATATGTGAAAATAACTGAATTCTTCATGTCAAATCAATGAATTGTAGGATTTACTCATAGTAATGGTGGCGTGAGCCTCTTGAAACCTCCCCTGGAATTTACAACAAATTGAACAGTTACAATTCCACACAGGACTCCCTGCATAGCAGACAGGCAAGACTAAGAGACGCGCAATTGAAATCATCTAAAGGTGGGCAAATCAGGCGGGTAGGGAAGGAGTGAAAGGGGAAGTGCAGATCTGTGGGTCGCATGTGGGCTGTAGGACAAACACAGACTGGAGCACCAAGCTCCCAGCTCCCTGGATTCTGGAGCTACAGCAGTCACAGGAGAGGGAAGAATTCATACTGCTAGCGCCCCCCTTATGACCCATAGTCCTACCTGAGGGATCAGCATATAACATGGTTGAACCCAATGCTCACGGCAGAGACCTCAGAGCAAAGACTGAGGGAAGAAGGATAAAAACAGTGGTGTAAGCCCTCACTGCAAAGCAGAGGATGGAAGGCACAGGAACGGAGCCTAGCTGCCCTCTCACTACCCTCCCAGAGCTCACCCCACCCCAACCCTCCCAGTGCTGAAAGCAGAACAGTAGCAGTGTCAGATAAAAAGAACATCCTCCCACAAGGTGGTGCCCTGAAAACCAGGTGACTTGCTCACAGAAGAGAAGCCCACCTGCCAGGGAACGCCCCCCTCCCCATTGTGTGAAAAGCCAGAAGAGTGCAGAGAAAATATAACACTACCAAGGTAACAAGACAGCTCAGAAAGAAAATGAAAACTATCCAGAAAATGAAGTTAAAGACATGGAAATATGAGACTTAAATGACAGAGAATTCAAGATTGCAGTTCTGAAAAAAACTCAACAAAATGCAAGAAAACACAGACAGGCAGTTCAATTAACTCAGAAACACAATCAAAGACCAAAATGAACATTTTACCAGAGATTGAAATTAAAAAAAAAAAAAAGCCAAATACAATTTCTGGACTTAAGAACTCAAAAAAGAAATGAAGAATGAAACAGCCAGCTTAGGTAATAGAGCAGACCTGATGGAGGAAAGAATCAGTGATATTGAAGATAGAAATCTGGAAAATGACACAGATCGAAGAAGAGAGAGACTTAAGTGTTAAAAGAAATGAAAGACCTCTACGAGAAGTTTCTGAATCCATCAGAAAGAGCAATATAAGAATAATGGGCATACCAGAAGGAGAAGAAAGGGAGAAGGGAATAGAGATTATATTCAAAAAGTCAATGAGAACTTCCCAAACTTGTGGAAAGACCTGGATCCTCAAATCCAAGAAGCAAATAGAACACCTGATTACCTCAATACCAACATGCGTTCTCCAAGGTACATTGTATTGAAGCTGTCAAAAATTCACAACAAAGAATCCTTTTTTATTCCTATTAAAAACAAACAACAAAAAAAAAATTCAGAGGAAAAAGACAACTTGCTACTGCAGTGCAAAAATCCTAAACAAAATTCTAGCAATTCGAGTACAACAATGCATTAAAAAGATTAAATATCACGACCAAGTGGGGTTCACCCCAGGGGCACAAAGATGGTTCAACATATGAAAATCCATCAATGTGATACATCACATAAAATAAAGGACAAAAATCGTATGGTTATATCAATTGATGCAGAAAAAGCATTTGACAAGATACAACATCCATTTGTGATTAAAACACTAAATAAAGTAGGTATAAAAGGAAAATACCTTCACATAATAAAGAACATATATAACAAACTCTCAGCTACTATCATAATTAACAGTGAAAAACTAAAGCCCGTTGATCTATGTTCAGGAAAACGACACGGCTGTCCCCTATCATCTATGCTTTTCAACGTAGTATTTGAAGTCCTAGCCAGAGCAATCAGGCAAGAGAAAGAAATTAAAGGCATTCAAATTGGGAATGAAGAAGTTAAATTGTCACTCTTTGTAGATGACATGATGCTATACATAGAAAACCATGAACTCCACCAAAAAAGCTATTAGAAACAATACATGAACACAGTAAAGTTGCCGACTACAAAATCAATGTACAAAAATCGACTTTACTCCTATATACTAACAATGAAATCTCAGAAAAAGAAATGAAAAATAAAATTCCTTTTGCAATTGCAACAAAAAGAATAAAATACCTAGGAATAAACTTAGCCAAGGATGTGAATGAACTATATATTGAAAACTGTAAGACATTTTAAAAGAAATTGAAGAAGACAGAAAGAAATGGAAAGACATTCCAAGTTCATGGTTTGGAAGAATCAACATAGTTAAAATGGCTATATTGCCTAAAGCAATATACAGATTTAATGCAATCCCCATCAAAATCCCAGTGGCCTTTTTTAAAGAAATAGAACAAAAAAAAATCATCAGATTTGTATGGAACCACAAAAGATCCCGAATAGCCAAAGAAATCCTAAGAAAAAAAAAACAATGCTGGAGGAATCTCACTCCTTGACTTCAGCTTGTACTACAGGGCAACAATAATCAAAACAGTATATGTGCTCGCTTCGGCAGCACATATACTAAAACAGTATGTTATTGGCATAAAAGGAGACACACAGACCAATGCAATAGAATTGAGAACCCAGAAATAAACCCAGATAAATATGGACAGATAATTTTCAACAAAGAAGCCAAAAACATAATGGAAAAAAGACAGCCTCTTCATATAATGGTGCTAGGAGAATCGGAAAGTCACGTGCAACAGAATGAAACTAAACTGCTATCTGTCACCATGTACCAAAATTAACCCAAAATGGACCAAAGACTTAAACATAGACCTGAAACAATAAAGTGCATAGAAGAAAACACAGGTACTAAACTCATGGATCTTGGGTTCAAAGAGGATTTTATGAATTTGACCCCAAAGGCAAGGGAAGTAAAAACTAATATAAATGAATAGGATTATATCAAACTAAAAAGCTTCTGCACAGGAAAAGAAATCATCGACAACATAAACAGGCAAACAACTGAATGGGAGAAGATTTTTGCAAACAACGTCTCCCATAAGGGGCTAATGTCAAAAATATATAAGGAATTCATACAACTCAAAAACAAAAACACAAACAATCCAATTTAAAAATGGGCAGAGGATATGAATAGATATTTCTCCAAAGGGGACATACAAATGGACAATAGTCATATAAAAAAATGCTCAACATCAATAATCATTAGAGAAATGCAAATAAAAGCCATAATGAGATATCATCTCATCCTAGTTAGAATGGCTATCATCAACAAGACAAATAATAACAAGTGTTGGAGAGGCTGTGGAGAAAAAGGAACCCTCATACACTATTGGTGGGAATGCAGACTGGTGCAGCTACTATGGAAGACAGTGTGGAGGTTCCTCAACAATTGAAGAATAGAATTGCCATATGACCCAGTACTCCCTCTCCTGGGTATATACCCAAAAAATCTGAAAACATTTATCCATAAAGATATGTGTGCTCCAATGTTCATTGCAGATTTATTTACGGTGGCTAAGATGTGGAAACAACCAAAGTGTCCTTTGACAGATGACTGGATAAAGAAATTGTAGTATATATCCACAGTGGAATACTATTCTGCTGTAAGAAAGACGAAATAATGCCATTTAGGACAACGTGGATGGATCTTGAGATCACAATGCTAAGCAAAATAAATCATACAGAAAAAATAGAGATCCATATGATTTCACTGATATGTGGTATATAAAACTGAAAACAACAAAAGAACAAGACAAACAAATGAAGAAACAAAAACTCACAGACACAAACAATAGTTCAGTGTTTCCCAGAGGGTAAGGGGGGAGGGAGGTGTTACCTGAGGGTAAAGTGGATCACATATATGGTGATGGAAGGAGAATTGACTCTGGGTGGTGAACACACAATGTGATATGTAGATGATGTATTACAGAATTGTACACCTGAAATCTATGTAACTTTACTAGCATTGTCACCCCAATAAACTTTAATTAAACTTTAATTTTAAAAAAGTAAATCGAAATATGTTTAAAAATTCAGTGAATTGTATAGTACGTAAATTATATCTCAACTCTCCAGCTGCAGGACGCCCAGATGCCCCAAGTTTGAGGCTGACAGCACCTGCACCATGGGGGTAGGTAGCTTGGCTCTCCTAATCTTTCAATAAAGCTGGTGGTCTGAGTAAAAAAATAAATAAATAAAATTATATCTATAAAAAGCTATTGAAATACATATGCTCTTAAAAAATTAGAACTCTTAAAATCAGAGACAATTTGTATTAAAATTGACCATAATACTTGAAAATTGATTTACTCTGTAAGCCTCATCAAAAATGTCCATTTTCTTTTAATTAAACAATATTTTTATTTTCTGAATAGTTTCCTTCCCATTTTAAATTCTATCTTTGGGATTATTTGAATATTTTAGATTCAGCACATCGACTTAATAACACATTACATACAGAAGATCATTTGGAGAACCTGAGATTCATTGCTGTTACTGTAGCCAGCAAGAACAGGGCCACAGGCAAAGAGGGGGAAGGAAGGGAGGGAGGAAGTGAGAAGAGACAAAGGAGGGAGGAGATGAGATGATTCTTAAGAGAAGGTACAGCTACAAGACAAGGTAGAATTCGCTTTCAGTGGCCAATAGCAGACCCAGAATGCCATTTTGCCCATCTGAGGTGAACTTTAACTAATTGTAATAGATTCTAATAATAGTAGCATGACAGGAAGGGAAAATCTCCATTCCCTGTGTTACCATGACAGTTCCAAGGAGGGCTAAATATGAAAAAATAAAAATAAAATCCCTCCTCCAGACCGGAAGGAATGGTCAGCAAAGACGGCCTGGGAATGACTATAATGCCACACCTAGGTCTTGAATATTTCACACCCTCATTTCAAAAAAGATAAATTCCCAATCTCCAACCGTTTTCAGTTTAGTGGCTATTCTCCCAGCCTGCCCACTCGCACCACTCTGGAAGTGCAATGTCCTATCCTCTTTCTTTCAATAAATTCACTGCTTGCTCAGCTTATTTGGGGCACTTTTGAGTTCTTTCCTGCAGAGTAACCAAGAACCCGTTCTTCAACAACATAGCCTCCTGGAAGAAAAACTGATTGAAAAATGGGTGCTTACTTAAGGAGGGTTAAAAAAATTAATCATCTAAATTAACACTTTAATTGTTTAACTTCTTGTAGTTTCATTTCTACATCACCAAATCAGCCGTGAAACTGTCCACACTGAGTAAATGAAGTAAATATAGACTAAACAATGTTCATTATTTTTCAAAGAAATAAGACCAACAAGCTAATGCAGCTCTAAAACCTATAAAAGTGGACATTGATGCCTGAATTGGCAGACAAGGGAAAATAAAATAAAAATTGTTTGTATGTTTGTAAAGCTTATTATTCCCTTTGCTGAACAATTATCTTCTTCACTATTCCAGAAGATGGCATACTGCAATGCAGCTGCTGACTTTTGAAGACTCAAAACTTCTGATAAATATATCTATATTGAAGATTTCTATTTCTTAGGAAAAGAAAAACGAAATTACTGCCTCCCCTATAATTCAGAACTATTCTTTCATTTGTACAAGTCATATTTTGACTCCCATTGTCATAATGGAATGATAATGGAAGGAGGAAAAAACAAAACTATAATCCAGAAAATACATTGTCCTCATAGGCACAAACTGGAGGACGTAAACTGCGAAAAACTTGAATCCAGGGAAGTTTGTTTATGACTGAGACAACTGAGCTGGGATCAGGTCCTTTTGCTGCTAAACAGAATCCTGGCAGGTACTTTCCTGGAGCCAGTGCCAGTCAGCACAAAGGCCTAATTTAGCACCTTGTCACCTATTCACCAGAAACTTAACCTATCTTCACAATCTCATTTGATGTGGTCACTGCCCTGTACTCAGTTATAACAATGCATGGTTGTTGCTGATCTTAGGAAAGATAACGGCATTCACAGGCACTCAAAAGAGGCAAATGTTTTCAAGGTGATAACCATTCCCAGTGATCCTTTCTCTCAAGTATCTCATTCATAATAAAATTGGTGTACTTTATAAAGATAGTCAATCCAACAAAGAAATGATCCCCTCTTTCCTAGCATATTTCTTTGAGACTGTCAATTAGATTACAGTTGTACCTGTTGTAAATCACATCTCCAACAGCTGGTAAAGCAGGCAGACAGAGCATAGGTTATAGCACTAGGATTGAAACAGATGTTATCATTGATCTTTACGACACTTGATTCATGTGACTGATTTTCTCCCATTCCTAATTTATACCCATGAAGTGATTAAGCAGTTAATAATATTACCCCATTTTCCCACCCAAAGAATATACATTCTGGTTCTGATATACATATCAGAACCAAGTAGGCCAAGCACTGGATGTGAGGAAAAGAGAAACTACAGTGTTAGTGTCCTAAATAAGGAGTGTAATACCAAATGCTTTCATTCTGGTTTAAGCAAACTGAGTTCAATTGAGAAAATATAGTTGCCCTTTATTTCCCTCAATTACAGGATAATTATAACAACTTTTCTTCTTCTGACATATAATATCACCAGATACTTGGCATTGCAAGTTTTCTCAAAAACCCCTTTCTTTCCACCATAGAAACACACAATACAATTTGATAATATAACTAATAAATGTAGCCTATTAATTTAACTACACATTTATTAAATGTCAAAATGTGGTTTGCGAAGTAAACTTGGAACATATGAGTATTATTTAAGTTAGTAGTGTAAGGTAACAAAAGTTCACTTCATAAAATTACTTTGGTTGAAAGATGATAAAAAAAATTGACATTAGAAAAATCTTTAAATTTTAAAGATGAAAAGCACTTAAGATGCTTTACATTCTCCCCTTAGAATAGAGTGGAGACTAAAAGTAGAATTTTTACTCATGAATTGGAATCTAAGATCGTGGAAACAAATTTATGGAACTTAATACTGATAATTTGTACCATGAGATCTAGCTTTTGCAAATATCTTGCTTTGGCTTGGGTCTTGATTGTTTTATTGATAACCACATCTTTTCCACCTAAAAAATCCAAGGATGCACATTTAAAGGAGAGTAAAATGAAACAAATTTGGAGGAAGTTGATCACAAAAAAAGAGAATGACTACCTAAGCTTTTAATATGACAGAAAATGAGACTAACTACAGGATAGGAAACGTTCAAACAGCTCATGTGCAGCTTTTGATAACTGAGTGTTTTTCTGGATATCGTTGAAGATAAACCTAAATTATAACTGACACCCATGGGAAAGATAAAAAGAAAAACTGCATCTTTTCATCACCACCCTTTATCCTATTCCCAAAATGGAAAATGTTGACCTAGTTGAAAAAAAAAAATACAGAAACATAATTGAGGCATATTGTGGGTAATCTTAAGGCACAGGGCCAGTAAGTGAAGTTCTCAATGACATTGAAATCTCTAATATGTGTGAGCTTGGCAAATGCAGACCTCCTATAAGATGTTAAAAACTGATACAATTTTTTTTTAATCTATCATGAACATCTTTCTTTTGTCTAAACACTCCACCTTCCATTCCTTCTTGCCAAACCCTGACATTACACATTGAGCTAAAGATAACTCTCTTTTACTCTCTGGCTTTCTTATTCATTTTTCCTCTTTCACTGGAAGATGGGATTTAGTTAACATTTTTATTCATCGCCGTGGTGACCTCTGAAACTCAGATTTGGTTTTGTTTTGATTCATCTCCATCAGTTCCTATAAAGGTCTGACAATTAATTTCGAGAACTTGTTGCAATGATGTTGCTAACCTTTTTTTGATATCAGTGGGATTATTCATTATGAATTTGTACCAACTGGACAAACAGTTAACCAAGTTTACTATTTGAAAGTGCTGAAAGGGCTGTGTTAAAAAGTTAGAAGACCTGAACTTTTCACCAACAATTCATGGCTCTTGCATCATGACAATGCACCAGCTCACACGGCACTGTCTGTGAGGGAGTCTTTAGCCAATAAACAAAATACTGTATTGGAACACCCTTCCTACTCACCTGATCTGGCCCTCAATGACTTCTTTCTTTACCCAAAGATGAAATATTGAAAGGAAAACATTTTGATGACATTCAGGACATCAAGGGTAATACAACGACAGCTCTGATGGCCATTCCAGAAAAAGAGTTCCAAAATTGCTTTGAAGGGTGGACTAGGTGCTGGCATCGGTGCATAACTTCCCAAGAGGAGTACTTCAAAGGTGACTGTAGTGATATTCAGCAATGAAGTATGTAGCACCTTTTCTAGGAGTTCGCAAACTTAATTGTCTGACCTTCATACATGACTTGAGAAAGATGAGCTTTCCACATGGTCCATAGTAACTTACCAGAGTTCAACATTTAGTTTTTGGATCAAAACCTCAGCAATCAATAAAGTGTTCTTTTGTCTTTCTTTTTTTTCTTTTCCTTTTTATATATGAATCTCACTCAGAAACCTCACAGGAAAAAATGGCGTCAAGGCTAAGTTAGGATTTGTTATTCCTATGTTTTCTGGCTAAATATTATCAAAATACCACTCAATTTGAATAGGCAGGGCAATGAATAAAAGCGACTGAAATAAATGGCCTAGTTTTCTATCCAATATCTTGAATGTATGTTCCTGGGATCATGGTTATATGAAGGTAAAACAAAAATTTGAATGGAGATACCCTCAATGCATGGCATTGTCTTAGTTTGCAGGTACTACCTTAAACCGGTTCTTTTCTTGTAATAAGAGTAGGTTCCCAAAATTAAGGGCTCATTTGATACTCATTCACTTTGCATTTGCTTTATAATAATGGCTTATTGACCTACCCACCCCAAGTGACATTTGATTCTATATTATTAATGATAATACCAGAAAATCACAGAAATGGAACAGACTTTAAATTTATGTAACTTATTTACTACCTTAATTTTACAATTATTTATTTTTAAATAAAGAATTTCATGACATCATTGGAGGGGGGGGTGAAAATCCTGATTGTCCATTAGATCTTTTCTGATACCATCATTACAGGGAGTGGATGGAGTTTCTCCTTACTGGTCAGGTGGTAGTCCACGCTTCCCATTTAGTCTACATTGACATCAATGGGGGTTAGGGAAAGTTCCTTACCACCCAGTTCCCCATTTGCTTCTCCTAAATGTTTCTATTGCCACTTTGGCAGGGAGATAAATGTGCCTTGATACAACTTGGCAAGGGTAATCTCTATTATTGAAAATATGCCATACTTTATCTGTAAAACTACCACAACTTACTTTTCCATAGAACTGTTTGGAAAAGGATTGAATTGTTTTCAGGTAGTGTGCAATATAATGAGTTTCAAACACAAGTTTTGTGACCAAAACTACAGATGTGAAATATCTATAAGTCATGGGTATCATTTGTGATTGTAAATATTATTTTCTGTACAAGGATAATTGACCTTTAAGGGAATCAAGTTTACGATATCAAATATGGCACAAAATTTAACCTACAGATATACAATGAAAATAAAAATCTTATCAGATGATGGTTTAGAAGTTGACATATTATGCTAAAAAGGTACTTTTCATAGGAAACAATTCCAAATTTTACCGATAGTTTTCTGATTAATTTTTAGTTTCCTAATCTAAATGTCATAATTCAGATAAATAAAGATTAAAGGGAAATGATGGAAAAAGAAGGCCCAAATTTGTTAAAGTCTAAATTACTACTTTTCAAGAAATGCACTTTTGTTATTTTTACATTATTTGAGCAATTGAAACTAGGCTAATAAGTAATATAATTATACTACTACTACTAGATTCCATATAATAATAACTGTTTACAGATACATGGGTTCTATAATGCCCCCTTATCTTCTTTTTACACTAATTTTCTTAGAGTCTTAAAATAGAAGTAAATGTTTGTCAATCTCTGTTTAAGTATCAAAAGCCTCAAATTAATAAGGTCATATTTTGGTCTAAAAAAGAACTGATAATTTCATTCAAAATAACAAATATCAGGTAAAAATTATTTATCTTAACCAGTTAACCAACAAAAGGTATAGAAACTTCTTTATATTTCACAAAGGATGACTCAAAATTAGTTTTCAAGACTCCAAGCCATTTGTCTTTCAACTATAATTTTTCTGATAGGTACTTACTTATAGCCTCATCAGTATCTTCTGCCTAGCAAAAGAAAATAATATATATGTATAATTATATGAAATTCTAGATTTATATATATTATTACTGATTTCTATTTAAATATGGAACAAATACACTCTTAAATAATAAAAACAATGGAAAATAATAGATTTTAACTGAATCTATATTTAATGGAAAATATCATAAACATTGAAAGATTAAAAATAACTTTAAAGAGAGCTACTTACTTAATAGATTAATAATTCAGAGATAAGACATCTACTTATTATTTGTATTAAGTAGTTTGTTTCATTAATCCACTGAACAGAAAGAACTGTAATTATACATATGCAGACATATTTAAAAACACAGTAATTATTTTTTCATATTTAAAAACATAGTAATTATTTTTTCATATTTAAAAACATAGTAATTATTTTTTCTGAACTTTAAAGATGTAATAACTTATTTAAAATGTATTCAATACATAAAAATTTTAAATTGCACTCCATTCTATAAAACAAATGAACATATTAAACATTCGATTAATTAAAAAAAATAAAGAATTTCAACCCAGAATTTTTAACTGAGTCACCCATGACATTGTTGACAGAACTGAAAATATAATGCATTCTTTCAGACTCCCAGTTTTGGCTACTTTCCTATAAACTCCACTGCTTTTATTGCAACAGATAATACTAAAATGTAAAATATGTATATTCTCTTTAAGGAGGAACCCTAATTACTAAAGGTATTATAAGAAGCATACCAGAACCAACAAACATAATGACAAATCTTCTAACACCTATCAACAGAGTGTTTAAGAAGAAGAAATATTCTTTAGCTGCAAAGAGCTATTAATTTCACTATTCTATTTAATTTTATTTTTTAAGTTTATAAAAATTCATATGCACATAATTTAAAGAATCAGATAGCTTTATAAGACTTGGTGAGAAAAATATTAGCTCTCTCTATCCCCTCCTCCACTATGTTTATATCTGCCCACTCTATTAGCTGGTTTTCTAAAAGTTTATCTCCATTTCTCAAAATAAGATTGTATACTGATACTTTTTAATTTTATATCTTGGGGAACCATTGACTTTCCACTGTGAAAGATGAGGATTTACTCTATTTTATGTCTCCATCCTACAACACACACAGGGAGGTATATGTATTATTCACCTATCCATGAATATAGTTGTATTGTAAGTTTTGGTTAGGTCAACATTTAGCTATTACATTTTGGCTATGTTAAGTATTATTAGCAGCTATGACATACTCTGAATACTTTTTTAAAATGCACATTATTTTATTTTTTCTTTACATAATTATTGCCTTATTGTTTCTCAGAGTTATTTTTAATATTTTGTTTTGTTTGGATTTGCTTTGCTTATGTTTGCATGAATTTATTCGAATATCAGTGCTATGCTAAGAGTAATGTGAATCTCCTTCCAATATGCTCAGACATATTAGCTATTCTATCATTTTTTTATCCTCTTGAAGAAATTCTCCTGTGGTTTTCTGTTCCAATACAGTTTGAAATATTTGTTTTCTAGTCCTTTTGTACATCTTCATCTTGGGATCATTTTTCACCACCATTCCTTTGCCTCTCGTTGGTGTAATTCCCTAAATCGTGGATCACATGTATTTTGTTAACTGCATTTCTCTCTTTTATTGGTGAAGTTTATGTTCCATTTTCTTCTTGAATTGAAATGCATGGGACATAATATTTAATGATTTTTAATGTCTACACATGCCTTATAGTACCCTAATACTTATTTAACTGACAGTTTACCTGGCTGTAGAATTCAACGTTTTATAGTATTTTTTTCCCTTAGAATTTTTAGTATTTTTTTCCATTGCCTTCAAGCTTCCTGAGAGACTGTTAAGAGATTGGTGACAATCTGATGATTCATGGTTCTTAATATCAATTCTGTTCTTTTAACTCTTTTTAAGATTTTTGTAGAATATTTTTAGTGTAACCTGTATATGAATATTTCGTAGTAATATTGCTTTATGTGGGTCTATTAATTGTGTTGGGTACACACTTTCAATCTGGACACTCATGTCTAAGAAATGTTCTTGAGTTTCTTCTTTGACAATTTTTTCCTTTTTTATGATCTTTTTGTAAATCCTCTTAATCAGATATTGGACCTTTTGTATTGGTTCTCTACTTTTCCTATAATTTGCCTCTTATTTCTCAATTCTTTTTATTTTTGTTCTACTTCTTGGGAGATATCCTCAACTTTATATTACAAGATAATATTGAGTTTTGTTTTCTTTTTTTACTTCTGCTTCATAGTTTTAATTTTCAAGAAATCAATATTGTTGATTAGTCATTTTCAAAATACCCTGTTTTCATTCTTTTGAATGCAATATTTACTTATTACTGTGAGGATATTAATGATAATATTGTTTCATTTTTAATTTTCCCAGAATAGTCTTTTTTCCCTTCAAGTTAATTTTTACTATTTATTTGTTTAGATCATTTTCTTTCATATTAGATGATTTCCTCAAAAATCTGGGCTTTTGTATGTCTGCTCATAATTAAGAGAGGGTAATAAAAGAGATGTTTAGGACAGCATGAGTGGAGCTTGTTAACTGCGGTGTTTACTTTATTGTAATAATATAGCTGCAAAGTTTAACTGAAAAATCCCTAATGTCAATGTCATTCTTTAATGAATTAATTAATTTATTTTCATTTGCACTGGTAAAATTCTCCAGGGAATACTTTTTTCCCCAGTCTTCTTCTTGGACGATATAATCCTGCCTGCCAAAGTTCTGGACGTTGAGTGAAGAAAAACATTTCAGGGATCTCAATATCCAGTAGGAAAATTTTCACTTAAGCGCACTTTCAGTATGCTACCACTGCCATAAATTGTGTCTCATTTCTCATAGTGCAGGGATTCTCTGTTTAACCCTCTTCACAGACTAAATCTTGCATTATCTGCAGGAATTGTGAAGGACCAGTCCCCCATTTGTACAGAGTGGTAGAAGGAATCTGGAGAGGTTATCTAATTTATCCTCAGTGATATTTCTAACCAACCCTTCCGAAGATATGTGGAGCTGAGAGTTCAGGATCCTTTGGGGCATTCTGTAAATTAGACTACTTTGCAGTTTTCTCCATTACCAGCTTGAGATTCTTAGTATCTTCCTCAGCATTACTTTTTTAGACTTAGTGGTAGCTCAATTACCACTGTCTGTCTGCTTTTCAGTTTCCATTTTTTTTCTATCTCCTCTTCCATTATTTAGTTTAATGTTAGTGTTTGGAGAGGTAACACAGCTAAAATGTTTTCAATCCACTATCATTAACTGAAAGTCAAGTTACATGATTTTTACAGATCTTTTCCACATCCTGTTCTTAGCTGAAGCACAATTTGGGCCTCCCCAGATCAGAAGCAATTAGTGGCTGCCCAATCCAGGACTATCTCAGAATATTCCTAGTTGTGCTTGCAGGTCATAATGCAAACATATTGAGAAATGTTAATTAACCTATTTTCCCTTTTCAGTCAAGAAAACTGTTGGAAAAAGGGAGGAGACTAACATAGTCCAATTGTGTGAATAGAGTCATTAGAGTCATTTCAGGAGGATATCTCTGAAAGTCATTATTATGTTCAATGGATTGCCAAAGAAAAATTTATTTTAACAACAAAACGTTTCTTCAAAAGACAACAGATGTCTATCTCAAGAGAGAAGTCATAATCTATCTTGATTGACTCTGGAATACATAGGTCAAATCTAATTAGGACTACTATGTTTCTATCACTTCTACCCATGCCTTAAATTTTATTTTTCCCTTATGTCAAGTAATGTGTATAAAAAAAAGTTTTTAGCACAGCAGAATTTGAGCTCTCGGTATTTTCAGTAATAGAACCTGACAAGCGTCTGCCTTTTTACTCATTGAATAAGTCTTCTGTACCATGTAGCATACTGATACTTCTATCTTGTAGTATTTATTGGGTGTCCACATTGTAAACATAGAATGAAGTTTTATTTACTTCTGATAAGCAGACATAAGGGCTTGTGTTTGACACTCACTAAGGATTCAATATTGTAACAAAGACTGACATTGTTTAGTATATAGTCTCTTGTGAGCAGAAAGTAGTTACAATTAGTCTCTCTTTTTATCCTAAATTTGTATTTTACACAATTCCTTCCTTATTTTAAGCAAGATTAATTTTTATATTTCAAAGGTAGCAAAATTCCCAAATGTTTTGGTTAAATCTGTTTATTTACTAAGAGTAATTTTGTATGGAAGCCTGCTGATTGAAGAAACACTAAATCTTAAGATCACTACACATCTGCACAAGAGGTAAAGAAGGTTTATAGAATTTGTTCTTTGGAACTGCTAGGAATCAGGGGCTAAAATCGGTTTCCTTAGAATATACCTATAGTTTAACCTCTGAGGCCCAGCAGTATAACTTCCTGAGTGAAGTACATTTAACATACGATGTTAAAAACAAACAACAACAACAAAAACAACAAGAGTTTAAAGTCCTCTAAAAAACTGTGGACAGAGGCACACTTAAACAATTTTAGGGACTACTTCCTAGCAATAGCAATGGTTACACAGGCTTGCTGCCTTGGGAGAGAAGCAGAAGGGTCATTCATATTGCGTGGCATAAATTAAATTGTCTGTTGTGGAATATGAAAACTTTCAAGCATGTAGCGTCACTGGTGACTGTCAGGATTGTGCACTGGAATTCATAAGACTAAAGGATTAGCAACTGGAATATGGACAGATTGAGACTGTTTGATCAGTCCCATCACACATAATAAATAACATTTATGGAGTACTTCATATATGCCAGACACTTCATTTATGCTACATAAATATTAATCCATTTAATCCTCACAACAACACCATGAATATTGCTCTATAAATATCTTCACAGGTGGGCACCGGAAATCTACAAAAGACATGGGAGAGAAAGGACTTGAAGAGTTTGTGATTTGTGATATCACCTTTGGAACTCCTATACAACAGCCTTCTGCCAGCAGAGGGATGTGGTTATTGATTGCTGCTCCTACTGAGACTAGGTAGGGAGCGTGGGAAAACTTGTTACCATTTAGCATCCTGAAAATATTCTCAAGACTATTTTGATTTGGGATATGTGATTTGCAATAACCATGTAGAGACCAAAAAATGTACTTTATGTGGAGGACAAAATAAGTTTCCAACAGCCTGAGTATTTATGGGCTTAGAGTAGAGACTTGCAATTTTTTTTTTCTCCCATAATGCAGGTGACGTTCTATTTACCAGCTTGCCATATTTTGTTGAATATACTCAGATTTTATCAAATAAAAAATCAAATTTGTGGAAAATGAGGCATTATAATTCATAATTTCTACTTTTATTAAAAGCATATCAGTTATAGAGGGAGGGTTGCAAATCAGAAGTGCCATAATGGGGAAAATGTGGAGTTTGATGCAATGGACCGAAAATTATTGCAAACTGCTAGTACTTTATCAATGGTAACAGATTTTTTATTGCATACCTCAAAACTTATCACAAACAACAATGCTAAGTGATAGAAAACTGCTAGGTTTGATTAGGTTTATCTACAGCTTGTACCTGAAAATTGTGCCATGCTCATTGAACAACACCACAAAAATATCAGTTAACAAACTCATTCTCCTAAAAAAGCAGACAGCTGTCAGACTCTCAGAGAAAAGATGTGAATGACCAAGTTACAGAGGCTTCCAGAACAGCAATTCTTAGGACTATGTATTTAAAATACTGTGTATGTTAAAGCTTCTAATCAATAAATTTGATTATATTAGACAATGCAATGCAGACATAAGAAGTTTGGAGCTCTGGAGCTTTACTACCTCGGTTCAAATCACGTCTCTTCCATTAACTTGAACTGTGTCGTTGGCAAGTTAACCTATATATCTGTGCCCACCTGTGAAGATATTTATAGTACAATATTCATGGTGTTGTTACGAGGATTAAATGGATTAATGTTTATATAGCATAAATGAAGTGTCTAGAATATATGAAGTACTCCATAAATGTTCCTTATTATGTGTGATATTAATACAATATACCCTAAACTGTGTTACATGTCATAGGAATTGGAAAGTAGCCTAATTTTTAAAATAATGTATATTTGATTTTATATTTCTGCCCACCTGAATGAACCTAATAAGAAAGACAATTCTATGCTTGCTATTCAAGAATCACAAGCAAACAACTTTCACCAGTGTGGAATAATGTGATTCGTACACTTGGAATAAATAGCAAAGTGGGCTTCCAAGGTTTTAACAGTCCAAATAACTAAAATACTATGCATGCAGAAGTGAAAACCATTAAAATTATTTTGAACACTGGGGAAAATTACAATAGTTTTATGCTCATAGAGTCAATCATATGTATTCTTATTTCCATATGTTGGTCACAGTCCCAAACACTGCACTCATAACAATACAAAAGCAAATGGTTATTATCTCACTATGTTAGTAATGAGCAGTAAAATGCATCATTTCTCCACTTCAGTATGACAAAGTTAGCCTGAAGAAATCATGAGATAATATTTAAGTTACATACTTTTGACAAACATAATCAAATAGTCATTATTCAAACACACAATGTTTGTTAAGACTGTAAAGAAAAGTATTTCTAGGAACCTTACTGTTGGAAATATTTAAATAAATCCCAGGACAGCAATCTTGACATCATACTCATCTGGTCTAGTAGTCCATCATAAAACAAGTTTAAGTATCAGATTACTCTGGATTTATTCAATTACTCTTCAGTTAAACTTGCAAATATTCAATTTATTAACTGCTTTTTGTGTTGTGTTTATGCATGTGTTATTTCTGTTATTGCTATTAGATTGGTTGATTCTGAATATTATTCTATAATAGAGTTACAAAATAAGAACTGAATGCGATAATGGGAGTAGTTGTCAATATAAAATAGGTTACACTCTAGTAAGAAATAACTACCCCCTGAATCAGTATTTTAATACAAGTTTACTTTTTCCTCACACTGCATATTTCACATGGAAAGGACTCTATACACTATCATTCAAAGACTCAGGCAAAGAAAGCTCTATTATGTTTTAGCTGCACTATTTCAAACACTTGGACTTAAACAGAGAGATTCTACATACAACTTAATAACAAAACTAAAATAAAACAAACAAAAAACAATCCAATTTAAAAAATGGGCAGAGGAAGTAAATAGACATTTTTCCAAAGTAGACATCCAAATGGCCAACGGGTACCTGAAAAAATGCTCAACATCACTAATCATCAGAGAAATGCAAAACTACAGTGAGATATCACCTCACACCTATTATTATAATGACTTTCATCAACAAGACAAGAGAAAACAAGTGTTGGCAAGGATGTGGGGGAAACGGAGCCTTTGTGGTGGGAATGTAAATTAGTTCACCATTGTAGAAAACAGAATGGAGCTTCCTTAAAAAAAAGAAAGAAAAATCTACCATATACCAGCAATTTCATTTCTGGGTTTATATCCAAAGGAAATGAAAACAGGATATTGGAAAAATAGCTGCACTCCCATGTTCATTGCAGTATTGTTCACAATAGCCAATATATGGAAACAATTATGTGTCCATCAGTGGGTGAATGGATAAAGACAAAGGATGTAGGTACGTACAATAAAATATTATTCAGCCATGAGAAAGAAGGAAATCCTGCCATTTGGGACAACATAGATGAAACCTGAGGACATTGTACTAAGTGAGAAGTCAGACAGAAAGACAAATACTGTAAGATATCACTTACATGTGGATCTGAAAAAGCTGAACTCATAAAAACAGACAGTAGAATGGTGGTTGCCAAAAGCTGGGGGATAGGGAAATAGAGATGTCGTTTAACAGTACAAACGTGCAACTAGTAGATAAATAAGTTCTGGAATATAGTGATTATAGACAACAATACTGGACTATAAACATCAAACTTCCTAAGAGATTAGATCTTAATTATTCCCACCACAAGAAAAGAAATGAATACATATGTGACGTGATACAAGTAACGCTGTAATGGCAATCATATTGCAATATATAAATGTACCAAATTAACATATTATACACTTTAAACTTACACAATGTCACATGTCATTATATATCATTTTTAATAAAAAAAGATTCTGAACGAAGGCATGAAGTCTTTTCACTGTCTCAGACTGGAAAGGACACCCAATGCTTCTTTTCATTTCTATTTGACTAGACCTAGTCACATGGCCCCACATAACCACAAAACATCTGGGAAATGAAAACTTCCTTCTGTCTGGAAGAGAGAACCAGATATCTGTGAGTACCAGTAATATCTATTGTGTATGTGCTTTCATTTCTGCCTTCTATTTTAGAAAACTTTCTAAAACAGATCCCATATAAATTGTTTTCCAGGTCTTTACTAAATTGTAAGTGGGTGTGCAGTGGAAGAGGGGAGCAGGGTGGAGCAGTATCAGAATAAATATCAAATTCAAATTAGCTTCAAAAATAATATAATTTATATTTTTCTTATTAGGACACTTAAGTATGCTTTGGAATTTAAGAAGCAGAATTCTTAAGCTAACGTGAATTGAATTTTGTTACTTTCAATACAAAATATTCTAATTTGCTTAGCACATGATTTTTGGATGTACATAATTTTGTACTAGTTATTTAAATTTAGGATTATTTCTAAGGGATAATAAAAATAATTATAATAGCTTCCATTTTAAAGCAATCATTGTGTTCTAGGTACTGTACTAAATGTTTTATATATTTTATCCCATTTGAATTGTCATCATGCTTATGAGGTAAATAATTACTTCCATTTTACAGTTAGGAAAACTAAGCACCAGATAGTTAAATAAATTATTCAATGTCTTATCATTGATGAGTGTTAGAGTTCAGATTTTAAAGTGAAGCTTGACTGATTCCAGTATCCATGCACTTAAATACCATACTATCTTTCTTCAAATATATATGAAAATGTTCTAAAAAGTTAAATTAGAAATTCATTAGAAAATACCATTCCCCAGTCTTGCCAGGAAGCAGACTTTTTCTACATATATCGATGGAAATCATACTTAATGAAGAGCTTCAATCACAACTTGCACAACAAAACTCAAATAACCTAAAAGTAATCACACAGAATGGAGTTTACATATTTTTACTGTTATTGTGGAGAAAGAAGTAAACAAACAAAAGTTAAGTTCTGAAATGTCATGCTGCTGACACTTCTCATTTGAATTATTTGTGGAATTACTATTACATGATGTCATTTTCCTGAAATTTCCCTGAAATAAATGTATCTGTAGTTCATCTCTTAATTTTTATCTCATATTCACTAGGTAAAGCTGCCTGAATTATTATATTAATGCAAATGTAAACTTTTCACTTCGTCTACTTAAATCTGTATTCTTCTCTCATTAAGTTACATTGATTTATATGTGATTACAAATTACTGTGATGTTAAAAAGACCTTAGGGTAAAATGTATCTCAGACTCAGTATGGGAAAATGGAATTATTACCATGTCTATGTACAAAGTTTCTTGGTAAATGTTAGACAAAGGTGAATTGGTAGCTACTTTCCATCAAGTGTTCTGATGAATGGTAAAACAGTCTTAAAAGCAAAATCAGCCCTTCCACTGTCCTGGTTTGGTGTTTGAAATCCCCTGGATAACTGTTTATTTTAAGGTCTTTTCTAAAATCTTTTAAGTTTATTATGTAACTGTGTTATAAGAGAAATGTATCTATATTATCTATTTAATAACATCAATAGAAATGTATTTTCTAAAACCATTGCTGACCACTGGTCACCCAAAAGAAAGGAGAGGGTGCTTTAAGCAGAGACAGGATGGAATGATATTAACGCATAAGAAGAAAGAGAAAGTAATATAACCTTAGGCTAAGTTAGTACCGTGTTTCCCAGAAAATAAGACCTAGCCTGACCATCAGCTCTAATGTCTCTTTTGGAGCAAAAATTAATATAAGACCGGGTCTTATATCATATCATATCATATCATATCATATCATATCATATCATATCATATCATATCATATCACATCACATCACATCACATCACATCACATCACATCACATCACATCACATCACATCATATATTATATCATACCAGGTCTTACATTAATTTTTGCTTCAAAAGATGCATTAGAGCTGATGGTCCGACTAGGTCTTATTTTCGGGGAAACACAGTATATAAGTATAGGGCATGGCCATAAACCCTCCAAAACAAAGAATGAAGATTCTGATGGAGAAGGGAACGCAATAAAAAGAAAGAATAGGTACTCAAAGGTAGTATGAAGTTGGAGTAGACCACTAGAGAGGTAATTGTGACAGAGAGCAAGTGGTATGCCCTGAACTCAAGCTGTAATCTTTAGGCATTAAGTTTTATGTACATTTATTTATTTATTTATTTATTTTTGATTAAATTTATTGGGGTGACATTGGTTTATAAAATTATATGCTTTAAATGTACAATTCTATGACACATCGTCTGTATATTGCATTGTGTGTTCACCATCAAAAGTCAAATCCCATTCCATCACCACATATTTGAACCCCTTTACCGTCTTCTACTACCCCATTCCCCCTTACCTTCTAGTAACCATTAAACTGCTATCTGTAACTATGAGTTTTTGTTTGTTCTTTTGTCCTGTTCATTTGTTGCTTTCAGTTTAACATCCCACACGTGAGTGGAATCACATAGTTCTTTATTTTAAAGATACAGCCTTTCATCAGTCATTTTGAGTGATTTTCATGGGAAGTAGGACAGAGTATGTCTTTAATGTATCTGAATGCTCAATAGATTAAGGGGTTTCGTTGCACTGTAATGTATTTAGTAATCTCATATATGTTTCTTTCAAAACACAAGCTAGTCACACTATTCTTTATGGTAGAATAATATGAATATATTGTTATTTTAAGCATACTATCATGATTAAAGTTAGATATTCAAGTTGGGGTGTTTAGATTCCTAAATTATTTTTCCTGCTGGATTAAATATGCAGCCAATGAACAGAATGACATGCAGGTTATGAACTCGAAGAAGTGAAGGTATAGTAACCATATATTTCTTTATTTCATTTGAAATTGATCTCTGTTTATACTCACAGAATTAGTTTCTTATCCTATATGGCTTAAGTTAAGGGAGTAGGAGAAGTTGTATGTATTTGGAAAGTGTCCTATATGAGAAAAGAATGAATAGAGTTACTTTCAATGTTTGTAAGTAAAGTTGAAAATGAAACACCCAATCTCACAGTTTGTATATAATAGTCTCCAAAAAAAGTGGCATAATCATTAAACTGAATGTCAAAAAACCTGGATTGTTTTCCATGTGTGAAGTTGAATTTAACTTCCCTGAGCTTTAATTTCCTCATCAGTAAAATGAGAATTCTATATAACTATTTTTAGAATACTTTTTGAAACATCTTTAGCTGTATAATCAATTCAGGTGGTTATAAGCAGGATTTATTAATTAAATAGAATATAAAATATTGATGTGCACTGAACATAAGGATTAATATTGTTTCATGAATCATTTTGATGAGCTATAACTCTGTGAGTGCATGTGCGTGTGTTTATTTACTAGGTGATAAAAGTAAAAGTTGGTTAATACTATGGGTCATAGTCAGAAATATCTATAATCCACTACACTATATTATTCTTTAAGTTATTTCCATATCTAAAATATTATGCTCCATATTTACTTGGATTTATGACATAATGAGTTAATCATATAAATTAATTTTAAACTTTACTTGATGGGCTACATAAATGTTAAAAAGATAATTGTTTTGTGATACATCTGTAAAATCTTGTAGACACAAAGCTACCAAATATTATTTAAGCATACAATTCCTTAAAATTAATTCGTTGGGGATGTGTGCAGAACAATAAAGCTATACTGAGATTCAGATGATGTATTATCATCTAGATTAATTTTCTAAGCAAATTGTTTGTATAATAACCTAATAGTAGTCATGAATCAAAATCCTACAATAAACTTATTTTTATTGCATGTGTCAATTTGCAATTATTTCAAAATAAAAGGTCAATAAAATTGTATATATTGTTACACATAATTTGAAGTTATAAAAAGTCAAAACACGTACTGTTAAATTTTCACATGCCTAAGGTCAACCTACTCATAAAAACAAATTTTTTATCAAATAAAATATATTTTAATACAATAAAAATTTTTCAAATTGAATTATAAAAACTCGGAAGATAATTAGGGGGTCAAACTTTGTACACTGTATGCAATTGTTATAGCCAGTTATCTGCTATATACATGCTTACTAACCAACTCAAGGACTTTGTAGGTTTTAAATATCTTCTTTTAATCTGGCAGTCTGCTTTGGCCACTGTCCAGCTCAGTACTAGGTTGGTAGACTACAGGAGAGAGGCTCCAGAGAAGTTCAAGTTCAGTTGCTTTGGGGATATTTTTTTCTAGCATGAATAATAGTATCTCTTGACACATGTTCTGGTAGCTCTGACTTGGAGGATGGAAGGAAATGTAAAATACATGTTAAATATTTAAACTAAAATCAACAGAAATACAATTTCATAATTGCATAATCTCTCTCCGAATGTCACTGGCAGAGTATAGACCTATGCATAAAAACATTGTATTGGTTTAAAACAAGCTTTGGATAGCACAAGCCATGCCACTTGAAGTAGGAGAATGTAAAAGTTCAGAAAAGGAGGGATTTCAGGGAGAGTTCAACTGAACATATATAACATTGTCACAAGCTGAAGTGTAGCTTGAGTATAAGATAGAGAAAAAGAAGGCCAGGAGGTGCATGAAGTTATAAGGTGTCAAAACTACAGAAAAAAAAGGTGATGAAAACTACACTGAGATCCAAAATAAAGAAGTCAATCCACAATGAATCAAGGAATATATTTTAGGTAAAACTTGCTGTAATAGAAGACTGCTAAACATTTATAAATTTATTTTCTGAAAGAATAATTAAAAAAAGGACTATGAGAAAACATATATTTTAAAACAAAAACAAAACAAAGAAGTTACTGAGAAGATTCTTCACTTTAAAAATGGGGATTTAAGTGATTGCTCTAGCAGTGTGGAATGAGTGAGGTAACCTATGTATAAAGTATGTTTCATTGTGTGTAACATAATTACCCATTAAATATTGGATAGCATTTTATTTTTTAATTATAAAAATCATTTTTCTTTCTTATTTTTTGAGCTTTATTGAGATAAAATTAACATATAATGTTTTGTAAATCTAAGGGGTACAATGTGATGATTTAATACGTGTACAAGGTGTAATCAAAAACTACAGTGAATATTTAAATTTTTAAAAATTATTATAGTAAAAGACACATTGCCATTAATCCCCCTCAAAATACTCCCCCTTACTTCAAACACATTTATCCCATCATTATTGTCACTTTCTGAAGCAGTTCTGGAAATCCTCTTTCATGAGTGTCTTTAGTTGCACTGTCGTGGCTGCCTTGATGTCCTGAATCGATTCAAAACATTTTCCTTTCATGGTCATTCTGACTTTGAGGAAGAGCCAGGAGTCACACGGTGCCAGATCGGGTGAATAAGGTGGATGAGGACACGTCATAATGCTTTTATTTGACAGAAATTGCCATATACAAGAAGTGATATGGGATATTGAGCTTTATCATGATGGGAGGATGAACTAAAGACACTCACAAAAGAGGACTTCTAGAACTCCTTCAGAAAGTCATAAGAACTATGGGATAAGTGTTTGTGAAGTCAGAGGAAGTATTTTGAGGGGGATTGATGGCAATGTCTTTTATGGTAGTAATATTTTTTATTTAAATATTCATCATATTTTTTATCATACCTCGTATATGTTGCAAAATGATTGCCATAATAAGGATAGTTAACACCTCCATCACTTGACATAGTGATGACATAATTATGTCATAACATAATTATGTTGACATAATTATGGTGAGAATGATGTTAGGAAAATTTGCCTTCATTGACTGATGTTATCTTTTGTCTGTTAGCTTTTTGTTATTTTGTTCCCCCACATGAGAGACTACATGTGGGGTGCTGGTTAGCTTAAGGTTAAGGAAATTTCTCCCTCTAACTAAGTTATATAGAATGACATGACAGACATGTTTTCAGGCTTTAGAAGGCCTTGAGTCGATGGTCCCAGGTGAGAACAGTAACTGTTCTTTGTCCGAATGAACTGGCCCTTCAGCCGGAAAAACAATATTCTTATCACAGTAACTGCTGAACCCTACTGGAACTGGCCATTCCCGGAGGGGGAGGCAGGAACAAGGAGCTTGGCTCTAAGGAACATCAAAAAAATGTATATTTAAGACAGACCTCAGTTGGCAGTGTAATTTCATCGTCCATCCGTGGTGATTCTTCATCATTCCAACATTCTTGGAAACTAGCAAGCAGCCGTGGGAGACATCTCAGCTTTCCCAGCTGCAGACCTGAAAAGGTTTTGATTTCTGATTTTTCCAGTGATGTTTTCCGCTGGTTTGGTGAGCTTCTCTGGTATATATTTTGGTCTTAACCACCTTTACTTTCTGTCATTAGCACCTCATTTGAATTGCCTTTGTCTTTTGCTATTATATTGCTAAATAAATTAATTAGCTCCTCTCTAATGTGCTCCTCCTCCCCCCCCCCCACTTGTCATTACAATTACCTTTTTTTTTTGGTGGTGAGAACTTTTAAGATCCACTCTTTTACCAACTTTCAAGTGTATTATACAGTACTGTTAACTATAATCACCATGTTGTACGTTATATCTCTAGAACTTATTCATCTTATAACTGAAAGTTGTACCCTTTGACCAATATCTCCCCATTTTCCCCACCCCCAGGCCCTACGAATCACCATTCCACAATCTGATTCTATGAGTCTGGCTTCTTTAGATTCCACATATAAGTTAGATCATACAGTATTCATCTTTCTATTTCTGACTGATTTCATGTAACACCATAACCTCAAGGTCCATCCATGTTTTTGCAAATGGCAGGATGTCCTTCCTTTTATGGCTGATTTATATATATATATGTATATATATATATATACATATATACACATATATATACATATATATGTGTATATATATGTATATATGTGTATATATGTATGTATATATATGTGTATATATACATATATATGTATATATATATATGTATAATTTCATTATCCATCTATTGATGGTGGTCACCTATGTTCTTTCCAAGTCTTGGCTGTTGTGAATAATTCTGAAATGAACATAGGAGTGCAAATATCTCTTCAAGACTGCGGTTTCATTTTCTTTAGATATATGTTATTAAAGAAAAATATCCAATGATATTTGTTAAGGACCATAACACTAGATATAGGGACCACTGCAATGGGATTTTACAGTGGAGGAGAGAAATTGGACTAAACTCCAAACCCAACTTGGGCAAACAGGAATTTATAGAGATGGAGCAGGTTGGAGGTCAGGGCATAGAAAATTACTCAGAGGAAACATCAGGGGTAAAGGGGGATTCTGGCTATACTGGCATAACAAGATTCTTGCTGAAGACAGGCCAGGGTGATTAGAAATCACCTGGAGGATGGTATAAGATAAGGAACCTGATCTGATCTTCAGGGTGATCAGATATAAAGAATGGGGTTCTAGTTAAACTGATTTAGCATGGTTCTTGCTAAAACTAGATTTTAAAAGTAATTGCCCAGATAAGCCTAAGAGAAGCTTCAGAAGCCTGAATAAAATTTTGTCAAGCAAATAATCATTGTCAATAGCCAGACGCAGCGTTGGTGGATCACATGGTAATTCTATTTTTAATTTTTTGAGTAACTTCCATGTTACATCAAACAAAAAGCTTCTGCACAGCAAAAGAAAATATCAATAAAATGAAAAGGCAACCTATGGAATGGGAGGAAATATTTGCAAATTATGTATCTAATGAAGGGTTACTAGCCAAAATATATAAGGAGCTCATACAACTCAATAGCACAAAACGACAAATACAGTGGTACCTTGGTTTTTGAACGTCTGAGTTGAAGAACATTTCACTTTATGAATGCTGTAAATTTTATGGATCTATAGTATCATTAGTAAAATTCATGCTAAATTTGCAGTTGTAGAGGTTAATTTTAAAGGTCTGGAATGGATTAATCCATCTTGCATTACTTTTTATGGGGAAACTGTGCCTCAGTTTTTGAATGTTTCAGAACTCGAGCGGTCTTCAGGAACGGATGACATTCGAAAACTGAGGTACCACTGTATTTTGATTTAAAAATGGGCAAATAAACTGAAAGGCCATTTTTCAAAGAAGACATATAAATGGCCAACAGGTGCATGAAAAAATGCTCAGCATCACTAATCATCAGGGAAATCAAAATCAAATTCACAATGAGATGTGTGGTGGTCCAGAAGGATTTCAAGCAAGCTATGTCTTAGTGATATGCAGATTACTTTGAGCTATAAAGGCAATTTTAGCTCTAGTGTCAAGAGAAACTTCTGCCCCACCCCCTTAACTATCTTTAAGAATTTGAATTAGAGGCCTTGCCCATAAAGGATTATCAGAGATAACTTCTTCTGACTTATCTATAGAGCGAGGCAAACTTCTATTTACTAAATCTCTATTCTTATCATCCTGCATTGAACTTTTGAAGCCCCCAAGGTGCATTACTTTATCCCTATCTCAAGGTGTCTTATATGACGTGTGATCAAACAATACAGTGAGTGTTTAAATAAAAAATAAATGTATTACAGTAAAAGACACATTGCCATTAATCCCCCTCAGAATACTCCCCCTCACTTGAACACATTTATCCCATCATTCTTGCCACTTTCTGGAGCAGTTCTGGAAGTCATCTTTTGTGACTGTCCTTAGTTGTGCTGTCATGGCTTCCTTGATGTCCTGAGTGATTTTGACTTTGGGGAAGAGCCAGAAGTCACATGGTGCCAGATCCAATGAATAAGGTGGATGAGGACAAACCACAATGTTTTTATTTGACAGAAATTACCATATACCAGAAGCGATGTATGACATGAGCATTGTCATGACAGGATGATTTATAGCGTACTTTAAAATACACCTTCTTTCAACTGTAGCTCATACCTGACTGACTGCACCGAACAAGTTGAAATTTGTCACACATTGTTACTAAGGTCTGAAGTGCTACTTTCAGTATTGAAGATCCCTGCCTTTCGTTTGGATGGCACTCGGCAGCAATATTCACCATATTTTGTGATCACAACAGAAAAGTTCTGTGTCACACATCACTTCTGGTATATGGCAGTTCTGTCAAGTAAAAACATTATGGTGTGTCTTCATCCACCTTATTCACCAGATTGGCACCGTGTGACTTCTGGCCCTTCCCCAAAGTTAAAATGACCTTGAAAGGAAAACATTTTGAATCGATTCAGGACATTGAGGCAGCCATTACAGCACAACTAAAGACATTTATGAAAGAGTACTTCCAGAACTGCTTCAGAAAGTGGCAAGAATAATGGGATAAGTGTGTTCAAAGCCAGGGGGAGTATTTTGAGGGAGATTAATGACAATGTGTCTTTTACTGTAATAAATTATTTTATTTAAACATACACTGTATTTTTTTTTTATCACACCTCATATACCTCAATCTCCTTTTCTATCTCTGAACTTCTCATGCATGTGGGGTCTCTGACTCTCTCATGTATGTGGGGATCCCATTGGGTTACATGCTTTTTTCTTGTCAATCTGCCTCCTGTTGATTTGATTATTCTGCCAGCCAAAAACCAGAAGAGGGAAAGGGGAACTTTTCTCTCTCCCCGCTGCAGATATCACCTCACACCCATTAAAATGATCATTATCAAAAAGACAAGATTGGCATAAGGCAGTGACCTGCTGGAAAAAAAAAAAAAAAAAGACAAGAGATAACAAGTGCTGGTGAGGATGTAGAGAAAAGGCAGCCATTGTTCACTATTGATGGAAATGTAAAATAGCATAGCCATTTTTTAAAACAGTATGGAGGTTCCTCAGATACTATTTTAAATCACATAAACCCCAGGGTTTGGTTATACTGGGACTGGCTTAGTTGGTCTTCTTTCAGACTAAATGTATAGCTAGGGTAAAAATAAAATATAGTAGAAAGATTACCCAGCTGCACATTTAAAATAGTTGTAGAGAGGAGATTGCATTTGTTTCTGAACATTATTCTCTATGACTGTTCAAACTTTGTTTTTATTCTTCTTTTACATTATGACTGTCATCTATTTATTACATATTTGTTATATTTCCTGCAATTTTTTTCCTTTGCTGATATTATCTTCTATATAAAAAGTCAACATAGGAAAATGGAGAAATAAATGAACTGGAAAATCATGGGCAAAAAAAAAAGATACTAGAAGCATATGCATTAAAGTCAGGAATAATATATGGGTGCCCACATTACTGCATTTTAATTCTCGAAATCCTAAAAATGCAGTTAAGAATTTCAATAAATCATGCATAAACATTTAAAATGAGCAAACATAATTGTACTCTTTTGTAGATGATAAAATTGCATTCCTGGAAAGCCCAAAAGAATCAACTGGAAAATGTTAGAAAACTGTAAGACCATTCAGGAAGATGGTTGTTCACAGAATTCATATATATAGAATAATTAGCTTTTTCAATATAAATTTCAATATAAATTACATTTAATAAATGGAAGAGAATTTCCCATTTGGAATAAAACAAAAAGATAAAATAGAAAATATCAAACTTAATGATAAATTATACTAACATTTCCACCCACTGCCGTAAATGAAGAAATACAAAAATGTCTGGTTTTATAATTTCTATTCAGTATTTCAGTGTTGGTCCTTGACATTATTGAGAGACATTAAAGAAGACCTAAATAAATTGAATTGAAATGTATACTGTCATGGAAAAGAAAACTCAAAATTGATAAAATGTCAGTCATCGACATTTATCAATGTAATTGATATAATGAAGCTATAGATTAAATGCACTCCCAATCAAAATTCCAGCAGGCAGTTCAGAGAAATTGATAAGCTGATTCTGATATATATATATATATATATATATATATATATATATATATATATATATGGAAACAAAAACAACCTAGAGTAACTAAAAGAGTACTGGAGAAAATAAAATTGGGATAACTTGCACTAACAGATCTAAGGGCATATAGACATTAAAATTAAGCTTAATTCTTGTTGAAAATAAGAGAAGAGATTTTTCCTCCCCTCCCTTTTCCTTCAGAATTTCTTTCTCTGTCCTTTCCACATGCATATGCTTCTTTACAGTGGCTAAATAAGCTTCTTTCCACATCACAACCCAGCAATGTTTCCTCCAGGACCCGGGAGCCAATTTTTTGAAATGCAAACATTAAGGTAAGTAATGTCCCAATCTCCCAGTTACTGGGAAAGGTTAAGAGCTTAACTTTGGTGGGCGACTTGCTCCAATTTGCAAATCTATCTTCTGTCATAAATTTATAGATAGAAGTTTGTTTCTCCTGGTAATAAAGCCAGTTAGCTAACACAGGTGGTCTCCCTAATTAACATGATAAAGTTAGTGCAGATTATGTGTGACAAAAGGTGCTCTGTAAAGTTCTCTTACTTGAGAACTAGTTATTGATTATCTTGAAAGCCTCTATGTAATGGTTTGTGTTTGGCTATATATGGAGGTAAGATTCCTTTCTCTGTTTGCAATCTCTTAGCAGATTACCTGGGATATACATTGTAACCATAGATGAACTTCATTTCTTTAGCATGCATTCTGCTCTAATCCAGGCTAGCTCTGCTTAGCCTGATAGAACTGAAATTCACTTGCATTCTTTCCCCAGTTCCTCCGACCTGTACATATACTGTATGTCCACTCCTTTTAATCATGAAGCACTTAGGACATTAGGTTCTGGTCAGCATCAAACTCATTTAAGAATTAAAGCTTCAGGTCTATCAACCACGACTAGGATATAGTAAGGAAACCTCAAACAACAAGTGAGTGTTTAAAACAACAAAGCTAACACCTTGGCCTCAGTTACGTTTCAATACTGTACTCATGAGAGCGGAACTGTCCCACAGACCTCATCCCCTGGAAACCAGACTGAACAATGCTGTGACTGACACCAGGGCCTGAAGCTGTGATCAATTGCTCCCTGCCTTAGTCCTGACCAATCAGTAGAGCCCCCGAGCCCCAGTTCCCATAGTGACCATGATTAATGATTTTTCCTTCATATAATGTAGCCACTAGAGACCATCTGGGAGCCAGGTTTTTGAGAGCACTACCTCACTTTTTTCTCCAGACTTGGTGCCAACTCATTAAATAAAACTTTACTACTTTCCTTGCTGCAAACTCCTGCTCCTGTTTTGTTTGGCTTGGGTGCACGGTAGGCAAGTGGACCCTTTTGAGTCAGCAGTAACAATGTCACATTCTGATTCAATGCTTATTCAGTAATAAAACTGCTTTCTTTCTCTGCTACCTTTGTAGAGAGGCTTTCTGCACAAAGGAAGCATGGGTGTAAGATTTTGTTTTTAATCATATTTCTGAAACATATATTTATAATCAAGTTATAAAGCTACAGTATTCAAAGCATTGTGATTATGGCCTAAGGATTGACAGAGTAACAGAAGTACAAAGACCAGGAATAGACCCACACAAAATGTTGACATGATTTAAAAAAAAAAAAAAAAAAAAAGGCACCAATGGAATTCAATGAATAAAAGGAGTATTTTTTCAATAAATGTTGTTGGAGCTACTGTAGTGAAACCCCTAGTATTATTGGCAGCTAGAATTAAATAATTTAATTATCAATTAGGCCTTTGTTCACATGTTAATTGCTCTTTTTGCTGAACTGCTTTAGTTCTCACAATACAATTTTGTGTTCCTGATGTTCTGTTTCTTTTGTTTTTGTTTTGTTTGTTTCGTTTGTGTCAAGCAGGAGGAGATAACTTCAGGGTCTCAAGGAGAATTTATGAGTTGCACGTGGAAACGATGTCTCCAAGGTTGTTGCAACCAGCTGCTGGCACCTAGGAGTCTGATGTGAAAAAGCATTGTATCTGACTAAAAAAAAAAAAAAAAAAAAAAAAAAACTTCTCTCTCAGTTATCTGGAACTCTCCTTCTCCTTCCTCCCCTGTAAAACTCTTCTGCCTGGTACGGATCTTTGGATGTGGTCTGTGGACAGTAGTCCACCATCTTCCCAGGCTGCCAGCTTCCTAAATAAAGCAACCTTTCCTCTCCACCCAACATGTCTCTCGAGTATTGAATTTCAAGTGGCTAAGCAGCTGATCTTGGGTTTTGTTTTCATTTTTTGGTAACTCGACTAGTAATTTGTATGGAAAAAGGTGAACAGTGACCCCTACTTCATATCATTAATAAAAGTCCTAGCATAGATTCCCAGCATGACAGTGTGAAGAACTCCAAGACTCACTCCCCACTGAAACTTGTGAAAAGTACAAAGGAAAAAAAAATTAAATGGAAAATGGTTAAGGCCAAAGAACAAATAAAGATATATCTATTCAATAAAATTTATGAAGATTCAATAAGAAAGGTGAGAGTCTGTGGTATTTGAAACAAGATGCCTGCCTTCATCCCTCCCAGCTCAGCAAAGCAGAACTCAACTTCAGACTGCTGCCATCAAGAATAAGAGCACACTCTCCCCACAGCTCCAAGTCATAGGACTTTCTTCTCAGGAGGAAGAGGTCATCAGTATTTACCTTCCTGTGCCCTGCTTCATGTTGCTGAGAAGTCCCAAGAGAATGCTGCTGAGAAGCAGGAGATTTCTTCCACACAGCACCCACTCATGGAATGGAAGCTATACCATGGATGTGGCACACTGAGGAGACTGGGAAGAGGGCTATGGTCAGCCAGGCACATAAGGTGACATTACCATGTCAATAGAAGCAAGCCAAGAGGACTTCAGATCCACTGCCACTTCTTCCACCATGCATTCAGCTTCTAGAATGGGGATACAACTCAGAAAGGAGCTTGATATTTTCCCCACCATTAGCTACAGAGCCCCGGATCAAAGATTTTGCCTGTGGGACAAGCAAACCATAAAACAGATAGTTCCTCTTCCTAAAGGGACTGACTTCACTTGCAATGAGGCATGGAAAAGTGGAAAAAGCTTAGGGGCACTCTCAAGAAGAGTGAAAGTTGTGATGAAAGACCATTGGGAAAAGAATTAAGATACAGGCTAAATTGTAGGTCAACTAATTTGCAACTAATTTGGGAAAGACTTCTGGGAGGATTTCTCCTGGGGTCAGGCATATATCAAACACTAACCTCAGAAAATATTTTTTAAAAAGGAGACATGATTTGATTCAATCAGTTTGTAGAGCAATTTATGCCCTAGGGCATGGTGGAAAACAATTAAACAATCAGCCCACAATTAGTGGAGTTTAACAACTGGATATGGTCAAGGAAAGAAAAGAAGAGAGGTCTTAAGGAGAAGGTCCAAGATGGCAGATTAGGTAAACACTGTGCCTACCGCCTGCCAGGATCACACCAAAATTATAAATAAAGTATACAACAATCAACCTCAAGAATTATCTGAAGACTGGCTGAACAGAACTTCTATAACTAAGGATATGAATAAGAGGCCACATTGAGACTGCAAGGAGGGGTGGAAACATAAAATTGGCTGAATTCAAACTCACAGTTAGTGGTTGAACACTGGGAGGCACAACTCAGTGGCAGAGGTCCCCTTGGAAGAGCACACACTAAGCTCCCCAGCCCAGAAGTCCTGTGCAAGGGAGAGGATTTCCTACAACATCTGGCAGTGAAAATCAGTGAGGACTCTGTCGGCCCATCCCAGTGAAACAGAAGGTGGCTGGAAACTCAGATGCCCTCTTAGAGGGACTGCACACAGTCTCACTCACTTGCAAACATTCACTTGCGCTCCAGTAGAGGGGCAGCTTCTTGAGAGGCACCCAACCATTTCAGGAGAGACTGAGTTGTGTGGCTTTTCTGCGAGGCTGCAGGGACAGGAGCCACTGTCCCTGTGTGGAGCCTGCCTCATGTGTAGACAACAAAAGGATGTCATCTTTTCTATGTTGAACCTTCCTCCAAAGGGCCAAATCTGAGACTGCATTGATCTGGTAAAATCCGGCTATGGGTATCACCTTGATGATACTCTGGGTCCCCACCCTGCACTGCTAGTACTACATCGCCAAGGGCACTCTCAGCTCATGGGCACTGGCCCTGCCCTACAAGCTGCAAAAGCCTTTGACAGCAGTGATGGTTTCTGGTGGCCCAGAGAAACTTTTGGGGGTGGGCAGTAAGCCACAACCTGTACCGTAGCCTCCCTGGGGAAGCTCTCAGGGACCTACGGGCTTAAGGGTCGCAGTGGACAGCTTCAGTGTTCTCAGGGTGCTTTAAAGAATTAGTCATGGGCCCAGAACTGGTCCAAGAACTAAAACTGCATTAATTTTGTGAAAACCACCACCCATACCCCATAACTCCCTGGAACCCCACCCCACCCATATAGTGCTGCATTGCTGGAGGCACTCTTGGCTCCTGGATGGCTGGCCACAATCCACAAGCTGTGGAAGCCTTGTCCAACAGGAGACAGCCCGTGGCTGCCCAGAAAACTTTTGGTGGTGGGCAGTGAGCCACAACTTGTGCCACAGCCTCTCTACAGTGACTCTTGGGGAACTGTGAAACTGAGGTTGGCGGTGGCTGGCTGCAGTGCTCTCGGGGCATTTTGCAAAGTGGTCACAGGCCAGGAACTGACACAAGAACTGAATCTGCATTAACCTTGAAAAGACCAGCAACAACACCTCGTGATTGACTGAGACCCCGCCCTGCCCAGCTAGTGCTATGTCACCAGGGACACTCTCAACACCAAATCAATTGGCCTAGTCCACATACCTAATGGGGACTCTTTCAATTAGTGAGCCTTATGGGCAGCCAGCAGGTGGCAACAGGTCTAGGAGGACCTGGGCTTTTTGCTAAGCTGCCTCAGGCTCAATACTGGTGGCAGCCAGCCTAGGTTCACAGCGAAGCCACCCCCACATAGCTCCAGGTCAAGCACAGGCAGCAGCCAACCACAAATAGTTCTGTAGCTCCTGCCAGGCATCCCCAAGCAGATCACAGGCAAGGCTGAAATTGGCCTGCACAGAAGCCCCTCCCAAGAATCACCACAAACAGCATACCCAGAGGCTGGTCTTAGACCACAACTGACAACTACCTAGTTAGTCCCACAATCAGCACACCCAAAGGGTGGTCTCAACAGGCACAAGAGCCCAAGGGGGTGAATTCCCCTCTGAGGGGTCACTCCTCACACAGCAGCTCATATTCTGTTGGTGTATCCAATTCTCATAGTCAGCCTGGGAGTCAGTCCCACCTACTGATGGGCCAAAAGCCATCAAGGCTAAACTTCAAAAGGAGAATACACACAACACACAGAAGGGACACTCTAGGAACACAAGCACAGGTGATCAGGGAGACTGTGTCACTGGACCACACAGGAAACCTACTGCATAAGACTACTCGCCAAAGACTGAGACACACAGGAGATCCACCTAATACATAGAAGCAAATACAAAGAGGAAGCCAGAATGAGGAAACAAAGAAACATGTCCCAAATAAAAGAACAAAAGAAACCTCCAGAAATAGAACTAAATGAAAAGGAGGCAATCAGCCTACCAGAGACAGTTTAAAAGCCCGGTCAGACTGATGTCATAGGAATGGAGGCAGCAAGGCGGACTTCTTGAGTTCTCCTCCGGAACTTACCACAAATTGAACATCTATAACCCATCAAAGGACACTCTGCTTATCATACAGAACAGCTAAGAGACTCGAACGAGGATTACTTGAAGGTGGGCAAATTGGGCAACAGGGGAAGAGGGAAGGGAGCGGAGTGGAGATACGGCCCGCATCCACTGCTGCAGAGACACAGGCAGTCCCAGGACAGAACAAAGATCACAAAAGCCAGGAGGTGGGCTCTTTCCCTACATCCCACAGCTGTTCTCTCCTGCTGAGAGAGCAGCATATCCAGCATTTGAGGCAGAAACCTCAGCTGAGACCTCCAGCTGGGCCCTAGGTCGGACAAAGGACATAAACTCCATACCTCCATACTCTCCCCCCACTCTCCCAATCCTACCCCCGCCCTTTCAGAGACTCAAACTGACCCTTGAACTGAGGAGTAGTGTCAGATTACAGAGGAGCCATGGCGCTCAGGATCTGAGAAGATCCAGCTTGCAGTTCTGACCTAGGGAAGAGGCTGGGAAGTGTGCAATATTGCTGGGCTGAGAGAGAGAAGATTCCCCCACCCCCAACCCCCACCTTTTCTGGCCTGTGGGAAGAATGTGACACTGCTGGGCTGGGAGAGAGAAGACCCCTCTATCCCCAGCCCCCACCCTTTCTGGCCTGCCTAGGGCAGGGCAATTACAACTGCGGAGATACACTCAGGGAATCAGCGGTAGGCAACAGATGCAGCTCTGGGCTTTCAGCAGCTCAGAAATCTCCCACCCTCCACACACACACACACACACACACACACACACACACACGGAAGAAGTGCCCTAAAACTCAGGAGACCTGGGCACAGAGCTGGTTGTGTTACTCTCAGTGCGCATATGTGCAGGCAAGAGCAGAAATTGCACTGACTTTGTAAAAACTACCATCCAGACCCCATAGCCCCACTCATCTAAAACTGCAGTCCCAAGGTCACTCTGGGCACCAGGTAACCGGCTCTGCCTGCACAATACACAGAGGACTCTTTGGTATAACAGAGGACAACCTGGAGATTACTTGGTGGGTTTAAGTCAAGACTGGTGCTGCTTTTTTTGTTTTGTTCTGTTTTTGTATCTTTGACATTTTTGCCTGTGTTGAGTGTGGGTTACCGGTTGTTTTCACATGTGACTGTATTTGTTTTTTTCTTTGTTGTTATTATTGTGCTTAGTGATTTGCTTTGTTCTGAAATTGCCCTACAAGGGCCCAGCTTAAGAGGCACAAGAGTCAATACACCCAGAGGCCAACTCCAGACAAAACCAGAGTATTACCAGATTTGACCTACAAGTCACACACTCAGAGGGAATTCTCTACAGGCACAAGAGCCCATAGAGGCCAAACCTCATTTGAGCGGTCAACCCTCATGCAGCAGAACATCTGCTGTGGGCAGAGTTACGTCTCACAACTAGTCAGCCTAGGAGTCAATCCCACCTACTCACAAGCCAAAAGCAATTAAAGATCAACTTTAACAGGACAATACACACAACGAAAGAGTCACCTTTGGAGCACATGCAGAGGAGAAGAAGGAAGTAGTGCAAGTCAAATATAAAGGACACATACTACATAAGATAACCCAGCAAAAACTAAGAACCCTGGGGGAATCTACCTAATTCATCGAGGCAAACACAGAGAATCACCTAGAATGGGGAAACAAAGAAACATGTCCCAAATAAAAGAATAGAAGAAACCTCCAGAATTGTAACCAAATGAAATAGAGGTAACCAACCTATCAGAGACAGAGTTCAGAACACTGATGATAAGAATGTTTAAGGAGTTTAGTGACGACATAAAGAAGGATAACGAAATAATAATGGACAATCAGTTAGAACTAAAGAATACAATAACTGAAATAAAGAGCACACTTGAAGGAATTAACTGCAGGTTAGATGAAGCAGAGGACCGAATCAGCAACTTAGAAGACAAGTTAGCAGAGATCACCCAAACGGAACAACAAAAAGAAAAAAGAATAAAAAACAATGAAGATGGTTTAAGAGAACTCTAGGATAACATCAAGTGCAACAACATGCACATCATAGAAATACCAGAAGGTGAAGAGAGGACGCAAGGGATCGAAAACATATTTGAAGTAATAATGTCCGAAAACTTCCCTAACCTGGTGAAGGAAACAAACATACAAGCCCAGGAAGTGCAGAGAGTTCCAACCAGGATAAACCCAAACAGGTCCACACCAAGACATATTATAGTTAAAATGGCAAATGTTAAAGACAAAGAGAGAATCCTAAAAGCAGCAAGAGAAAGCAGGTTACATACAAGGGCAATCTTACAAGACTATCAAATGACTTTCCTATAGAAACATTGCAGACCAGGAGGGAGTGGTAGAAGATACCCAAAGTGAGGGAAAACAAAGGTCTACAACCCAGATTGCTTTCTACAGCAAGGCTATCATTTAAAACTGAAGGGCAGATAAAGAGCTTCCCTGAAAAGAATAAGCTAAAGGAATTTATTACCACCAAGCCAGCATTGCAGGCAATATTAAAAGGGCTTCTGTAAAGAGAAGAAAGATGAAAACAATTTAACTACAAATTTAAAAAATGGCAATAACTATGTACCTATCAAGAATCACTTTACATGTAAATGGAATAAATGCTCCCATCAAAGGACATAGGGAGGCTGAGTGGATAAGAAATCAAGACCCTTGCATATGCTGTACACAAGAGACTCACCTCAGATCAAAAGATACACACAGGCTGAAAGTGACAGGTTGGAGTAAGATATTTCATGCAAATGGAAATGAGAAAAAAGCTGGAGTTGCATTACTTATCTCTGACAAAATAGACTTTAAAATGAAGAATATATTAAAAGACAAAGATGGGCACTATATAATAATAAAGAGATTGATCCGACAAGACGACATAACCCTAGTAAACATCTATGCACCCAACATAGGAGCACCTAAATATATAAAACAGATATTGACTGACATAAAGAAAGAGATCATCAGTAACACTATCGTAGTAGGGGACTTCAACACACCTCTGAGAACAAGGGACAGGTTTTCCAGACAGAAAATCAATGTGGAAACAATGGCCTTAAAAACCCATTGGAACGCTTGGATTTAATTGATATTTGCAGAGCATTTCACCCCAAAGCTGCAGGATACACGGTCTTTTCGAGTGCACAAGGAATATTTTCCAAGAAAGACCACATGTTAGGCCATAAAACAAGTCTTGAAAAATGTAAGAAAAGTTAAATCATACCAGTTGTCTTCTCTGACCACAATGCTATGAAATTAGAAGTCAACTACAGGAAAAAACTGGAAGACACACCAATTCATGGAGGCTGAATCACATGTTACTAAAAAATGAATGGATCAATCATGAGATCAAGGAAGACATCAAAAGATATCTCGAGACAAATGAAAATGAAAACATGGTGACACAAAATCTATGGGATGCAGGAAAAGCAGTCATAAGAGGAAAATTCATAGCATCACAGGAGTACCTAAAGAAACAAGAAACATCACTAATCAACAGTTTATCTTCACACTTAAAGGATCTGGAACGAGAACAGCAAAATGAACCCAAAGGGAGTACAAGACAGGAGATAATAAAGATCAGAGTGGAAATAAACAAAATAGAGACCAAAAAAAAAAAAAAATACGAAAGATCGATGAAACCAAGAGCTGATTTTTGGAGAAAATAAAAATAATTGACATATCTTTAGCCAGACTCATCAAAAAAAAAAAAAAAAAAAAAAAGACAAATGATCCAAATTAATAAAATCAGAAATGAAAGAAGTGACAACAGACACCACAGAAATACAAAAAATTTTAAGAAATTACTATAAGCAATAATATGTCAACAAATTTGACAATCTGGAATAAATGGACAATTTTCTAGAAGCATACAACCTTCTAAGGCTAACTCAAGAAGAAACAGTAAACCTGAATAGACTGATTACCACCAGGGAAATTGAATCAGTAATCAACAATCTTCCAACAAACAACAGCCCTGGACCAGATGGCTTTACAGGTGAATTTTACAAAACATTCAAAAAAGAATTATCACCTATTCTCCTCTAGCTCTTCGAAAAAACCCAGAAAGAGGGAAGGCTCCCAAACACTTTTTACGAGGCCACTATCACTCTGATCCCAAAATCAGACAAAGACATTACAAAAAAATAAAACTACAGGCTGATATGTCTAATGAACATACATGAAAAAATCCTCAACAAAATGTTATCGAACAGAATTCAGCAATACATTAAAAAGATCACGCACCATGATCAAGTAGGATTCATCCCTGGTATGCAAGTGTGGCTCAACTTCTGCAAATCAATTAATGTGATACACTACATTAACAAAATGAAAAATAAAAATCATATGATCATAGATGCAGGAAAGAGCATTTGACAAAATCCAGCAGCTATTTATGATAAAACCCTTAAGAAAGTGGGAATAGAGGGATCATATCTCAATATAATAAAGGCCATATATGATAAACCCACAGCTAACATCATATTCAATGGGGAAAAGCTAAACCATTCCCCTTAAGATTAGGAACAAGGCAAGGTTGCCAACTTTCTCCACTTCTATTCAACATAGTGCTGGAAGTTCTAGCCATAGTAATCAGACAAGAAAAAGAAATAAAAGGCATCCAGATTGGTAAGGAAGAAGTAAAATTGTCATTATATGCAGATTACATGATATTATATATAGAGAGCCCTAAAGACTCCACCAAGAAACTATCAAAGCTGATAGATGAATTTAGTAAAGTAGCAGGATACAAAATTAATATTCAGAAATCAGTTGAATTTGTATATACCAATAATAAAATATCAGAAGCAGAAATTAAGAAAACAATCTCATTCACAATTGCTTCAAAGACTGTAAAACCTGGAAATAAATTTAACTAAAGAAGTAAAAGTTCTGTATTAAGAAAATTATAAGATACTGAAGACAGCAATGAAGGAAGATACAAATAGATGGAAACACTTATAATGTTCATGGATAGGAAGAATTAATATAGTTAAAATGTCCATACTGCCTAAGGCAATATACATATTCAATGCAATCCTATCAAACTACCAAGGGAATTTTTCACAGAAATAGAACATATAATCCTAAAATTTATATGGAACCATAAAAGACACTGGATAGCCTCGGCAATCTTGAGAAATAAGAACAAAGTGGGAGGTATCATGATATCTGACATCAAATTGTACTACAAGGTAATCAAAACAGCATGGTTCTGGAATAAAAACAGACACATAGATCAACGGAACAGAATAGAGACCCACCCAGAAATAAATCCATGCCTATGTGGTCCTTTAATCTAGGACAATGGAAGCAAGAATTTACGTTGGGGTAAAGACAGTCTATTCAATAAATGGTGCTGGGAAACCTGGACAGACACTTGCAAAAAAATGTAGCTGGACAACCTCCTTACACCATATACAAGAATAAATTCAAAATTGCTTAAAGACTTAAATGTAAGATCTGAAGCCATAAAATTCCTAGAAGAAAATATAGGAAAAAACTTCACAGACATTACCTGGAGTAAGATTTTTACTGATGTATCCCCTCACACAAGGGAAGTAAGAGAAAAAATAAACATGTGGGATTACATCAAACTAAAAAGTTTTGTCACAGCAAAGGAAACCATCAATGAAACAAAAAGGGATCCTACTGAATGGGAAAAGATGTTTGCCAATGATACATCCTATAAGAGATTAATATCCTAAATTTATAAAAAACTCACTCAACTCAACTCCATTTAAAAAATGGGCAGAGGGCATGAAGAGACATTTTTCTAAAAAGGACATACAGATGGCAAACAGACATATGAAAAAATGCTCAACCTCACTAACCATTAGAGAAATGCAAATACAAATCACAATGAAATACCATCTCACCCCACTCAAAATGGCTATCATTAATAAATCGACAAACAGCAAGTGCTGGCAAGGATGTGGAGAAAAGGGAACCCTTGTGCACTGTTGGTGGGATTGCAGATTGGTGCAGCCACTATGGAAAACAGTGTGGAGGTATCTCAAAAATCTGAAAATGGAACTACCTTATGATCCAGCAATTCCACTCCTAGGTATCTATCCGGAGAAATCCAAAACTCTAATTGAAAAAAATTATGCACCCCTATGTTTATTGCAGCACTATACACAATAGGCAAGACATGGAAACAACCGAAATGCCCATCAGTAGACGACTGGATTAAGAAACTGTGGTAAATTTATGCAATGGAGTATTATGCGACCATAAGGAAGAAAGAAATCTTACCATTTGCAACAACATGGATGGACCTAGAGAATATTATGTTAAGTGAAATAAGTCAGACAGAGAAAGACAAATACTATATGATCTCAGTGATATTTGGAATCTAAAGAAAAGAATAAATGAATGAATGAATCAGAAACAGTCTCAGAGACATAGAGGAAAAACTGAGGGTGGCTAGATGGGGATGGGGATAAGGGGGAAGGTGAGGGGATTAGAAAGCACAGTCAACAGCCACAAGATTGCCACGGGGTTACAAAAATCAATTTGGGGAATGTAATCAATGATGTTGTAAAGATTTTGTAGGATATCTGATGGACACTTGTCTCATTAGAGAGACCATCTCATGAAAGATGTAGATGCTTGATCACTGCACTGTTCACCTGAAGCTGAAGCTGAACAATAATGAATGTCAACTACAATCATATATATATATATATATATATATATATATATATATATATATATATATATATATATATGTATATAGTTACAAGATGCAGAATACAGTATTAGGAATAGAGACAGTGGAAATGAATGGCTGTGTGCAATGTCAGAGGGATAGTGGTTGGGGGGAGGGGTTTGTCACTTTGTGAGGGATATAAATGATAAACGTCTAACTATTACATTGCTTTGTGCACCTGAAACAAAAACAAACAAACAAAAAAGCCTGATCATAAGAATGCTTAAGGAACTCGTGAGAATTTAAACAAAGAGATAGTAAGCATAAAGGACACAGAAACCATACCAAAAAAAAAAAAAAAAAGGGCAGAAATAAAGAAAACTAACTGAAAGGAAGAATACACTAGAAGGAATCAATAGCAAGTTAGATGAAACAGAGAATTGAGTCACCGATTTACGTAGAAGGTAGTAAAAAACTCTCAATTGGAATAACAAAACGAATAAGAATTTTTTAAAAAATGAAGATAGTTTAAGGGACCTCTGGGACGACATCAAGTGCAACAACATTGGCATCATAAAGGTACCAGAAGGAGAAGCAAGGGAGCAAGGGACTGAGAACCTGTTTCAAGAAATAATGATGGAAAACTTCTCTAACCCAGCAAAGGAAATAGACATATGAGTATAAGCCCAGGAAGCACAGAGAGTCCCAAACAAGATGAACCCAAACAGACCCACACAAAGACACATCATAATTAAAATGGCAAAGGTTAAAGACAAAGAGAGAATCCTAAAAGCAGCAAGAGAAAGAAAACCAGCTACTTCCAAGGTTGCGCCCATAAGACCATCTGCTGATTTCTAGACAGAAACTCTGCAGGCCAGAAAGGAGTGGCAGACATTATTCAAAGTGATGAAAAACAAGGGCCTACAACCAAGACTACTCTACCCAGCAAGGCTATCATTTAGAATTGAAGGACAGATAAAGAGCTTCCCAGACAAGAAAAAAAGTAAAGAAATTCATTCCCACCAAGCCAGTATTACAAGAAATAGTAAAAGGAATTTTTTAAGCAGAAGAAATCGGAAAACAAAAAAAAACAAAGATCAAAAATATGAATAATAAAATTGCAATAATGATGTACCTATCAATAATCACTTTAAATGTAAATGTATTAAATGCTTCAATTAAAAGACATGGGGTAGCTGAATGGATAAGAATACAAGACCCATGAGTATGCTGTATACAAGAGACCCAACTGAGATTGAAACATACACATAGACTGAAAGTAAAGGGATGGAAAACGATATTTCATGTAAATGGAAAAAAAAACTGGGGTTGCAATACTTATATCAAACAAAATAGACTGTAAAACAAAGACTATACTAAGAGACAAAGAAGGACATTACATGATAGCAAAGGGATCAATCCAACAAGAGGACATCACCCTAGTAACCATTTATGCACCCAACATAGGAGCCCCTAAATCTATAAATCAAATATTGTCTGACACAAAGGCAGAGATCAACAGTAACACAATCATAGTAGGGGACTTTCACACAGAACTGACACCAATGGACAGATTCTTCAGATCCTTCAACATGGAAACAGTGGCCTTAAATGTCACACTAGACCAGATGGCTTTAATTGATATTTTTAGAGCATTTCACCCCAAGGCAGCAAAATATACATTCTTTTCAAATGCACATGGAAAGGGTAGAAAAGAGTAACCTTAGAGTAAGAAAACATGACAAACCTTACCTCAACAAAGGAATAAACTTAACATCATTAAGTCATGTTGATAGCATCTACTCTTTACATGTTGTGTTAAGAATGAACTTCATTTCTTCAGCCTTTTCCCCACAGACTCATGACCCCAGCCCAATCATGGGGGGAAAACAAATCAGACAAAGACCAATTGAAGAGTTTTAAAAAATATATACAAATAGTGTTCCTTAAAACTGTCAATTTCATCAAAAGTGAGGAAAACATGACAAACTATTATAGCTAAGCGTAGCCTAAGGCAACATGATTACTAAATATAAGGTAGTATCTTATAACAGTAAAAGGATATTAGTTAAAAACTAAGTAAATACTTATAAGCATGGGATTAAGTTCATAATCATGTACCAATATTGGTTCAATAATCTTACCAAATGTACCATACTAATATAAAATATAAATAACAGGGGAAACCAGGTGTGGAGAAGACGGGAACTTTCTGTACTATTATTTTTTTTTTTATGCATCGAAAACTGTACTACATTGTTTGAAAAAATAAACTGTGAAAATGATTCTGATAGTTAAAGTATGATAAAACCTTAAAATTGCATTATGTATTTAGCAGTGGGGGATGTCAATACTAGCCATAATAAAAGCAGTTTCATTGTGTGATAGAGGCAAAAGCCTGAGTAATGTGTATAAAAGATAGAGTGGTGGATAAGAAATGGAAATAGTGAAAATATATATCTATATTGAAGAATTTATTGAACAACATATGTGGAACAACTCTTTTCAGTCATTTATCAACTGTGGCACAGAACCCGAGCACTGAAAGAAGGGGAGAAATCAAATTGAGCACTACAAACATATTGGACTTTGGCCTAAAGGCACTTTGAAATAGCAGAGCAGATAGGAGACACCAAATAGTACAAAGGGCTCTTACTGAGTTAAATAGGCAGAGATCAGAGGAACATGATTTGGAGAAGGCAAGACAGCTGTAATTTTCAGCAGTGATTGTGGTTGTGAAGAGAAATCGCTGCAGGAATTTTTATAGGTGCACTCAGGTTTTGGCTGAATACTATGGTAACTTGCACATGAAAAGGGCAAAATTCCACATGGATGAGCAAAAACAAATATGGGGGAAATAAAATTTACTGGGGAACTGTAAATTGAACTTCTCCCACAGTAAATACGGTGTAAAGAAACTAAACATTTTGGGAAATTCCCTAGAAACTGAAGAAGTGACATACCTTAGTCACAGGGCTAAACAAGCCTTAGATTAGAGACCAATGTAAGCATGCTCTAACAAAGCCAGAAAGTCTTTAAAAAATCAAGTCAATGTGCAAGCAACTTAACAGATTGCTGAAACAAATCGATAATCTTTGAAGTTTGATGGATAAATTGATATTCAACAATGCAATATGTAATACACCCAGCATCTATGAAAAATTACCATTAGATGTACAAATAAACAAGATATAAAACAAAACAAGGAGAAAATCAGTTAAAAGAAACTGAACCAGCCATGATAAAAATAATGGAATTATCAGACAAAGACTTTAAAGAAGCTATAATAAAGGATTTGTATATTTAAGGAAAACGTGAATATGGTAAAGATGGAAATATACAGAGGGTGCCAAAAAAATGCATACACAGGACTTGTATCTTGTGTTCATTTTTGTTATTGGCATATATTGAGTATTACAATTTTAATACAGCTTTTTCCTTTCTTTAAATGTGTATACTTTTTTTGGCATATATCAAACTAAACAGTAGAATGCTATGAAGAAAAAATGACAACATGAGCTTAAACAGTCATTTAGACATTGAGGGTGAAAAAAATCACTAAATGAAAAAATATAGCAATAAAACATATCTAAACAGAAGCACAGGAAAAATGGTAGGAAAAAATTAACAAACTGTCAATAAATGTAGGACAATAAATATTAGTTGAACATACATTCAATTGAATCAAGGAGGTAGGCCAGAGAGAAAAAAAAAAGTGAAGAAATAAAGCTATTTAATAAATATTTTGAATGTTATAAATACACAAAACAAAAAGCCTAACAAAATACAAATTATGAATCACAGATACATCAACCACAAAGTACATTACAACCAAATCACTGAAATATTTAAAGAATGCAAAAAAAATTGCATATCACAATTCTGGAAACAAAAGAAAATTGCAGACTTACAATTACCATCAAAAAATGCCAATAGAAAATAGAATCATTAAAGAAAGAAAGAAAAAAAATGATGTGTGTGTGTGTGTGTGTGTGTGTGTGTGTGTGTGTGACGTGTATTTAAGATTTCCAAACAAATGAAATCTAATTAAGGGTAAAAGGTAGGGCCAGGAGATCAGTACTAAAACAAACGTGAATTTCATTGCACCAAGAGTCATCAGGGTTGTTGGTCTACAGTTACATTTATTGTAGTGGCTTTGGCTTTGGTTACAGTATATTGAGGCCTCAAAGAATGAATTCGGATGTGCTCCCTCCTCTTCAAGTATTTCTAAGAGTTTAAGAGGATTGGCATTAATTCTACTTTAAATGTTTTATACTATTCACCATTTATGCTATCTGGTCTGGGGCTTTTCTTTTCTGGGAGGTTTTTTATTACTGGTCCAATTTTCTTACTAGTTATAGGTTTGCTCATAATTTCTATCTCTTGTTACTTATTATTAGTATTTTGTTTGTTTCTAGAAATGTCTCCCTTTCAGCTAGGGTACTCAATTTGTTGGGAGACAATTGTTCATAAGATTATCTCCTTACCTTCATCCATGTTGTCTCTGCTGTCTGGATTATTTTTCCCCCATTAATATTTAAGATACAATCCAGGTGCCATATCTCCCAGGAAACCTTTCCCTACCTCCTTCATCACTCTCTCCACACAGATCCACAGATGTGTTAACTTTGGTGCCCTTCTTGTCTTCTCTCAAAACGCCTCATCCATAATTCTTTGAAATTAAATGAACCAAGCTCTATTGTAAATATCTATTTATGCATAGTCCCATTTTTATAGGGTTATATTTCTGGTTTAGAAATCATCTTTGTGACCCAGTGCTTAACACAGTTCCTGACATGCAATAGAATAAACAATATTTATTAAATTCATTCACCTATTTGCGGGGCTGGCCCGGTGGCTCAGGCGGTTAGAGCTCCGTGCTCCTAACTCCAAAAGCTGCCGGTTCGATTCCCACATGGGCCAGTGGGCTCTCAACCACAAGGTTGCCAGTTCAATTCCTCGAGTCCCGCAAGGGATGGTGGGCTGTGCCCCCCAAAAGAAAAAAAAAAAAAAGAAACCTATTTGCTCACTTTTCAGAGTCAATAATAATAATTCACTAAAGCATTTCTTTATTCCTAGATTCGATTTACTAAATGTTTTGTAATTATACATCAAATACTTATTTTTGACTATATTTTTTCTTTCCCTAGTTATAATTTTCTTTCACTGGCTATAGAAAATATTTTAAAGCATGACATTTCAATTACTGTTTTTCTTTTCTCATTAATGAAATTGTACTCAGATAAACAGATGTAATTTGTGACATTTAAAATACTGCCGCTACCTCTATATCCAAATACAAAAATCAGTGTTTTAAAATTGTTAAATTTAGTAACAAACAAATTAGCGAGAGGATCTGTTTTAATGTCTAATTTCAACATAAGTATGGCTTTGACTACTCTGTTTAAATAAAAATAATGTGTGTTTTTTTTTCCTGAATGTTACATATAATTTACTTTCTTTGTTATGGCAAATGCTTCCAGAATCTCAGATAGATGTATTCAGAGAGAAGGTTGAGAATACTATGTTCCCTAATACCTCTGCAATGCTTATTTTTCTTATTTTAGGGTAAATATCAAATTTTGACAGGTTAAAAGAAGTGTGGGTACTATCTTAAACAATTCAAGGCCACACACACACACACACACACACACACACACACACACACACTAGGTCTGACAATTAAGTTGCCAAATTGTTGCAATGATGTTGCTAACCTTTTTTGATACCAGAGGGATTATTCATTACACATTTGTACCAACTGGACAAACAGTTAACCAAGTTTACTATTTGGAAATGTTGAAAACACTGCATGAAAAACTTAGAAGACCTGAACTTTTTGCCAGCAATTCATGACTCTTGCATCACAATGCACCAGTTCATAGGGCACTGTCTGTGAGGGAGTTTTCAGCCAACAAACAAATAACTGTATTGGAACACCTTCCCTACTGACCTGATCTGGCCCCCAATGACTTCTTTCTTTACCCAAAGATAAAGGAAATATTGAAAGGAAGACATTTTGATGGCATTCAGGACATCAAGGGTAATACGACGACAGCTCTGATGGCCATTCCAGAAAAAGAGTTCCAAAATTGCTTTGAAGGGCGGACTAGGTGCTGGCATCGATGCATAGCTTCTCAAGGGGAGTAATTTGAAGGTGACCATAGTGATATCCAGCAATGACGTATGTAGCAGTTTTTCTAGGATGAGTTCGCGAACTTAATTGGCAGACCTCATGTGTGTCTGTGTCCCTGTGTATGTGTTGTGTGCATGTATGCACGTGTGTGCAATATGTGTGTGTGTGTGTGTGTGTGTGTGTATACAGAGTGTGCCAAAAAACGTATACACATTTTAAGAAAGGAAAAAAATATATTAAAATTGTAATACTCAATATACACTGATAACGAAAGATGAATACAAGTCGTGTATAAATTTTTTGGCACCTTCAGTATATATATGGCTAGTGTGAAAATATGGAAGAAGCAGGATATAAACCCAAAAATCTAACTTCAAATTCATCCTTCTACAGTCATGATAAAAAAAACCTGCCTTTATTCAATGTATGGGAAAATGCCTAGAAAGTAAAATTTTACACCACTCTCCATTAATGATATCAATAGTACTTGTCCAGAAGTTTCAGTTTCCAAGAGTTTCCTCTTTTCTTCTCTCATGACTTTGGGCAGAACAATGTTATATGTTTTGTCTTATGCTACTCATTTTTAAAAATCTTACATAAAATAGTAGATACTTAAAATTAAACTTTTTGAAGTACTGTTCTTCTGTACTTCACATATATTAGGAATTAATTGAGCAAATACCTTCAGCAAACCCTCAGTTCTTGTTTGACATAAAAATCATGCACAAATTACTCAGGAAGACAAAAAAATTAAGAGAGAAAAAACAGACACCTGTAAGAAATTTACATAGTGCTAATTCTCTTTATGAGAGTAATAATCTACTCTTTCAACAAATATTTAGTTGATCTTTGTACAATCAAAAAAGAAAAATACCATAGCTATAGCCTGAAAACAGCCATCTTATAAGCTAATTAAGAGAACTTTTTCAAGCAATGTATAAAGGAAAACTTGTTACTTATTTTTCATATGATGATTTAAAATCATAAGTTAGATACTTGATCCTGACTAATAATTTTCTTTCCCTGATAATTTATTTTTTATTTTCTTATTTGATCAAATTTTAATCAGGTAGGTTTTGAGATTTGGGGCATTTTAAAATAATGCCACCATCACTAAGTACGAATTCAAAACATCAATGTTTTCAGATTATTAGATTTTTTTTGAAGTAAATTAGTGAGAGCATCTTCATATTTTTCTGTCTGGTTTACCGCACAGCCATTCTTCTGATTGCTTTGTTTAAATAAAAAGTGTTCTATAAACCCTGACCTACTTTCCCAAACATGAATAATAATCCTACAAGCATAAGCACAGTCAACTTAACCAGAATAAAAATAACCAACCTGAAGTATCATCATTCGCAGAATGTAAGGACTGAGCCTTGAATCACTGGATCTCATGGTCTGTGCTCCATGTGAGAAAAACCCAATCCTCACACCTCAGGAGAAATTGCAGGGGCCACCCCAGCACACTGCTCTCAGCACATCAGCTGCTTTGTGTCAATTCTTCTTGATCACTGCTCTCAAAAAACAAAGCTCTTCAAAGAGTCAAACTGTATATGAGCATGTCATGCACTATTGGAGCTCATTTTCACTGTCAGTGTTCAAATACTGCACGGTTAGAAAAATCTATGGATACTGCATCTCAAGAATGAATAACCAATATTCTTTATGAAAAGAAGGTTTCAGTATTCATTTCTGTTGAAAGAGATTTAATGCTTGGAGAGAAACAATTTCATTCTAACTTTTTAATATATTAGAATTATTTGGACTTATCACCTTATTTATTTATTTTTTGTAAGATCACCTCCTTCTCATTATGCTTTTGTCTATGAGTCTTTTGCTTTCTATTCACGGACATGATTCTTATTCTGCTGAGTTTTAAAAGAAATAGTCTGTTGGGATTATTTTATTTGAGTAGTATCAAGTACAGTACCGTTAGTCTTATTAAAAATTTGACAGAAATAAATTCAAACTTTTACTAATACTGCTTTAAACTTATATCATTACACCTATTGAAGAAGTGTGATTTGACAGATAGCAAAATATAGGTTTCTAATAAAAACCTAGGGAATGTTTATACTATTATGTCTACTTGAAAGTATGAATTACACACAAGCTTTCCCCCCACACCAAAAAACAAACAAACAAACAAAACAAAACCTAATGTATGCATTGGGTGGGAAACCATAGAACTTTTAAGTGTGATACTTACTGTTAGTGATAACCTGGATAAAATTGTAGAAACATGCACATGTAGAGAAAAGAAATATAAGAATTTGATCAATACATTTTTCTGCTTTAATTCAAAATTTTGCACTTGGCATCAAAATTGTTGGCTCATTCTTTTTATTAATTTCTAATTTTAAAAACTTAATGTGAAAATATCAGAACTACTAATGGACATTATATTGTAAAATATATTCCAATGAAACATTAAATTAGAAGTAAGGAAACATGGGAGTTCCACATCTGCAATGACATAATGTGAAACTCCATAGACCCATTCCACATTAAAACAACCATAATTGCTGGATTTATTTATTTACTTTTTAAACACAACAAATTGAAATTTCTGAAATGTGTTTTAAAGACATAGTATACTGCATGAGAGTAGAGCAAATGAAGAAAGATTTAGTCAAGAAAATTTAAATTTTGGCAAGAACAGCAAGAGTCTGAGGGACATGAGCTATGTCTTACTCCTTCTTCTTCCTTAGCTCTGTGTGATAGAAGCTTTACTCTTAGCAAGTGTGGCTCAGAATATGAAGTTCCCAATCCCCTTAGTGGCCAATCAAGGAATGTGGTATGAGCAGGAGGAGCAGGCCATGAGCATTTCTCATCTCCCTCAGATCTGGCTTGAAGAGGCTAAATTCATGGTGAGTGTAGCCAAGAGACAGGTGCTGCCTTATTCCATCCAAGTTTCAATTAATAGGTTGGAGATTCTGCCCCAGGGTCAGCAGGCCAAAAAACATAGTCCCTCATCTCCCTTGACCAAGCCAACTCATAAATCAAGGTTCCATCTTGGAAGAGGCAAGCAGGGTAGTCCAGAGGCTACTGCCCTCATCTAGTCCTCTGCTCATTAAACAGGATGTCACTCCAATAGAAGTGGGTCCTATCTCCATTCCCAGTTCCTCAGACGTAACTCAAAGATTTTGCCCAGGGGGGAAAGGCATTACCAAAGAAGACATTGCTCCAAATTTCTCCCAAGGAACTAACTGTATTTGAAACAGAGTGCAAGTGTTCAAGCTTGACACTACCCTTGAAAACAATGGATATTTTTGAGGTAATCAATTAAGAGAAGGTCCGTAAGTCTATAAGAGCACAAAATCTACACTGTAGGCTAGCAGATTTCCAGGACAGAACAAATGTCAATGGTTGACAACAAACAAACAAACAAGAACAAAAATTGCAAGAGGACCCAAATATAATAGGATTCACTTGTGAAGAAATTTGTATCTCAGATCAGTATAAAAAACAATAGAAAACAATAGATTAAGCAGGACACTAAAAGCTGGATGTGATAACAGAGACAAAAGGCGTATAAGAGAAATTAAGAGAAGAGATAGTTACAGAGAAGACTACTAAAACCACGGTCACCCACAGTGACTGTCGCACATGCTTAAGGCATAAACCTTTTGAGGAGCAACATGAGAGACTTCACACTGCTGGGGAAATAAACATCATTAAAACACTACAGATAACTCAACAAATAAACAAGCAATTATCAGTAAAATCTGCATCAAAGAAAGGGATCAGTATTCAGTGTTGCTACATTATATTACTTAAAGTGTCCAGTTTTCACCACCATCAAAAAACAAGATATATGCAATAACAGAGGAAACTAGGATCCATAAACAGAAAAAAAATAAATAAATAAGAAAAGAGAAATTACCTGTGAGAGGATTCAAATATCTCATACAAACTTCAAAGCCATTATCAGTAAGCTTAATGAACTAAAGGAAACAATTCTTAAATAAATAAAGGAAAACATGATGAAATCTATCATAGCATGAGAATATCAACAGAGATAGGAAATATAAAAAATAACAAAATGGAAATTCCAGCATTAGAAAGTAAAATAACTGCAATTAAAAATACTTAAAGTAGTTCAAGAGAAGTTCTGAACTGGAATAAAAAAGATTAGCATACTTGAAGAGAGATCAATAGAGACTATGCAATACAAAGAATAGAGAGGAAAAACAGTAGAGAAAAATGACCAGAGGCTCAGAAAAATGAGGAACATTATTATTTGCACCAACATGGACATATTTAGAGTTCCAGAATAAGAAAAGAGGGAGAAAAGAGCAGAATAATATTCAAAAAAATAATGGCTGAGAAAACTTCAGTTTTATATCCCACATATGACTGAAATCATATGGTTCTTGACTTTTTCTCTCTGACTTATTTTGCTTAGCATTATAATCTCAAGATACATCCATGTTGTCACAAATGGCAGTTTTCATCTTTTCTTATGGCAGAATAGTATTCCATTGTGTATATATACCACATCTTTTTTATCCAATCATCCACTGAAGGGCAGTCCAAATGGTTCTAAGTCTTGGCCACTGTGAATAATGCTGCAATAAACATAAGGGTACATATGAGTATATCTTTATAAATAACTGATTTCAGATTTGTTGGGTAGATACCCAGAAAGGGGATTGCACGGTCATATGGTAATTCTATTCTTAATTTTTTGAGGAATCGCCATACTGTTTTCCACAGTGGCCATGCCAATTTTCATTCCTAGCAGCAGTGTATGAGGATTCCTTTTTCTCCACCACAACCTCTCCAATACTTGTTATTACTTGTCTTGTTGATGATAACCATAAACTTATGGACCTTTGGCTCAAAGAGGATGTTATGTATTTGATCTCAAAGGCAAAGGAAGTAAAAGCAAAAATAAATGAATGGGAGTAGGTCAAACTAAAAAGCTTTGGAACAGCAAAAGAAACATCAACAAAACAAGAATGCAACAAACTGAATGGGAGAATATATTTGCAAACAATGCCTCCGATAAGGGGCTAATATCCAAAATATATAAAGAACTCATACAACTCAACAATAAAATAACAAACAATCCAATTAACAAATGGGAAGAGGACTTGAACAGACAGTTCTCCCAAGAAGACATACAAATGACCAAGACATATGTGAAAAAAAAATACACAACTTCACTAGATATTTAGGAAATGCAAATCAAAACCATAATGGGATACCACCTCACATCTGTTAGAATGACTATCATCAACAAAGGAAGTAATAACAAGTGTTGGAGAGGCTGTGGAGAAAAAGGAACCTTCATACACTACTGCTGATGGGAATGTAAATTGGTACAGTCACTATGGAAAGCTGTATGGAAGTTCCTCAGAAATTATGAATAGAATTACAATATGACCCAGCAATTCCTCTTTGGGTATCTACCCCAAAAATCTAAAAATACTTATCCATAAAGCTATATGTACCTCTATGTTCTTTGCAGCATTATTCACGGTGTCTAAGACACAGAAACAACCAAAGTGTCCTTCAATAGGTGATTGGATAAAGAAGATGTGGTACATAAGCACAATGGAATATTACTCAGCCACAAGATGAAATACTGTCATTTGCAACAATATAGATGGATCTTGAAATTATGACGCTAAGAGAAATAAGTCAGGCAGAAAAATTTGAGAACCATGATTACACTCATATGTGGCATATAGAAATGAAAGCAACAAGTGAACAAAGCAAACACATAAACAAAAACTCAGCCATAGAGAACAGTTTAGTGGTTATTGGAGGCTAAGGGGAGAGGGATGGTAGAAGAGGGGAAGGGGTCAAATACAAGTACATGTTGATAGAAGGAGAACTGACTCTGCATGGTGAACACACAATGCAATAGACAGATGTTGTATTATAGAAATGTACACTTGAAACTTATATAATTTTACTAACCAATGTCACCCTGATATTTTTTTTAAAAATTTATAAATTAAGGAGAAATTCAGAAATCTGAAGATAAGTGAAAACTGAGAATTCATCGATAGCAGGCCTGCATTTGAAGAATAGTGAAGAAAGTACTTCAAACTGATAATCATTCAATCATTCAAATCCAAATGAATAAATAAAAGGTAGGTATTGTTTAAAGTATCTACATAGATAAATATGAAAGACAGAAAAAAAGTTTTCTGTAACACATTTTTAATTCTATCTAATTTAAAAGACAAGGGCATAAAGCAATGACTATAAATCTGTGTTGAAAGGCATACATATTTAAAGACATTATTTGTATGACAAAAAGCAAAAAGGAGAAGGAAAGATGTAGCTACGTAGGAAGAAATATTTTTATACACTATTGAAATTAACTTGGTATTAATCAGAACTAGATGGGTATAAATTAAGTTGTTAATTATAATCCTCAGGGCAGCCAGAAAAAAAATCAAACATATCAAGAGAAGCAAGGGAATTAAAATTTCACACTATAAATTATGTACAGTCACGTGCCACATAAAACATTTCAGTCAACAATGGACCACATACGTGGCCTGACAATTAAGTTCACGAACTCATGCTAGAAAAAGTGCTGCATACCTCATTGCTGAATATCACTATAGTTACCTTCGAAGTACTCCCTTTCGGAAGCTATGCACTGACATCAGCACCTAGTCCACCCTTCAAAGCAATTTTGGAACTCTTTTTCTGGAATAGCCATCAAAGCTGTTGTTGTATTATCCTTGATGTCCTGAATGTCATCAAAATGTCTTCCTTTCAATGTTTCCTTATCTTTGGGTAAAGAAAGAAGACATTGGGGGACAGATCAGGTGAGTAGGGAGAGTGTTCCAATGCAGTTATTTGTTTACTGGCTAAAATCTCCCTCACACACAGTGCCATGTGAGCTTTTGCATTGTCATAATGCAAGAGCCATGAATTGGTGAAAAGTTCAGGTCATTTTTTTTCACACAGCCTTTTCAGCACTTTCAAATAGTAAACTTGGTTAACTGTTTGTCCAGTTGGTACAAATTCATAATGAATAATCCCTCTGATATCAAAAAGGTTAGTAACATCATTTTGACTCTTGATTTGGACTGATGTAACGTTTTTTGGTTGTGGAGTATTGGCTGACTTCCATTGTTCACTCTGCTGCTTTGTTTCAGGGTCGTATTGGTAAACCCATGGTTCATCACCAATGATAATATGGGCCAAAATATCATTTCACCTCTCCAAAAGATCTTGGCAAACTTCAACTCTCCTTTGCTTGTGTTCATCAGTGAGCTTCTCTGGGACCATTTTTGCACACACCTTTCTCATGGAAGATTTTCAGTTTAAGATTTTCCTAATTGTTTCTCTATCGATGACTATTTTGTCTGCTGTGATTCTCAAAGTCAGCCAATGATTTCGATGCCCAATTTGACAGATGTTCACAATGTTTTCGTCAGTTCTGCTCATTACTGGCCATTCTGACCTCTCTTCATCAGTGATGTGTTCTCTTTCCTCAGAAAAAGGTTTAATTCATTTGTACACTGCCGTTTTCTTCATGGCGTTATCCCCATAAACTTGGACTAACATTTCCCTGATTTCACTTCCACTCTTGCCAAGTTTAACAAAAAATTTAATGTTTGGTTATTGCTCTAATTCAAGCTCAGGCATTTTTGTGATGGCACACAAGAACATGCAACAACAATAATGAACACCACTCAGCAAGATACTGCCACACATCAACACGAACACAGCTGTGAGACACTGATATGCTAAGGTTATGAAACCTTACTGAGTTGTTTGTACAGTGCTTCCAATGTAAGTGCACAGTGGCAAGTTTGCAAACTTAATTGTCAGACCTCATATATTATGTTATAATCCTCTGTTTACTTGACTGTACTAATACCTGGACTCTTAAAAAAATAAACGAAAAAACTTTCTTTGAATTTTATGAAAATTGTATTAAACCTATTCATGAATTTGTAGAGAATTGTCATCTTACCGTGTTGAGTTTTTCACTCCATGAACATGGTATGTCTTTTCATTTATTTAGCTATGTTTTCTGGTTTTTACATATCATTTTGTAGTTTTCCACATACAGATACTGTGTAGTTTTTTTTTGAAAAACTGTATGTCTAATTTTATAAATGCTATTTTGTTTTTAAATTTGGTTTCCACATTTTCATTGTAGAAATATGATTGCTTTTTGTGCTTTGATGTTGATCTTGCAGTCTTGCTTAACTCTATTGTACTAGGGTATTTTTTACATGTCCTGGGTTTTTCTATGTAGACAATCATGTCATCTTTAAATAGGGACATTTTACTTTTTGTTTACCAAGCTAAATGCCTTTTACTTATTCTTCTTGTCTTGTTATGCTGGCTAGAATTTCCAGTATATGTTGAAGAGGGCGGTAAGAGCAATTTTCCTTACATTGTTCCCCATCATAGAGAAAAATATTCCATCATTTCTTTCTGATATTCATGATTTGTGTCTTTGCTCTTCTTATCTTTGTCAATCTTCATAGAGTTAATCAATTTCATAGATTGTTTTCCAAAGAAAAAACTTTGATTATGATGTTAACTGTAGGTTTTTTGTAGATACCCTTTATTAAACCGAGAAAGTTCTTTATTCCCTAGTTGCTGAGATTTTTTTAATCTGACTAGGTCATAGATTTTGTCAATTTGTTTTTTTGTGTCAGTTGATAAGATCACGTGATTTTTTTTTTTCCTGTAGTCTTTCTGATGTAGTTTATAAAATTTCAAATGTTGAACTAGCCTTGCCCACCTGGAATAACTCCCAGTTCATATTGGTGTATACCAATTTTTACATAATTTTGAATCTAATATTTTGTTGAGCATTTTTGCATCTAATTTCATGAAAGATATTGGTTGGTGGTTTTCTCTTTTTCTAATATTTGTCTGAGTTTGGTGTCAGGGTAATATTGGCCTCATAAAATGAATTGTAAATTGCCCTCTTTCACTTTTACTTTCTAGGAGACATTGTGTAAAATTGATGTCAATTCTTTAATTCTTCTTTAAATGTTTGGTAGAAATCTCCAATGAAATCATCCAAGCCTGGAGATTCTTTTTTGCTCACTCTATTGAGGATTGATTGACATACAACAACTTGTACATATTTAATGTATACAAGTTGATGAGATTAGAGATGAGTTTGCACCCATGAAACCATCACCACAATCTATGCCATAAACATATCCATTACCTCCAAAAATTTCCTCCCAGCTTCTTTATGATGATGATGATGACGACAATAAGCACATTTAATATAAGGTCTACCCACTTAGCAAAATTGTTCAAGTATACAATACTCTATTGTTAACTATAAGCACTATGTTGTACACTATATCTCAGGACTTACCCATTTCATATAAATGAACATTTGTACCCTTTGACTAATACCTCCCTGTTCCTTCATCCCCTCAATCCATGGCAACCACCATTTTACTCTCTCATTCTGAGTTTGGCTATTTAAGATTATTCACATAAGTGGCATCATGTAGTATTTATCTCTCAGTGTCTGCCTTATTTAATAGCATACTGTCCTTCAGGTTCATCCATGTTGTCAAATACACAGGATATTCTTCCTTTGTTCAAGCTGAATAATACTCCATTGTATGTATATACCACATTTTACTTATCCATTTATCTATCAATAGCCATTTAAGTTACTTCAATATCTTGGCTACTGTGAATAATACTGTAGAGAACTTGGGAGTTCAGATATCTCTTTGAGATTCAGATTTCAATTCCTTTGGATACATATGTACTAAGTTGATTGCAGTGTTTTATATACATTAATTAGATCCTGTTTTTAATTGTTTCATTCAGATAGTCTATTTCTTTCCTGGTTTCCTGTCTAGTAGTTGTATCAGCTGTTCAGATAAAAGTCCCTAAGTATAATTGTTAATTTATCTATTTCTTCTTTCAGTTGTATCAGTTTTTGCTTCATGTACCCATATTTCTATTCTTTCTCTTATTCCTTCTTCCTTCTTGATGTTCCCAAACTTTTTTGTTTGTTTGTTTGTTTGTTTGTTTGTTTGTTTGTTTGTTTCATTTATGTTTTATGAACTTCATTTAGATCTTCTTTAAGAGTAGGTAGGTATGTAGAGACAAATTCTTTCAGTTTTCCTTCATTTGATATTTTTATTTCTCTTTCTTTCCCAAGTTTTACTGGATATAGGATTCAATTTATAGTTCTTTTCTTTTGGCACTTGCGAAATATTGTCATACTTAATTCTTGCCTTCAAGATTACTAATGGAAAATCTACTGTCGTTTGAATTGGTGTTCTATCATTAATTGATTATTTTTCTCTGGCTGCTTTCAAGGTTTTTATTTGCATTTAGTTTTCAGAAGTTTAATTATGATGCATGGATTTCTTTGAGTTTATCCTGTTGGAGTACAGGCATCTTGAATCTGTATGTTTTTGTCTTTCATCAAATTTGGGAAATTTTAAACTACTGTTTATGTATACTCTTTCAGCCCCACGCTCTTTACCCTTTTCTTTTGGGACTTTGATTATACAAATTTTTGATATTTTGTTACTGTCCCACAGAACCCTAAGGCTGTGTTTTTTTCTCTCTCTCTCTCAGTTTCTTTTGTCTCTGTTTTTCAGAATGGGTGAATGATATTGATTTGTCCTCAAGTTCACTGATTGCATATTCTTACAGTCCATCAAATGAGGTTTTTTTCTGTTATTGTATTTTTCAGTTATGTAATATTCATGTTTTATAATAACTTCAATTTTTTCCTGAGATTTTATTTTTAATTTATTTCAAGGGAACTTTTAATTGATAATTGAAGCATTTTGAGGATGGCTACTCTAAAATACTTGTCAGTTAATTCCAAAATGTGATTCTTTTTAAAGTTGGCAACAATTGCTTGTCTTTTCTTATTAAGTTGTAATTGTCCTAGCTCTTGGCATAACCAGATTTTTTTTTTTTTTTTTTTTTTTTTTTATTGTATTCTGGATATGTTAGGAAACTTTGGTCTCTATTTGAATCATTTATTTTGGTAGGTTTTCACTCTGTTTATGTTTAATGTGCAAGTTCTAGATGACTTCTTATTCAATCTATTTGAATATTATTTGAAAGTTCAATCTATTTCTTAGATTGAAATAGATGACTATTCTGGGCTATGGCTTGCATGACAGTTTGATTTTCACTTTTGTGGTGTTACTTTGTTCTGCTCACTTTGTTCTGCTCAGTTTATCTGATATCACTGGGGCTCCCAATTGCCCCTGCTGATGTTGCCTGAAGGGACAGAAGGGGTTTCCCCAAACTGGTCACTGGGTGTTTCTCAGTGAGATAAGGGAGGCTCAGGTCAGCTGGGATGAAGAGGCTGGCCTGTGTTCCATAAATTAAAATATATCACATCCCTAGCATCCACAGATTTAACATTTATGCAATAAACTGACCGTAAATGAGAGGTAATTATAATCATTTGCAATTTTGCTGATATTTAAGTTTGAATTATTAATATTATGAAAATTGAATGAAGAAATTAACTATTGAGTGTGCCTCGTTAGCTCATACCATCCACATCTAGTATCTATATCTATTTCTCACTTGTACTTAATACATGGTGGGGGAGCATACAGAACCAACCGTGTTTTCCCGAAAATAAGACCTAACCAGGAAATAAGCCCTCGCATGATTTTTCAGGATGACATCTCATGAATATAAGATCTAATCCATCTTTTAGAGCAAAAAATTAATATAAGACCCAGTTTTATTTTCAGGGAAACACGGTAGGATGATTGAAAATGATTCCTGCCTCACATCCTGGTGTCCACACCAGTCTTTATTCCCCTCCTGGTACTTGTGACTTGTTTCTAACCAGTGGAATATGACAGAGGTGATAGGTTGTTACTTCCCTGATTGAGCTATATTACATGTCAAAGGTGTGTCATAATTATGTTACCTTATAGAAAACTGCCTTAATTGGAAATTCTCTTTCCTGACTTGATGAATTAAGCAGCTATTTTGAAGAAGCCTACATAACAAGGAACTGTGGCCTCTAGGAACTGTGGACAGCCTCTATGGCCTGAGGCTAACCTTCCATATGACAGCCAGTAAAACAGCTGGAGCCTTCCATCATACAGCCAAAATAAAATAAATACTTCCCCAAACTAAATAAACTTGGAAGAAAATTATTCCCGAGTCAAGTCTCCAGATGAGAATACAACAAAGCTAACACCTTGATTGAACTGTGCTCAGTCTGCTGGCCCAGAGATAATAAAAGAGAAGAAATGTATGTTTTAAGCTGCTAAATATATGGAAATTTGGTATATAGTATAGAAAACTAATACACGTGGAAATTCCACTGGAGAGATAAAGCTGATAATTCCGTTAAGTTTATGGTTAATGCTATAACAGCAATGATGTAGAGTAAATTTTAGTGGTAGAATTTAATGGTTTTATAAATACATTTATTCATTTATTTATAGAATCTTTGAAGGTTGTATGGGCTCATGTAAAATATTCAGTTATGCATATTGAATTATATGGAGTGTAGTGGTAAACTTTATGTGTCATGTATAGGCCATGATTCCCATATTTGTCATCAAACATTATTCTAGATGTTTCTATGAAGTTATTTCTTAGATAATATTAACATTTAAATTAGTAGGTTTTGATTAAAGCATGTTACTTTCCATGATGCTTCATTTGATCAATTGAAGGCCTTAATAGAAAAATACTAATCTCTCTAGAAGAGGAAGGAGTTCTACCAGCAGACTTCCTTTGGATTCCAACTGCAGCTCTTCCTTGTGTCTCCAGCCTGTTGGCCTATTCTGCAGATTTTGGACATACCAGCCTCCACAGAAAAGTGAGCTAATTCCTGAAAATTTCTAATACATGGGGGAAGTTAGAGACTATTTTATTATTTGCTAACTTAGAAATTTATGAAAGCCTTGGGATATATTCCTGCGATATTAAGATATCAGTAAAAATTAGCAAAGAGGGAATAACTTTTTCATTATTAGCCTGAAATAGCTCCATCTGATGTCAAGGGGAAGACAATGAACATAATTCTTATATCTAATTTTGTGATCTTGGGGTAGATTGAAATTATGGATGGCTCAATGGTGGAATTTACATTTTACTTATCACTGAAATGTCTTCTCAGTTGTGAGAATTTGAGAGGATGAGACACTATTATACGAAATGTAAAACTGAAGCTCAGAAAAGTTCTGGAGATATTTTCACTGTTTTAATACACAACAACTCCACAAATCACCAATTAATTGATTTTTAAATATATATGATTCTTGGGGTGATGTCAGAAACATGGAGGTGTGAGGGGTACCCCTTGATCTCGTCCCTTGAAGTTACAACAAGTTGAAAAACTATAATTCAACAAAAATTCCACACACAAACTTGTCTGAGATCTGCACTCCAAAATATCTCAAGGTGGGTGACTCATGGTGAACAGGGGAGGAGGGAAGGGAGAAGTAAAGAGACCGGGGGCGAGGATGCAGCCCGGAGCTCACTGCAGGTCCTGGGAGAGGAGAGGACACAGGCTGTAGGTGCATTTTCTGTGGCCCCCAGCAATCCTGCCTGAAGGAATCAGCATAAAATATCGCTGAAACCAGCGATTGGAGCAGAGATCTCTGGGCAAAGACTGAATATAGAAGTGTGAGAACTGTGGTTTAAGCTCTCACTGCTAGGAAGAAAACAAAGCCACAGAGCCTGGCTGCCTCCCCCAACTCTCCCAGAGCTCACCTCCCTGCAACCGTCCAGAGCTAGCAGGGGATCCCAGAAGAAGATGTAGCAGTGAGTGTCGGGTTAAAGAGCAGCATATCTACAGCCCTGAGAACTGGAGAGACAGTTCATGAGTCGCAGACACACACTGTGGCTAATCCCAGTGAAAAGCATGGAGATAAAGAGGCAAGGCAGCTGTGGTCTGGCAGTCACATTACTCAAAGGGCAATAAAGCCACAAAGACACCAACAGCCTCTTCCAGTCCACTCCACTCCACCACCACATTTCAAAACTGATCCCAGCACTGAATCTGGCTACAGGGGTAGCACTGGGGTTTCGCGAGCTCAGAACCCCATTGCCCACTGTATTCTCCCAGGCAGTGGTACCCTGAGACTGAGACAACCTAGTCAGAGAGGAGTTGCCCACTTCCACAGGGAATATTCCACCACAAAAAGGCAAAACAGAGCAAGAGAAAATAAAATGCTCCAGTGCTACCTGCAGGAAAATAAAAGAAAGACCCCCTTTGTACCAACCTGCTGCAGAATTCATTCCTGGAGATGCCTCAGAAGAGAAATAATCCATCAATTACCATGAACAACCAAGGTAACAATGCAACTCAGAAAGAAAATGAAAAACATGCACAAAATAAACTTAAAGACATGGAAACGTGTGATTTAAATGACAGAAAATTCAACACTGCAGTTCTGAAAAAACTCAATGAGACACAAGAACACACAGACAGTTTAATGAACTAAGAAATAAAATCAATGAATAAAGTGAATAGTTTACCAGAGATTGAAACTTTAAAAAGGAACAAAATAGAAATGCTGGAGCGTAAGAAGTCAATAAAAGAGATGAGGAATGAAACAGGGAGCTCAGGAAATAGAGCTGACCAGAATTAGTGGTATCAAAAATAGAAATCTGGAAATGTCACAGATGGAAGAAGAGAGAGACTTGAGAGTTAAAAGAAATAAAAGAACTCTACAAGAACTATCTGACTCCATCAAAAAGAGCAATGTAAAAATGTACATTGCTCTTTTTGTAGATATGCTGCTCTTTAACCTGAATAATGGGTATACCAGAAGGAGAAGAGAGGGAGAATGGAACAGATAGCTTATTCAAACTAATAGCTGACGAGAACTTCCCAAACCCATGGAAAAAATCAGATCCTGGAATCTAAGAAGCAAACAGAAAACCTAATTTTCTCAATCCTAAAAAGGACATCCCCAAGGCATATTACATTGAAACTGTCAAAAATTAATGATAAAGAAAGAATTCTCAAGGCAGCCAAGAAAAAGAAGACAGTAACCTATAAAGGAAAACCCATACATTATCATCAGATTTTTCCACAGAAACTCTACAAGCTAGGAGAGAGTGGAATTAAATAGTCAAACTATTCAAAGAGAGAAATTACCAGCCAAGAATAATAGATCCAGTAAAGTGATCCTTTAGATATGAAGGAGGAATAAAGACCTTTCCAGATATACAGAAGCTGAGGGAATCTTCATCCACAAGGCCTGCATTACAGGAAGTACCAAAGAATTTGGAAATACCAAATTCTACCAGAAACAAAAAGACAAAAGGATACAAAACTATGAGTAAGATGACTAACAGACAAACAGAAGCAGGAAATGGCAACCCATATTCAGAATAGGGCACTATACACTTACATGTAACATAAAGGTTAAGGCTATGAAAACATAAAAAAGAAAAAGAGAAGAAGATGTTGCTACTACATCTTGGAAATAAACTCACAGCAAAAATAGGGATAATTTGTGACAACAAAAACATAAAAAGGGAGGGGATAAAGGTCTGAATTTGCAAAGTGGAATGGAGATAAGATGCATGGTGAAGAAAAAGGACTACTGTATATATGAAACTTTCTTTTACATAAACTTAATGGTAACCACACACACATACACACACACATGCATAAACTTAATGGTAACCACACACACATACACACACACATGCACACACACACAAACACACACACACACACAAATCCACAACTGAGACACACAACATACAAAAAGGGAAACAGAGGGGAAAAACAAATCATAGAATACCACCAAACTAAAATAACAGACAGAAACTCAAAGTCAAAGAAACAAAGAAACAAACTATTCAAAAACAAAATATAAAATGGCTATAGGAAATGCTCATATATCAGTAATCACCCTAAATGTAAATGGACTAAACTCACCAATAAAAAAACACAGTGTAGCAGATTGGATCAAAAAACAAAACACAACCATATGCTGCCTCTTTCAAGAAACACATCTCAGCTACAAGACAAATATAGACTCAAAATCATAGGGTGGAAAATAATACTACAAACAAACGGCATCCAGGAAAAAGGATGTGTAGCCATACTTATATCTGACGAAAAAGACTTCAAGACAAAAAATGGTAACAACAGACAAAGACAGACATTTCATAACGATAAATGGGATAATATATCAGGAAGACATAACACTTATCCATGTATATGCTTCCAATCAGGGAACACCAAACTATATAAAGCAACTACTAACAGAACTAAAGAGAGAAAGTGACAAAAACATTGTTATAGTAGGGGACCTCAATAACCCTATTCCCAGCTATGGATAGATCACCGAAACATAAAATCAATAAGGAGATGTCAGCCTTAAATGACTCATTAGACCAAATGGACATAATCAACATTTATAGACCCTTCATCCCAAAACACCAGACAATACATTCTTCTCTAGTGCGCATGGAACACTCTTAAGAATAGAGCATACTTTGGGACACAAAACTAGCCTCAACAAATTTAAGATGATTGGAATCATACCAAGTACATTCTCTGAACACAATGCTTTGAAACTGGAGAACAACTACAAAACAAAGTGGAAAATAACACAAATATGTGGAGATTAAATAACATGCTACTAAAGACTGACTGGGTCAAAGAAGAAAGAAAAGGAGATACATAGGAACAAATGAGAATAAAAATACAACTTATCAAAATTTTTAAGATGCAGCCAAAGCAGTAATAAAAGGGAAGTTTGTGTCACTACAGGCCTCTCTCAGGAAACAAGAATAATCCAAAATAAACAACCTAACATTATATCTTAAAGAACTAAAAAAAGAAGAACAAATGAAGCCCAAAGTCAGCAGAAGAAAGGAAATAAAAATTAGAGAATTAAGTGAAATAGAGAACAAAAAGACAATAGGAAAAATTAATGCAACAAAGAACTGGTTCTTTGCAAAGATTAATACAATACACAAATCCCTGGCTTGACTCACTAAGGAAAAAAGAGAAAACACACAAATAAACAGAATCAGAAATGAAAGAGAAGTTATACCAGATACCACAGAAATACAAAAGGCCATGCAAGAATACTCTGAAAGACTATATGCCACCATATTCAATAATGAGTTCTTAGAAATACACAGCCTTGCTAGACTGAATTACGAAGAACTGGAAAATCTAAATAGACCAATCAATAGTAAGGAAATTAAAACACTTCTCTAAAACCTGCCCAAATGCAAAAGTCCAGGACCAGATAGCTTCACTAGTGAATTCTACCCAACATTCAAAGATGATTTAATATCCATCCTCCTAAAACTCATCCAAAAAATTGAAGGAGAGATAATACTACCTAACTCATTTTATGAGATCAACATTACCCTGATACCAAAACCTGGTAAGGATAACACAAAAAAAGGAAAACCACATACCAATATCTCTGATTAATTGGGATGCAAAAATTCTAACAAAATACTAGAAAATCAAATACAATGCATTAAAAATATTATACACCACAATGAAATGGGGTCCATTCCAGGCGTACAATGATAGCTTAAACATATGCAAATCAATCAACATGATACATCATATAAACATGATAAAATATAAAAATCATATGATCATATCAATAGATGCAGAAAAAGCATTTGACAGGATACAACATCCATTTACGATTAAAATACTTAATGAAATGGTTATAGAAGGAAAATGCCTCAACATAAAAAGGTCCTATATGACAAACCCTCAGCTAATTGCATACTTAATAGTGAAAAACTGAAAGCTTTTCCTCTAAAATCAGGAATAAAACAGGCATGCCCCCTATCTCCACTGTTATTCAACATAGTACTGGAAGTCCTTACCAGAGCAATCAGGCAAGAGGAAAAAATAAAAGGCATACGAATTGGGAATGAAGTTAAATTGTCACTTTTTGCAGATTACATGATTCTTTTTATAGAAAACCCTAAATATGTCATGAAAAAAACGATTACATACAATAAATGAATATAGTAAAGTTGCAGGATAGAAAATCAATGTAAAAAAAATCCTTTGCATTCCTATATACTAACAATGAAATTTCAGAAAAGGAAATTTTTAAAAATTCCTTATGCAATTGCAAAAAAAGAATAAATTACCTAGGAATAAACTTAGCAAAATGTTGTCACGCAGCAATCCTAACCCTTGTACCTCTCCCTAAAGAAAGAAGAGTCTGTGAGACTAATTCTTTCAGGGACTTTGCTTCACCTTTGTGCTTACACCTCATGTCTCTCTGTTTGGCCCCCAAAAGATGGTTGGTCAGCCAATGACGGGTAAGATACCTCACAAAAGGAACAACCCAAGCCAGGTGCAGCCACATGGGGACCACCAGAAGAACTCACGGGGTCGATAGAGGTGGGCACAGCCCCCCACCATCCCCCGTCTAAGGAGAGCCTCTGCCTCTGTGGCTGTATTCCTTCCCACAACCTGCTTGGGACGTGAGTCAATGATGTGATAACAGCAGTTCTCCTCCCATTCTTATCAATAAGTTTCAGCATAAAGGATTTGTCCCTGGGGAGGCACATACCATAATTGTTAAGACATCATGGGACTTTCGATTCCGGCTGTTTGCAGGCAAGGGTGATTGATTTGAATCAGTTTTCTGGTATGATGTATGAGACTCACAGACCGTGGAGAAAACAATACTACTTCCTTGTGTGTATATCAATAGAAGCTACAAGGAGGCCCGATTCGGGGCTCTCAGTCCTTTGAGGCTGGGAAACCCTTGGCACCCTTTTTCATAACTTTCTTGATTTCTGTTTTTCTTAACCCCTCGCTGACCCTTCTCGTTCTCTCACTGCCTGTGTTGTGTTGGACGCGACAGCAAAAGTTGTGAAGGACCTATACACTGAAAGATTTAAGACATTATTAGGAGAAATTGAAGAAGATACAAAGAAATGGAAAGATATTACGTGTTCATGGATTGGAAGAATCAACATAGTTAAAATGGTCATGTTACCCAAAGCAATATACAGATTGAATTCAATCCCCATCAAAATCCCAATGGCATTTCTTTTTTCAATAAATAGGAGGAAAGAATATCATCAGATTTGTATAGGATCATAAAAGACCCTGAGTAACCAAATCAATCCTAAGAACAAGGCTGGAGGTATCACACTCCATGACTTCAGTTTGTACTACAAAATGACAATAATGAAAACAGCGTGGTATTGGCAGAAAAACAGATACACAGACCAATGGAATAGAATGAAAAACACAGAAATAACCCACATATAAATGGGCAGATAATTTTTGACAAAAGAACCAAAAGCACACAACGGAGAAAAGAAAGCCTCTTTAATAAATGGTGCTGGGAAAATTGGAAAGCCACGTGCAAAAGAATGAAACTAGACTGCTGTCACCATACACCAAAATTAACTCTAAATGGATCAAAGACCTAAACATAATACCTGAAACAATAATTTTTATAGAAGAAAGCATAAGTACTAAAATTGTGGACCTTGGGTTCAGAGAGGCAAGAAAGTGCTTTTGCACAAAGGCAAGAAAGTACAAGCAAAAATAAATCAATGGAACTATGTCAAACTAAAAAGCTTCTACACAGCAAAAGAAGCCATCAACAAAACAAAGAGGTAACAAACCAAACGGGAGAAGATATTTGCAAACAACGCCTCTGATATGGGGCTATTATTCAAGATATATAAATAACTCATACCATATGACTTCACTGATATGTGGGATATTAAACTGAAAGCAACAAAGGAACAAGACAAACAAATAAAGAAAAAAAAATCACAGACACAGGCAATAGTTCAGTGGTCACCAGAGGGTAAGGAGGGAGGGGGATAGTAGAAGAGGGTAAAGGGGGTCAATATTCATGATGGACGGAGAACCAACTCTGGATGGTGAACATATAATGTGATACATAGATGATGTATTACAGAATTGTACACTTGAAACATATAATTTCACTAACGATTGTCACCACAATAAATTTTAATTAAAAAAAATAACTCATACAACTCAACAGAAAAAACAAACAATCCAATTTAAAAAATGGGCAGAAGACCTGAACAGACACTTCTCCCAAGAAGACATGCAGATGGACTATAGATGTATGAAAAAATGCTCAACATCACTAATCATCAGAGAAATGCAAATGAAAACCCCAATGAGATATCACCTCACACCAGTCAGAGTGGCTATCATCAACAAGACAAATAGTAACAAGTGTTGGAGAGGCTGTGGAGAAAAAGGAACTCTCATACACTGTTGGTGGGAATGCAGACTGGTGCAGCTACTATGAAAGGCAGTGTGGGGGTTCCTCAAAAAATTAAGAATAGAATTACCCTACGACCCAGCAATTCTTCTCCCGGGTTACCTACCCCAAAAATCTGAAATTATTTATTAGTAATGGCATATGTAACCCTAGGTTCATTGCAGCATTTTTCACATTTCCAAGACTTGGAAACAACCAAAGTGTCCTTCCATAGATGATTAGTTAAAGAAGATGTGGTACATATATAAAATGGAATATTACTCGGCCATAAGGAAGATGAAATTCTGTCATTTGCAACAACATGTATTGATCTTTAGATTATCAAGCTAAGTGAAATAGGTCAGAGAGAAAAAGTCAAGAACCATATGATTTCACTTATATGTAAGATATAAAACTAAAAGCAACAAACCAAGTAAACAAACAAGCAAAAACTCATAGACACAGACGATAGCTTACAGGTTGCCAGAAGGTAAGAGGGAAGGGAGGGAGCTAGAAGACGGTAAAGAGAGTCAAATATATGTTGATGGAAGATTTGACTTTGGGTAGTGAACACATAATGCAATATATACATGATGTATGATAGAAGTCTACACTTGATACCTACATAATTTTGTTAATCAATGTTACCCCAGTAAAATTTATACACACACACACACACACACACACACATATGTGTGTGTGTATATATATATATATATATATATATATATATATATATATATATACACATATATGTATAATTCTAAATATTTCTGTGGCCATAATTCTTCATTATTTTACTTATAGATATATAAATATACTGATATATTTAAATGAAGCTTTTAGGGCATTTACATACCCAAGAAAATATGTTAAATCAAGTCAGTGATGTTTTGGATTATTGCCTCCACTGTTTTCCTAAGCATAAATCCTTTAATTAATAGTGTCAATTCTTCATTGAAAAGGACTCATTTTGCATAAAATGAAGCATTTGTTGTCTAATCCTTTTTATATCATGAGGTTTTAAAGGAGTATGTCATTTTGATAGTGTATCAGTTCAAGCTATTCTGCCAGTTAAGATTTTATTCCTCTGTACAAAAAGGTTTGGACATAAAGACATTTCAATTATTAATACTTTAGCTGGTTTGATTAGCAAAACATTGATATAATCTATGTATTGATGAGAACTGACACCATACCAAAACTATATTATCTTGGTCATCTAGATAACTCAACTATGCTAGCCCTTTAAAGATTAATGTCTTTTTAAAATTTACATGCAATAGTGGCCAAAAATATAATTCAGCTGATGAAATTACCAAGCCAAATAGCATGAACTAAAACTGCATTTGAACTAGAGGTTGTAAGTTTTTCATAGACTTATCATAACATAACTAATCATATATCTATGTCTACAATTGCCTATTTGGCTATATAATTGTAAAAATGTTGAGTATGTTCAACATAAGCTCAATTTTTTCACATATATAAATTAGCTGTTCAGAAACCTAAGCATATTTCATGGATTTAAAAATGTCCTTTCGTTTAAAATAAGGAAGCTTTAAAAAAAACATTCAAAATTCCTAACATAACTTATAAAAAGTTCTTAATTGATCTCACATACAAATTTATAAAATTATATTAAATATTTAGGTAAAATATAAAAACACATTTATGCTCAATAAAAAAAAAGACCTCATATAGAAGATAGATAGCACATTAATTCCTCACTCTGAGAATGTGTAAAGGGAAATATTAAGTATTGTCATGCCTTTCCTTTGTGATTTTTTATTTTTTATTTTTATTGGGGAATATTGGGGAACAATGTGTTTCTCCAGGGCCCATCAGCTCCAAGTCATTGTCCTTCAATCTAGTTGTGGAGGGCGCAGCTCACTGGCCCATGTGGGAATCGAACCAGCAACCCTGTTGTTCAGTGCTTGCGCTCTAACCAGCTGAGGCATCCAACTGCCCTGTCATTTTTTTCAATATAACCAAATAGTTCTATTTGATAAGGACTTTTCTTTACAGTAGAATTCCAGACAATTTATGTAGAAGAATTAGTATAATAAGAAAAATGTCAATTGTGCTCATCATAATAAAATAATTAATTCTTCAAAAGGTCATTAATGGATGCTAAAAACAATAGATAATATACTAATGGGGCCTGCATATTTGCAGGATGCTAACTTTTCTCATATTGTTGGTCATAAGGGGGGAAATGTATTTTTGCAATGCAGGGACTAGGTGACTTCCACCTGATTCAACTGATCAAACTTAGCATCATTAAGAATGGAACCACCAGACACATCAGACATGATGGCTTCCTGATAATGTCTACTGTGATGCAGTGTTGGGTACAGAGCATTGCATATGCAACATTTGGGGAAAAAAAATGTTGAGCTTGAATCTAATCCAGTTATTCCATCTAACTTCCAATGTAAATATGATACAGGAGTAGAAGAATATAGTAACTACTGCTACTAATTATTTATACACAAGCAAAGAAGGACCTAAGCATCTTGTTAATATCTAAATTCTGATTCCACTGGTATGGGGTGGGGACCAATATTCTGCCTTTCTAACAAGTTCTCAAGTGATGCGAATGTATTTTAATCCTTCCTACAGCACACTGAGTAACAGATTTTAAAAGAGAAATCAAACAGATAAATTTGAAATATAGGATATTCCAAAGAATAACCAGTCTAGTCTCATCAGATACTCAATGGTATGAAAAGAAATGGAGGAAAGTTGTTTAGAACCACACTTACTTTAATTACTATATATTTGTAAAGTATACAAACACTATGAAAGCTTCAGGGAGTCTACAGCTGTCACATGGGCTGCTGAGATCATCAGCAGCAAAAGCTGGCTGGCTCCTCCACAGAGCAGGCTGCTGGGCATGACCATAGCACTGGTCTGCGAGGCTGATACTAGGAGCACCCACACTTGTTTGCTCCTAGCCATCTCTTAGCCAATTCTTAGCAAAGCTGATTCCCCCAACAATCCTTTCCGTGAGGTTATTCTCTGTTTTTGTTGTTGTTCCACTGTGTTGCTGTAGGTTCTTAATTGGACACTTGTGCCCTCCCAGGGCTATTTTCATGTATAGATTACTGTCTAATTGTATTTTTTCTGTTTGTTTGTTTGTTTGTTTTGTTTTGTGGGGGAACTAAGGCCATTATTTCCTACTCTGCCATCTTACTGATGTCACTTGTACTCCTCACTCTAACTTTGGTTACTTCTTTCTTTATTCTTAATTTAGGCTTAAATTGCTCTTCTTTTTCTAGTATCCTGATACAGAATCTTAGTTTAATGAGTTTTGCCCTTTCTATTATATGCATTTAAAACTATCAATTTTCCTCTAATAATGGATTTCACTGCATACCACAACTTTTGATATATTTATTGTAATTTTCATTTAGTTCAAAATATTTTTAAATATTGTTCTTGTTATTTCTTTTTATACCTATGTTTTATGTAGTGGTATGTGCCTTAATCTCCAAATATTTTGCAATTTCCAGCTTTCTTTCTGTTATAATTTCTAGTTTAATTTGTTTCCTTATTGGCAATGGCTGTTTCACACTACAATTGCAGAGTTGAGAGTTGAGTGTTGCAGAAGAGGCCTTGTGACTCCCAAAGTCCAAAATACTTATTATCTGCGTATTTACAAAAAAAAAAGGAAAAAAAAAAAGTTTGCTGACCCCTGTTTATATCATTACTCAGAAATGGAATACATATTTTTAAAAATTAGATACCACTTCACACTCCCTAGTAGAATAATTAAAGTTAAAAAAAACCTGACCATACCCTGCTGTTGAAAGTGTAAAATGGTACAATTGTTTTGGAAAACAGGTTGCCCTCTTTATTCTTTTACTTTTATTTTGAAATAACTTAAGGCTTACAAAAGTTGCAAAATTGTATAGAGTTCCTTTGTACTCTTCACTCAGCTTTCCCTAATGATAACATCTTAGAAATCATAGAACAGTGTGGAAACCAGGACATTGACATTTATACAATGTTAACAACTAACCACAGAGCTTATTCAGATTATCCCAGGTTCTTGTAGATTCTGGTGTGTACAGGGATAGATGGCATAATAAAACTATTTCAAATATTCAAAGCAGATAATAACAGCAAGATTTTGTTGGATATTAGGGAGGGGTAGATTTTTAGGGTTTCCTCATTACCTTGACAATTGCAGTAGAAGCCTAGGAAAAAATGGTATTAGCTCCTTTTCACTAGCTACGAGTAAGTCTTGAACAACGTTGATAAATAGGCAATTTTACTCCACATGGGCATGTCCTTATCAATGAATGAGAAGATTTCTGGGGCAGTCAAGAATCACAAGTTCACAAGCCCCTTTTCGCCTTTACTAAAATGTTTCAAAGAGTTTGTGTAGAGCACCCCTGGAAGATGTTAGAATGAGTTTTGTGTGAGCAAGAGTGACTCCATATTGAATGAGCAAGAGTAACTCCATTTTGGACATGCACAGACAACTTAGCAAATAATGCCCAGGGAGCTGCCCAGTTGCCCTGATAATTGATTGTAACCAGCTACACTCCGAAGGTCCACTACTGAAGATAAGGCTGGCTGCCCTGATGTGGTGACATCAGGAAGGCACTCAGAACTGCATAAAAACTGAGAACTTTTGCTGCTCACAGAGCCGGTCTTGACTGAGAGGTGACCATGCTGTCATTCTGCTCCAAGAACCCTCCACTCTGCTCTGCTTCGCTTGGACCGAGCTTCTGCTGACAGACCTCCCTGACAAGCCTCCCTTCCTTGCTCCACCAGGACTCTGATTGACTTTGGGACTGGTTCGTTTACTCTATTTTACCCAATTGTTGTATTACTCTGTGTGCTTTACTGTTTGGTGTGTTGATGGCTGATGTTTGACTAAAGAGCATATTGAAAGGCATTTAAGATCTTGTGTGCTCTATTCTTCACTCATGCCACGACTACCACGGAGGCCTCAGTCAGTGCCAGGTGGATCCTGGGGGCTGAGAGTCTCTCGAGGGTTAGTCCCCCTGACTTGCAGGAAGAGACTGCAGCACGGACTGTGAACCTAGCAGTCACTTGTGACAGAGTTCTTAGTCCCACTGTGCAGACCTCTTCCTGATGCCAAGGAAAGTTGTAGGAGACCAAGAGGTCTTTAGTCTTAGGCTCTGTCATGCTTCACTCTTCATACTTATTTGGGAAAATAACGTTAAAATGTATGAAGTCTTTCTTAAGCCCTGTTAGTATACTTGAGGATATCTCAAAAGGGTTGATTTTATATAAAGTATGTGGTTCTTTCATCACACAAGATAATGAGGATTTAAATTCTCGGTCTTCTCTATATTCACAAGCACACACACAGAGACACAAGTGCATTGCATGTTTATATGTATGCATATGTATGTGTGTGTAATACACACACATACACACATATATGCAAATTACTATGGAATTTATAATAGTATTAATTAGATAAAATTCCCAAAACCCAACTTTATACTTAATTTAAAACAAAAATATTCCTTTTTTCTAATGGCCAGTCACCTGTCCCAATTTGTTCTTTCTCCCATGGTCAGGCCACTCCCACCTTCAGCCCTTTAATTAAAGCATACTAAGTGAATTTGCCAGGATTCTCTACACTTTCTGTAACTACCACTCTTTCAGTATAGTGACTTTAAGAATAGCTCCCTGTATGTTTCTTCAATTTGTTTAAAGCTGTAAAATATCTGGCAGAAAGCATCCAAAGGTTGTGGTATGTTCTTGGCAACCTTCATTATTTTCAGAGTGAATCAGAATCCATCACCAATGACATGGAAAGCCACACCTACCATGCACAGAATAAGGCTATTGCCATATTCTGTTTGTTTCTTTGCACTAACTTAATATTGGTGCAAAGGTAATTGCAGTTTTTTCAATTATGTTTAACTTTTCAAACTGCAATTACTTTTGCACCAATCTAATATTTATGCCTACATGTTTATCACATTGTTGTAATTACTTGCTACTTTAAAATATAATATAATATCTAGTAGGGAAAATGTTTCTATATAAGTTTGCTTTTACAAAAAAATGCTATAGTATATTACATATTTGTCCCTCTAGATGAATTTTAGAAATATTTTTCAGCATGTATCATAAGGTGAGAGGTTAAATGAGATTGAGAGCACTTGTGATTTTGATAGATAAAAGACACAAAGATACATTGAAAGAATTGACATTATCAAAATATTGAGATTTCCTATCAAAGAAATAAAAGTATTTTGACACTTTTTAACATCTCATTTTATGTTTTTCAATAAGATTTTATATTTGTCTTAGTATGGGCCCTGCATAATACTTTCTCATTTTATGACTAAGTGTTTTATGCTTTTTTTCTTGTTATAATTATCAACTAGATAATTTACCCAATATATTTTCTAAATTATAGTTGTTGGTATATATTGAAATTTATCACTTATTCATTTGTAACTGACCATCTCACCTGACTCTTATTATTTCTAATATTTTCTCAATTGATTTTTAAATATTTCCTAAATGGCTAATCATTCCATCAACAAATAATACTATTTTACCTCCTTTTCTTATATGCATTACATTTATTTTTGTTTAATTTCACTGGCTTCAACTTCTAAGCAATGTTATAATAGTGAAAACAGACACCTTTGCCTGTTTTCTGTATATTATAGAAATATACATATATCGGAGAAAAATCAGATGATTGTTAGATAGATAGATTTTACATATATACATAAATTTCCACCACTTTTCATTTTCATACCACCAGTCTCCTTCTCTTGTTGTCATGTCACACTTCCCATCTTCATGCTTCCAAATAAGGGAATATTAGTTGAATTTGCCAGAACTTTCTATACTTCCTATTCATAACTTACCCCCACTCCTTAAAATAGGGGAGTTTAGTGTTGGCTTTCTGAATATTCCTTCAGTTTGTTTCAAAGTTTAAAATATCTGGTAGGAATTATCCAGGTATTTTACAGTACGATAAACTCTATGCACTTAACACCTATCAATTTTTGCTTCTCTTAAGTCACTGTGCTTTGTTTGGGGAGTTTTTGCTTGCTTGTTTGTTTGTTTGTTTTAATTTGCTTTTGCACTACCCCGTTTCTTGGAAGTCAAAACATAAGCTCTCTTTTTTTTCATCTCTGCAGATAGACTAACGTAATTTGAAGTGTAGAATACTCAAACTTATTTTCAAATTACAAGTAGATTACTAGAAACAATAAGTAACAAGATACATTTTTTAAAATCCCATCTTGCCAGAGCCTTACATAATTTGAGAATTAATGTGCATATTATAGAATAATACCATGTTCATTCACTATATAATCATGAGAAGACACTTTTCAGAGTTATATGTAAATAAATTAATGCTTATACATATACAACACTGTTTTCAGTAGGATCCCACGGTGTTTTATGTAAAATGAAACGATGAAGGAAGACAAAAGTTGATAGAAACCATTTAGATTATTCGAACTCCTTAGAAAGTTTAAAGAAGTGGGTGGGTAAAAGCAATCCATCTCTCTCTTCAAAATGCTCTTAATTCATATTTTATAATTCATATCATCCAAAACTTAAGAAACCTAGCAGGCTTTATTCAGTGTTCCCATTGTTATGTTGTAAAACAAAGTCAGATGTTTTGAATGAAAACTGATGGGTTTCTTCCCAGTTTTTCACGTATTTTGCAAATATCTCTATGTTCCTATAGCTATTATTAATGGAAAAAAAGATCTCCAAATTTCTTGGGGATAATTTTGAACCATCATTATATTCCTTTTCAAGGGAATTAATAAAGGAGTCATTAAATATCTAGGACCTGGGGTGACTGGATGGCTCAGTTGGTTAGAACGTTGGCTCTCAACAACAAGATTGCTGGTTCAATTCCCACATGGGATGATGGGCACCATCCCCTGCAACTAAAGATTGAAAATGGGGACTGGACTTGGAGCTGAGCTATGCCCTCCACAACTAGATTGAAGGACAACTATTTGGAGCTGATGGGCCCTTGAGCTGATGGGCCTTGGAGAAACACACTGTCCCCCAATATTCCCCAATATATTAAAAAAAACAAAAAAACAAACAAGGACCTATATCACGTCACTGAGAATAAATAATAGTGATTTAAATATGTGCAGTTCTATTAATTCTTCAGCAGATATCTGAATACCAGAAATACAAAGAGCATATAGAAGCGACAAGTGAAGGAGATTAATTTACTAGAAACCATACTGACAAAGTAGTTTCAGTGAGCATGGGTCATGAATGCATTGATGGGAAATAAAGTGAGTTTTCATTATGAATGGAAAACCTTATCTTCTGCATTCCTGTAGCCCAAAATACCAATGGAAGTCGTAGCACTCTCTTCTAATAGACACTTGATCTTAGCCAAAAGTCCAAGAGGCGATGCTCTCTTCTCATAGTATTACAAAGGAGACCTTCACATGTAGCCAGCATATGCACTTAGTGGTTATTGGGAGCTTTGCTGAGATGTCCATTAGATTTGATTGTGTATTTTTATATGTCTCCCTTACCGTACATTTTAAACTATGAAAGTCAGCACCAGTAAGGTTACCAATAGCCAAAGGATCAGCAGACAGTATTCTGATATCCAGCCCAGTGACACCAAATATGAACTCTTAAGGGTAAAATAATATTTTCTCTGCCAAATAGACACTATGGACAACATATGATGCTTAAAATGATGGCCATGAGTTTTCTGTGAAATTAGCAATAATAACATACAGTATCCTTGAAAACTAAAAGTCTATGATTATCCTCTAAGTGGATCATAGTGTTCTTGAAAGACCCAATCTTTGTTTTCAACTATCAGAAATTAAGATGTACTATTTATGAATCCTTTTATCTGATTTAGGAAGTAAGTTTCATGTACTTAAACTATCCAGAAAGATTTAAATAATCTAAGTCTGCGATCACTGTTATTTCTTGAATCCTATCTTGTTCCATGTCTCTAAAAGACCCCTGAATTTCTGACTGAAGCTTCAAAGGGAATCATCACAACTGGATATCAGAACCCAAAATATAGACATAAAGACCACAGTGGTACAGTGAAGTCATGTTAAAGCCAAACATTTCAAGGCCATGGAGAAGAAAAATCAAGAGACAGGATGTCAAAAGCAAATCTCTAGTTAGTAATTATTCTTGAATCAGCTTTGAATATGGAAGGAAGGTTTCAGGGTACAACCACTTACACTCTCCTTCTATTGAAGTTAATGTCTAACAGATAAGTTGTTTCTGATGTATGTAGACGAGCCAATGATGCAATTATAAGAGGGGTGAAAAATATCAGAGTAAATTCAAAAAGTAAGAAAGTGAAGTGCCTATGCATAAGCCAAATTTAACCAGTAGAAATAGAAACCAGTAACCAGCAGAGAAATAAAATTCTGAAGAGGTTAGAGTTAAACTGATAGGGTTAAAAGAAGTGCATTTGAACCGAAAAAACACAGGAGTAGCAGGGAAAGGGGAAACCAGGAAGTGGGGGGTGAGGGACAGCACAAAGGTCATAAAGCATGCTACATCACAAAGCCCGCTGGCTCAAAGCTGTCAGCAACAAGGCCTTATCTGCCTGGGAAGCAAAAAGTGGAGACATCCCCCTGGCGACCTGCCCAAGCTGTTTTCACTGGTCCTCTCAGACCTAAGTTAGTCCTGACGCAGCCATCATCCCCGATTCCCAAAGTAGTGACGACAAGCCTCAAGAAAATGGAGGCAGTGGAAGAAACCCTCATGGAGACCTCGAGTTTAACCCAAGACACTTCAATCATGTCGACTAGTGACACCGGTACAGATAAAGTTCTCATCTCACGAGAGGGCAAGAGGAAGAGGAAAGCATACTCACGAACCGAGTCCGTGAAGATCCTCCGCAACTGGCTGTTTGAACACCGGTTTAAAGCCTACGCTTCAGAAGCAGAGAAGCGAATGCTCTCAGAGCGGACCAATTTGTCTTTCCTGCAGATCACTAACTGGTTCATAAATGCACGCAGACGAGTTCTTCCGGAAATGCTTCAACAGTTTGGAGACGACCCCAACCAGATCACCGTGTACCGCCCAAAAGGCAAGGCTGCAGATGTGATACAGGAAGGCATCCATCCATCTAAACAGGCCAAGTCAGGGCCCCGAGATCCAGGAGAGATGCAATGCCTGCCCCTGTGCCCCCTGCCAACGGCCCAGGAGTCAGGGGAAAATGCTCTGAATCCAGAGTCAGCCCCAGGCCAGAACTTCACCCGGAAAGCCCAGCCAGAGGAAAAGGTTGAGATTTCCACCAGCAGGCCTTTGTTTGTGTCTTCTCCCAAACCTGTGTCTACAGAAAAATACACGGACTTTATCAGCTTCCAGTTGCTGGTTGATGTATCTGTACAAAAGGCTGCCGAACTGAAACTACAGAAGAATCAAGAGACCAATCCATGACTTTCCATGTCCCTAATAAACTCCAATTGTCAATCACTTGTTTATTGTGGTAGATCCATTTATTCTACCCCAACTAATTCGTAGCTTTCCCTTTTACAAAGACATCGTTGCTGCTAGGGCCTTTATGAGAATCATCCGTAGCTATCAGAATTCAGTTTTACCAGATATTTCACTATTTCTAGATGCAAGATACGAACCTGTCATGATTAACACTGCAGCAAACATCTCATTTCTTCTGCTTCCTCCTAGATTTAAAAAGCTTTAGACAATCAGACCAATTCATCTGGGACTAGACACAGTGTGCGATGTCATCAGAGAAGAATGGCTATTCTAACCAGACATTTTGGTCTCAAAGCTGCTGCAGATACTGAGTCACCCCTCTTTCTCCCTTTCTCTATAACTTTCCTTGTTTATTATCATGAATGATGCAAAAGAGTATAAAAGAATTCTCTAACAGCATTGGCCTCATTTTAATGTTGAAATATTTGTGAAATTTTCAACTCTGTTTTCCTTTGTACTGTTTATTGACAATATTAACGAGTAGCTAATTTATTTCTTCAGGGGGATAAGCATGAAGGACAAAATACAGGGAGTTCATAAACATGTTACAGATAAATGTGAACTCTTATTTGTGGTATCAGTGAAAAGTATGCAGTAAAGAGAAGAAAATTCTAAATGGTACCTTTCTGCTGTTGGTTGTTGGATAGCGGGTTTTAGAAAATGCTTTTTATTAATTTTAATTCTCAGCATCAGAGAAAAAAGGTAAAAACAACAAAACACTAAAAAGCAGAAAAAACGACCAAAAGTTTCCCAGAAGAAACAGAAGATAATTTAAAAGTAAGAAAAAGGAAAAAAAAAAAAAAAAAAACAATCAACTTCAACATGTTGTAAGGATAAAAAGAAAGTAGAGTCAGGCATTCTATTGTTTTGGTTTGGTCTGGTTTTCCCTTTCTAATACATATTTATTTTTCCTTTTAAAATGTTTGGATTGATGGGGCGGAGGTGGGATTGACAAAGCTTCTGGCAGCTCCCACTTGGAAATAATCCTTTTGTTCTGGAGAGGTAGCTCTTCCCCCTGCTTCAAGTACAGACAGATTTTTACTAAGAACAGAAAGCCATTCCTCCAGAAAGCTGTAATTTAGCTTCTCTGATCTTAGGGAACTAAACCCTGAGAAATCTTGTGCTAAAAATTAGACTGTGGTCTCAGTTTCTGCTCCTGCCCTGAAGTGAAATAGATCATATTGGTGTTTACTTCCAGAGTGTGTGTGTGTATATGTATATGTATATATATGTATATGTATATACACATATATATGGTTACTGGCAATTTTCAATACAAGACATCCTATCTTCTTTATATATCTTAAGAAACAATAATCACAGATTATTACTCTGGATATTATAATTTTGCATTATATTGCCATCTTCTCCATATGGAGGCATCGGAGGTTTTTCTTCAAGGAATGGAAGCTTGTTACTTGAGTGGGAAGATTTCTAGGCTCAGTCTATACAATCCTGGATCCTAACTACTTTGCTTTCTACATTTTATATCCAAGAGTCTTTGGGACTCGTTAGCATTTTCTCTGGCTCAGTGGAAAATGAACTGCTATTGTAACTTTACTGCTGGGGTCTGGGAAAGGAAATTTCTTATTGTCTATCCTCTTCTAGCTTGTCTCTGAGGCTGAATCAAGTGGGATTGTTGCAAAAGCTGTTAAAGGCAATATGCTAGGATGACAGTGCTCTTCTTCCATTTCCATTGTGCATATTGTCATGGTGAACTGTATACCATCGTGGTGGTATAGTTTTCATTGCATTATGTGGGAAGAAAGGAGAGGGTGGGCCTGGTCTTTGGTTTCTGCCTCGGTTTTGTTGTTCTACCAACATGGGGAAGAAGCATAGTTTTGTTTTGTTTTAATTTTTTCAGTTAAATTAAGAAAAATATAGGAAAGAACTTATATTGTGGAGCTTTTCACGAATAATTTTCTATTGATTTTAAGGCATAATATAAAAGGATAATGCACTCTTATTTCTCCAGACTTTAACCACTCTGCAGTTGCACCTTCTCTATTCCCATTATTTTCTGGGAGTGAAACTTAGAAAGCTTTAATCTACTGCACTCTGTGGAGAGATATGGAAATAATTTTCTAAAGAAATGCCATTTTTTTTAAAAAACCTAACCAATTCCATGTTACTTGAGTTTAAAAACTTTGTAAAACCTGACAGAGAAAAGAATCAGTTTCTAACACCATGGTCGTGTAGAAATGAAAAGGTGAAAGTGGCATTGAGAAAGGAGATTAATTGGGCTATTTTCTTGGGAGAGATTTCTATCGATAACAGTGGACTGAGAAAAGTATGTAGTGGAAAGTTTTAGGATGAATGGGAAGTCCATAAGGGTTTGTTCTAAAAAGGAATAAGGCATAATTGATTATGAATGAAGTTGTTCTATTCAGTGTTTTCTCTCTGTCTCAGATGGTGAAGAAGGGAGACCAATCAATGTGTACTCCAATAATTTCACATTAAAAGTATTCTTCTGAAGGGATGTCATATCAATGTGTCTTAATCCTCTGGTGTAGGAGCACATTTCTAAACAATTTAGTCATAAGGGATATATTCACCCTTGAGTTCTTTCATATCTCTTAAGAGTACAAGTTGCAATATCCAGGATTTTCCTTTAGCTTATTTATTTATGAAGTCTAGAATGTCTTGCATATTTTTATAGTGAGCTCTCATATATGCACTGCATTTCACTGAAGAGAAAACATGAGGGTGGGATTTTCCTGGATAATTTATTCAGTGAAGACTAAGATGAAGAATTTATTCAATCTATGTAGTGATCTCTCCAGCTAGCAAGGGCCTACTTTGTGTACTATGACAGAGCTGTGCCAGTAAGTTTCCTTTATATCACTTCCTTAAAGCATCTGCTTTTGGTTTTCAAATATTTTCCAACACTTATATTTGATTTATTTCAGTTACTATGTGTTTTTTATCTGTTACATTTCAAGGACCTAGACATTTGTATCATTCTTTCTGAAAAACACTTCTTTATGTGTTTATTTTTAAAGATATGTTCTAGATCTAGGTTTGTTTTAGTTCATCATGCTATAATAAGGACAATAAGAGCAAGGTAAGCACGAATTTAGCCACTGACTCCCAGAATGTTAGAAAGAGGTTACAACCCTCAGAGCAGGTAAAAAGCAGATTACTGGCAGATCAGAGAATGTGGTCTTTTACCTAAAAAGGCGTGTAATTATACTCAATTTTTAATTAGTTATGGATGACTACTTTGTGTTTTTAGAATCTCAAGAATTGGCGCACACTAAAACAATCAGAAAGGAATTCAAAAAATCATTCATAACTAAGCCAAGATTGACTATAAAGGAAAGGTAAAATTCACTGGCAGGAAACTATTTAAAGATGAAATCCAGGAGGCCAACTATATGTCCTTTCACAGAACAATGTTTGCTACTACTTGTATAGGCAGAATGTCAGGGTGGATAGTCTATGAATTTAATCAAGAATAGCTCTTAATGCTTTCTATAAAATGTAAATTAGAAATGTGATAAACATATTTTAAAACATCTCTCTTATTTTGAATTGTTTAGCTCCTTTTCATTTTCAGTAGTGTTTTCATTTTGTTTCAACAATTCTCATTAGCTCAATAATACTGGTGACATTTGAAGTTTTTAAGTTTGCATTCTTTTCTATGTAAAAGACAATAACAAGGGTGACCAGTGTTTTTCTACTAGATATTCTAATTGTTGCAACTTAAAACTCCTTGATATACTCATACATAACAAATGATTTCTCTTTATGGGATGTAGATACCGTGTTTCCCTGAAAATAAGACCTAGCTGGACCATCAGCTCTAATGCGTCTTTTGGAGCAAAAATTAATATAAGACCCGGTCTTATTTAAATATAAGACCGGGTCTTAAATAATATAATATAATAATATAATATAATATAATATAATATAATATAATATAATATAATATAATATAATACCAAGTCTTATATTAATTTTTGCTCCAAAAGACACATTAGAGCTGATGGTCCGGCTAGGTCTTATTTTCGGGGAAACACGGTCAATAGACAGATAGAGATAGATATAGATAGATATAAATATAGATATAGATATATAAATATAGATAAAACAGAGAGGCTTCAGATATTAAAATCCTGACCAGATATCAATAAGTACCTTGACTCACTATAAAATATGATGAAACATTTTATTATTTCTTCTTATTAGTTATTTTTATTACCATCCTTTTGAAAATGCTGAAGTTTTTGCCTTCTTATCCCAAAGATAGCCTAAAGAATTTTAAAGTTTTCCTTAGCTTTTGATATAATATAGAAAAAGTTGAATGAGACAATATTGAAATCAGTAATAACTTATGAAAGATATAAAAAAATAGAAATGCCCCTTGTGCATGCTACTATAAATGTAATATAAAGCCTTTATATGAACATTAATTGTTAACTATGTGTCATGATTTAAATTTTCACTGTTTTCCTCTTAAGGAAAGATATTTCAGTTTTCTGAATTTTCCCCAGTTTATCATTAACTTCTGCACAATATGCTTATGAGAACACTGAAGAATATTAATAAAAACTTAAAATTAAAAGAATACAAACCAAATGCTTTATAAAATTGTAGTAGCATACAAAATTATGAAGCAATTGACTTTTAATACAAATATCTGTTGTAATGTTAAAAATTCTTCTACATCTTTCTTTAGCCAACCAAATTTAGTAGAGTTTACTAAACAAAAGGACAGTGATATTGTGTTTGAGTGGTTTCGTGTGTGTGTATGTGTGTGTGTATGTGTGTGTGTGTGTGGTGTTAGACAAAGAAAGAGAGAATGAGAGTGTGAGAGAAAGAATCCAAAAATTCAACAAGAGGACAAACTTTACTTCCAAGTCAGTGCAGTATATTAACTCACTGTGGAAGGAGTTCAGTTGATAGGGTGCTCATGAGATTTTTATACCCTTTCGGTATTTCATAAAAATCTTATGGAAGAATTTCACCTTTAATAAGCAAAATGATTGCAAGGATTCCAGCCAAATATATCTAGATTCTGAAGTACCAAGAGGCTCTAAAAGCAGATATCATGAACGTGTATGGATCTCAGAACATAATTTAAAAGTTACTTTTCCAGTATGACTGTCATATGACTTTAGAAGAAAAATGACAGGATATTATTTGATCAAGTGACCAATTGACTGGATACAAGAAACTAGGAAATTAACTTAAGGTACTGACTATAACATAGACAAAGTATAAACACATTAAATCAATCATTGTGTAGAATAATTTAGAGATGTTGTATGGCTTTCCAGGAAAATTCCTATGAAATTTGATTACCTGTAAATAAATATGTGCCTCTGATAAATCTCATCTATACTGCAGACTTAACTATAATCATACCCAAAGTCAGACATGGTTCATCCTTCCCTGATATTCAATATTAAAAATATGTAAGTGGAATTTATAATCATGCAGGTAATGAAACAGGTAGCTTATAAATCTCAGCTGTTTTCAGCTAAGAAAGCTGAGATTCTTCTTACTGTCAATCAGAGCTAATGTTATTTCAGACCTGTTTTAGTTGTTCACGATGATATTTTTGCCATAAAAGGAAAACCTCCTGATTCATCAGTTACGGTAACAACAACAGAGCTACACTGTTACATTTAGCTCTTGTGAACATATAGCTGGTGTGTGTGAAGGCGGAACATGTGCAGCACTAAATGTATTACCTGTCACAACAGTTCCTCAGACTGGATAAATTATATCCCTCAGTTGGGTACTACAAAGGTAATTCTGTTGCCGTATGTTGTGCCAAAGAGCTGCTGCTGTGACAGGATACATTAGCGATGATGTGTGTCTATGCGAGGCCCATTTTCTTCTTCCTCTACAGAAATTGCATCTCTACAAAGTTTGTGGTATTGCAGTATAAAGGCTTTGCCAGAGCTAGAAATTCCAAAGTAATAAAAACACCATTCCTAATTAGAATAGGATTCCATTGCAATCATTAAAATGAGTCAGATTTTATAAATGTACCCTAATCCTTATAACCAGTGCCTGCTGGGATTCAGAGTGGAAGAATTAATTAAATAAATAAATAAATAAATAAATAAATAAATAAAGCAAGTAAGCCATAAGTCTCAAAATTGAGAATTCACTCTTTTTTCTTTACACTTTAAAACTATACTATTTTTAAATTACACTTGTTCTGCTGTGAACTGCTTTCTGAAGACAGGAGAAAATGCAATAACTAAATAATTATTTATTACCATCAAGCCACAGGATATGGTTATAAATCACAAGGCCACTGAGGCATATCACAGAAGTCCTTCTTGCCTCAATAAGTGAAATAAATAAATAAATAAATAAATAAATAAATACATAAATACATACATAAATACATAAATAAATAAATGTAATAATACAACCTTTGTGTGTTCTGGAGAAAGCCAACATAGCAAACATTTATCATAGGAAGAAGGAGTAGCAAGTAAGGATATCTCCAAATACACTTAGATGAATAAAAAAAAAAAACACATTAAAAAATGGCAATTTCAATTCACAAAATCCAGTCTTTGAACCCTGTCAAGGGACCAGATTCAAGTCATAACTGTGCCCTTGTTAATTATAGCAGCCCAATGCTTCATAATGTCTCCAGAGATAGGCTTGACCTAAATTATAAAAAAGTGTAAAATGAATAGGATATTAATAATCTTTGGGGTAGACTTAAATTACCTTATTTCTTCATAAAAACTAAACACGGGCTTATTAAGTCAGCGCAATAAACCTGGTGGACTTATGTTGGTGATAGCTTTTCTAACCTTGGCATTAGCTAAACTGACCAGTGTTCCTGCTCAATGTGACAATTATTTCTAATTATATGACTAAAAGAACATTATACATAAACCTTCTGCATTGTGCTACTGATCCAAAGAGGGAAAAAGAGAACATAGGGGATCCAGTTCCTGCTATTCTAACACTTTAATTCATATCCTCCTCTTTGTTGCATGTCCAAAATGAGATGTTACAATGCAACATCTTTCTGAAGTTGGAGCTTAACATGAACCTTTGAAAAAGCTGGATATGTTTGGACTCCTCTAATCAAAAAGCACCTTTTAATATGTAGCCAGATGAAGAACATAATCAACTCCATCTCCTACAGTTAGAATATGTTCATTGTCTACTTTATTGTTATATCAAATTTTAAATTGTGTCACCTCACAATGGTAGGCAAAATGTTATTGAAACAAAGACATAACCCTGTTGTTGGGTGCCTTATTAGAAGGAATGGAATAGTAACAAAGTATTTATCCAAGGAGCTGCTATATACCATTAAAATCTGTTGTACAGCGTTTCTACCATCTGTGTCATGTAGATCAACTCAAAAATTCAGAAGGAAGTTTAAATCTTTTAAAATGAAAACAACTGTTTTGGGCTTTATTTCCAAACTAAAGGATTTATTTATTTATTTATTTCTTCCACTCAGCACATGAGGAAAATACTGAGTTCCTTCTTGTTACGCTCTTAACTATGTTCTTAGAAGTGCACCAGTCATGATGAATTAGGGCCCCACCCTTTTGATTTATTTAATCTTAATTATCTCTTTAAAGGCCTTATCTCCTTATACAGTCACATTGGGGGTAGGAGCTTCAATATATGAATTTGGGGGAAGATAAAATTCATGGTTCTATTTCACCCAGAAGAGGCTGATTATAGTCATTAAAAATAAAGCATATGTAGATAAATTAACGGTACAATAAGTAAGTGAAATCAAAGCTACTGTCCCACTATTTTACATAGAAAAGTTAGTTTTATTTCTCATTAGAAATGGACCAACAGGAAAGTGATATCAGCAAGATGGTGGAGTAGGAGTTTTGACCCCTCATCTCCCACAAAAACACTGACTTTGACAATTGTGTACAGATAAGAATACCTTTGTGGGAGCCTGAAAATCCAGCAGAGATCCCAGCACTCCATTGGGGCAAAAATATTCAAGAATAGATCAAGGTAAGAAAACTGTCAATTTACCGATGTTACCCCTCTTCCATGGTGGCACAGCTGAGTGCTAAGAGAGACCCCACTGGCCCATAATTTCTCCCCTGGGGGAAAGTGAGAGCATCGAGAGTGCCCAGCTTAATGACCTGCTCAAGAGGCCCAATTCTTTCCCACCCAACCCAGAACATTTGGGGGATTGGCAGGGCTGACTAGACTTCAGGCAATTGGGAGAAGGGAAAACTGGTAGAGGCTCAACTAACGGACACAGAACTCAACAAAAGAACATGGTTTCTACTAAGCACTTGTGGAATCTACCAAGAGCCTTCATAATAAACCTTGTAGGAAACATCACCTGCAGACCACTCTGCTAACCCATGAAAGGCCCTAACATTCCACGTGCCCCTCCAAAGTGTAGCCAGAACCCTACACATGCCCCCACAAAAAGATGCACGTGCTTCTGTAGATAATGCACAAGCACACACAGACAGCTGACCCAACTATGCTAGATTGGGTGAAGGTATATAATCTTGAATACATCAGGGTATTATTTTAGGATAAATAAATGGGAGGCTTTCAGCACGAGGCCTGGTTTTGTGGGATGAAGAGAAGGCACACAATACCAAAACTTCCCCTCAACAGGAAAAAAGAGGAGTGAAATGTGCGCATCCATAGAAAGTCCTGAGAGATCCCCAGAATCCCCAGCTGGACTGATTGGTGAAGGCCTTTTCCTCGTCAAGGCAGTCAGTAACTCCTGGAAGGGATGATAATTACTTAAAGGCAAAAACAGCAACATGAAACTTCAAAAAATCATGAAAAATCAAGGAAACATGACATACTCATAATAAAAAAAAATAATTTTCCAATAACCGATACTTCTTCAAAGAAAGACATATTTTTCCACATGAAATAGACATTTTTGAATTGACTTACAAAGAACTCAAAGTAATTGTTTTAAGGAAGTTCAGTGAGCTCCAAGACATGATTCAACCAAATCAGGGAAATAATACATGGAAACAAGAAGTCCAACAAGATACAGAAATCACCAAATAAAAAACCAAACAGAAATTCTGGAGCTAAAGGATACAATAAATGAAATAGAGCATTTCAAGAGGAGACTCCATCAAGCAGAAGAAAGAATCTGTGAGCAAAAAGAGAGATCATTAGAAATCATCCAGTCAGAAGAGAAAAATAAAAGAATTAAAAAGAGTAAAGAAAACCTATAGGATTAATGGGACACCATCAAATGAATACACATTTTGGGAGTTTCAGAAGAAGAGAAAGACAAAAGGGCAGAAAACTTATTTAAAGAAACAATGGCTAAAAACTTCCCAAATCTAGAGAAAAATATAGACATCCAGGTTTGTGAGGTCCAAAAGCCTCCAAACAGGATCAACGTAAAGAAGAGTACAGTAAGATATATGTAATCAAATTATAAAAAGTCAAAGAAAAAGAAATAATTTTGAAAGCAGCAAGAGAACTATTACTCCTCATATAAAAGGGAACACCCATAAGACTATCAGCATATTTCTCAGCAGAAATTTTGCCATCCAAGATAGAGTGACATGACATATTTCAAGCACTGGAAAAAAAAAATCCAACCAAGCTTACTATACCCAGAAAAGCTGTCCTTAATAAATGAACAAGAGATAAAGACTTTCCCAAACAAAAGCTGAGAGAGTTCATCACCTCTAGATCTGCCCTATAGGAAATGCTAAAAGAAATTGTTCAAGTTGAAATGAATGGATGCCAAATTATAATATGAAAACATATAAAAGTGCATAGTCAGATTTTGAATACTCTAAAGTTGATGGGAGTGCATAAATTAATTTTAATTCAAGTACAAAAATTAAAACATAAAAGTATTAAAAATAACAATAATAATTTGTTAATAGATACACAATGTTAAAAAATGTAAGTTATGACATCAAAACCAAAATACGGGGATCAGAGAGTAGAGGGGAAGAGTTTTTGTATGTGATCAAAATTAAGATGTTATTAGCTTAAAACAGACTGTTGTTATTATAAGATGTCTTATTTAATGATAACCACAAAGAAAAAATATCTAGTAATATACAAAAGAGAAATAAATCAAAGCATACAACTAAAAAAAATCATCAAATCATAAAGACAGCAAGAGATTTAGAAAGGAACAAAGGAACTATAAAACAGTCAAAAAACAATAAAATGGCAATAGTAAATCCTTACCTATCCATAATTACTTGAAATGTAAATGGACTAAATTCTCCAATCAAAATGCATAAAGTGGCTGAGTAGATTGAAAAAATACAACCAACTCTATACCATCTACAAGATACTAACTTCAGCTTTGAAGACACACACAGACTAAAAGTGAAGGGAAGCAAGAAGATATTCTATTCAAATAGTAGCTGAAAGAGAGCAGGAGTGGTTCTATTTATATCAGACAAAGACTTTAAGTCAAAATCTGTAACAAGAGATGAAGAAGATCACTATATAATTAATTCATCAAGAGGATATAACAGTTGTAAATATATATGAACCCAACATTAGAGCATCTAAATATATAAAACGAGTATAGACAGCAATATAATAATAGTAGAGGGCTTCAATACTTCACTTTCAACAATAGATAGGCAATACAGACAGAAAAATCAATGAGAGACAGTGGATTTGAACAAAACTGTAAACCTAATGGACCTAAGAGATATGTGTAACATTTTGTCCAACAGTACCAAAGTACATATATGGCTAAGATAGATCATATGTTGGACCTTCCCAAAAAAGCTTTAACAAATTTAAGAAGATTGACATTATATCAAGCATCTTTTCCAAGCACAATGATATGAAAATTAAAATAACAGGAGGAAAATTCACAAGTATGTGGATTTAAATAACACCCTCCTGAAAAATCAATGAATCAGAAAAAGAAATCAAAAGAAAACATTTTTTAAAACTCTTGAGACAAACTAAAATGGAAAAACAACATACCAAAATGTATGGGATGCTGTACAAGCAATTTTAAGAGGGAAGTTTATAGGAATAAAGGGCTACATTAAGTTGAAAGAAATATCTCAAATAAACAGCCTGACTTTATACTTCAGGGAACTAAAAAACAAAGAATTAAGCACAAAATTAGCAGAATGAATGAAATAATAAAGATTAGAGCAGAAATACATAAAATAGAGACTAGAAGAACAACAGAAAATGTCAACAAAAGCATGTTGGCTTTTTGAAAAGATACCAAAAATGACAAACCTTTATTTGGACTAACCAAGAAAAAAGAAGGCCTGAATAAATAAAATTGCAGATGAAAGAGGAGAAATTACAACTGATATTGAAGAAATACAAAGGATCACAAAATACTATTATGAACAACTATATGTCAACAAATTGGGTAACCTAGAAGAAATGGATAAATTTCTAGAAATATGCAATCCAACCTGCCAAAACTGAATCATGAAGGAATAGAAAATCTGAAAAGACCAATAACAAGCAAGGAGATTGAATCAGTAATCCAAAATCTCCCAACAAAAATCAAGCTCAGGACCAGATGGCTTCACTGGTAAGTTCTACCAAACATTTAAAGATAAGTTAATACCAATCCTTCTCAAACGCTTCCAAAATAAATTGAAGAAAAGGGAACACTTCCAAACTCATTTTACAAGGCCAACATTACCCTAATACCAAAGACAGACAAAAACTCTACAAGAAAATCATAGGCTAACATCCCTGATAAACACAGATGCAAAAATCCTCAACAAAATACCGTCCGAGCCAACCAGATTCAACAGCACATCATTATATCAACAGAAAGATTATATAATGTAAACAAGTTAGATTTATTCCCAGGAGGCAAGAATGGTTTACCATTAGGAAATCAATGTGATACACCAAATTAACAGGGGAAAAAGGATAAAAATCTTATCATCTCACTAGATGCAGAAAAAGCATTGAACAAAATTCGACATAATTTCATGATAAAAACTGTCAATAAATTAGCAATAGAAAAAATGCATGTCAACATAATAAAGGCCAGATATAGCAAGTCCACAGTTAACTTTATATTCAACAGTAAGAAGCTTGAAATCATTTTCTTTAAGATCAGTAGCAAGACAAAGAGGCCCACTCTCACCAGTTCTATTTAACATAATACTGGAAGTCATAGCCAGAATAATTAGGAAAGAAAAAGAAATAAAAGGCATCCATATTGGAGGGAAAAAATAAAATTGTCTCTTTGCAGATGACACCATCTTATACACAGAAAATACTAGACTCCACTAAAAATCTATTAGAATTAATAAATTCAGTAAAGTTGCAAGATACGAAATCAACATGAAAATCAGTTGCATTTTTATACACTAAGAACAAACTATCAAAGAAAAAAAGAGAGAAAGCAACTCCATTTAAAATAGCATCAAAAATGATACAATACTTAAGAATAAATTTAACCAAGGAAGTGAAAGATTTGTAAACTGAATAAGACATTGATGAAAGAAATTGAAGAAGACACAAATAAATGGTATGATATTCCATGTTCATGGATTGAAAGAATTAATGTTTTTTTAAACACTAAATAAAATACTACCCAAAGTGATCTACATATTCAGTGTAATCTCTATTAACATTCCGATGCTTTTTCTCACATAAATAGAATAAATAATCTTAAAAATTTTATGGAACCACAAAATACTCAAAGAAATTTTGAGAAATAAGAACAAAGCTATAGACATCATATTTCCTTATTTCAAACATATTACAAAGCTCTATTAATCAAAATAATATGGTACTGGCATAAAAACAGACACATAGACCAATGACATAGAATAATAGAGAGTGCAGAAGCAAACCCACATATATTCAGTCAACTATTCTTTGACAAGGGTGCCAAGAACATGCAATGGGGAAAGGGTAGTCTCCTCAATAAATGCTATGTGGAAAACTTATATTCATGGATAAAAGAGTAAAATTGGAATCATATCTTACATTATATACACAGAAAAATTATTTTGAAATACTAGTTTAGACCTGAAACCATAAAGCACTTAGAAAAAAAATATAGGGTAAAAGCTCTTTGAAAAGCTATATGCACCCCTATGTTCACAGCAGTGCTATTTACAATAGCCAAGATACGGAAGCAACTGAAATGCCCATCAATAGATGATCGGATAAAGAAGATGTGACATCTATATCTATATGTCAATTATATATCTATCTCTATCTCTATCTCTATTTATCGATATCTACATCTATCTCTATAATGGAATATTATTCAGCAATAAAAAGTAATGAAATCTTACTATTTGCAACAACATGGATGGACTTAAAGAGTGTTATGCTAACTGAAATAACTCAGACAAAGAAAGAAATACCATATGATCTCACTTATACGTGGAATCTAAAGAACAAAAAATAAACTGACAAACATACAAAACAAAAAACACAAAAAAAACACACAAGAAACAGACTCAGATACAGAGAACAAACTGATGATTAGAGATGGGAGGGGGTTGAGGGGCTGGGTAAATAAGGTGAAGGCATTAAGACATGCAAATTGATAGTCTCAAAATAGTCACAGGGATGCCAAGTACAGTACAGGAAATGCAGCCAATAATATTGCAATAACTATGTATAGTGAGAGATGGGTACTAGACTTATTGGGGGATCACTTCATAAATTATATAAATGTCTACTCACTATGCTGTACATCTGAAACTAATATAAAATAATTTTGAATGTCAATTATACAAGTAATTGAAAAAAAAGGGAAAAAAAGTTCTTTAACATTGGTCGTGGCAATGACCTTTTGGTTACAACAACTAAAATGCAGGCAACAAAGGCAAAATTTGAGGCGAATCTATTTCAAAGTAATTTTTGTGTATTTTGATCTTTACCTGGGCTGGCAATATGTGGTATGATACTCTCTCGTGATGTTGGTAGGGGCTGCAAGATGATTTGCCCAACTGTGGGCAAATGTAAGTGTTCTGAACATGTTTAAAGTAGGCTTGTCTAAGCTATGATGTTCAGTAGGTTAGATGTATTAAATGCATTTTGGACTTACAGTATTTTCAACTTATGGTGGGTTTATCAGTATATAATCCCATTGTAAATTGAAGAATATATATAAGGTCTGACAATTAAGTTTGCAAATTTATTGCAACAATGTTGCTAACCTGTTTTGATATCAGAGGGATTATTCATTATGAATTTATACCAGCTGGACAGTTAACCAAGTTTACTATTTGGAAGTGCTGACAAGGCTGTATGAAAAAGTTAGACGACCTGAACTTCTCACCAAAAATTCATGGCTCTTGCATCACGACAATGCACCAGCTCACATGGCACTGTCTGTGAGGGAGTTTTTAGCCAACAAACAAATAACTGTATTGAACACCCTCCCTACTCACCTGATCTGGCCCCCAATGACTTCTTTCTTTACCCAAAGATGAAATATTGAAAGGAAGATATTTTGATGACATTCAGGACATCAAGTGTAGTATGATGAGAGCTCTGATGGCCATTCCAAAAAAAGAGTTCCAAAATTGCTTTGAAGGGTGGACTAGGCGCTGGCATCGGTGCATAGCTTCCCAAGGGGAGTACTTCGAAGGTGACCATAGTGATATTCAGCAACGAGATATGCAACACTTTTTCTAGGATGAGTTCACCAACTTAATTGTCTGACCTCGTATATAGTATCTTAATTTAAACAAATAAACAGGGAATAAGCTGAGCCATGATGAAAATTAAGGGCTAGATGTTTACAATTTTCCTTCACTAATTTTTCAGTGGAATTAAGTCACTTCAGTAACTTACCTATCTTCATACAATTGTGCCTATCTTCTTACTTCAATTTTTTAATAAATAAATAAATAAATACATAGCAACATGATTACAACATATTGTTAGGAGTTGTCAGACCAACTACTGGGTCAGAAGGAATCCAGATGAACAAAAGCAGTTATACTTATGTAGTTACCTTAGGTGGAAACTATCAAATTTTCTAGTTCCCTAGATCCATGCTTTACAAACTTCATTGAACCTGAATTCCATAAGTTGTTTTGAGAAAGTGCTACGAATAAATGTTTATGGATTTATTCTTAAATATTACACATGCGCATATATACCCTATATACACTATGAGGTGTAGACAAAAATATAAATTAATTATGATTATATAAATGGTGAGCACGAATAGTTCTAATATTTTATTATGCCACAATACATCTTTCTGTGTACCCTATGATGTTCATACATATGAACTGAAAAAATTATTGGAAATATGTAAAATGTTCTGTGAAAAGAGAAAATTATATCAACAAAAAGTTTGGGTAAAACATTTACACTTAAATGATTAATGACCAGATAGATAGGTAGATTTCTAATTCCATCAAACCTACATATGTGACTTTAATTCGAGGGTAAATTCTTAGCCATTTTATCATATGAAATGTCAATTCCTTTAAATTCTAGAAGATGAGTTCTTGACATTTCTAACTGTCTTTGTTGGGCCAAATATCTTCCCTGGTTGCTCCCTTAAAGATTAATTCTCCAAACTGATTTTGTTTCTTTAAAAAACACAGAAAATTTCTTGAGCTCAAAAGCTTCAAAACATTTTAAACAATCCAAAATATCTTTCTCAACATCAGGAAAAAAACAAAACAACAACAACAAAAAACTTTGTTCTAACTCTGACTGCTCTTGAACTTTCAGGACAGTTTATTGTTTCTGACACACCTATTTCAAAATTTTGACAGGAATAGGAAAGTACTTTTAGAGACTTTAAAGGATCATATACGAGAATGCAACCAGGCACATTTTACCTGAGTATTGCTGAAATAAACAAAGAGTGAATTTGGATCAAGGCCTTTAAATCTGAGATGAATTAATTCAATCTCCACTGATATTAGAAAAAGTAATGCTTGTATGAAGAAATGTCTGTTATATATACTCATATATTTCTGTTCTTAATATGTGATTTATTTATATATTAATTTCCTTAGATTTCTAGAATTTATTTCTAATATTTTAATTCCACAAACAAGCAAGAAAATAAATGTATCCTTAACCAGTATTCAAATATTTTTGATATCTGTTCACTGATTAATTAACTCATTGCCACAAGAAAATCCTGAATAGCCAATGCAACCTTAAGTGAGAAAAAAGAAAAAAGCTGGAGGCATCATTCTCCCTGATTTCAAACTGTATTAAAAAGCTATACTAATTAAAACAGTGTAGTATTGGCATAAAAATAGACACAAAGTTCAGTGGAACAGAATAGGGAGTCAAGAAATAAACCCATGTGTATATGGTCAATGAATTTACAATGTAAAACAGCCAAGAATGTAAAATGGGGAAAAGACAGTGTCTTCAATAAATGGTGTTGGGAAAACTGGACAGCCACATGCAAAAGAATGAAACTTGACCATATCTTACACCATATACAAAAATTAACTCAAAATGGAATAAAGACTTGAATGTAAGATCTGAAATCATGAAACGCCTAGAAAAAAACCTGGTTGGTAAGCTCCTGCCCTAGGTCTTAGCAATATTTATTTTTTAAATAAAAAACAAAAGCATAGGTGTCAAAAGCAAAATAAGCAGGACTCCATCAACTAAAAAGTTTCTGCAAAGCAAAGGAAACCATCAACAAAATGAAAAGGCAATCTACTGAATGGGAGAAAAGGTTTGCAAATCATATATCTGATAGTGGACTAACACTGTATGTATTACTAGGGGTGCCAAAAAAATGTTCACCTTTTAAGAAATGTTATCTATGTGTTAGTTTTCAAAGTTGAATTGAATTACAAAGCAATATGTAGTATGACGTTCACTCAAAAGATGGTATTAATCAAATGAATGCTAGTGACATTCATTGTATTATAATTTTAATACAGTTTTTTCCTTTCTTAAAATGTGTATACTTTTTTTGACATCCTCTGTATGTATAGTATACATATATATACATATACATATACACATATATGTACATATACATATATACATATATACGTGTATATATATATATACACATACGTATATATGTGTATATATATATACGGCCCATATATATATATATATACGTATATATATATATATATATATGTATCAAACAATTCAATAGCACAACCTGATTAAAAAGTGGGCAGATGATCTGAATAGATTCTTTTTTTCCAAAGAGGACATACAGAGGGCCAACAGGTACATGAAAAGATGCTCAACATCATTAATCATCAGTGAAATGCAAATCAAAACCACAATAAGATATCACTTCATAACTATCAGAATGGCTATTATCATAAAGATAAAACATAGCAAGTGTTGTGGAGAATGTGGAGACAAGAGAACCTTTGTGCACTGCTGGTGGGGCTGCAAATTGGTGCAGTCACTATGGAAAACAATACGGAGATTCTTTAAAAAATTAAAACTAGAAATCATAGGACCCAGTAGTTCCACTTGTGGGTATTCATCCAAAGGAAACAGAAAGACTAACTGAAAAAGATACGTACCTGCATGCTCATTGCAGCATTATTTATAATAGCCAAGATATGGAAACAACCTAAATGCCCATCAATTGATAAATGTATAAGGAAATTGTGTTACATATATAGCAATATTACTAAGCCATAAAGGGCAAGGAAACCTTGTCATTTGCAACAACATTGACGAACCTTGAGGGCATCATGCTAAGTGAAATAAGTCAGACAGAGATAGACAAATTACCCTATGATCTCTCTGATCTGTGTAATCTAAAACAAACAAACAAAAAAAAACAAACTCAAAGATAAGGAGAACAGATTGGTGATTTCCAAAGGCAGGGCTTGGGGGAGCAGGTGGGGGTGAGAAGAAATAGATGAAGGTCAAAATGTAAAAAAAGAAAAAGAAATAAAACTTTTTAGCCATTCTTGTACTTCATGAACATTGCTACTTGAGGCAGCCAGAGTAATTTTTCCCTCAACCCCTGTCCAACACTCTCTCCCACAAACACATCTTATGGTACCTATTCAATAATTTTAGTTCCCAGGAAACATCTAAACATGCCAGAACGCATCAGATGGAACTGAAGTCTAGGGCAAGAAATCAAGGACAACTGGCAATGGTATATTGAGCCCTAGGAACAGTCACCCTCGCTTGTAAAATAACGTAGTCAGGAATGAAAACCATAAACTCTAGTAGCAGTGCCTGGTAGAGACAGTAGCTTTGGATTCTTCTGTGCCTGTTTGTTTAATCCAGTATGCTCCAGAGAATATAGAAGTGCACGTTAGAGAAAATCTCATTTTACTACATCACAGATTGGGTGTGTTAGTCCAGGTGCTCTGAGAATCCGAACCAAAATGCTATATACGTACAATAAGTTTAATAGGGGAAATGCCTGGGAAAGAAAAAAGGGTGGGACCTGAGGGAGGCTGGGAATGTTGTCAAACTGGGGTACAGTGATTCAAGGCATGACCTGGAGTGAAGTAGCAAGGGAAGGAAGGAAGGAAGCTTATGTAAAAGTGTCTTAGACTGCTACAAGTTCTAAGGAAAGATCAGAAAAATGAACAGGGAGTCCTAGAGCCAAACTTGCCTATCAGAAGAGTCTTCTATTAAGCAGAAACAAGACAACCTTAATATCTCAATTGAGTTCAGTCTTTGCTGGGAGTGGTTCATGGAAAGCATGGCCTCACTGCAAACACAACAGTGGATTTCAGCGCAGAAGCTGGGACCCTTGGTCAATTACAGTTCTTACATGAGGAGCAGTGTGGCTGCCACACATGGAATGGGTTTGGGGGGAGTACTTAGCCTCCTTTTGTAGACTTGAGGAGGAGACATGAACACTGAGACAGAAAATGCCACACATATATTTCACATATAAATATCCCATTGAATTTTTTTAGTTAAAACAATGAAAATCTTGATAATTTTCTATTATTTGCATATTATGATTTCTACAAGATTATTCTCCTGCTGGAGAATAACTCCCCTTTGCCATGCACTGTTCAGATAGCTAGCTTCATTCATTTATGAAGATTAAGATAACCTATTATGGGTCGAAATAATCCTGTCAATTGAATTTAGATGTCCCATGAGCCTTCTTCCTCATTCCAGTTTTAATCATTATATAGTATATTACATATATCATCATATATATTATATATGCATATATATATTCATATACAGAGCGAATATATATATATATATATATATATATATATATATATATATATATATATATATATATATATCTCCCCTCTATCTCAAACCCCTATATTTGTCTTTTCCATGCAATTTCCTTTGCTCCTAAAGGGAAATATCTTATATTTGGAAGTGAAGTACTGAACACCTTATCCTCTGCCTCTATCACTTAAATGACTCGAATGTCAAAAAACCAAAATGTTTAATAAGAGAGATTATTTATGTTCCCACTTCATCTTAGTGCTCTGACCCTCTTGAATTATGTATACTGCTAATTATCAAAAGAGAATATAGGGAAACAATTTGAAAAATACTTTTGACTAATATAAAGCAAGTATAAACTGGTTTCCTAGAGTGACATTGTGAGTACCATAAGATGATTTGGAATATTGTAATGGAGAACAAAATTTCACAATCATGCATTCTTTTCTCTAAGATCGCCAAAGGCTAACCTTGGCATTATGAATTATTTGTAATAAAAGATTCTTTGGACAGTTTCTTGAGAACAAAATTTAGTTTCCAGTATGTGTCACTGAAGCAATAATTCACTAGATGACAAATATACAACAGAAGAGTTGGTAGAGGAAAGATGATTTAAGGAAAGTGGAATAAAAAGCAACAGTTTTACGATATTCAAAAAGTAAATATTTGTTGAAGATCATTTATTTTATATAAAATAATAGCTCCCCTCAAAGTTAATCCCTTTCACAAAGTGTTGATGGAATAACATGTAATATAGTCAGTATTTCGCTCTTCTGACAGTCTCTTAACACCTTCCTGCATTTGAGGGAGGGTCTAGCTGTAAGTCTAAGGAAACTCTCCTGAGATGATATACATCTGCCCTCTGATTTGCTACATCTGAGATACACAGAAACACACACACACACACACACACACACACACACACACACAAACAGAGGGTGCCAAAATAATGTACACACATTTGAAGAAAGGAGAAAATTGTATTAAAATTGTAATACAATGAATGACACTAGCATTCATTTGATTAACACCATCTTTTGAGCAAATGTTATACTACACATTGCTACTGTAATTCAATTCAACTTCGAAAACTAATACATAGATAACACGTCTTAAAACATGCACATTTTTTGGCACCCCCAGTATATATATAAATTGTTGTAGATTTAACAATAGGAGATAAAGTGGCAAAAGTTAAGCACGGTGAAGACAGACATGACAAAGGCATATATATTAAATTTCTCTTCACTGATAACTTTATCTTTTATTTATCTACTATGATATTTTTAGACATTACTGTGTTCTCCAATTTTCTCTATTTCTGCAAACTATATCTATCATGTATTTCCTACAGGAAAATATGAGTGAAAAATTCATTGTGAGGTTATGGCTTTATTTCTTGAATATCTACCAAAAGCCTTCCTAGAATATATTTTCATAGATCTGACATTGACCAGAGCATTCTTTTCAACATTAAAGACTCTATCGAGATCTTTGAGTTCTGGTCAAGATGGCATAGTAGGTAAGTGCTGTGCTCGCCATATCTTACAACCACATCAAAATTACAACTAAACTACAAAACAACCATCATTGAGAATCAATGAAATCTTGCTGAACAAAAGCCATACAGCTAAGGACATACAGAAGAAGCAACCTTGAGACTGGTAGGAGGGTCAGAGACTAGGAACTGCTCGGTCACACACACAAGTGTGACCATTAAAATTTGGGAGGAATATCTCAGCTTCAGAGGTTCCTCCTCCACCCCTGGTGGAGGATCCAAGAGTACCAGCCTCTCCCCAGCCCAGGGTTCCAGTGCTGGGGAAAGAAGCCCCCATAATTTCTCGCTGTGAAAACCAACAGAAATTGTGATTGAGTGAGACAGAGGGCAGCTGAAGTCCCAGGCGCTCCTCTTAAAGGGACTGAGCATGGACTTACTCACTGACGGAGTCATTGGCTCTGAGTTCCAGCTCTGGGGCAGCATCTGGAGAGGCAACAGGGATATATGGGCAGGGGTTACATGGGGAAGACTGAGTTGTCTGGCTTCGGGACAGGGGCTGGAGGGGCAGCTTTCTTCCAGATGGAGGAGCTGGCAGAGGCCACTGTGTCTTCATTGAGTCCTTCCCCTTCTTGGTGTGCAGACACAGGCAACAGCACGTTTGCCACACCCTGCTGATTTGAGATGATGCCCCACTTAACCTTCAGGCACAACCGAACCACTTCCAGTGGCTTTTTTTTATACAAACCACCTGCTTTGGCTCATGTTGCAGACTTTCCTAAGGTCTCTAAAAGGTTTGCAGACCTAGACAAGTAGCATCTGGCATGAGCATGTCCCATACCTCTGGCTGAGCAGCCTTAAGCCTGGCACTAGCAGCAGCCATTCTTGGTTACCAGCTTGGACTCTCAAGGGACTTCCAAGCACAGCATGGGTGGTGGCCATCTGCAAATTTCTTTGTGGCTCCTGCCCAGTAAACCTGGGTGGGGCACAGGTTTCAGATGAACTTGGCCTGCAATAGGTCCCCGCCGAGGTGGCCCTGGAGCCAGCACTCCCAGTGGCCAGCTTCGAAATGAGATGGAGAATCACCCAGCCACCTCCCAGGATGACACGCCCAAAGGACTGATTGAACAGGCATCAGAGCCCTCTGGAGGCAGATCTTGCTCTATAGGGTCAGCCCCTGCACTACAACTCTTCCACTGTAGTCATGGCCAATCCCTACAACAAATGAACCTGATGGTCAATGTCTCCCACTGACTTGCAAACAACAACCAAGGTTCAACTATAACAGGAGGACACAAACAACACACACAAGGGACACACCTGGAGTGACCAGCTCAGGTAACCGGGAAGACTGCATCACTGAGCCCCACAGCACACCTACTACATACAGTCACTCTACTAAGACTGGGTGACATAGCAGCCCTACCTAATACCATGAGACAAACACCAGGAGGCAGCCAAAATGGGGAGACAAAGAAACATGTCCCAAATAAAAGAAGAGAACAAAGCTCCAGAAAAAGAACTAAACAAAATGGAGACAAGTAATCTATTAGACACAGAGTTCCAAACACTGGTTACAATGGTGCTCAACGATCTCAGGGAGATCTTCAACAAAGAGATAGGAAACATATAAATGGGGATAGAAAACACAAAAAAGAACTGGTCAGAAATAAAGAATACAATAACAGAAATGAAGAATACATTACAGGGAATCAACAGTAAATTAGATAAAGCAGAGGATCGAATTGGCCACTTAGAAGATAAGGTAGCAGAAATCACCCAATCAGAACAGCAAAAACAAAAAAGAATCCAAAAAAATGAGGAGAGTTGAAGGGGCCCCTGAGACAACGTCAAGCATCCCAACATTTGCTTTATAGGGGTACCAGAAGGAGAAGAGAGAGAGAGCAAGGAATTGAAAACCTACTTGAAGAAACCTACTTACAGAAAACTTCCTTAACCTGGTGAAGGACATAGACATACAAGCCCAGAAAGAGCAGAGGGTCCCAAACAAGATGAACCCAAGGAGGCCAACACCAAGACACATCATAATTAAAATACCAAAGGTTAAATACAAAGAGAGAATCTTAAAAGCAGCAAGAGAAAAGCAGTTAGTTAAAAGGGAGCTTCCATAAGACTATCAGCTGATTTCTCAACAGAAAAATAAATAAATAAAAATAAAAGAGTAAGACTCTAGATCTTATTTTGTTTTCAGAATACAAAGTGTAAACTTATCTTTCTGAGTAATATTTCCTTATCTAAGTGCATAGAGATGGATGTGTCAAATTCAGATGATTTATTCTTTTAAAATGAAATATGTAATACAGACAAAAATAGTTAAATTGCACATACTTTTCCTGTAGACATATATTCACATGAAAAGTCAATACATTGTAAGAATGTTGCTTGTTGGAACATAGACTCTGAACAAGACAAGTTAGATTGAGGTATGACCCAGAAGTGATGTGTAGATAGGCAGAGCTTGTTCTGACATTTTACCCACTCTGATGGATTCAACACTTTGACACATCACCAAAGTAGATCCAACTTCCCATTATATAACAAGACATCAATATTTTTAAGAACATTTTGTGAGGAGAGAGTTTTTAAAAAGTTTATATCATAAACACAATATCAAAGATTTACAAAATCCCCTTAAAAAATCTCTTTTCTTTTCTCCCCAAATTAAGGATCCTCATTTTTCCTCTTCCTTTTTCCTTCAGTTAGCCTCTAAAATGCCAGTTTACATTTTAAAGTAATTTTGCTCCTAGTTTCATCTACCATACTCAGTAAAACAAAACTTGAGTCCTACAGCTAGATTTTCAATTGTTTCTCAACTATGCCTCTTGGGATTTCTAAGTTCATCCAGCCACAAAGGACTCAAATATGTAATGTTATTAGGCAAAAATTTCCTGATTTATATATCTCCACAACTCTCCATGCCAATTAAAAGAAAAGTACTCAGATTTATTACTAGCCGCAAGTCCTTCTTTGGAACACATTTTGATAGACACTGCCCACATTAGTCTCTGCACCTTTTTTTTTCTTTGACTCCATCTTCATATTAACTGAAATTCATCTTCTATAGGTGTGTTAATACAGATAGAAAAATGTGGCTGATATTTATTTTCAGATGTTGGGAAGTGCTTTATAGGCCTTATACACACAGATGTATTTCATTCTCACAACAACCCCATGAGCACTATTATTACTATTTATATATGGGTAAAATAAGGAACAGAGACGATAATTAACTTGGTCAAGGGCACACGGCTATTAAATAATCTTTTTGAAAGTTATAATCTGGACAGTCTAATTTCGGAGCTCAGACTCCTAAATAGCAGTTATATCTTCTCTTCTAATCCTGTGGAACAATGTTGTAGAAAATCAAACTAATTATTCAGATGAGCAGGGTTTTGTTTGCCCTTCATTCTATGTATTTGAACACAATATGTTATCACTTTGTGTACAGTATTATATATGCTAAATGTGTACGTGACATAGGACGCTTCTGGTGCAATTTATGTTGATATAATTCCCTCTTAAGTATAACAATCGTTACTAGGTACTGAGAGTTTATGCATTCCCACTTTATAACAAAATCAAATGGGATTGTAAGTTCTAGTTGACAAGGGACGTTTTCCCTTAGTCTTTCTACATTTTTCTTCCTCAAGGATAAGTATCTGCTTCCACATTTTGTATCTAACAATATTCTCCTCTACTCTAGCCTGAGAGGCTATAGTTTAAGATTCGCTATTTTTCTGAGAGAGAATGTAATTTACAAAAGTTTTCTTCATCTTTAAATTTACTACTAGTTATGGTGATATTATCTCAGGATGCATTTCCAACATACATTTTTATGGAAAACACATTTTTAAATACTATAAGCCGAACACATATTTACAAAACATAGGACATTAAAGTACACAAACTTGTCCAGGTCAACCTTGCCCGGCAGACCTAGGCTCTGAGAGAACAGAGTGCATGACTCTGCTTTATCATTAGTGTTGATGCAATATGGAAATAATTCTTTCAAATTTGTTTGGCAATAATGCTATTTAAATGTAACTGTTTTAGTAACATATGGGATATAACTGTATACCTTAAGATACCTGTACAAAATGCATTTCTTTTACAACCACTGGCAATTTAATTTTTTCTGTTTTAAATAATTGTTTTAATGAAGGGAATAAAACGGTACACACATAATAGGAGTTTATTTGCTCTATTGTAATATTATACAAGGTGCAAATGAAAGAACAAAATGTCTAAACCACGATTTTAAAAATGTCATCTTGGTTCTATTTAATTATAAGTATGCAATTTTAAAACTTAACCACCTACTGTGAATAAGAATATTTTCAATTAACTTTTCACGAAAGAAAATGTTTCACTCAAGAACAAATAAAGCACATGTTTCTAAGACTAATTTATTTGATTATATGTGTGTGCTTTTCCAAGATGAAATACATTTGTGTTAATTAACATGAAAAATTACAAATACAGGCAGTTCCCAATTTATCTAAATATTTTAAATATGAACAGACGTTAGGAAGATAGCTATCAAATAATTACTTTAAAATATGAACTGAAGTATTAAGTAGGAAAAGTAAAAGGTACTATATGATCCTATTATAAAAGTCTACAATAATTACATATCAGTAGCCTGAGACGTTTATATGTCTGAGAGCTTTATTTTAGAATCAGAAGCTGAAGGAGTTTCTTTTGCAGGTAATAGACCTGGGAAGAATGGTATTAATTATATTTCGGAATATGAGGAATATGTAACTTTGTATGCATTAGGATACATCACCCAACTCTTCCCCCTGCCCAGGTATGCCATAGACGATGGAGACGGCAGAGCCTCAGCACAATATTGGAACCAGGATATATTAAGTAGAAATTTGTCCAACCAATTCATTTTATTAATGATGGAAAAACCTGAGATTAATTGTGGCTTTCCAAAGGTCATATAGACTTGCAAGACGATGATTATAAAATAAGAAACGTTAGAGCAAAATATGATCCCCTTAAAACAACAAAAATTCTCATGAGTTTGGGCTACAGGCTAAGGCCTTTAGCTTTAAGATAAGATTTGTACAACACCTGGATTCAGGACTGTTAAACAGTCTTGGCAGTTGTGTTAGACAAAATATAGACCAGAAACTATTTAGAAAATAAATCAGAACACAAAAGTACATTTGGTCAAACATTTCCTAAAGTCATAACTATAATTACTCAAATAGTGGATAAAACAGATGCTGTTATTTGTTAAGTAGATACGATATCCAGAGAATTGTTTACATATTTCATTCCACATGAATGTTTTATCATAATATAGATACAACAACCAAATAGTAAATGGCCGGTATGATTTTAAAATACTATAGCTTCTATATAAAATAAAGTGAGATGCATGTTTTGTCAACAAATGTTTATTGGATATTATAGTAACTACATTAAATATATTAAACCTTATGAAGTAGCCAATAATTGATATCCTTCAAGTTATAATAATAGCAATTTCATATGACTTAACATAAGACATGAGCAAATTTTCATAGAATAGTTGCAATTTTTATCCAAATAACCATTTCCACTTTCTACCACTTTTCCAAGTTGCATATAGATATAACTGGTTATTTCTGCAGGATAAAACTTGAAAAAGCTTTGTTTGCCCCATAGTAATTACAGTGTGTGTGTGCATGTTTGCATGTGCGGCAGCTACCATGTTTTCCAAAGGGATTCTATATTGAAAATATTCTGAGATGGTATGACTGGCAACCAATCTCTGAATTTGTTTGCAAGAGTACGTTGTTATTTCACTCACTTGAAATGATACTACTATATAGGGAAAAAAAAATTGCTAGCTTGAAATGCTGACTGGAAAACAAATATAGAATTGTCTATATTTGAAATCTGGGTATGGTAGGAACTGAAACTTGTATTACTATAAATGTGAGTTAAGTGCAATGGCTCTAAGTACACTTTATTTTTGAATAAAGTTGTATTTACTTATGTGCCTACATTTTTTTAAATACATGCAACACAATTTAGTTGTATAAACATATATAATCTAGATAATAATGAAAGTAAAATAGCGTGATTGAGACTCCTATTTTGTACCTGATAGTAAAATGGATAACCAGAACAAAACTTTCTAAGGCTAGAAATTTCAGTTAAAACTAAGGAAACACAATTAAATGTGTAGCTACGGTTTCACGAAAGTAATGAAAAAAAAATCCTATGGTCCAAAAATAGAATCATGGAACCATAGCGATGAAATAGATTAACCTTTGTTGATGTCATGTGGGGATCTGAGTAACTAAGGGCATTGTGTTTTAATGGATACAGGGGCCATGAGACAAGGACTTAAAACTGAGACTAGGGAGATAAAACAGAGCCTTTGCATGTAGCTAGCACCTTTGAAACCCTACATCCTCAATGAAATGGTGAACTAGGAATAATACGTTTACCATTAAATACATCTTTCAGGTAAACTTTCCTGTATCTGTTTGGAGTCTAGATAAACATGCATGTGTATTGTAAATTGTTAACACTTCTTATTTTCCTGCTGCTTCAGCATCTCCACAAACAGGTTGTGACTAGGTGAACCAATGTAAAAAGACTGACCCTTGCCAAGGGTTCTCCTTCTCTCTCCCTCTCTTCTCTCTTTTCTCTCTCCCTCTCTCCCTCTCAGCACCTTACCTGCTTAGATGAGCCCACTCCTTTGGCAATCTTCCCCACGAGGCACCTTCATGGCATGCAATGAATCTGTCTCTCTAGGACATGTGAGTATAATAAACTTTGTTTTCCTGTGCCTCTCCTGTGTCCCCTGTGTGGCCACATGTGACTGACCATCTCATGGAAACATATAAAATAGTGTGGTAGGCAGAAATATAATGTGTCTCTCTGATCGCCACCCTCTGGTGTTATCCTCATTATTATGTATGTTGTTACATGGCAAAAGGGATTTTGCAAAAATTAAGGTTAATAATCAGTTAAGCTTACAATAGGGAGATTATCCTTTTGTCTAGCTAGTTGCACAAGGAGGGATCAGAGAGATTCAAGGCATGAAAGGAATGTGATGCCTGGGAGATTCTGCAATGCTGAGATGGAGGGGGCATGTGGCAAGCACCTGATAGGGGTCTCTTGTTGCTGAGAGCAGCCCCTAGCCAACAACTGGCATAACAAAGGAAACCTCAGTCCTTCTATCCTAAGAAAATAAATTCTGTCAAAAACCTGATAGAATTTATAAGCAGACATTTCTCTAAATGAGCCTCCAGATGAGGACCTAGCCCAGCCAACACTTTGACTTTAGTTCAATGAAACTCTGAGAAGAGGACCCAGTGAAAATATGCTGGATTCTTGAATCACAGTTACTATGAAACAACAAAATGTGTTGTTTTAAGTCACTAAGTTTGTGGTGATATGTTATACAGCAATATAAATCCAGTATACCTGCTTATCCAGGGCATGAGAAGAGTGAGTTATGCATTTTCCTAAAGGTAAGGTGGACACCCTAATAAATAATGTTGGGACAATGAGTTGGCTTAATACCTCTGCATACTAGGAGAAATTCCACTAGAAAAAAAATATAAATGTAACAAGAAAAAACCCATAAATGCATTACCTAAAAATAGGAGAAACTTCTTTGAAATTCTGGAGTGGAAAAGGTCTTTCTAATTATGACTCAATATATAGGAAAAAATGATTCTTAAATTCAGGTGCATAAAAACAATGAACATTTCTCCATAGTGAAAAACACCAAAGCAAAGTCAAAAGACAAATGTTATTTTGTGCAACTGTAATGTGTCTGACAATTAGCATTTTTTTATTGTAGTGTATGTTCCTGACATTAAACTTTTGATTGCCAAGGCATCCACTTGAAAGACATCCTTCCTATACTTTAATTCCTGCTCCTATATTTTAAATGAAAAATAAAGAGTGAACCAGAGAATCCCTAGGTACCTTACCCTACACTTGAATAAAGGCAGAACCCAGGTCCTCTCTCTCTCTCTCTCTCTCTCTCTCTCTCTCTCTCTCTCTCTCTCTCTCTCTCTTCTCTCTTTGTTCCCCCACCATGACCTTGCTGTGTGGTTCCAGGTGTGTTGTGTATCCTCCAGAAACTGTGAGTAATAAACCTTGTTTTTTCAAAGTTCCCTGATGGTTCTTGATAAGGTGTGCCTTGCAAAAATAAGAATTACAAGGGCCAGTCTAGTTACAACATTGGCTCCAAGAGGAAAAATCTCTGTGGAGGCATGTCACAAGTAATAGAGGCCCAGATAAGTGTGCCAAGCATTTATAGCTGATAGCATCACAATCAATAGGCTGAGATTGTCCCAAAAGAGCCACTCATACAAGTATGAGATTATTTTTCTACCATCTACCTATCTGTCTGTCTCTCTACATATCTAACATCTACTTAGCTACCTACCTACCTACTTACCTATCTTTCTAGCTATCCTTTTTATCTACATATCAGAAAAATAAACAAATAAACACAAACAACCCAATAAAAATATAGACAAAAGGCATAAGCAGCTATATAAAAAAACCTGCAATTGTCTCTTAAACATATAAAGTGGATGTGAAAGTTTACATTGCTCATAATAAAAGACAGGCAGTTTAAGAATTCATTGTAATAGCATTTTTATCTATGAGATTAGCAAAAACATACAAGCATGACAATACCTAATGTTGGTGAATCTGTAGGAAAACAGGTTCTTTCATACTTTCTTCATGGGGCGTGGGATGATATGAATTCCTAGTAGACAATTTTGAAATAACTGCCAAAATTGCAAATGTATTTATCCTTGGATCCAGCAGTCCCATTACTGAGGACACATTTTACGTGTGTGCTTATGAAATGTCTTATGAATAAGGTTATTTACTGTAATAGTATAATGGAAATATATATATATATAAAAAACAAAACTCCAATTGAATATCTGTAATATACTGGTTAAAGATTGTAGTATATCCATTCAATGCAGCTGCTTAAAAGAATAAGAAATCTTGCCACATACTAATAGAAAAAATGCAAAATATACTCTTCTGTAGCAAGATTCATGTGAGAAATGGGGGGAAACAAATTATATTTTCATTTTGCTTGACCATGCTGACAAAAATGTCTAAGGATATACAAAAAACTATCAAGGGTGGTTGTCTGTAGGAGTTAGGAAATGCTTTACATAAGGAAAAGGGGGTGCTGTAATAATAGACACTTTGCTATCTTATGCCATATCACCTCGAATCACTTCTGATTTCAGCTTGAACTCCATTGGATAGCTCTTACGCATATAGATAGAGTCCCACCTAAAGCCTGTGTCTTTCCACTGGTGACTTTCTTTTAAGCCCTGTAAGATTCCTCAGCTCAGGGTCAGAGCAGTTAATGTCCTCAGGGGCTACTGTCACTCATCCATCCAACAATATTGAAGCATATTCCACATGGTACCTCATGACTCCCAGCAGGATTGCCTACAGCAGTAACTGGTTCAATGATACACCGTTTACTATTTTATCATCCTTTCCTGAAGGATACTATCACTGCTCCCTCCTTCCTGTTTAACAGAATCAACTTTCACATCAACTGTCTGTAGTGATTGGCTTTTTTCCAGCTCTGCGTTTAAACTAATAACAATTACTTCATCAATGTATACATTTTGATATTGTTTTGATTTTTGAACCATGTGAATATAATATTTACTTTTGAAAGTCTGAAATCCAAGTGTTGGCCATACTGTGGAGCTAAGACAGTTCTTATAAATTCCTGAGGGGAAGTAAATTAGTTTTGAAAAATTTGAAAGTAACTTGGCAAATTTTAGTTGAGTGTAATATGTACATATCACTATAATTCCAGTCCCAGAGAACTCTCACATGTCCAGGAATACATATTCAACAGTATCCATATCAGCATTTTGATAATTACAAATAGCTGAAAATGATCTGAATGTGCATTAATAGAGACAGGATCAATGCATTTTGACATAGCTATAAAATTAAATTCTATTCAACAGTGTTAAGTGAATGAACTATTGATATACCGATAAATGTAGATGACTCACAAACATAATGCTGAGTTTAAAAATATATTGCAGAAAAATACACATGACATTTTACACATAAAATTTTTAAAGGATGAAAGACATGCTACTTATTGTTAAGTAAAATGAAATATTAATAAATACATGATAATACTGATCAAGTTATTGCTATTATCTCTAAGGAAGAAAGAAATTATATCTGTACTATAAACTTCAATAACATTGTAAAGTTTAATTTCTTAAACTGGGTTTGCATGCAAAGATATTATTTATGCTGCTGTTATTATGTATACCTTCTTTCATAGATTTAGACAATTTCACAATATGTTTCAAAAAGAAAAGAAAGATAACAAAACAGCATGATGCAAAATGATTACAGTAAATCACTAATTTTCCACAAATTTATTACTATGTTTTCCTTAAGTTGTTTCTTCTAACTTGCACCTTTTTAAAGGAGTGTTTTCTGGGCAGTATGCCTTTTCTGGAATACTATTAGTGAGTATTTCATGCTCTCTCATCTTCCAATTTATACTGATAGACATCACAGTGACTAAAGAGTTTGAAACTATCATTCACACATCGTTGTGCCTATTTCTGAAACCAAGTATTAGATCCAGGCCATTGTCTACCACAATGCTTTCCAAAGTGTGGGCATGTGATAACTCTGCAATGGGTAGATAATTGAAAACTTCCTATAGAGATATCCTGAAGTCATTTCTATTTGCCAGCTATTGACAGAAACAATTCTATCAAGAATTAATGTATAATAAAACAAAACTGAAAAATGTCCAGATTTTTTTTTTTTTTCTTTGTCACAATTTTTGAAATTCGTGAGCATGCTGTCTTGCTGACAATGAACCCTCAGTGAAATGTATTTCTTATTTTTTAACAATATAACAACTTTTTTAACCGACAATTATTTTCTAACAGAATGCTAAATTGCCCAGCAACAGAAATAAAACAATATCAGATGGTTATAAATTCAGAGTGTCTCGATGCTCTGCTAATTGGGATGCCCACTATAACCATTCAATATGAAGTTCCTCAGAGATGACATTAAGTGAAATAGCTTCTAAGCAGGGATGATATTCGTTTGGTGTAAAATAAAATAATAGGCTGAAAAGTATCTAGAGATACCTAGGGTGTAACCAATATATTCCTTCATATAAATAATAAACTTTTTTTTAAATTTATTGGGGTGACAACTTCTTGCATCATTCATGGAAGATTTGAATTTAAAGAAGGTGACATATTTCTGAATCTGCTACAGCTCTACTTTTTCTTGTACCAACTTTTTGTTACCCATACACACAACCCCGGAAAATGCCTTTGAATGGACAGAATACTTTAGAAATATACACTTTTTAAAACTCTTCTAATATTTTCCTTTCTGTCTCCTTTTGTATTCTACTACTACATCTCTTCACTGTTCCCCCCTTTTTTCCCCTGTGGGTTAAGGGGTGTGTGTGTGTGTGTGTGTGTGTGTGTGTATTTTATTGTAAATCTATTTCAACTGGCTAGGCTTCGCTTGTACCCTTCGTCTATCACATGTACAATTTATTCGAGGCACAAAATTTTCCCAGTACACAAAAGCAAGGGGCACCTCAGGAACTAAAGCAGAATAACTAATGCAGAGATTTCTGCTTAGACTTCAGAAAGAATTATGACATTGCAGTTTTATGCCACAGACTATATAATAAGAGAAAGATTAGAACTTCTTTCTGGACTATTCTTGGTAGTGTTAACACTATGACAGCTATGCCCTCTGTACATGCTTAGCTGAGCAGAAGTAGTTGAGGCATTACTGGCTGTTGCCATAGCAGCATGTTTAACTCACTCATACATTTTATCTTGGCAAATGATTAAAAAGAAATAGGCCAGGAATTCTGCTATACAAATGTTAATTTTTTAAATAAACCTAAGTTTGGGCAATCTGGCCACCAGGAAGTCAAAGATGTTCGAAGATGTTCGAAGATTGGTAATGACATAGATATTGGGTATATTAGACCATCTCAATTTCACTTGTTTTAGCATGTTAAATAGAAAAATACAAAAATTAAAAAGAAATGGCATAGGTCTCTTCTATTTCCGGATTGGAACTACACCAGCCATCATGTAATTTGTATGCAGCACCACTAGCATGGACTGAAAACACAAAAGCATGATGATAAAAAGAGATAAACATATCAATAATGATAACAAAATATTGTTTATAAAATATGCTGTTCATGGTCTCTGTGTAATAAATTAATTTCCTATCTTCGTCTATGGCAAGTAACCAGAATACATTACAAAGTGTTTGATAAACCAGTAGGACAAAATATGCCTTTCATAAAAAGTCAAGAATTTAGTTATTAGAGCCCTCCCTCAACCATTTATATTTCCCATCTGGTAACACCAAAAGAAAACAACTTGATTTTTAAATACAATATGAAAAAAATGATGTTTTAAAAGTTCAATCTGAAATAAAAACAAAATTAGTCTTTCTAAATGTCCCTTAAACCTATGAATCTTAGCCCTTCTGCTATTCTTTTACCCAGATAAATTGACAACAATGCACCATGACCATAGTTCATTTTGGCTCTTATTTATTCTAACCAGTGTCCAATGTTGATGACTATAAAATCCAGAGAGAACAAATTGATGGCTATGCTGGTTTTGTACAATTCATTTTGGCTACTGAACAGCTCTGAATACCTTTTGTGTGTTTGGGAAATTTCTTACTTAATAAAGCAAAACCTAAATTTCTGAGCCTTCCTGTAAAGGTAGTACCAAATAGTACCAAAACTGCATCATATTTTGCATGAATAGCCAATAATATGAAGAACCAGGCAGCAAATGGACTCAGGGAAGGCACAGATTGTGATATCTACAACCAGTTTCTAGCTTCGGAGCTTCTAGCCCTACCGTCCAAAGTCCATTCATCTCTGTAGCAACGTGGTAGCAGTAATATGTCAACTAGAACAGCTCAACAGTATCATCTGGTGGATTGTTCCTGACTGCGTAGCCTCTGAACATGCTTCTACCGCCCTCTGTGAGATGCGATGCTGTGAAGTTACATACTATCCTTTAGTAAATTAATTTCTCTCAATTGAATTATTTTGCACATTTCAGAAGTTTTTCAAATTGACTTCCAGAAAAATCGTTATCTATTTACTCTCCTTTCAGCATTGTATTAATATGAAATTGCCTGCTTCCTGGGACACTTACTAGTCCCAGGAATTGTATTTATTTTTTTAAAGTCATAGTTTGATACACGAAAAATGTACATTTCTTTGATTATTCATAAAATTGAGCAAGTGTCCCTGGGATTCTTGGTCATTTGCATTTCTTCATCATGAATTACCTGTCTATGTATGTTGATCATGAGGTATTCTTCATCTTTTTCTTGTAGATTTATAAAAGCACAACATATAACAAAGAAATCAATTTTCTGATTTGGTGTGTAAGTTGCAAATACTTCCCCAAGATTATTGTGTGTATTTTAATTTTACTGTCTTTTTTGATTCACATTTCTATCCCAGGGGCCCCTAGAGCTGCATTTCCTGCCTCTGACAGGCTCCTGCCACTTCTTCCAATACCAGCTGTAAATCGTTTCATTAACAGCTCTGGATCAGTTTCCTTTCCATATCCAATCCAATCCAGGTATTCAGCAAACATACGTGGCCCATTTGTCTTAATCTGATCTCCCTTATAGCCACTTACACAGGTATAGGCACTTGGGCTAGGTGCTAAAGTGGATTATTTCCAGTTCACCATGTCTCCAGTGACACTACGGGAAAAATAAAAAAACAAACAACAAAAAAAAACACCCTTGTGGGAGACCATGAAGGTGAGAACCAGTATTTAGTGAGTCCTGATGCTTTAGAGCTGATTGTATGGCTTATTTCCCCGAAAATAAGACCTAGCCATACAATCAGATCTAATGTGTCTTTTGGAGCAAAAATTAATATAAGACCCGGTCTTATAGTATAAATAAGACCGGGTCTTATATAATGTAATATAATATAATATAATATAATATAATATAACATAACATAATGTAATACAATAATAATATAATATATATTAACTTGACTGGGCAATGAGGGGCCCCGATATTTGGTTCCACATTACTTCTGGGTATGTCTGTGAGAGTGTTTCTGGATAAGATTAACATTTGAATCCGTAGACTGAGTGAAGTAGTTGTCTTCCCCAGTGTGGGTGGGCCTCATCTAGTAAGATAAAGGCCTGAATAGAATAAAAGGCTGAATAACAAAAAAAATTCTCTCTCTGCCTTTGAGCTGGGACATTGGTTTTATCCTACCTTCAGGTGTAGACTCAAACTAGAACTTACACCATTGGCTTTCCTGGTTCTTAAGCCTTTGGATTTTTAAATTCTTTTTATTTTTTATTTAAGTATAGTTGGTATACAATCTTATATTGGTTATATTAGTTTCAGGTGTACAATATAGTGATTTGACATTTTTAAACCATTCAATATGATCATCCCACTAATTCTAGTAATAATATGTCACCACGTAAACTTATTACAATATTATTGACTATATTCCCCTTCCCCTTTTCACCCATCCTCCACCTTTTCCCCTCAATTGACTTTTTACTTACAACTAAGAATACAAATCCTTCCAGTAAAACAAACACTTACGAAGCATTTATTATTTAATGAGTACAAGAGATTCCCTCTACCCTCAAAAAGTAACAGTGAGATTTACATAAAGGTTATGAGTAAGCAAACAAACCAGTTGAAAACAAGCAGTAAGAGGTGTGGGATGACAGATATCAATATCATCCTAGTTTGTATACCCTGGCTGATTTATCACTTATAGAATGATTTAAGACTATTCTTTTAAAACTATCATACTAGTCACATAAAAGCAATTGATCAAATATTTGATGCAATCTAGTTATGACTAACCCATAATTAAAATAATGCTCTGATTAAACGGATCAGTTGAGAGTTGGTTTGTGAATATATGATTACTTAAGCTGATCTCCCTTATAGCCACTAATACATTACATTGCTTATGTCCCATTGCTTCTATTTTTAATGGATATTTTTGAGTGATGAGAACTATTCTCTAAGTAATATTCTTCCACACATTCTCCTTAACAAACATCAAGTGGTAGCTATCACTAACAAGACATTCTGGCAGGACGTGGGATTTAAAAATAAATACTGCAAAATTCCTCGTCAGTCAAACTGCAAGTTCCACAAATAACTATCACTATCAACAATGAGGGTACCTTGGCAATCAGTTTTTTAAGGTATGTTTTTTTATCTAAATCTAATTCCCTGCTTATTTTTCTTCCCCATGCACCCATGTTTTAGAGTCACAGATGACATTCTTATAAAAAAAATTTCAAGTTATCCTGTAATAATAATAATGATGATAATTAACAATTAATGAATGCTTAGAACTTGTATGGCATGACATTTTTTATTAATGTGTGCCCTTTCCTTTAAACATTACAATGGCCCCATGAGCTGTACTATATATAGGCAAAAATAGAAGAAATGAGAAGTTAAGTAATTTGTTCTAGTTCACACAGTTTGATGGAGCCAGGATTTGAACTTGGGACTTTATTACTCTATGTCATTAATGCCTAAAAAAAGAATAATGCTAATATTTTCAAAGAGCTTATTTCACCAAGAGAATAATAGGAATTGTCTTAAAAATACTGTATTTACTTATTTAAATAAAAGGCAGATAGTTATTTTTTACATATGTAGAGTAAAAAAACAAATGGTGTCATGACAAGACCCTACCATTTAATGTTAGTTTGTTTCATAGACATAGAGAAAGAACCTAGAAAGAAAAGAAGTTCCATGTCAAATTCACAGGAAATATTCAGTGATAAGCTAGAAATAAATCCTAAATTACCCAGTACTTCAGTCCTATATAGAAAGCTATCTACCATGTGCTTTAGACAGCAGTGTTGTCTTTAATAGTAAAGCATTGCAAACTGATAAGGTAAGTATACAGAATATCAAATCAACGTAATTCAAAGCCAAGACTGCTGATTTAAAAAGTAAACCATGTTAGCAAAATGTGTTTATTTTTCCTAGCATTATTCACCAAAGCATTAAACAGCAGCGATATTCTGTCAGCAGGAAATATATCCAATACTATTACTATCATTCCAATGAAAGAGTCCTATTAGCCAGTCATTCTCACAAGCGCTTGCTTCAGAAAGAACATGCAATATACATGATTTTGTTAGTGGTCTTGAAATATTTATATTTATGCACACACAGATGTCACATACATATATTGTTCTTAGTTTTTTTGTTTGTTTTGATCTTATCTCATTATTATGGATAAAATATTTTTGGAACCTATATTAATTTACTCAGGAAACATCCTGATTTGATTTTACACAAAACAGTCTTCATCCAATGACAAACATACAAATCAGTAGAGAAACCAAAATTGCAGGTGACATATATATACAATATATTGAAGACAAAACCTTATTCAATCCTTCTCATGGACTTTCGAAACACCTATTTAATTGACTTATATTTTTGTATAAATAATTTTGTTATTATTATTTATTAATTTAAGCAGATTATTAATGAGCAACCCACTACAAAACTATCAAATATTTATGAGCATTCTCTACATACAAAGCACCATGCTAGCTGCTAGAAAGAAAAAAAAAATCATAGGAACTGTGCCCAATAACTTTTTTTCTTTGAGAGGAGACCACAATTTAGACCAGAGGTGTCCAAACTGCGGCCAGCGGGCCAACTGCGGCCCGCAATCCATTGTTTATTGGCCCACAGCAAATTCCAAAAATATATTTAGTTTACTTAAATAAACCAGGTGAGGCAATAAATACTTCACCTCGAGTGAGTGGCCCGGCTGTGTGTGTATTTTACAGCATATGGCCCTTGGTAAAAAACGTTGAAAAAAGTTTGGACACCCCTGACTTAGACCTTCCATGCTCTTATACCAACATAATTCTATTTAATTCAAATGAATAAAGGCTTCTCCATTGAGTATATTACATTGAAATACTTAAAAGAGTTAGCTGCAAAACCATAAAATTCTTTACATATTTAAAATATTTCTATTTTCAGATCTATGTATTTCTGGTAAACCTGGATTTTACAGATGAAATTATGTTAAACTTTCTTATGAGAAAGAAAACAGATACTTCATTATATTTAACAACTGGCTTATTAATTTTCAAGCACCACCTATAATGATGCAGTATCAATGAAGTGAACAAAATTCTACATCATGTAGCAATAATTCCAGACATGGCCATTAGCACTAGCTCTTTACTCATACTAATAATTGAAAAACTATAAATGAACAATTTATGGATTTTCTTTACTATGGATTGAGACATATTACAACTGGAATGTATGCAGTTGCCAAACAAGAGGAAAAGTGGTTTTAACCAAGATAACTTTATTGGAACCTTATTGATGATATACTTACCTTTTACATATGCCATTTTTAGCTTACTAAAATCTTCAGTGCAACTGAAATAGCCAGGATAGTTTGAGAGTTTGAATCTAAAACGGTATTTCTCTTTCAATTTTTAAAAATCTTTTATTAAAATATAGGTAACATTCAATATCATATTAGTTTCAGATGTATATCACAGTTATACAACATTACCCACCTGGCACTATACAGAGCTATTACTACACTGTTGATTATATTCCCTATGCTAAAGAAGTGATCATGATAATTCCAGCAACCATCTGACACTGTACCACGTTTTCACAATATTATTGACTATATTTCTTATGTTATATATTACATCACCAAGACTTATTTGTTTTATATCTGAAACTTTGAACCTCTTATTTTTTTTTTTATCTTCCCCCCACCCACATTTAACTTTTCAATTAGAGTTGACATTCAATATTATTTTATATTAATTTCAGATATACAACACAGTGGTTAGACATTTATATAATTTAGGAAGTGGCCTGACTAGTGCCTGACTAGCATTACACATAATTATTACCATATTATTGATTATATTCCCTATACTTTACATCCCCATGACTATTTTGTAACTACCAATTTGTATTTTCTCTCATTTTTTTAAATTAAAGTTTATTGGGGTGACAATTGTTAGTAAAATTACATAGATTTCAGGTGTACAATTTGCAACACATTAGTTATATATCACATTGTGTGTTCACCACCCAGAATCATTTCACTTTCCATCACCAGATATTTGATCCCCTTTACTCTCATCTACCAACCCCCTCCTCTCTTACTGTCTAGTAGCCACTAAAATACTGTCTGTGACTTTGAATTTTTGTTTCTTCATTAATTTGTGTTGTACTTTTGTTGTTTTCAGTTTTGTATACCACATATAAGGGAAATCATATGGTTCTCTACTTTTTCTGTCTGACTTATTTCTCTTAGCATTATAATCTCAAGATCTATCCACGTTGTCCCAAATGGTACTATTTCACCTTTTCTTATGGCAGAATAGTATTCCACTGTGTATATATACCACAACTTCTTTATCCAATCATGTATTGAAAGACACGTTGGTTGTTTCCATGTCTTGGCCACTGTAAATAAAGCTGCAATGAACATTGGAGCACATATGTCTTTATGGATAAATGTTTTCAGAAATTTTGGGTAGATACCCAGGAGAGGGATTGTTGGTCATAAGGTAATTCTACTGTTAATTTTTTGAGGAACCTCCACACTGCCTTCCATAACGGCTGCACCAGTCTGCATTCCCACCAATAGTGTATGAGAGTTCCTTTTTCTCCACAGACCCTCCAACACTTGTTACTATTTGTCTTGTTGATGATAGCCATCCTGACTGGGGTGAGGTGATATCTAACTGTGGTTTTTATTTTAATTTCTCTGATGATTACTGATGTTGAGCATTTTTTCATATATCTGTTGGCCACTTGTACGTCCTCTTTGGAGAAATGTCACTTCAGGTCCTCTACCATTTTTCAATTGGGCTGTTTGTTTTTTTGTTGTTGAGCTGTATGAGTTCTTTATATATTTTGGATATTAGCCCCTTATCAGGGGCAATGTTTGCAAAAATCTTCTCCCCTTCAGTTGGTTACCTCTTTATTTTGTGGATGGTTTCTTTTGCTGTGGGGAAGATTTTTAGTCTGATATAGTTCCATTAATTTAGCTCTTACTTCCCTTGCCTTTGGAGACAAATTCATAAAATGCTCTTTGAACCCTAGGTCCATAAGTTTAATACCTATGTTTTCTTCTATGCAGTTTATAGTTTCAGGTCTTATATTCAGGTCTTTGATCCATTTTGAGTTAACGTTGGTACATGGTGACAGATAGCAGTCTACTTTAATTTTTCCCAATTCTTCCAGCACCATTTATTGAAAAGGCTGTCTTTTCTCCATTGTAGTTTTTGGCTTCTTTGTCAAAAATTATCTGCCCATATTTATGTGGGTTTATTTGTGGGTTCTCAATTCTATTCCATTTGTCTGTGTGACTGCTTTCTGCCAGTGCCATACTGTTTTGATTACTGTTTCCCTGTAGTACAAGCTGAAGTCAGGGAGTGTGATATATCCAGCATTGTTCTTTTTCCTTTGGATTGCTTTGGCTATTTGGGGACTTTCGTGGTTTCATACAAATTTGATGATTTTTTGTTCTGTTTCTTTAAAAAAATGCCACTGGGATGTTGATGGGGATTGCATTAAATCTGTATATTGCTTTGGGTAATATGGCCAATTTAACTATGCTGATTCTTCCAATCCATGAGCACGGAATGTTTTTCTATTTCTTTGTGTCTTCTTCAATTTCTTTTAAAAATGTCTTGTAGTTTTCAGCATATAGGTCTTTCACATCTATGGTTAAGTTTATTCCTAGGTATTTTATTCCTTTTGCTGCAATTGCAAAAGGAATTGTTTTTTGTATTTCTTTTTCTGAGATTTCATTGTTAGTACATAGGAATGCAATGGACTTTTGTACGTTGATTTTGAAGCCAGCAATTTTATTGTATTCATTTATTGCTTCTAATAGCTTTTTGGTGGAGTCATTAGGGTTTTCTATGTATAGCATCATGTCATCTGCAAAGAGTGACAAATTAACCTCTTCATTCCCAATTTGGGTGCCTTTTATTTATTTTTCTTGCCTGATTGCTTTTGCTAGAACTTCCAATACTATGATAAAAAGCAGAGGTTATGGGGAGTAGCCCTATCCTGTTCCTGAATGTAGAGCAAAGGGCTTCAGTTTTTCATAATTAATTATGATATTAGCTAGGGTTTGTCCTATATAGCCCTTATTATGTTAAGGTATTTTCATTCTATACCTATTTTATTAAGTGTTTTAATCATAAATGGATGTTGTATCTTGTTAAACACTTTTTCTGCATTTATTAATATAATCATATGATTTTTGTGCTTTATTTTGTTTATGTGGTATATCACATTGATCGATTTGCATATGTTGAACCATCCTTGTACTCCTGGGATGAACCCAACTTGTTTGTGATGTATAATCTTTTTAATGCATTGTTGCATTTGATTTGCTATAATTTTGTTTAGGATTTTGCATCTGTATTCATCAGAGATATCGGTCTGTAAATTTCTTTTTTAGTGCTATCCTACCAGGTTTTGGTATCAGGGTAATATTTGCCTCCTAAAATGAGTCAGGGAGTATTGTCTCTTCTTCAAATTTTTGGAAGAGTTTGAGTAGGACAGGTATTAGATCCCCTTTGAATGTTTGGAAGAAAACACTAGTGAAGCCATCAGGTGCCAGACTTTTACTTTTGGGAAGGTTTCGGATAAGTGATTTAATTTCCTTACCTGTGATCATTCTATTTATATTTTCCAACTCTTCGTGATTCAGCCTAGAAAGGTTATGTTACTAAGAACTTGTAGATTTCTTCTAAATTGTTGAATTTGGTGGCATATAATCCCTCATAGTATTCTTGGATGATCCTTTGTATTTCTGTGGCATCTGTTATAACTTCTCTTTCAATTCTGATTTTGTTTATAGGTATCTTTTCTCTTTTTATCTTAGTGAGTCTAGAAAAGGGTATGTCAATTTTATTAATCTTTTCAAAGAACCAGCTCTTTGTGGCATTAGTTTTTTCTATTGTCTTTGTTCTCTGTTTCATTTAATTCTGCTCTGATTTTTATTATTTCCTTCCTTCTGCTGACTTTGCATTTCATTTGTTCTTTTTTTTTTCTATTTCTTTACGGTATAACATGACATTATTTATCTTGGATTTTTCTTGTTGCTTGAGATAAGCCTGTAGTAATATAAATGTCCCTCTTACTGCTATCGCTGCATCCCAAAAATTTTGATAGGATGTACTTTCATTGTCATTTGTTTCTATGTATTTTTTTGATCTTTCTTTTTGTTCCTTCTTTGAACCAGTCACTCTTTAAAAGTATGTTGTTTAATCTTCACTTATTTGTGGTTTTTCCCTGCTTTCTTTTTGCAGTTGATATCTAATTTCAAAGCCTTGTGATCAAAGAATACGCTTGGTATGATTTCAATCTTCTTAAATTTGCTGAGGCCAGTTTTATGTCCGAATATAGGGTCCATTCTTGAGTATGTTCCATGTACACTAGAAAAAAATGTGTAGTCTGATGTTCTAGGATGAAGTGCTCTCTAAAGACCAATTATGTCCATTTCATCTAATGTGTCATTTAGGGCTGCTATTTTTTAATTTATTTCCTGTTTTGATGTTTTATCCATAGCTGCCAATGATGTATGTATGTTCCCTACTCTAATTGTGTTTTCGTCAATTTCTCCCTTTAGTTCTGTTAGTAGTTGCTTGGTATATTTCAGTGCTTCCTGATTGGGGGCAGAAATATTGATGACTGTTACGTCTTTTTGTTGTATAGTCCCCTTTATAATTATGAAATGTTCATTTTTGTCTATTGCTATTTTTTTTATCCTGAAATCTGTTTCATCTGATATCAGTATGGATACACCTGTTTTTCCCTCGATACCATTTGCTTAGTGTCAATTTCCACCCTTTCACTTTGAGTCTATATTTGTCCTTGTAGCTGAGATGTGTCTCTTGGAGGCAGCATATGGTTGGGTTTAGATTTTTGTTCCAATCTGCTACTCTGTGCCTTTTTATTAGTGAGTTCAGTCCATTTACATTTAGAGTGATTATTGACATATGAGGATTTCCTATCATTCTATCTTTGTTTTTCTGGCAGTACTGTGTCTCCATTGTTTCTTTGCCTTTTTTGTTGCTGTCTTTTATTTCAGTGTGGTGGCATTTTATAATTTTTCCCTCTGTTTCTTCTTTTGTTATGTTATATATTTCAGTTCTGGATTGTTTTTCAGTGGTGACCATTAAGTTTATGCAAAAGAAAGTTTCATATTTAGAATATTCCATTTTCTTTAGCATTCTTATTTTCTCCATTCCCTTATGCTGGTTCAGACCTTGAGTCTCTCCCTTTTTCTGTTTTTGTTGTCACAAATTATCCCTATTTATGCTGGTGGAATAGCCGCCTTCAGTATTTCTTGTAGTGCAGGTTGTATGTTAGAAAATTCCCTCAGATTCTGTATGTCTGGAAAGGTCTTTAGTCCTCCTTCATATGTAAGGGATATCTTTGCTGGATACATTATTCTTAGCTCATAGTTTCTCTCTTTCAATAGGTTTGAATATTTGGTTCCACTCCCTCCTGGCTTGTAGAGTTTCTGCTGAGAAATCTGATGATACTCTAATGGGCTTTCCTTTGAATGTTACTATCCTCTTTTCCCTGGCTGCTTTCAGAATTCTTTCTTTGTCATTAATTTTTGACAGCTTCAATAAAATGTGCCTTGGAGAAGGCCTGTTGGAGTTGAGGTTATTAGGTGTTCTATTTGCTTCTTGGATTCTAGGATTCAGTTCTTTCCACAAGTTTGGGAAGTTTTCATCAACTATTTATTTGAATATACTCTCCATTCCCTTTCTCCCTTTCTTCTCCTTCTGGTATGCCTATTATTCTTATATTGCTCTTTCTGATGGAGTCAGAAAGTTCTTGTAGAGTTCTTTCATTTCTTTTAAGTCTCAAGTCTCTTTCTTCTGCCATCCATGTCATTTCCAGGTTTCTACCTTTGATGTCACTGATTCTTTTCTCCATCTGGTCAACTCTACTAACTAAGCTGGCTATTTCATTCTTAATTTCTTATATTGAGTTCTCAATCTCCAGAAATTCTATTTGGTTCTTTTTTAAAATTTTAATCTCTTTGGTAAAATGTTCATATTGTTCCTTGATTGTGTTTCTGAGTTCATTAAACTGCCTGTCTGTGTTTTCTTGCATCTCAGTGAGTTTTTTCAGAACTGCAATCTTGAATTCTCTGTCATTTAAGTCACATATTTCCATGTTTTAAGTTCATTTTTCTGGACATTTTTCATTTTGTTTTGGAGCTATTTGTTACCTTCGTTATTCATGGCAATTAGTGAATTATTATTTCTCTTCCTAGGCATTTACAGGAATGGTTTCTGCAACAGGTTGTTAGGAAGAAGTCTTTCCTTTGCTTTCCAGTAGGTGTTGGTAGAATGCTTTATTTTCTTTCCAACTGCAGCCTTTAGTTCTCTCTCACGCTGTAGTATTATATTTTCTCTGCACTTTTCTGGCTTTTCACACAAGGGGGGATTCCCTGGAAGATGAGTTTCTCCTCTGTCAGCAGATTACTTGGGTCTCAGTGCACCACCTCCATTGGGCGATGTGGAGAGCTTCTGAAGTTCTGAAGCTCTTCCTTCACTGGACTCAGGGCCTGTGTGTTTCAAGGGCTCTGTTTACCCTGCAGGGATCCACTCATATAGGTGGGGGTGGAGGTGGTTGCGGGGTTGGTTGTGAGAGGTGGCTGTGAGCAAAGGGGGCGATCACCACGACAGTCTGTTCTGCACCCAGGGCTCCCTCCCCTTTGCCGAACCTAGTTGGGCTGTGAGTTCCTGGTCTCAGGGCTCAGTTCTCAGCACTGCAAATATTCTGTTTTTTGATCTGACACTGCTACCCTTTGGCTTCTAGCACTGGGCAAGTGGGGGTGATGTGAGCTCTGAGAGGGTGGGGATGGGTCAGCTAGGTTCTGTGCCTAATCCTTCCATCTTCTGCTTGGCAGTGATGGCTAAACCTCCGTTTTCACCCTTCTTCCCAGTTCTGTTCCATGAGCATTGGGTTCAGCCGTATTATGTGCTGATTTCTCAGGGGGGACTGTGGGTAATAAGGGGAGCATTAGCAGTGTGAATTGTTCCCTCTGCAAAGACTGCAGTAGCTCCAAAATGCAGGGAGATTGGAGCTCTGTGCTCTGTTCTGCTTGCTGCCCCAGTGTGGTCTGAGTCTCTGCACTTTCCTCCTCTTTCCTCCCCTACTCGCACAATTTGCCCACCTTTAGATGATTTCTGTTGTTTTTCGCTTAGTCTTCCCTGTCTAGTTTGCAGGGAGTCCTTTGTGAAATTATAGTTGTTCAATTTGTTGTAAATTCTAGGGAAGATTTCAAGAGGCTCACCACAGGCCGCCATTTCTATGATATCTTTTTCTATTTTTTTCCAATTTGTATTTCTTAATCCCTTCACCTTTTCACTCTTCCCCCAAACCCCATCCCATCTATAGATCTAGTACCCATCTGACACCATACATAGTTATTACAATATTATTGACCATATTCCTTATGCTAAATCAACCTCCCCATGACTAGTGTGTAAAAACCAATTTGTACTTCTTAATCCCCCCCCTTTTTATTCACCCCCAGGAGGTATTTCTTTAAACAAAAAAGTAAAAGTAATATTACAAAAGGTAAAAATAAATATAATTATCATAATCTTCTCACCCACTAAAAATTAGACCTAAATTTCACCACAGCAAAAAAGTTTCTACTTGAGTAAGTGATATGACTTCGTAACTTATTTATACAGTGTCGATCTTCAGATTCCCCAAGAACAGAAGTAGACTCCTCAATGCATTATAACAAAACAGCAATTTCTCTTATTGCGAGTTTTGTTTAAGTTTCATTTTAATGAAGGGATAGCAGCACTAACATTAATTTTATTTGTTGTTGTTGTTGTTGTTAATTATGTAGCAGAAATCAGCTATTTTGAACCAAACGATTTTTTTTTTCACTCTAAGGAAGAAAAGGTACCAAACTTTTCATTTACAACTGAACTGGAATCATAGGATCTCAATCTATCATATTTACCACAATGCCGAAAAGTGAAAGTCCTGGAAATGTAACAGTTAACTTGCAGGTGCACAATTTGCTATAGAAAAGTCAATTAAGGCAGCACGAAACAACTTACAATAGCATATCCAGCTTCTTTCATTTGTTTTATTTGGAGAAAGAGTCTTCTAACGTTTTTTAAGCCTAATGTCTCTACATAAATATCCTTATTTTTCTCCATGAAATATTTCACTTATAATGTGGCTGGAACATAACATTTTTATGATGGACTGTAGGCAACTGAAGAGTTTTGCACTCTCATTATTCCAGGATTAAAACATACATATGATAAGATATTTAGCAAAATGATATTGCATTGATATTTCAAAATGAATGTAAAAGGAAGTACATGTGACAAAAAATGACAGGTTTATAAATTATATTCATTATTGTCTGTTCAAGCTATATATTGTTATGTTTTCTGAAGTTAGCTTATCTTTGACTAAATTTCGAATAAACTTTGGAGTTTAAAGATCAAATTCCTATAATGTGTAGAGAATTGTCACATTTAAGTTGCAAAAGTAATTATCTTGATAATAATGGAGACTCTTAACTACAAATTTTGTTTTATAAATAAAAGAGCATGGTTTTAAAAGCCATATTATAGAAAAAGAGATGTATTCAAAATAAAACTACACCACCAATTCTGGCCCTCTTCCCATATGTAACTCTTACTGTATTTATTAAAAATTATTATATATGGTTAGAAAAAAACCAAGAATCAAGTTAGAGAGCAAAAAAAATTATTGTATGTGTATTATTAGTTAAATGTACATAACAGTCTTTTATATGCAGTTAGGTACATTTATGTTGTATATGCATATTTGGATTTTTGAAAAATTACACAGATGCAATATTTTACATACTGTTTTGCACTTTGCTTTTTTCAGTTTATAATATATCAGAGATCTTTAGCAAATAATATAATGATCTATATTTTAATGAAGGAATGATATTTCATTATATGAATGTGTGATATTATATTAAATATGTTAAATATACTAAAATATATTAACCATTCCCCTGCTGATGATATTTAATTTGTTTCCATTTTTGGTTAGTACAAACAACACCATAACAAAAATATATCACATGTGTCCAAATGGTAGAAATGTAGGGATAAAGTGTTTTTATTTATAAATTTCTGCTAGACATTGTCAAATTTCCATTTAAAATTTGCATCAAGAGTTCTACTTCTAACATGAAAGCATGAGGACCTCTGGTAACTGACTCCCCAGAAAAAAACTGGTTAAAATTCATTTAAAAAAATCAAACATTCAATGTCCCTGGAAATGGTCCTAAAGGCATACAATACAGGAAGAAACATTTATTCAAGAGTATCTATCAAAACTTGGTAAGAAGAGCTACGAGTCTGTTGCATTTAAACTAAGACCGCTATCTCCTTCTTACTTCCCAGCTCAGCAAGATGGAGACTCCATTCCAGAATGCTACAACAGGAACACATTGATCCTTTATCCCCAGATCCCGGTTAGAGGGCTATCTTCCCAGGAGGGACAGGACATCAGCATTTCTCATCCTCACCCAGATAACTGTTGCTAAGCTTAAGTTCCAGAAAACCTCAGATGAGAGGTCGGTAGACTTATGGGACAAAGAATCTACTTTGGGTGGAGTAGTACTGCGATTACTGGGCACCTGATTGTCCTCACTCTGGCACATAGGGTGGAGGTTCCAGGTGAGGAGAGGTAAGTCAATAAAAACAAAACAAAATATCAACAACAACTAAGGCTACTTTTCTCCTTGATTGAGCTCCAGATCCTAAAGCTGAGAGAAGCTTGTCATTGTATCCATCCCCTATCCAGAGCTTTGGCTCAGAGGTTTTCCCTGAGGGGACAAACAGCCCATAAAACAGAAAGCTGTGAATCACTTCTCAAAGGAACTGAGTTCATTTGCAACAAAGAGTGAAGGAATTCAAACCTATGAGTTTACTGAACAATAAAGGAGGTTGTTATGAAAAACACGATTCATTGGAGATATAAGCTAAGATGGCAAGCTTGTCAGAGAACCAGGGAAAGAAACTGCTAAAAAGAGCCATTCTGGCATTGCAACAAATCTCAAACACTGACCCTACAAACCATCCCTTGAAAAAGTCATGTTTTATTTGGATTAGTCTGTGAAGCAATTTATGCCCAGGGCATTGTTAGAAAATGAAAGCAATCAGCTGACAGTTGGGGAACTTACCAGCTAGGTATGGTGAGGGAAAGCAGCAGCCTAAGAGAGCTCTACCAAACTCAATGTCATCCCTGGGTGACTGTGGGCATACCCAAGGCAGCACCCTTTGCAGAACATCATTAGAGCTTTCGCTGTGTGTCAGGAAGGGAAACACACTTCACTAAAATAATTCAGCCAGTCACTAAACAAATGAGTAAACAAAAAACAATAACAAGCCTAAGATTGGGGCCATCAATATTCAGAGTCACTATACTGTATTATTTAAATGTCCAGGTTCCCAGAAAAAAAGTTATGAGACATGCAAAGTAAAGGTAAATGAAGTATGGTCCATGCACTAGAAAGAAAAGGAAGCAATAAAAACTGCCTATGAGAGTGACCGGATGTCATTTGACAAACACTTCCAAGTATACATTATATATATTCAAAGAAGGGGAAAAAACAAAGCATAGTTTAACAAGTAAAATGAGATATGATGGCAATGGATCATCAAAAAGACAAAATTGTAAGAAAAGAACCTAATACAAATTCTGGAATTGACAGGCGACATAACAAATAAAAATATTCTCTAGATGGGAAGAAGAGTAGATTTGAATTGGCATAGAAAAAAAATTGGTTTAGGACATAAAGAGCATTAAAAAAAAATAATCCGAAGCTAATAAACATGTGAAAATATTTATTCTCACTCTCTATTAAAGAAATCCATGTTAAAGCAATGAGGTACAATTTTAAATTATCATAGTATCCAAAGTTAATATTTTGATAATACAAAGATTCTGGAAGATGGTGGGTATACTATAATTTCCATTTCTTATAGTTGGAAAATGAAATATGATACAATTTTTAAACAGTAGTAAAAGAAGTTTTATATTTTAAAGGCTCTATATAATTACTTTATAAAAAGTTTTTAAGATACAGTTCAAAAATGATACAATTAATCATTTACAAGTGTTAAATTTAAGTTTTTAGTTTTAACAGTTTTTAGTTATCTAATAGTCATAGATATATGTAACAAAAACCACAATCTTAGAACATAGTTATCACCTCAAAAACAAGCCCTACATTCTTTTAGCTATTACCCATCATTCCTCCAAATCTATGTAATCACTAGTCTACCTTCTAGCTCTACAGATTGCCTTATGATGGATATTTTATATAAATGGAATCATATAATATGTGGTCTTTTATGAGATTATTTCACTTAGCCTAATGTTATCAGGCTCCATCATGTTGTAGCATGTATATACAATATTCCAATGTATGATATACCACATATTGTTTACTCATTTGTCAGTTGATAGCTATTTGGCTTGTCTCCACTTTTTGGCTATTATGAAAATGTGGCTATGAACATTTGTGTACATTTTTTTGTGTGTGGATATATGTTGTCCTTTATCTTGGATATACACTTAGATGTGAAATTGCTGGGTCATATGGGGACACTATGGATAACCATTTGAGGACTGATAGACTGTTTTCCAGAGTGGCTGGCCCTTGAAACACTCCCACTACTAGCTAGCAGTGTATGAGGGTCTGATTTTTCCAGACGTTTGCCAGCAGAAATTATTGTCTGACTTTTTGTTTATAGATATCCTAGTGAGCATGATCTCATTGTGTGTGTGGTTTCTTTAAGGCCAGGCTTAATTTTTTTAGAGCAGTCTTAGGTTCACAGCAGAATTGAAGGGAAGGTACAGAGATTTCCCATATACTGCCTACCTTCACACATGCATAGCCTCCTCAGTTATGGACTTCCCTCACCAGAGTAGTACATTTCTTACAATTTGTGAACCTATACTGACACATCATAATCACCCAAAGTCCACAATTTACATTACGGTACAGGCTTGATTTTGGGTGTTCTATAGGTTTTGACAAATGTATAATGACATCTATTCAAAATTATATTTTTCGTTGCCCGAAACATCCTCTGTAACAAAGGAATGTGACCAACAAACAAAGAAACAAAAACTCAGAGACATAGACAGCAGTTTAGTGGTTACCAGAGGGTAAGGGGGATCAAATATATGGTGATGGAAGGAGAACTGACTCTGGTGGTGAACACATAATGTGATATATAGGTGATGTAATACAGAATTGTACATTTGAAAACTGTGTAATTTTATTGACCATTGTCACCCTGATAAATTGAACAACAACAGTAAAAAAAAATCCTCTGGACTCTACTTATTCATCCCACTCCTCTTCAACCTCTCACCACCACTGATCTTTTTACTGTCTCCCTAGTTTTGCCTTCAAAACAGCATTCAGTTGGAATCATACAGTATGTAGCCCTTTCAGATGGGCTCCTTTCACTTTGTAATACACATTTAAGCTTCCTCCATGCATTTTCATGGCTTGATACCTCATGTATTTTTAACACTGAATAATATTCTATTGTCTGGGTGTGCCACCATTTATTTATCCATTCACATACAGAAGGACATCTTGGTTGTTTCCAAATTTTGGCAATTATGAGTAAAGCTGCTATAAATATCTTTGTGAACATTTTTGTATAGATACAAGTTTTTAGCTACTTTAGATAAATACCAAGGATCTCAATCAATGGAATGTAAGGCAAGAGTATGTTTAGTTTTGTAAGAAAACACCAAACTGTCTTCCAAAGTGGCTCCACTATTTTGCATTTCCACCATGAGTGAATGAGACCTCCTGTTGTTCCACATCCTTACCAGCATTTTGTGTTGCGAGTGTTGTAGATTTTCAGTGTTTTAATATGTGTATAGTGGTATCTTGTTGTTTTAATTAACATTCCTCTGATGACATATAATGTGGAGCATGTTTTCATATGCTTATTTGCCCTCTGTATATCTTCTTTGCTGAAGTGTATCTGTTAAGGTCTTTGGCTCATTGTGGTTTTGATTTGCATTTATCTGATGACTAACTTTTGTTGGCTATTTGTATATCGTGTTTGGAGACATATCTATTCAGATTCTTTGCCCATTTCAAATTCTCTTGTCTTTATTTATTTGTAGGAGTTCTTTAAATATTCCAAATAAAAATCCCTTATCAGATATATGACCTGAAAATATTTTATCCCATTTAAAAGGCTTTCTTTACACTTTACTGAGAGTGTCCTTGGAAGCCTAGACGTTTTTAATTTTGATGAAATTGAATTAACTTATTTTTCTTTTGCTTCTTGTGCTTTTAGCATAATATCTAAGAAGCTATTGCCCAATCCAAGGTCATGAAGAACCACCCTTATGTTTCTGGTAAGTGTTTCATAGTTTTAGCATTTGCATTTAGGCCTCTGATACATTTTTAATTAGTTTTTATATGTGGTGAGAGGTAAGAATCCAATTTCTTTTTTTTTTTGCATGTGTCTATCCATTTGTTCCAGCATCATTAGTTGAAAAGATTTATTTTTTCCTCTATTAAATGCTTTTAGCACCACTGGAGAAACAGCTGTTGCCTTTCTAATTGTCCTTAGTGAAGACTAAATGCTTAACTATGGGCCAAGAAGTTACCATGCAGCCTAAGCTATCCATCATGAACTGGGTGTTGTCTCATACACTAAGCCTTACATTTGGGTGCACACAGCAGCATGCCATCATGAAATGAAAGTGGTATTTGCAGGCCCTGAAGGCATAATTGTCACATGAAGTGGGATAAATGCCCAAGTCTCCACTCTTTCTACATTAAATTCTTTCTCCCGTTCCATACATATGTCCTCATTGGCAGTCCCTATGATCAATTGACTGAGGGACAGAAAGCTTGGGCCTAGTTTACAGATGGTTCTGTGATATACAGGTATCACCCAAAAGTCCACAGCTGCCACAATACAGTCCCTTTCTGGGACATCCCTGAAGGACAGTGATAAAGGGAAATCCTCCCAGGGGCAGAACTTTAGGCAGTACACCTGGTTGTTCATTTTGTTTGAAAGCACAAATGGCTAGACATGCAATTGTGTATCGATGCGTAGGCTATGGTGAGTGGATAGGCTGAATGGTCAGGGACTTGCAAGGAATGAAATGAGAAAATTAATATTTGTAGGTAAATCCATAACTCAATGGAAATTTATTTTTAAAAACTCATGTTTTTAAAAATATTTTGGAGCAACAATTATAGTAACAAATACATTCCACTAAACAGTGACCTTGAACACTAAATCAGTGAGTGGTTATCATATAAATTTGCATGTTAATGACAAGGAAGGGGAAGGAGAGTGGGGACAGAATTTGGAGGAGAATATCTGTCCCACGGGCACAAGTCCTATGAATGGGGCACAAGTCCTATAATGTCTGGAAAGAGGGATGTCTATAGTCCTTTCTGAATGGGCAAAAATCATGAAGATATCTGAGTTACACGGGCATGCTCCCCAAAGGGTAACTTCAGTAGAGGGGGATTTTAATAATCAAGTGAATATTATGACCCATCTGTGGACACAAGTCAGGAAAGGCAGGTAGAGCTGCATCATAGATCGCGTGGATTAACTCCCAGTTTGTTTCCTCAGGGATTGTCAACGTGGAGGGGGTGAGAGAGTCTCACCACATCTTTCTTACCCAGTATAAAAACACAGCTATGGTCATGCTGCTGATGAAGGCAAAGGGAATATGGAATGAGTGGTAGAAGAAGATAGTTTAAAATAACAGCAATGCTTATGACAACATGACCAGTTGCAAAAATAAGGACTGTAATTGTTATGAGCATTTCTTCCTTATTTTTATTAATATATTTGTGTCTGTATATGTAATATCTTTCTCTCTCTTAGCCTCTTAACATATAACATAAGATGTATCAACCTTCCGTCATAATATTTAAGTATTATTTACTTTGCATTGTAGTATTTAAGTTAGAGCATATCAAGAAGAAGAGTTGACATTATCCAAGACTTTGAGTCCTTTTAGGAGAGGGTCAGTGCATTTTCAGTTCTACACAAGATAACTGCATCATGCTAGGTAGAAATGTGACATTGTTATTGTTTTTATTTGTAGACTAAGTATGGTTTAAGGAGATATATATGGATGCCAAGTCAACAAGGGACAGAGAGGGATGGCTGAGTTGTACATGGAAACTCAACTAGTTTATAATGTACACTTGTTTAGTCAGATACTAGTCCAGAAGTCCCTGTGAAGATATTTTAGATGAAAATCAGTGAAGATATTTTAGATGAAAATCAGTGTTTGTAAGTAAAGGAGATTACTCTTGATAATATGAAGAATCTCTTCTAACCAGTTGAAGACCTTAAAGGGCAAAAGCTGAAGTTTCCTAGAGTAGAATAAAATTTGCCTTAATACTGTAATGTAGAAATTCTGTCCGAGTTTCCCATCTGCCTACCTTCTTTACAGATTTTGGTCCAAGACTACATTATCAACACACGCCTGAGTTTCCAGCCTGCTGACCTGCCCTATAGATTTTGGACTTGCTAGTCTCCATAATTATATGAACTAAGTTTTTAAAATAATTCAATATTTCTTGATAAACACAATATTGGGCAGTGCAGCAAATGCTTTCAGGAAAAAAAATAATCTGCCATGAATTCTCAGCTCATTGCTGAAAGTCTATCACAATTTTATTGCCTCTAATATTCATTGTTTCCAAAGTTCTCTTGTGCCTTAAAATGTGCTTTTTGTAATATTTTTGGCTTTTCTGTTTGTTTTCTGAGAGAGCATACTATGTATTATGGGGTCTTTTTCAGAAACCAAATTTGTAAGACTATTTTAAATATATGGAGAGAGGAAATTATAGCTTCAATTCTCATACATATTATATTTAAGGATTATTCACCATTACAGAGGCAAGATTTTCCTGATTGCTAAACCCATTTTCCTGTAAATTATGTATTTTTTCTCTGTGGCTGGTGGGAACAAGCACATATCTCATCCCTGTATGAACACAAGGCCCTGCTCTTTTCAATAGTTCTTTCCCTGGCGGTGGTTAGTTATCTCACACATTTGTACTAATCACTACTCTCATGAAATATTTGAAGTGGTACCACCTACAGATCTCAAGAATTTTGTGTGTAGCTCTCTCCTCTCTGCTATACTGCTCTGTAAATTTTAGCTCTCTTGGTCTCCCCAGTATGTTTACTCCCTCGCCTTAACTCACTTGAGTCCATCAGGATTCTCATTAATTTTCCAAACCTGAGCCACAGCCTAGACATTTTAGGAAGGAAGAACAAAGGGGTGATTACAGGGCTTACATCATTTGCTTCCCAATATTCTGGCATCACTGTATTTTGATGCCTAAATGATGGCACCTTGAATCCCATCTTCCATATATTGTATCTGGGTTTTTGGTTGTTTCAGTGACAAAGTGTTGTCCATGTTGATCCATGATATCCCTGTTGATCCATTTTAACTGGAAGTGGAAGTCTCTGATAAGATTATATTTCTGGGACCCCAATATTTGAGTCTGTCTGCCTATGTGCACTGGCCCAAAAGAAATGCATGAGCAAGCAAAGAGTTTGCAGTATAGAAATGAGGTTTACTAGAGAACTGGCCAATCCATAGTGCAGGCAAGCTAATGCCCAAAGACTCATCTCCCCTGCAGGTGTAGGTTACAGATTATATAGATTGTATAGAGGAAAATCACAAAACCCCATGGGTTAAAGTTTTGGGGGTCATGCTGGGAGCTGATTATTTGGAGATGAGGTAAGGGTAATAAAACATTTCTACAGGTCTTGAGGACAGCTCTAAGGTCTGCTCTGGCCTCCCTCTTTCTTATCTCATGGAAAAGTAGCCATAGGGTTGTTCCACCTTAGGGCTCAGAAGCTGAAGCATAATTAGGTCAAGATGTTATTTTTAGCCTGCCAGAGGGTGATCGTTAGTGAGGTTTGGGCTATTGTCTTCTGCTGCCTTGTGGGTTGCTGATTATCAAGGGGAAGGGCTAGGTCTATAAGGGGTATAGAAAAGGAGAGATATGATTTCTAGAGCTAGAATTCAAAGTTGAATTTAACCAAAGTAATAAGGACCCTCGCTTGCAATTATATCATGATAATTTAAAAATGTAACGCAATGCATATACACTTGCTCCCATTCTTGTTGTCTGGTCTTATTATATAAACTAAAACAACAATAAAAACAACAAATCCAGAATCAAATCCTAAAAAGAAACCAATTCAGCTTATTGCTGAGTCATTTGACACTCTGAAGGGATACACAGAAAGCCAAGCATCATAAATCATTAAAACTCCACAAGAAAGAAGAATAAAAGTCATAAACAAGCAAGTAATATTTTAATTAACAAAATAAAGGTTTTCATTCAAAAGATACTGAAAATCTGAAATCTTGTTCCTTAGGTTGGGTTGGTGATTTGCTACAATGTGGTGTATATTATATAATTTTGGAAAGGCCTCTTTATAACTGTGTAGAAATACTCATGTGGGTTAAATGGAATCAGACTGCACATTATATTCAAATGTTTACAAAACAGTTTGAAAATTTTGTGTAATAACTTGAAAGAAATTAAGACCTAAATTTATTTCAGTGCTCTATCAGCAAATATACTATAATTAAGATAGCAGTGGGGGGGGGGGGAAATGGCGGCGTGAGGTGAGCCTCTGTAACGCTCCCCTGGAATTTACAACGAATCGGACAACAATAACTCCACAAAGGACTCCTTGCACAGCAGACAGGCAAGACGAAGAGGCCGACTACTGAATTCACCTCCAGGTGGGTGAATCGCGCGAGCGGGTGAGGAGGGAGAGGAGAAGTGCGGAGACGGAGCCGCGCGGGCGCAGGACACAGACCTAGCTCAGTGCTCGGAGCCCGCTGCTCCCGGAACTACCGCCTCTGTGGGAGAGGGAAGGACTCGGACTGCTAGGGCTCCGCTTACGGCCCACAGGGCTGAGGGGGCAGCATACAAAACCGCTGAACCCAACGCTCGCTCACGGCAGACCTCGGAGCAAAGACTGAGGGAAGAGGGCTGAAATCAGTGGTTTAAGCCCTCACTGCCGAGCGGAGAACGGAAGCCTTAGGCACGGAGACTAGCCACCCCCTCCCTACCCTCCCAGAGCTCGCCCCGCCCCCACCTGCCCGGTGCTAGAAGCGATAAAGTAGCAGTGTCGGATCAAAGGACAGAATATTTGCTGCTCTGAGAACTGTGGACCGCAGACACAGATTCGCAGCTCAACTAGTTCCAGCAAAGGGGAGGGAGCTGTGGAAGCAGGACTGGCTGTGGTGGTGGTCGCCGCCATTGCTCTGGGCCACCTCTCACAACTCACCCCGCCCCTAGCCCCACCTATCTGGGCGGATCCCTGCAGGAGTAAACAGAACTGCTGAAACAAACGGGCTCTGAATCTGGTGCAGAAAGAGCTTTGGAACTCCAAAAGCTCTTCGCATACCTATCAACCTGTTGCAGAAGACACTCCTATAGATGTCTAGGAAGAGAAATAGTAAATCAGTGATTGCCATGAATAACCAAGGCAACAAGATAGCTCAGAAAGAAAGTGAAAAGTCTCCAGAAAAGGAACTTAGAGATATGGACCTTTGTGATTTAAATGACAGAGAATTCAAGATCGCAATTCTGAAAAAACTGAACGAGATGCAAGAAAACACAGAAAGGCAGTTTAATGAACTCAGAAACACAATCAAAGAACACCATGAGCATTTTACAAAAGAGATTGAAATCTTGAAAAAGAACCAAATAGAATTTCTGGAGATTAAGAACTCAATAGAAGAAATTAACAATAAAATATCCAGCTTAGGTAGTAGAGTTGACCAGATGGAGGAAAGAATCAGTGACATCGAAGATAGGAACCTGGAATTTACACAGAGGGAAGAGGAAAGAGACTTGAGACTTAAAAGAAATGAAAGAACTCTACAAGAACTTTCTGACTCCATCAGAAAGAGCAATATAAGAATAATGGGCATACCAGAAGGAGAAGAAAGAGGGAAGGGAACAGAGAATATATTCAAACAAATCGTCGATGAGAACTTCCCAAACTTGTGGACAGAACTGGATCCTCGAATCCAAGAAGCAAATAGAACACCTAATTACCTCAATCCCAACAGGCCTTCACCAAGGCACATTGTATTGAAGCTGTCTAAAATCAATGATAAAGAAAGAATCCTCAAGGCAGCCAGGGAAAAGAAGACAGTAACTTACAAAGGAAAGCCCATTAGATTATCATCAGATTTTTCAGCAGAAACTCTACAAGCTAGGAGGGAATGGAACCAAATATTCAAACTATTGAAAGAGAGAAATCATGAGCCAAGAATAATATATCCAGCAAAGATCTCCTTTAGATATGAAGGAGGAATAAAGACCTTTCCAGACATCCAGAAGCTGAGGGAATTTTCTAATACACGACCTGCACTACAAGAAATACTAAAGGAGGCTATTAGACCACCATCAACAGGGACAACTTGTGGCAACCAAAACATAAAAAGGGGGAGCGTAAAGGCCTGAACTGGAATATGGGAATAGAGAAAGTAAGCGGACTGAAGAAACTGGAATACTCTAAATATCAAACTTTCTTTTACATAAACTCAAGGGTAACCACTCAAAAAACATCCAAATCTGAAATATATACTGTAATAAAAGAAGAAACAGAGGGAAACATCATAGAATACTACCACACAGAAATAACAGACAACAACAAAAAGGCAAAGAAACAATGGAGACACAGCCTTACCAGAAAACTAAAGACAGAATGACAGGAAATCCTCACATATCAATAATCACCCTAAATGTAAATGGACTGAACTCACCAATAAAGAGACACAGAGTAGCAGATTGGATCAAAAAACTAAACCCAACCATATGCTGCCTACAAGAGACACATCTCAGCTACAAGGACAAGCATAGACTCAAAGTGAAAGGGTGGAAATTGACACTTCAAGCAAATGGTACCCAGAAAAAATCAGGTGTAGCCATAATGATTTCCGATGAAACAGACTTCAGGGTGAAAAAGATAACAAGAGACAAAGATGGACATTTCATAATGGTAAAGGGGACTATACAACAAGAAGACATAACAGTCATCAATATTTATGCCCCCAATCAGGGAGCACCGAAATATACCAAGCAACTACTAACAGAACTAAAGGGAGAAATTGACCAAAACACAATTATATTAGGGGACTTAAATACATCATTGACAGCTATGGATAGATCATCCAAACAGAAGATAAATAACGAAATCGCAGCCCTAAATGACACATTAGATGAATTGGACATAATTGACATATATAGAGCACTTCATCCTAAAACATCAGACTATACATTCTTTTCTAGTGTACATGGAACATTCTCAAGGATAGACCATATATTGGGACACAAAATCAGCCTCAGCAAATTTAAGAAGATTGAAATCATACCAAGCATATTCTCTGATCACAAAGCTTTGAAATTGGATATCAACTGCAAAAAGAAAGCAGGAAAAAACACAAATACATGGAGATTAAACAACATACTTTTAAAGAACGACTGGGTCAAAGAAGAAATTAGAGGAGAGCTCAAAAGATACATAGAAACAAATGACAATGAAAATACATCCTACCAAAATTTTTGGGATGCCGCGAAAGCAGTATTAAGAGGGAAATTTATATCATTACAGGCCTATCTCAAGAAACAAGAAAAATCCCAAATAAATAACCTCATGTTACACCTTAAAAAACTAGAAAAAGAAGAACAAGCGAAACCCAAGGTCAGCAGAAGAAAGGAAATAACAAAAATCAGAGCAGAACTAAATGAAATAGAGAACAAAAAGACAATAGAAAAAATTAATGTGACAAAAAGCTGGTTCTTTGAAAAGATTAACAAAATCGACAAACCCTTGGCTAGACTCACTAAGATAAAAAGAGAGAAGACACTAATTAACAAAATCAGAAATGAAAAAGGGGAAGTTATCACGGACACCACAGAAATACAAAGGATTATCCAAGAATACTATGAAGGACTATATGCCACCAAATTTAATAACTTAGAAGAAATGGACAAGTTCTTAGAAACATATAGCCTTCCAAGGCTGAATCATGAAGAACTGGAAAATCTTAACAGGCCGATCACCAGTAAGGAAATTGAATCAGTCATCAAAAACCTTCCCAAAATCAAAAGTCCTGGACCAGATGGCTTCACCAGTGAATTCTACCAAACCTTCAAAGAGGATCTAATACCAATCCTGCTCAAACTCTTCCAAAAAATTGAAGAAGAGTCAGTACTCCCTAACTCATTTTATGAGGCCAACATTACCCTGATACCAAAACCTGGTAAGGACAACACAAAAAAAGAAAACTACAGACCTATATCTCTGATGAATACAGATGCTAAAATCCTAAACAAAATTCTAGCAAATCGAATACAACAATGCATTAAAAAAATTATTCATCACGACCAAGTGGGGTTCATCAAAGGGGCACAAGGATGGTTCAACATTCGCAAATCCATCAATGTGATACATCACATAAACAAAATAAAGGACAAAAATCATATGATTCTATCAACTGATGCAGAAAAAGCATTTGATAAGATACAACATCCATTTATGATTAAAACATGTACTAAATTTGGTATAGAAGGAAAATACCTCAACATAATAAAGGCCATATACGACAAGCCCTCAGCTAATCTCATAATTAATGGTGAAAATCTGAAGCCCTTTGCTCTACGTTCAGGAACACGACAAGGTTGTCCCCTATCACCTCTGCTTTTCAACATAGTGTTGGAAGTCCTCGCCAGAGCTATCAGGCAAGAGAAAGAAATAAAAGGCATCCAAATTGGGAATGAAGAAGTTAAATTGTCACTTTTTGCAGATGACATGATGCTATACATAGAAAACCCTAAAGACTCCACCAAAAAGCTATTAGAAACAATCAATGAATATAGTAAAGTTGCTGGCTACAAAATCAACGTACAAAAGTCCATTGCTTTCCTATATACCAACAATGAAATCTCAGAAAAAGAGATAGAAAAAACAATTCCTTTTGCAATTGCAGCAAAAAGAATAAAATACCTAGGAATAAACTTAACCAAGGATGTGAAGGATTTATATGCTGAAAACTATAAGACATTTTTGAAAGAAATTGAAGAAGACACAAAGAAATGGAAAGACATTCCGTGCTCATGGATTGGAAGAATCAACATAGTTAAAATGGCCATATTACCCAAAGCCATATACAGATTTAATGCAATCCCCATTAAAATCCCAATGGCATTTTTTAAAGAAATAGAACAAAAAATCATCAGATTTGTTTGGAACCACAAAAGACCCCGAATAGCCAAAGCAATATTAAAAAAAAAGAACAATACTGGAGGTATTACACTCCCTGATTTTTCCTTGTACTACAGGGCTACAATAATCAAAACAGCTTGGTATTGGCGGAAAAACAGACACATAGACCAATGGAATAGAATTGAGAACCCAGAAATAAAACCATATAAATATGGACAGATAATTTTTGACAAAGAAGCTAAAAACATACGATGGAGGAAAGACAGCCTCTTCAATAAATGGTGCTGGCAGAATTGGATAGCTACGTGCAAAAGAATGAAACTGGACTGCTATCTGTCACCATGTACCAAAATTAATTCAAAATGGATCAAAGACTTAAGCATAAGACCTGACACAATAAACTGCATTGAAGAAAACATAGGTACTAAACTTATGGACCTTGGGTTCAAAGAGCATTTTATGAATTTGACTCCAAAGGCAATGGAAGTAAAAACTAAAATAAACAAATGGGATTATATGAAACTGAAAAGCTTCTGCACAGCAAAAGAAACTATTGACAAAATAATGAGGCAACCAACTGAATGGGAGAAGATTTTCGCAAACAGTTCCTCTGATAAGGGGCTAATATCCAAAATATACAAGGAACTCATGAAACTCAACAACAAAAAAACAAACAACCCAATTGAAAAATGGACAAAGGACCTGAAGAGACATTTCTCCAAAGAGGATATACAAATGGCAAATAGACATATGAAAAAATGCTCAACATCGCTAATCATCAGAGAAATGCAAATGAAAACCACAATGAGATATCACCTCACCCCAGTCAGAATGGCTTTCATCAACAAAACAAATAGTAACAAGTGTTGGAGAGGCTGTGGAGAAAAAGGAACTCTCATACACTGTTGGTGGGAATGCAGACTGGTGCAGCCGCTATGGAAGGCAGTGTGGAGGTTCCTCAAGAAATTACGAATAGAATTACCATATGACCCAGCAATCGCTCTCCTGGGTATCTACCCCAAAAATATAAAAGCATCTCTCTATAGAGACACGTGTACTCCAATGTTCATTGCAGCTTTGTTTACGGTGGCCAAGACATGGAAACAACCAAAATGTCCTTCGATAGGTGAATGGATAAAGAAGTTGTGGTACATATACACAATGGAATACTATTCGGCGTTAAGGAAAGATGATATAGGAACATTTGTGACAACGTGGATGGATCTCGAGAGAATAATGCTAAGTGAAACAAGTCAGACAGAAAAAGCAGAGAACCCTATGATTTCACTGATATGTGGTATATAAACCAAAAAGAACAAGACAAACAAATGAGAAACAAAAACTCATAGACACAGACAATAATTTAGTGGTTACCAGAGGGTAAGGGGGTGGGGGGTGGGTGATGAGGGTAAAGGGGATCAAATATATGGTGATGGAAGGAGAACTGACTCTGGGTGGTGAACACACAATGGGATTTATAGACGATGTAATACAGAATTGTACACCTGAAATCTATGTAAATTTACTAACAATTGTCACCCCAATAAAATTAATTAAAAAAAAAAATAAAAAAATAAAAAAATAAAAAAAAAAAAAAGATAGCAGTGATATAATTATAAAAATTAACTCTAAAGTGGCAATTTTGAAAAACCCTTTTATCTCATCACAGATGGCCCTATTGGTAGAAAATAGGATATTAATTAATTAATTAATAATATAATTCAATAGAGTCTCCTTAGATTTTTGTAAATCATGTTAATTTCCAGAGATCTAAAAAGGAAAAAAAAAAAGTGGATTTTTGCAATTGTTTTCCAGTGTAGTCACTAATTTTGTGGAGGAGCTGATTTACCAATTCCTTGCTCCAATATTTCTGAAACCCTACCTCTCATCATTTTTATTTGAAACACATGCATTTAATGCAGTTACAAGCATGCAATTCCATTCATAGGACTTGTGCCCATGGAACAGATATTCTCCTCCAAATTCTGTCCCCACTCTCCTTCCCCTTTCCTGTCATTAACATGCAAATTTACATGATAACCACTCACTGATTTACTGTTCAAGGTCACTGTTTAGTGGAATGTATTTGTTATTATAATTGTTGCTCTAAAATATTTTAAAAAGCATAAGTTTACTAAATTTCCATTAAGTTATGTATTTATCTACAAATATCAATGAGGCATTATTTTAATAAATTTGAATTTATCAGTGTTTTATGGTTAAATCTTTTTGTGCCTTCTTTTAGTGCTTCGAGCACAAAACAATATTCTTTTATTTGTATATATTAATTTTTTATATATACATATTTAATTTTCATATTTCAAGTCTTTCAAATATTAAAATGGATTTGTGTATGAAATAATGCAGAAAACCTCTTCCATTTTTGTTTCATATGGAAAAGCAATTGTCCCATAATCATTGAAAGGATAATACAACCTTTGCCAGTAATCTGCCATCTTTTTCTTTCATTTACCAATTTTCATGTATGCATGGTTTTTTCTTGAACTCTTTATTCTCTCTCATGGGGCTATTTGTGTATCTTTGTACTACTATCACATTGATTTATAATATAGATTTAAGACTGCTCAAAAGTGAATACAGCAAGGCAAACGTGAGGAGAAAAGAGGCACATTAGGCTTTAGAAAGGTACAAATAACATCATTAGCACCCTGACAAGAGATTACAGGATAAAATAAAAAGTTATGCAAGAAATTTGAAATCCAAAAAAAGACAAAGCCCCCAACAAATAATGGGAACATGAACTATCTCACTTTTGGAAGAGCATGGGATTAAGAACCACTGGCTACGGGTATGACAAGTAAAAATAAATTGGCTTAATTATTTAATAAACTGTTACATTCCACGTGTGGGCAAAAGGGTAGACAAGAATAGCTGAATATCCCAGACACAAAGGGAGCTAATTGTCTTGCATAAACGCTTTCTGATGGAAATCCAGTAAGTTTTCATGAGAAAGAGTCTGCATTTGACCGGTCAAAAGAGGTTGTAGAAGAATCAACATGAAACACCAAGACTTCTCAAAGCGCTGTTTCTCTATGAAGCACAATCCTTACAGTGCATTGTAAGGGGTAGGAATAGGAGGACAAGGGAAACAACTATCATGCCCAATACAAAGAAATAGAGGCATTATCATTGGGGTACAGGTAGAAGAAAGACTTTTGAACTTTGGGAGCAGGACAAAAAACTATCTTGGGTTGCAAATCTTATACCAAGGCCAAATAGAGGTCTGCTAGCATTAGGAAATGGGAAATGAAACTCCTGTGAAAGACCAAACACAGATGCAAGGCAAAGCTTAGCTGCCCCAGAAAGAAAGACAGAAACACTGAGAAAGCTCTATCCCCAATCTAAGGAAAAGAGGGTCAGCCTAAGACTGAGGCGAGACCAGTATCATAGAGAAAACTATCCTTACTCCCAACACAAGTCTAGCTTGAGTAACAAGCAATATTATTCGACCATTGAAGGATGAACAAGAATGTGGATAGATAATCTTCTGTGGCACAGGCATATAGTCACCACCAAAAGATGATTGCACAGCATTAACACTGGAGAAAAACTCTCCAGGTCTTAGCACCCTCATTAAAAACAAGAAAAAGACATATGATTCCTGGAAGAATTGAAAACTGTGGTTCATGGATAGCAACAAAAGACAAATGCAACTTAATACCTGACTAGGTTACCTAAAAACCCACAACAATGGCCTGACAAAACAAGAGGAATACCTATTTCCAGGATTAAGTGAATCTTACCACAATTACTACATTTCTATACAAAAATATCTGGCATTTCATAAAAAAATTAAAAGACACCTAATAAAGGAAATTGCTTAATCTAATAAAAGATACATACAAAAAAAGTACAGCTCACGTGAGTGAGAGAAGAGAGAGTGAAAGAATAAACACTATTACTCTAATATTGGGAACAAGAAAAGGATGTCTACCTTCACTCTTCTTATTTAACATGACACTGGAAGTTCTAGCTATTAGACAAGACAAAAAATAATGTCCTAATTTGCCACAGAAATGATTGTCAAAAACTCCCAAGAAATGTTTAAAAATTCTCTTTGAATTAATAAGTATGACAAGATGCTGAACACAATGTCAATATAAAAAAAAGTTAATTGCTTTCCTATGTATCACCAATAAAATTTAGAACACACACACACATACACACGGTGTCAAAAATGTATACACATTTTAAGAGATGTTATCTATGCTCAAGCAGTAGTTCACCATAATCAGAAGTGTCTGGACTCTGATGGCAACCACTTTGAGAACCTCTTGTAATTGCAGAAGTCAAACATGACTTGTATTCATCTGTTGTTATCAGTATGTATTGAATATTACAATTAATACAGTTTTTTCCTTTCTTAAAATTTGTATACAGTTTCTGGCACCTTCTCTCTCTTTCTCTCTCTCTCTCTCTCTCTCTCTCTCTCTCTCTCTCTCTCTCTCTCTGTCTATCTCTGTGTATGTATATATATATTTAGAGAGAGAGAGTCTCAATATTATTTAGATGTAAATTTTTCTTTTTTTCTTTTTTAAGTGTGTTTTTCCAGGACCCATCAGCTCCAAGTCAAGTACTTGTTTTAATCTAGTTGTGGAGGGCACAGCTCACAGTGGCCCATGTGGGGACCGAACTGGCAACCTCGTTAAGAGCACCAAGCTCTAACCAACTGAGCTAACCGGTCACCCCTAGATGTAAATTCTTGTTCTATAGATTGAACACAATTCAACTCAAAATCCTTGAAAGTTTTTGTGCTTGTATTTATAGACAAAGTTATTCTTAAATTTATGTGGAAAAGCAAGGGATCTGGAACAGCTAAGGCATTTTTGCAAAACTATACGAGAGGACTCACATTAATCAATTTTAAATTTTACTGTAAAGTTACAATAATTAAAATAACATGATATGAGCAAAGAGAAATGATGAATGCAAGTAGTTTACAGAGATCAGAGATAGATTCATACAAATGTATTCAATTGCTCTTTGAAAGAATGCAAGGGCAAATGAAGAATAGTGTTTTGAACAACTGGTGCTGAAAGTATTTGGCATTCATAAGCCAATTAAAAAGAAAAAGTAAAGAAAAAAGAACAAAGACAAAACCACACATTTTACCAAAAGAAATGTAAAAGGGATGATAAATCTAAATGTTAAATGCAAAATTTTAAAATCTCTAGATGAAAAATAAAATCTGTGAGACTTTGGGATTAGTGATGAAATTTTATACAGAGGATCAAATGGGCAATTTATGAAAAAAAAATTTTATAAATTGGTCTTTATTAAAATTAAAATCTATTGCTCTCTGAAATTCACTATTTTTGTTGTGTGTGTGTGTGTGTGTGTTTAAGATTTTATTGGGGAAAGGGAACAGGACTTTATTGGGGAACAGTGTGTACTTCCAGGACTTTTTTCCAAATCAAGTTGTTGTCCTTTCAATCTTAGTTGTGGAGGGTGCCATTCAGCTTCAAGTTGTTGTCTTTTCAGTGTTAGTTGTGGAGGGCGCAGCTCAGCTCCAGGTCTAGTTGCCATTGCTAGTGGCAGGGGGCTGCAGCCCACCATCCCTTGCGGGAGTTGAACCGGCAACCTTGTGGTTGAGAGGATGCACTCCAACCAACTGAGCCATCCGGGAGCTCAGCGGCAGCTCAGCTTATGGTACCGTGTTCAATCTTAGTTGCAGGGGGCGCTTCCCACCATCCCTTGTGGGACTCAAGGAATTGAACTGGCAACCTTGTGGTTGAGAGCCCACTGGCCCATGTGGGAATCGAACCGGCAGCCTTCGGAGTTAGGAGCATGGAGCTCTAACCGCATGAGCCAATGGGCCGGCCCCTGAAATTCACTATTAAGAGAATGAAAAGATAAGCCACAGATTGGAAGAAACTATTTGTAAATTGTATATATGATGAAGGACTCATAGCTAGAATATGTCAAAAATCCTTAAAACTTATGAAAAGAAACTTACAAATTTTAAAATATGGACAAAAGATCTGAAAACACTCACCATCAAAGAAGGTACACAGATGGCAAATAAGCATACGAAATGTTACTCAACGTTACCATAGATGGCCAGGAAACAGAGCAATAGGGACTTTCATTCACTGCTGGAGAGAATGCAAAATTGTGCAGCTACTTAGAATGACAGTTTTTAATTTCTTATAAAACTGAACAATCTTGGAATATAATCCAGTAATCACACCTCTAAGTATTTATCCAATTTATTTGAAAATGAATGAATGCTCAAAAATTTTTACAAGAGAATTTTAATAATCACCAAAATTTGGAATCAAGATGCCTTTCAATATGTGAGTGTATAAATAAAATGGTCCATCCATACAATGGAATACTTTTAGCAAGAAAAAGGGATGAACTATCAATCTATGCAACGGCATAGAAAAATCTTAAATGTACATTGCAAAGTGAAAGGAGCCCCTCTGCAAAGACTGAATAATGTATTATAACATTTATATGTTATTCTGAAAATTCAAAAAGTATAGAGATTGAAAACAGTTCAGTGGTTCTTCAGATTTTGGAGAGGGAGAAGGTTGAATAGGTGAAGTATAGGGGATTTTTTTAAGGTGGTGGAACTATTCTGTATGATACTGTAGTAGTGGGTACATGACGTGATGCATGTGACAAAACTTATACTATCTTACAGCACAAAGAATGAACCTTAACATATGCACAGTAAAAATAAAATAAAATAGTAAAATAAAATAAAAACTTAGGAGCTTCTATTACCACAAGATGGAATGTAGACTGTGCCCGAAGAATCTAATTGTATTAGAAATGCTTGACATAACTTCACTGAGGGAGTGAGGGTAAACGCTGCTGAACTGACCTAAGTAATTTTGGAAATAAATGGCAGCTTGTAAAACTAAAGACTAAAGGAACTGTATATAAGCACTCTATTCCAGATGGTAAAGTTATTTCCCACCAGGGTATGGGTTAACAATTTGCAACCACAGTACATGTATACGGGAATTGATCAAATAAGTAAAGAGACGGTGGATAATGAGAGTCAGGTCAGGAAACCTGTTGGAGGAGAAGATTAAGGCATGGAGGTGGAGAGGCTAGTATAATCTGTGTGGTACCAGGTTAGAGTTGGAGACATCAGTATGAATTCACAGTTAGCTTAATAGTGTTTACATATGCAAATATTTACAAATGTGTATATATACATGAATTAGTATCCTCACATATTATTTTCTATGCTATCCATTGATAGGTCCTAGAAACAACACCACTTCGGTAAAAATGAGCACTTCTAGCACCCATATCTTGGTTTCTAATACCATTCTCCAATAAAAGGAACCAGAGGACCTTCAAGTAATTGCTGATGCTCAGAATGGAGCAAGAAATACACAAGATGGTCCTGGAGCATCTTGTACTGCCAGGAAATAAGGAAGGTTAAAAAAAAAAAACCCAAACAACAATGCCTGTCATACGAATATGTCAAATGTACACAGGAACCACTTATAAGAGCTCCCAATGGCCAAAACTGGAAGAACTTTAAATTTGAACACTAAAATGAAGCAGCATTGGATTACCATCCAGATTACAAAATAAATCCCCATGAATCCATAGTGACATAAATAAATAATTTAATAAATAAATGAATTTGGAGAATAGAAAAAATTCCCATAGAGAATTCCCAGTGATTTATGTAGAGTACACCCCTCTCACGCCAATGGAATGTACTCTCCATCCTCCCAGTCCTCCAATTGTTGGCTGTACATAGTGACTTTTTTCCAAGGAGTACAGTACTGATAGAAAGGAAAAGAGTAATTTGACAGTGAAATAACCTGACGAACTTTACCTTAGTCAAGTGATCAGGTTGGCATAATCAATGATCATACTGTTAATAACATTTGCCCTTGTTATGTGATTAAAATTGTACTTTACCTATCCTGTCTTCCTCCCCAAATTTATAAATACTGTCTTACCATAAGGATAATGTTAAACTAAAATTCAAGGTTATTTTACAAAATGTTTGTCCAGTATTTCTCAAACCTGTCAAGGTCATCAAAAACAAGGAAAGTCTGAGAGTGTCACAGTCTATAGAAACCTAAGGAGACATGACGACTAAATGTAATTGGTATCCTGATGGGTTACTGAAAAGGAAAAGGACATTAGGTAAAAACTGAGGAAATTTGAATAACACGGACTTTAGTTATAATAATGTATCAATATTGGTTCATTAATCTTGACAAATGTACTATGTTAATGTAAAATGTTAGTAATGGGGGAATGAGTGTGAGGCATACATGAAGTCTCTGTACTATCTTCAGAATGATTCTGTCAATTTCAAACTATTCTAAAATTTAAAAATTATTAAGTGTCAAAAAATCTGTAAATATTTCCTGGCTACAATAAAGAGCAACTTGTTCTCTCATACATTGCTAGTATGGATGGAAAGTAGGAAAACCTTTTGTCAGTTTCCCATAAAGTTAAAAACACATCATATGAGACAAGAATCCCACTGCTAGGTAGTTATCTAAGAAAAATAAAACATATTTCCATACAAACACTAGTATATAGTGTTTATAGTAGCTTTATTCACAACAGTCTAGTGCTGAGAACAACCCAAATGTTAATGAACAGGTGAATGGATAAACAAATTTTAGTCAATCCGTAAACTAAAATCTCACTGAAAAACATGCATACATCATCATGGGTGAATCCCAAAATATTATGCAATATTGGTTCATTAATCTTGACAAATGTACTATGTTAATGTAAAATGTTAGTAATGGGGGAATGAGTGTGAGGCATACATGAAGTCTCTGTACTATCTTCAGAATGATTCTGTCAATTTCAAACTATTCTAAAATTTAAAACAAAGTACATGTACTTCATGACTCCCTTTGTAGGTTATTTGATAAAAGGCAATACCATAAGGGCTGAAAAGAGATAAATGTTTACAAGGAACTTGGAGTACGTGGAGGAGATTAAATAAATTGAGGCCTGAATGAATATTTTAGGGTGATAGAAGTTTCCTATATCTTGTTTTTGATGGTGGATGAATGACTGTACATTTTTGTCAAAATTCAGAGAATCATACAACTAAAAATGGTAAATATTACTTTATGTTAATTACAAGTCAATATATCTGACTTAAAAAAAGATAGACACTATTTTTTAAACTTTATAGCTTTAAAATAATTCTTGATAACTGCTAGTACTCGTACATTCACAATGGTTTCTCTCTTACTTTAGAATCAGTTTTTCAAGTGTCTTAAAAATCCTTGTTGAGATTTTGATTTTAAAGACATCTAGTCTGTGTACCAATTTGGGGACAATTTCTTTTTTATCAAGCTTTGCTACCTACCCATGAACATTGCATAATTCTTATGTTTTACCCTGTACATAATATTTTAATTAAAATTTGATAATTTTATGTATGTCCATATTTTAAAATATAGATAAAAGATCTGAAAACACTCACCAACAAAGAAGATACACAGATGGCAAATAAGCATATGAAATGTTACTCAACATTACCATTGATGGCCAGGAAACCGAGCAATAGGGCCATTATTATTTTGTCTTTGGTTTTGGTAATAATATTGTACTAGCTTCACTGAATAAATTTCAGAATATTCCTCTTTTCAACTATTTGAGAGAATTTGCAAAAGAAGTTTTATACTTCTTTCCCTAGGTTAATATTTATTACATTAAGGTTTCTATTATTATTGTATTGGTATTTTATAGTTGATATTACCTACTGTTACTGGCTTCCGGAATTTGAGTTTTATTCTATATATCATTCCCAACAATTTGGTAAAGAATCTTTTTTTAGCAAGACATGTTTCCTGCCTTTCTTTGGTAGCTATTATTGAAAATACAACATTGAAGGAATGTTAGTGAACATGTTTATCTTACTGCTGATTTTAGAAAGGATGACTTTATTTTAATTCATAATGGTGTTTACTGTAGCTTTTTGATAAATATCCATTATAAAGTTCACAAAGATTCTTTCAGTTTGCCAAGTATTGTTTTTAACGAATTAGTGTTACATTTTAATAAATGCTTATCATGCCATGGCTGGGATGGTCATACATTTTTCTCCTCATATTTATTAATGTGGTTGACATTTATATATCTTTTAATGTTAATAAACCCTTGAATTACTGGGAATAACCCATCTTGATCATGGTTCATTATCTTTTTTAAGTTGCTATTTTTTTAATGTGTTTTGCATCTATAATCCTGGGTGAGATTGGACTAATACCGGCCATTATTATTTTGTCTTTAGTTTTGGTAATAATATTGTACTAGCTTCACGGAATAAAGTTTAGAATGTTCTTATTTTTAATTATTTGAGATAATTTGCATAATATTGGATAGTCTATTTCTTGAAAATTTGATAAAACTCAGTTGTAGACCATCTAGGTTCGGTGGCTTGTTTGTGAGAAATTCACATCCTCTCATTCCATCTGATTTCCACTGCGTTCACCATCTCAGTGTTGGTGTCAGTTCAGTGTACTTTCTCATTCAAATTTTGATTTTTCTGGTTCATGGAATGATGGTCACTTTTTTATTGTGTACTGGACATTTTGGTTCTTATGTTAGGAGAATATGGGTTCTACGCAAATCTTTTATTTTACCAAGCAGTCAGATGTTTAGGTTTATCATGCAGATCTTGGACTATTTTTTTGTGGGCTCTCATTCCAAGTATAACTGAATTTTCAAAGCATTGGTGGCATTATTTTGGTTGGCTTTGTTTTTGTTTTGTTTTCATTTGGTTTGGGTTTTCCATGCTGCTGAGGCTCCCATTGGTTCCTTCTGGTGCTGCATGATGGGGCAGAAGTAGTCTCCCCAGGCCAAAGTCATCTGATATTTTCTGGTGGTAGGAATGGTTCTCAGGCCTGCAGAGGGGGGGAAATAGGAGGATGGCTGTTGCCTTACAGCTGCCAAACTGTTTGTTCCCCCAAGCTCTTCCCAGGATTTCACAAGGGAGTGCCTCAGCACACTGAGGCCCGATGGAGAGATATTGGAAAGGCTTTTTTGAGGGGAAGTCTCAGCAAACTGAGACCCAATGGAATTATATTGGTCCCTCCCCTTCAATGGATTCCTTGGAGATGTGCGTGTGTGAAGGCAAAGTTCAGGCTGGAACACAATGGGAACTTTTGGAAATACAGCCAGCAGGCTACTAACACACAGATCTTGAGATTAACAGTCTTTTACCTCTTTAGAAGTTTACCAATAAAATCTATCCGTTGGCCCAATTCGGGGTTCAGTCCCTGAGACTGTTCCCCTTGGCTCCGCGGTCTTGCACTCTATTCATGGCTATTGTCTTTTCTTAACCCTGTGCCACCCTTCTCCCTCCCCACAACCCTCCTCGCTGGATGCGACAGGGAGCGGGTACTGAGAGGAGGGTAGGAGGCTTCCCTGGCTGGGTACTTGTGGAATTTACCCTTGTCTGTGTGGCATAAAGAGAACTTCCTGGATCTCTGTATATGTGTGCTGCAATTTTTCCTTATTTTCTTTTTTAATCCAGTATCTCAATTTGTATATTTTCAATGGGAAATTCATCAATTTGCATTCATGGTGGTTATTTATATATTTAGTGTTGATTCTATATTCTTTATTTTAAATCCTTCTTCTTTTCCATATTCATTTTTCATCTTTGCATTTAAAATATTAATTAAAGTTTTGGGTTACTATTCTCACATCAGTTTTCCCCCTCTACTGATTTTGAACCTCTATAATCCACTCCTTTCTTTTAGCGGTTACCGTGACATTCTGACCATGTATAATTCAAGTCTAATAAGAGTATTTTCCTGGAAATTACAAGAACATTCAACATGTTTACCCAGGTCGTTCCTCTGTGGACCTACATACTATTCTGGTGCAACATTTTATTCCACTTAACTCCCAATCAGATATCATTCCCTTCGTCCTTGTTATAGGAAGCTGTTGTGCCTGTACAGTTACTGCTTCTGTGAGTCCACAGCCAAACATCTATTGGTGGGTTTGGCGTTGTGGCTGGTGATCAGAGCCAGAACTGGGTAAAAGTAGAGGAGAATGAGGGCAGACTGTGACCTGTCAGTCACATCTATATCTGTCTTTCACTATATATAACTATGACATTATTACTAAAATAATGCCAGACCATAACCATGTTGTTATAATGCCCACTGCTTCATTTCTGCCTTTCAAATCTTATGCAAGTTTCTCTTTTGGCCAACTCTAACCCATACAAATACAGACAAGGACCTTTTGAGAAGTGTAGGCCTTCGGCTTAACCAAGTTGACAACACAATCCAGCACACAGATGGTGTTATGCATATTTACTAATTTGTTGGAGTATTTGGGGGAAGGGCGGGGAATGGCAAATTTTTCATTTTCTTTCTATGAGGCAAACAATACAATTCAAATTACACTTCATGAAGTTTTGATTGTTTTGAAGGAAGCAGTTCATTCAGAATATCTAGTTCACTATAGTGCCAGAAAGAGAAGTTATCTGATCGTTTTTAAAAACATTTTCTGTCACTTCAGTAATTTTATGGTCAAAATTATGCATTTTATGAAGTTACATGCAACATTTTATGTCAGTAGGAAAATTCTAGAGTGATGTGAATGTATTTTAATTTAAATGCTTTTTAGTTTAAAATGATTAATATGGAAGCTTTCAAAAGTATCTAACTTCCCAGAGACCAAGAGTTGGTTTTTTTTGTCTTATTTTGTTTTGTTTTTTATTTTACCAATACAAATTGGCAAAGTAGCTATATGTTTTATCATTTAGAATAACTTAATGCTTGATATCCAAAGAGAAAAATATGACACTAGGTAATATTTGACAACAGGTCAAGTTGATTGATGAATGACATTTTGTTCTTTTGGGCAAATGGTGATAGGGATTTCAACACAAATTTTGGAAAGTCTTGATTATATTTTACTTTTGAAACATGTTATGTCTACTTTACCTTTAGAAAGGGCATAAAATGTTCTAGAAAAATGGTAAAAGTTATTTGGCTGTCTCAGGTTTGTTTCATTCTCTCTGGAGAAGGCTAGAGGATTATGTGATTTTTTTGTTTCCCTAGTTTGAAATGGAGGTGTCTTTTTTCCCTTGATAGGCCTCTGGTCATATAGTGTCATGGACTGTCATTTCTATTTAATACATGACATTGTGCAGTGCTTGTTCTACATTGTCTTACTCCTTGTTTAAACACCCATAGATTTTTCATATTAAACTTGCATGTTAGGAGTAGTTACAAGTCTAAAACTTGACTTTAAATTAGGAAGCACTTAAATGAATTGATTTTATAAAATATATGTTAAAGTGAAATTCAAAACCTAATTTTCCTTCAAATAAAAACTGAAGGCAGAATTTTGTTTTGTTTCCAATGAATGTATTACTTCGATTCACTTCACTTTGAATACAAACAAAAAATATCTGCAGTATTGACTATAGGAAAATATGAGATAGGAAATATTCTTGAGAGCTGCTCCACTTTTCTGACCATTTGCCATTTCCCACCCATATTTCTTCTGCAACATTTCACGCAGACATGTTCTTCAAAGAAACTACCTTATACACATTTTCTTGAGGAATTCCTATCACCTATTCTGATACCTAATGGTTTTGGGTTATTATGTTACTTTATTTAGATGACATGTTTTCATTTTGAACTGTAATTTATTAAAACTCAAGGGTTACTAATGATGAGAAAATAAAGCATCATAAAAACTGAGAATGTTATTTTGGAGGCATTATTCTTAGTCCATATATGAATTTCATTTGTCTTGAATACCTGAAAGAATTATTTCTTTTTTAAAAAAATGTTTATTAGTTTCAGGTATACAAAACAATATAATAGTTAGACATTTAAACCCCTCATGTAGTGATAAACCACCCCAAACCTACTACCCCTCTCATGCCTTATAGAGCTGTTACAATACCACTGACTGTCTTCCCTATGTTGTACTCCATGTCCTGTGACTATATATAACTATTATTTAGTGATAGTTGACATTCAATATTATTGTACTTCAGCTTCAGGTGTACAGCACATTGGTCAGGCCTCTACACCGTCTATGAGGCGATCCCCCTGAGAAGTCCAGTACCCATCTGGCACATCACATGATCTTTACAACATTGTTGATCATATTCCCCATACTGCCAATTTGCATTTGCATTTTGCATTTCTTAATACCTTCATCTTTTTCACCCTGCCCCCAACCCCATTCCCATCTATCACCCTCATAGATCTAGTACCTATCAGGCACCATACCTAGTTATTACAATATTATTGACTATATTCCTTATATTATACCCTACATCCCCATGACAACTGTGTAATAACCAATTTGTACTTCTTAATCCCTTCCCCTTTCACCCATCCTTAACTCCCCTCCCATCTTAAAGAAGTCCCTCTAAGATTCCTTGTAATACTGGTTTGGCGGTGGTGAACTCCTTCAGCTTTTTCTTGTCTGGGAAGCTTCTTATCTGTCCTTCCATTCTAAATGATAGCTTTGCTGGGTAGAGTAATCTTGGTTGTATGTCATTGCTTTTCATCACTTGGGATATTTCCTGCCACTCCCTTCTTGCCTGCAAAGTTTCTGTTGAGAAATCAGCTGAGAGTCTTATGGGGCCTCCCTTGTAGGTCACTAACTGCTTTTCTCTTGCTGCTTTTAAGATTCTCTCTTTGTATCTAATCTTTGGCATTTTAATTACGATGTGTCTTAGTGTTGGCCTCTTTGGGTTCATCTTGTTTGGGACTCTGCACTTCCTGGGCTTGTATGTCTATTTTCTTCACCAGGTTAGGGAAGTTTTCTGTCATTATTTCTTCAAATAGTTTTTCAATTCCTGGCTCTCTCTTGTCAACTTCTGGTACTCCTATAACGTGAATGTTGGTAAGTTTGATAATGTGCTGGAGGCCACTTAAACTCTCCTTAATTTTTTGAATTATTTTTTGCTGTTCTGGTTGGGTGTTTTCTGCTACCTTATCTTTGACATTACTGGATGGATCCTCTGCTTCATCTAATCTACTGTTGATTCCCTGTAATATATTCTTCATTTCTGTTATTATATACTTTATTTCTGACTGATTCTTTCTCATGGTTTCCATCTCCATTTTTATGTTTCCTGTCACTCTGTTGAAGTTCTCCCCGACATCATTGAGCATTCTTTTAAATAATATTTGGAACTCTGTGTCTAATAGATTGCTTATCTCCATTTTGCTTAGTCCTTTTCCGGAGCTTTGTTCTGTTCTTTTCTTTGGGACATGTTTCTTTGTCTCCCCATTTTGGCTGCTTTCCTGTGTTTGTTTCTATGTATTAGGTGGGGCTGCTATGTCTTCCAGTCTTAGTAGAGTGGCCTTATGTCGTAGGTGTGCTGTGGGGTTCGTGGCACAGTCTTTCTGATCACCTGAGCCACACACTCCAGGCGTGTCCCTTGTGTGGGTTGTGTGTGCCCTTCTCTTGTAGTTGAGCCTTGGTTGATAATTGCACATCAATAGGAGGGACTGACACTTGGGCTCACTTGTTGTGAGGACTGGCCTTGACTACAGCGGAAGAGTTGTGCAGGAGCTGATCCTACGGAGCAGGATCTGCCTCAGCAGGACTTTGGTACCTGTCCAATCTGCCCTTTGGGTGTGTCATACTTGGAGGTGGCTGGTTAATGCTCCAGCTCATTTTGAAGCTGGCGACTGGAAATGCCATCCCCATCACCACCTTGGAGGGTATCTGCTGTAGGTCAAGTTCAGTCACAGCCCATGCCCCACCTGGAGCAACCTGGCAGGAGCCAGAAAGAAATCCACAGATGGCTGCTGACTGTGCTGTGCTTGGTAGTACCTTGAGAGGCCAAGCTGCGAACCAAGGCCAACTGCTGCTAGTGACGGCTTAGGGCTGCTCAGCCAGAGGTACAGGACCTGCTCAAGTCAGGTGCTGCTTTTCTGGGTTCCATGAACGTTTCAGAGACCCTAGGAAAGTATGCAGCTTGAGCCAACGCAGGTGGTCTGCACAAAAAGAGCCACTGAAAGTGCCCAGGGTGTGCTGGAAAGTTGGGTGGGGCCAGGTCTTGAATCACCAGGGTATGGTGAACGAATGATGAAGACTCAGATATGGTGACCCCCTGTGTCCACACATGGGGAAAGGCGGAGGGCTCAAAAAGAAACAATGGCTTCTACCAGTTCCCCAGTCTAAGAAAAAGCTGAGTCTCCAGCCCCTATCGCAAGCCAGACAATTCAGTTCCTTACCATATGTCTCTGCCACCTTTCCAGCTGCTGCCCCAGTGCTGGAGCTCAGAGCCAGTGATTTCATTGATGGGTAAGTCTGTGCATGCTCCCTTTAAGAGGAGCGCCTGGGAGTGCAGCTGCCCTCCATCTCATTCAGTCACAATATCCACTGGTTTTCACAACCGGAAAGTATGGGGGCTTCTCTCCCCAGCACTGGAAACCTGGGCTGGAGTGGGGCTGGGATTTCTCAATCCTGTCTGGTATGGCGGGGATCCCCACAGTCAAAATACCCCTCATGATCTTTAATGGTCACATGTGGGTGTGGGACCAGCCCGTTCCATGTCTCTGATCCTCCAACCAGTCTGGAGGTAGCTTCTTCTGCGTATCCTTAGTTGAAAGGTGTTATAATTCAGCTTGATTTTAGGTGATTCTCAATAATGTTGTAGTGTAGATTAGTTGTAATTTTGATGTGGTTGTGAGAGAAGGTGAGCACAGCATTTATCTACTGTGTCATCTTGGTTGTCTCTCTCTGAAAGAATTATTTCTTTATCTATTTTCCAAACTTTTCACTCCTTTCTTTCAAGAACATTTCTTTTTCAAAAGAACATCTAACACTAACACGTCTATTGAAAGAAGGACGAGTTTCTACATTTAAGTGACAAAATTTCACCATAAATTTTGAATATCTGTGTTCATTATACCTATGCATATACATGTGTAATTATGAGTACATGTCCCTGAAGTTACGCCTGTATAAATCACATTTTTTATATTAAAAACAAAATGCAAAACATCTTTATTTTGTATTATTTAGTAATGATTCAAAAATTTTTGCTTCTACTTAAAAGTTATCTAATAGAGAAATATGTTTTATGACTTTGCTTAGTTTTATAAATTATAATGGCTGTCATGAATGAAAGTATAACTAATAAAACTACATTGATCTAAGGGTGGAAAGTTAGTGATTGTCTCTGCTTATTTTATCATGATTTCCATTTTTCAAAATCATCTATCAATTACGCAAAACATTTTTTTCTTTTGGTTTCATCTATGTCAATTTTTCTTGCTACTTTAAAGCTGTTTTATTTTTCTACAGTTAATAATCAAGTTCAAAACCCATTTAAACTCTTAAGTAAATATTTATATAATTTAGAATATTTTCCACTTTTGTAAAAAGAAAATAACATTGTTTTTGAAAAATAGCTAATAAAACAATATATATATACACACATATATGTACATATACACATATGTGTGTATATATACACACATATACATGCATGTATATGTATGTATACATACATGTATGTATACATACACATGCATGTGTGTGTGTGTGTATATATATATATATATATATATATATATATATATATCTCCATAGATTGTTTTTCAGAATGATCTCTCTGTAATACATGTTTCTTTCAAAAGTCAGTTATATCTTTACTCATTATTAAAGTGTCACTTGTATATTAAGTAGAGATTCTTGAAATTTGGTTCAGTGAAATCTGGAGGACTATGAGAAACTGATCTGATCTGTAAGAGGATCTGTAAGGTCAAAAGTCTCTTCATATAATAATAGATATGTTTTTCAAAATAATACATTGTGTTTTTCATTGTGTTAATGTGTAAAAGCAGCTACTGGTGCCATAGCATAAATTAAGGCTGTGACAACAAACTGTATACAGATTCCTTTTATTCTTCACTGTCAACAGTCAGGGGGGAAGAATGGCAGTTACACTTATGAATGTTTTCGTTGAAGTAGTAGAAGTTATTCATTTTATTTAAATTTAAGCCACTAATTGCACAAGTTTGGATAAAATTCAAAGTTTACATATTGTCTTTGATGAAACAGAAAGTATACATAAAACACTTGTTTTATGACAATATACTGTGGGTGTCATAAGGAAAGCCACTTGTATAATTGAGTTGAGATGACTTCTTTATTCATGGAACTGCATTTTTACTGGTAAGAATGGCTGACTCTTAAAGTGTGGTTATTGATACCTGGATATTTGGCACACATTATCTCATAAATTAACTAAGTGGATCTATCACTTCAAGATCAGTGTTTTGCCAGTGATAATAGTCAAGCTTTCAAGGAAAAATTAGAATGATGGGAAACTTGTATCCGGAATTGTGAGATTCTATTCATCACTGAGAACTTGACAGATTCCCAATTCATAAGACATTTTTGCATATATATTTTCACATTTATGTGTGTATATGTGTTACAATGTTTCAACATTTAAAAATTCTTTATAACTCACTTACCAATATTTTTCAATTGCCTAATTCTTGGCATTATGAAATCTTGCCTAGGTAAAAACATGCATTCAAAGTATAAGGTAGACAAATGGATTTTAATGCAACAAAGTAAAAAGTTCACTGATTGGCTTCAGATTCCACACTGCAACTAACCTTTAGGAAACTATTACTTGTTGATTTTTGGTGCATTTTTCAAAAAATACCCACATTATCTGAGAATACTAAAATGTCTTCCCCTTTTCAATTATGTATCTTGGTGAGGTCAGATTTCCTTTATCTGCCTCAACCAAAACAGATTAAATGCAGAAGCAAATAGGAGAATCCAGCTGCCTTTTATTTGGCTGAGTTTAAGGAAAATTTGTAAAACGTAAAGAACTACTACTCTTCTCAATATTTTTTAGAAAAAAATGTTACTTATATTTACATGCAACAGGTTATTTTTGGTATTTTAACTGAATTAATATATTTTTCTTTTAAATTCTGTTTTAATTCTTAATACAAAAAGTACTGATAGATATAACCCATATGCAGCAAAGCTTTCTTGGGTTCTCAATAATTTTAATTCTGTAAGGAAGTCCTGAGAACAAAAAGCTTGAATACGGCTATGTTAAAAATAAATTGTGGAGGAGAGATACAAGATGGTGCAGTACACAGTAGACAAATGCTGTGCTTCCCCATCCTGTGAACACATCAAAATTACAACTAAATTATACATAAATCAGCCTGGAAAACCATCTGAAGCCAAGCTGAACAGAAATCTTATAATGAAGGATATAAAAAACAAAATACGTTGAGACTGGTAGGAGGGGTGGAGATGCAAAACAAGTGAAATTTATAGCAATACAGGCCTACCTCAAGAAACAAAAAAAATCTCAAATAATCTAATCTTACACCCAAAGGAACTAGATAAAGAAGAGCAAACAAAACCCAAAGTAAGTACAAGGAAGGAAATAATAAATCAGAGCAGAAATAAATGAAACAGAGTCTAAAAAAGTCAATACAAAAATTGATAAAACCAAGAGATGGTTCTTTGAAAAGATAAACAAAATTGATAAACCTTTAGCCAGACTCATGGGGGGGAAAGGGAGAAAGCTAATTAAATAAAATCAGAAATAAAAGAAATGACACTGGGCCACATCTCACAACCTACTGTACTCCTGTCCCCAACTATAAGGGTGTATCCCTGCAGGAGTAAACAGAGCCACTGAAACACAGGCTCTGAATTTGGTGCAAGAAGAGCTTCAGAACTTCAGAAGCTTTCCACATCCTCAAGAGGAGATGGTGTCCTGTGACCCAGGCGAACTCAGAGGAGAAGCCTGCCTTCCAGAAAATCACCCCATTGTGTGAGAAGCCGGAACAGTGCAGAGAAAATATAATATTATAGCGTGAGAGAGAACTAAAGGCTACAGTTAGATAGAAAATGAAACATTTTACCAACCCCTACAGGAAAACAAAAGAAAGACCACATTCTATCACCTTGTTGCAGAACTCAATCCTGTACATGCCTAGGAACAGAAATAATATAACATTAATTGCCAAATATAATGAAGGTAACAAGACAGCTCAGAAAAAAAATGAAAACGTTCCAAAAAATGAACTTAAAGACACTGCAACTTAAATGACAGAGAATTCAAGATTGCAGTTTGGAAAAAACTAAAAAAGATGCAAGAAAACACAGGCAGTTTAATGAACTCAGAAACACAATAAAGAACACATGAACATTTTACCAAAGCGATTGGAATCTTTAAAAAGAACCCAATAGGATGTCTGGAAATTAAGAACTCAATAAAAGAAATGAAGAATGAAATAGCCAGTTTAGGTAGTAATAGAGCTGATGAGAGGGAGGAAAGTATCAGTGACATTGAAGACAGAAATCTGGAAATGACACAGATGGAAGAGAGAGACTTGAAACTTAAAAGAAATTAAAAAAAAAAAACTCTACAAGAACTTTCACACTCCTTCAGAAAGAGCAATATAAAAATGATGGGCATAACATAAAGAGAAGAAAGGGAGAAAGGGAACGGAGAGTATATTCAAACAGTCGACAAGAACTTCCCAAACTTATGGAAAGAACTGGATCCTTAAATCTAAGAAGCAAATAGAACACCTGATTACCTCAATCCCAACAGTCATTCTCCAAGGCACATTGTACGGAAAATGTCAAAAATTAACAACAAAGAAAGAATCCTCAAGTCACCCAAGGAAAAGAACACAGTAACTACAAAGATAGGTGATTCATTATCATCAGATTTTTCAGCAGAAACTCTACAAGCCAGGAAGGAGTGGAATCAATTATTCAAACTATTGAAAGAGAGAAATTATGAACCAAGAATATATATTCTGGCAAAAAGATTCTTTAGATCTAAAGGAAGAATAAAGACCTTTCCAGATGTACAGAAGCTGAGGGAATTTCCTAACACACAACCTGCGCTACAAGAAACACTGAAAAAGTCTTTTCAATCAGCATAAAGAGGGATAATTTGTGACAACAAAAACAAAAAAGGAGGGGAAAGGGATAAAGGCCTTAACAGGGATATGGAAATGGAGAAAGTAATCACACTGAAGAAAATGGAATACTCTAAATATGAAACTTTCTTTTACATAAACTTAATGGTAACCACTCTAAAATAATCCAGTACTGAAGTATATAACATAATAAAAGAAGAAACAGAGGGAAAAATCATAGAATACCACCACACTGAAATAATAGAGAGCAAGAAAAGGCAAAGAAACAATGGAGACACAGTACTACCAGAAAACCAAAAATAGAATGATAGGAAATTCTCATATATCAATAATCACCCTAAATGTAAATGGACTGAATTCACCAATAAAAAGGCACAGAGTAGCAGATTGGATCAAAAAACTAACCCAACCATATGCTCCCTCCAAGAGACACATCTCAGCTACAAGGACAACTATAGACGCAAAGTGAAAGGGTGGAAATTGACACTCCAAGCAAATGGTATCCAGAGAAAATAAGGTGTAGATAAACTTATATCTGATGAAAGAGACTTCAAGTTAAAAAAAGTAACAAGAGACAAAGATGGACATTCTATAATGATAAAGGGGCCTATACAACAAGAGGACATAACAGTCATCAATAATTATGTCCCAAATCAGGAAGTACTGAAATATGCCAAGCAACTACTAACAGAACTAAAGGGAGAAATTAACCAAAACACTGCTATAATAGGAGACCTAAACACATCATTGACAGCTATGAATAGATCATCCAAACAGAAAATAAATAAAGAAATATAGCCCTAAATGAGACATTACATGAAATGGACATAACTGACATTGATAGAGGAATTCATCTTAGAACATAAGACTATACATTCTTTTCCAGTGTACATGGAACATTCTCAAGGATAGACCATATATTGGGACATAAAAGTACCCTCAACAAATTTAAGATTGATCATACCAAGCATATTCTCTCACCACAAGGCTTTGAAATTGGATATCAACTGCAAAAAGACAGCACACCAAACCACAAATATGTGGAGAATAAACAACGTACTTTTAAACAACGACTGGGTCAAAGAACAAAGAAGAGGAGAGATCAAAAGATAATTAGAGATAGGAATGGCGGCAGCGGGGCGCACTTTCTGAGTTCTCCTCCGGATCTTATTACAAAAGGGACTTATAACCCATCAAAAAACTATTTGCTCATCACGCAGAACAGCTAAGAGACTTGTGGGAGAATTACTTGAAGGTACACAAATTGGGTGAGCAGGGGAGAAAGGAAGGGAGTGGAGTGGAAACGTGCAGTCCCGTGGTGGAATCGTGCATGGCGGCAGTGGCGGTAATGCGGAAGGCACTGCGGCTCTAAAGACGCAGGGGTCCCCAGGGTGGAACAGAGAATACAAAAGCCAGGAGTTGGGCTCTTTCCCAACGTCCCACAGCTGTTCTCTCCTGGAGGGGTGGGCAGCTTTATGGGCCCTTGGGAGGACAAAGAACACAGACTCCATACCTGGGCCCCTCCCCCCACTCTTCCAAAACTATCCCGGCCCTTCCAGAGACTTAAACTGGCCCCTGAACTGAGGATTACTGTCAGATTACACAGGGGCCGTAGTGCTCAGGTTCTGGGAAAACTGACAGGCAGCTCTGACCCAGGGAAAGACTGGGAAGAGTGTGATTTTGGCTAGGCTAGGAGAGAAGAGACTCCTCCACCCCCAGCCATCACCTTTGCTGGCCTGCGGGAAGAGTGTGATGCGGCTGGGCTGGGAGAAAGAAGACCCAACCATCCCCAGCTCCCACCCTTTCTGGCCTGCCTAGGGCGCGGCAAGTGCAACTGTGGAGACACTCCCAGAGATCAGCAGTAAGCGGCAGACACAGCTCCCGTCTTTCAGCAGCTTAGAAATCTCCCACCCGCCCCCCACACACACAGAAGAAGTGCCGTAAGACTCAGAAGTACTGGACACAGGCCTGGTGTTGCTACTCTCAGTGTGGATATGTGCAGGCAAGGGCAGAAACTGCACTGACATTGTAAAAACTATCATCCAGATACCCTAGGCCCACACATTTAAATCTACAGTCCCAAAGTCACTCTGGGCACCAGGTGACTGGCTCTGCCTGCATAATAGGCAGGGGACTCTTTGGTACAGCAGAGGACAACCTGGAGATTACTTGGTGGGCTTAAGCCAAGACTGGCACTGCTTGTTTTGCTTTGTTTTGTTTAGTTTGGTCTTTATATCTTTGATATCTTTGCCTGTGTTGAGTACGGATTATTGGGTGTTTTTACATGTGAATGTATTTGATTTTTTTCTTTGTTGTTGTTGTTGTTCTTGTGCTTGGGGATTTGCTTTGTTCTGAAATTGCCCTACCAGGGCCCAGCTTAAGAGGCACAAGATTCAACATATCCAGAGGTCAACTGCAGACCAAACCAGAGTAATACCAGGTTTGACCTACAAGTCACACACCCAAAGGGAATTCTCTGCAGGCATAAGAGCCCATAGAGGCCAAACCACATTTAAATTGTGAATCCTCCCGCAGCAGAACAGCTTGTGGTGGGCAGACCCAAGTCTCACAACTAGTCAGCCTAGGAGTTAACCCCACCTACTCACAAGCAAAAAGCAATTAAAGATCTTCTTTAACAAGACAATACACACAACACAAGAGTCACTTTTGGAGCACACACAGAGGAATAGAACGAAGTAGCGCAAATCAAATATAAAGGACACATACTACATAAGATAATCAAGCAAGAACTAAGAACTCTAGGGGATCTACCTAATACATCAAAGTAAACACAGAGAGTCAGCCAGAATGGGGAAACAAAGAAACATGTCCCAAATAAAAGAACAGAAGAAACCTCCACAACTTGAACCAAATGAAGCAGAGGTAACCAACCTATCAGAGACAGAGATCAGAACACTGGTGATAAGAACATTTAAGGAGCTTAGAGAAGACATAAAGAAGGATGTAGAAATCATAACGAACAACCAGTTAGAAATAAAGAACACAATTACCGAAATTAAGAACTCACTTGAAGGAATGACCAGCAGGTTAGATGAAGCAGAGGATCGAATCAGCGACTTAGAAGACAAGTCAGCAGAGATCACCCAAACTGAACGACAAAAAGAAAAAAGAATAAAAAATAATGAAGATAGTTTAAGAGACCTCTGGGATAACATCAAATGCAAAAACATGCGCATCATTGGAATACCAGAAGGTGAAGAGAGGAAGCAAGGGATTGCAAACATATTTGAAGTAATATCCTAAAACTTCCCTAACCTGATGAAGGAAACAAACTTACAAGCCCAGGAAGTGCAGAGAGTTCCAACCAGGATAACCCCAAACAGGTCCACACCAAGACACATTATAGTTAAAATGGCAAAGCTTAAAGACAAAGAGAGAATCCAAAAAGAAGCAAGAGAAAGACAGAGGGTTACATACAAGGGAACTCCCATAAGACTGTCAAATGACTTTTCTACAGAAACACTGAAGGCCAGGAGGGAGTGGCAGGAGATACTCAAAGTGATGGAAAACAAAGGCCTACAACCTAGATTGCTTTATCCAGCAAGGCTATCATTTAAAGTTGATGGAGATATAAAGAGCTTTCCAGAAAAGAATAACCTAAAGGAATTTATTACCACCAAGCCAGCATTGCAAGAAATACTAAAAGAACTTCTGTAAATAAAAGAAAGATGGAAACAATCTAACCACAAATTTTAAAATGCCAATAACTATGTACCTATCAATAATCACTTTAAAAGTAAATGAATTAAATGCTCCAACCAAGAGACATAGGGTGGCTGAGTGGATAAAAAAGCAATACCGTATATGCTGTATACAAGAGACTCACTTCAGATCAAAGGGCACACACAGGCTGAAAGTGAAGGGATGGAGTAAAATATTTCATGCAAATGGAAATGAGAAAAAAGCTGGAGTTTTAATACTTTTATCTGAAAAAATAGACTTTAAAATGAAGAACATATTGAAAGATAAAGATGGGCATTATATAATAATAAAGGGATCGATACAACAAGAGGACCTAACCCTAGTAAACATCTATGCACCCAACATAAGAGCACCTAAATATATAAAACAGGTACTGACTGACAAAGACAGAGATCAACAGTAACACTCTCATAATAGGGTCCTTCGACACACCTCTGACAACAAGGGACAGGTCTTCCAGACAGAAAATCAATATGGAAACAACAGCCTTAAATGACACATTTGACCTCTTGGATTTAATCAATATTTTCAGAGCATTTCACCCCAATGCTGAAAATACACATTTTTCTCAAGCGCACATGGAACAATTTCTAAGATAGACCATATGTTAGGCCACAAAACAAGTCTTGATAAATTTAAGAAAATTGAAATCATACCAGTTGTCTTCTCTGATCACAGTGCTATGAAATTAGAAATGAACTACAGGAAAAATACTGGAAGACACACCATTTCATGGAGGCTGAATAACTTATTACTAAATAATGAATGGGAAAAGCAGAAGATCAAGGAAGAAATCAAAAGATATCTTGAGACAAATGAAAATGAAAACATGATGACCCAAAATCTATGGGATGCTGCAAAAGCAGTCCTCAGAGGGAAATTCCTAGCATTGCAGGCCTACCTAAAGAAACAAGAAACATCACTAATCAACAGTTTATCTTCACACTTAAGGGATCTGGAAAAAGAACAGCAAAATAAGCCCAAAGGGAGCACAAGAAAGGAGATAATAAAGATCAGAGAAGAAATAAATAAAATAGAAACCAGAAAAACAATACAAAAGATCAATGAACCCGAGAGTTGGTTCTTAGAGAAGATAAACAAAATTGACAAACCTTTAGCCAGACTCATTAAAAGAGAGAGAGAGAGGACCGAAATTAATAAAATCAGAAATGAAAGAGGAGAAATGACAACAGACAGCACAGAAATACAAAAAAAATATATGAAATTACTATGAGAAACTACATGCCAACAAATTTGACATTCTGGAAGAAATGGACAAATTTCTAGAGGCGTACAACCTTCCAAGGCTAACTCAAGAAGAGACAGAAAACCTGAACAGTCTGATTACCACCAGGGAAATTGAATCAGTAATCAACAATCTCCCAACAAACAAAAGCCCTGGACCAGATGGCTTTACAGGTGAATTTTTCAAAACGTCCAAAAAAGAATTATCACCTATTCTCCTCAAGCTCTTCCAAAAAATCCAGAAGGAAGGAAGACTCCCAAACACTTTTTACGAAGACACTATTACCCTGATTTCAAAATCAGACAAAGACACCACAAAAAAAAGAAACTACAGGTCGATATCTCTAATGAACATAGATGCAAAAATCCTCAACAAAATATTAGTGAACAGAATTCAGCAATACATTAAAAAGATCATACACCATGATCAAGTGGGATTCATCCCTGGTATGCAAGGGTGGTTCAACATCTGCAAATCAATTAATGTGATACACCACATTAACAAAATGAAAAATAAAAATCACATGATCATATCAATAGATGCAGAAAAACCAATTGATAAAATCCAGCAGCTATTTAAAAACCCTAAAGAAAGTGGGAATAGAGGGATCATATCTCAACATAATAAAGGCCATATATGACAAACCCACAGCTAACATCATACTCAATGGGGAAAAGCTAAAACCATTCCCCCTAAGATCAGGAACAAGGAAATGTTGCCCAGTATCTCCACTTCTATTCAACCTATTCAACATAGTGCTGGAAGTTCTTGCCACAGCAATCAGACAAGAAAACGAAATAAAGGCATCCAAATTGGTAAAGAGGAAGTAAAATTATCATTATATGCAGATGATATGATACTATATAGAGAGAACCCTAAAGACTCCACCAAGAAACTATTAGAACTGATAGATGAATTTAGTAAAGTAGCAGGATACAAAATTAATATTCAGAAATCAGTTGTATTTGTATATACCAATGATAAAATATCAGAAGGAGGAATTAAAAAAACAATCCCATTTACAATTGTTCCAAAGACTATAAAATACCTTGGAATAAATTTAACCAAAGAAGTAAAAGATCTGTACTAAGAAAATTATGAGACACTGAAGAAAGAAATGAAAGAAGATATAAATAGATGAAAACACATATCATGTTCATGGATAGGGAGACTTAAATTAATATAGTTAAAATGTCCATACAGCCTAAGGCAATATACATATTTAACGCAATTCCTATCAAACTACTTACGAAGTTTTTCACAGAAATAGAACTTATAATCCTAAAATTTATATGGGACTATAAAAGACCCCGGATAGCCTCAGCAATCTTGAGAAATGAGAACAAAGTGGAGGTATAACAATACCTGACTTCAAATTATACTACAAGTCTACAGTAATCAAAATAGCATGGTACTACCATAAAAACAGACCCATAGATCAATGGAACAGAATAGAGAGTCCAGAAATAAATTCATGCCTATATGGCCATCTAATCTACGACAATGGAAGCAAGAATGTACGATGGGGTAAAGACAGTCTGTTCATTAAATGGTGGTGCGAAACCTGGACAGACACATGCAAAAAAATGAAGCTGGACCACCTCCTTAAACCATATACAAAAATAAATTCAAAATTGCTTAAAGACTTAAATGTAGATCTGAAACCATAAAATTCCTAGAAGAAAATATAGGAAGAATTTTCACAGACATTACCCGGAGTAGGATTTTTACTGATATATCCCCTCGTGCCAGGTAAGTAAGAGAAAAAATAAACATGTGGGATTACATCAAACTAAAATGTTTTTTTTTTTTTTCACAGCAAAGGAAACCATCAATGAAACAAAAAGGGATCCTACTGAATGGGAAAAGATATTTGCCAATGATATATCTGATAAGGGGTTAATATCACAAATCTATAAAAAACTCACTCACCTCAACTCCAAAAAAACAACCCAACTGAAAAATGGGAAGAGGACTTGGAGAGACATTTTTCTAAAAAGGACATACAGATGGCAAACAGACATATGAAGAAATGCTCAACCTCACTAACCATCAGAGAAATGCAAATAAAAACCACAATGAGATGTCACCTCACCCCAGTCAAAATGGCTATCATCAATAAATCAACAAACAACAAGTGCTGGCGCAGATGTTGGAAAAGAGAACGCTTGTGCACTGTTGGTGGGATTGCAGATTGGTGCAGCCACTATGGAAAACAGTATGTAGGTATCTCAAAAATCTGAAAATGGAACTACCCTATGATCCAGTAATTCCACTCCTAGGTATCTATCCGGAGAAACCCAAAACTGCAATTCAAAAATTTTTCTGCACTCCTATGTTTATTGCAGCAATATACACAATAGCCAAGACATGGAAATAACCGAAATGCCCATGAGTAGATGACTAAATTAAGAAACTGTGGTACATTTATACAGTGGAGTATTATGCAGTCATAAAGAAGATAGATATCTCACCATTTGCAACAACATGGATGGACCTAGAGAACATTATGTTAAGTGAAATAAGTCAGACAGAGAAAGACAAGTACCATATGATCTCACTTATATGCGGAATCTAAAGAATAGAATAAGTGAATGAACTAATCAGAAACAGTTTTGGAGACAAAGAGGAAAAACTGAGGGTTGTTAAATGGGCAAGGGGGTGGAGATAAGGGGTAAGGTGAGGGGATTAGAAAACAGTCGGTAACCACAAGATGCCCACGGGGTTTTGAAAATTAATTTGGGGAACGTAATCGATAATTTTGTAAAGATTTTGTACGGTATCCGATGGACTCGTGTCCCATTTGAGAGACCACCTCAGGGAAGATGTAGATGCCTGATCACTGCAATGTACACCTGAAGCTGAACAATAATGAATGCCAACTATAATTATATATATATATATATATATATATGTATATATATGTATACATATATATATATACACACATATATACATATATATACATATGTGTATATATATATACACATATACATATATATACATATGTGTATATATATACGTATATATATACATATATACACACACATATATATATACATATATATATAAAGTAGTTATGGGGATGTTGCGTATAGCATAAATAATATAATCAATAATATTGTAATAAATATGTATGGTGTCAGAGGGATACTAGATTTGTTAATGTAAAAATGGGAGAGGGTCTAGGGGCAGGGTGAAAAAGGTGAAGGGATTAAGAAGTGCAAATTGTCAGTTACAAAATAGTCATGGGAATGAAGGGTATAGCATAAGGAATATAGTCAGTAATATTGTAACAACTATATATGGTATCAGATGGGTACTAGATTTATTGAGGTGATCTTTTCATAAGTTATACAAATGTCTAATCACTGTGATACACCTGAAACTAATATACTATTGTATATCAACTGTAATTGAAAAATAAAACAATTATTTAAAATAAAAAGATAATAAGAAACAAATGACAATGAAAATAAATCCTACCAAAATTTTTGAAATGCAGCGAAAGCAGGTTTAAGAGGGTAATTTATATCACTACAGGCCTATCTCAAGAAACCCTAGATAAATAACCTCATGTTACACCATGTGAAATTAGAAAAAGAAGAACAAATAAAATCCAAAGTCAGCAGAAGGAAGGAAATGATAAAAATCAGAACAGAACTAAATGAAATAAAGAACAAAAAGGCAATAGAAAAAATTAATGTGATAAAGAGGCGGTTCTTTGAAAACATTAATAAAATTGTCAAACCCTTGCCTACACTCACTAACATAGAAAGAGAAAAGACACCAATAAACAAAATCAGAAATGAAAGAGAAGACGTATCACAGATGCCACAGAAATACAAAGGATCATCCAAGAATACTGTGAAGGACTATATGCCACCAAATTCAATAACCTAGTAGAAATGGACAAGTTCTTAGAAACACATAGCCTTCCTAGGCTGAATCACGAGGAATTAGAAAATCTAAATAGACCAACCATCAGAAAGGAAATGGAATCAGTGATCCAAAACCTTCCAGAAAACAAAAGACCGGGACCTGATGGCTTCAGTAGTGAAATCATTCAAACATTCAAAGAGTATCTAATACCTGTCCTACTCAAAATTTTCCACAAAATTGAAAAAGAGACAACATTCCCTAACTCATTTTACGCGGCCAATATTACCCTGATACCAAAACCTAGCAAGGACAACACAAATAAAGAGAGTTAGAGACCAATATCTCTGACGAATACACATGCACGAATCCTAAACAAAATTCTAGCAAATTGAATAAAACAATGCATTAAAAAGATTAAAAATCACCACCAAGTGGGGTTCATCCCAGGGGCTCAAGAATGGTTCAAATTATGCAAATAAATCAATATGACATACCACATATATAAAATAAAGGGAAAAAATCATATGATTATATCAATAGATGTAGAAAAAGCATTTGACATTATCCAACATCTTTTATGATTAAAACACTTAATAAAATAGGTATAGAAAAAAAATACCTTAATATAATAAAGCACATATATGACAATCTCTTAACTAATATCATAATTAATGGTGAAAGACCAGAGACCTTGCTCTACATTCAGGAACACGACAGGACTGTCCCCTATCATCTCTGCTTTTCAACATAGTGTTGGAAGTCCTTGCCAGAGCAATCAGGCAGGAAAGAAATAAAAGGCATCCAAATTGGGAATGAAGAAGTTAAAATGTTACTCTTTGCAAATGACATGATGCTATAAATATAAAACCCTAAAGACTCCAACAAAAGCTGTTAGAAATCAACAAATACAGTCAAGTTCCTGGCTACAAAATTAATGTACAAAAGTCCATTGCATTCCTATATTCTAACAATGAAATTTCAGAAATTGAAATAAATAAACAATTCTTTTTGCAATTGCAGCAAAGAGAATAAAATACCTAGGAATAAACTAGGTATCAAGGATGTGAATGTCCTATATACTGAAAACTATAAGACATCTTTAAAAGAAATTGAATATTTTTCAAAATAAAGGACAGAAACCATATGACACAAAGAAATGAAAAGACAACATTTTTCATAGATTGGAAGAATCAACATAGTTAAAATGGCCATATTACCCAAGGCAATACACAGGGTTAATGCAATCCCAATCAAAATCCCAATGGCATTATTTAAAGAAATAGAACAAAATATCATAAGATTTTTTGGGAGCCACAAACGATCATGAATAGCCAACGCAATCCTAAGAAAACAGAACAATGCTGGAGGTATGACACTTCCTGACTTTAGCTTGTACTACAGGGAAATAATAATCAAAGCAGTATGGTTTTAGCAGAAAAACAGACACAAACACCAATGGAATAGAAGTGAGAACTCAACAATAAACCCATATATAGATAAACAAATAATTTTTGACAAAGAGCCAAAAACACACAATGGAGAAAAGACAATCTGTTCAATCAATGGTGCTGGGAGAACTGGAAAGCCATGTACGAAACAATGAAACTGTAGTGGTATCTGTCACCATGTACAAACATTAATTCAAAATGTATCAAAGACCTAGTCATAAGACCTGAAACAAACATCAAGACATCCCATCTAAAATGGTGGCATGAGGTGAGCCTCTGTAAACTTCCCCTGGAATTTACAACTAATTGAACAAGAATAACTCCCCAAAGGACTCCATGCACAGCAGACAGGCAAGACGAAGAGGCCCACTACTGAATTCACCTAAAGGTGGGCGAATAGCGTGAGCGGGGGAGGAGGGAAGGGAGAAGTGTGGAGATGAAGTCGTGCGGGCGCATGACACAGACCTAGCTCAGTGCTCCGAGCTCTCTGCATCCCGGAACTACCACAGCTGTGGGAGAGGGAAGAACTTGGACAGTTAGGGCTCCGCTTAGGACCCACAGGGCTGAGGAGGCAACATGACTGAACCCAACACTCACGGCAGAGACCTCAGAGAAAAAAACTGAGGGAAGAAGGCTGTAAACGGTGGTTTAAGCCTTCACTGCTGAGCAAGATGGAAGCTTTAGGCACTGAGACTAGCCGCCTCCTCTCTACCCTCAAAGAGCTCAACCTGCCCCACCTGCCCAGTGCTAGAAGAGAAACGGTAGCAGTGTCAGATCAAAAGAACAGAATATTTGATGATCTGAAACTGTGCAGCGCAGACACAGATTCGCAGCAAAACAAGTTCCGGCAAAGGGGAGGGAGCTGTGGAAGCAGGACTGGCTGGGGTGGTGGTCGCTGGCATTGCTCTGGGACAACTTTCACAACTCACCTCGCCCCTGGCCACACCTATCTGTGTGGATTCCTGTAGGAGTAAACAGAACTGCTGAAACATACGGGCTCTGAATCTGGTGCAGGAAGAGTTTGGAACTGCAAAACCTCTTCACATACCCACAGGGACACTGCACCCTTTGACCCAGTTGAACTATTAACAGAGGAGAAGCCCATCTGTCAGGGAATCCCCCCATTGTGTGAGAAACTGCAACAGTGCAGAGAAAATATAGCACTAACGTGTGAGAGACAAAAACAAAGCTGCAGTCGGAGAGAAAATAAAACATTCTACCAACAAGTACCAGAAAACAAAAGAAAGACCTCTTGCTATCAACCTGTTGCAGAAGTCACTCCTGTAGATGTCTAGGAAGAGAAATGATAAATCAGTAATTGCCATGAATAACCAAGGCAACAAAACAGCTCAGAAAGAAAGCAAAAGGTCTCCAGAAAAGGAACTTAAAGATATGGAAATATGTGACTTAAATGACAGAGAATTTAAGATTACGGTTCTGAAAAAAACTGAACAAGATGCAAGAAAACACACAAAGGCAGTTTAATGAACTCAGAAACCTAATCAAAGAACAACAGGAGCATTTTACGAAAGAGATTGAAATTTTAAAAAAGAACCAAATACAATTGGTGGAGATAAAGAACTCAACAGAAGAAATTGAGAATGAAATAACCAGCTTAGGTAGTAGAGTTGTCCATATGGAGGAAAGAATCAGTGACATTGAAGATAGAAATCTGGAAATTACACAGATGAAAGAAGAAAGAGACTTGAGACTTAAAAGAAATGAAAGAACTCTACAAGAACTTTCTGACTCCATCAAAAAGAGCAATATAAGAATAATGGGCATTCCAGAAGGAGAAGAAAGAGAGAAGGGAACAGAGAGTATATTCAAACAAATTGTGGATGAGAACTTCCCAAACTTGTGGACAGAACTGGATCCTCGATTCCAAGAAGCACATAGAACACCTAATTGCCTCAATCCCAACAGGCCTTCTCCAAGGCACATTGTATTAAAGCTGTCTAAAATCAACGACAAAGAAAGAATCCTCAAGGCAGCCAGGGAAAAGAAGACGGTAACCTACAAAGGAAAGCCTCTTAGATTATCCTCAGATTTTTCAGCAGAAACTCTACCAGCCAGGAGGGAGTGGAACCAAATATTCAAACTGTTGACAAAGAGAAATTATGAGCCAAGAATAATATATCCAGCAAAGATATCCTTTAGATATGAAAGAGGGATAAAGACCTTTCCAGACATACAGAAGCTGAGGGAATTTTCTAATACTCGACCTGCACTACGAGAAATACTAAAGGAAGCTATTAGACCACCATCAACAGGGATAATTTTTGGCAACCAAACATAAAAATGGGGAGAGTAAAGGCCGGAACCGGAATATGGGAATGGAGAAAGTAAGCCTGCTGAAGAAAATGGAATACTCAAAATATCAAAATTTCTTTTACATAAATTTAAGAGTAACAACTCAAAAAAAGTCTAGAACTGAAATATATACTGTAATAAAAGAAGAAACAGAGGGAAACATCATAGAATACTACCACACAAAAATAATAGACAACAACAAAAAGGCAAAGAAACAATGGAGACATACACTTACCAGAAAACTAAAGATAGAATGATAGGAAATCCTCATATATCAATGATCACCCTTAATGTAAATAGACTGAACTCACCAATTAAAAAGGCACAGAGTAGCAGATTGGATCAAAAAACTAAACCCAACCATATGCTGTCTCCAAGAGACCCATCTCAGATACAAGGACAAGCATAGACTCAAAGTGAAATGGTGCAAATTGACACTCCAAGCAAATGGTACCCAAAGAAAATCAGGTGCAGCAATAATGATGTCAGATGAAACAGACTTCAGGGTGAAAAAGATAACAAGAGACAAAGGTGGACATTACATAATGGTAAAGGGGACTAGACAACAAAAATACATAACAGTCATCAATATTTATGCCCCCAACCAGGGAGCACAGAAATATACCAAGCAGCTACTAACAGAACTAAAGGGAGAAATTGACCAAAACACAATTATACTAGGGGACTTAAATACATCATTGACAGCTATGGATACATCATCCAAACAGAAAATAAATAACAAAATAGCAGCCCTAACTGACACATTAGATTAAATGGAAATAATTGAAATACATAGAGCACTTCATCCTAAAACATCACACTATACATTCTTTTCTGGTATACATGGAACATTCTCAAGGATAGACCATATATTGGGACGTAAAAGCAGCCTCAGCAAATTTAAGAAGATTGAAATCATACCAAGCATATGATCACAAGGCTTTGAAATTGGATAACAACTGCAAAAAGAAAGCAGGAAAAAAACACAAATACATGGAGATTAAACAACATACTTTTAATGAACGACTGGGTCAAAGAAAATATAGAGGAGACATCAAAAGATACATAGAAACAAATGACAATGAAAATACATACTACCAAAATTTTTGGGATGCAGCAAAAGCAGTTTTAAGAGGGAAAGTTATATCATTACAGACCAATCTCAAGAAATAAGAAAAATCCCAAATAAATAACCTCATGTTACACATTACAGAACTAGAAAAAGAAATACAAGTGAAACCCAAATTCAGCAGAAGAAAGGAAATAACCAAAAATCAGAGCAGAACTAAATGAAATAGAAAACAAAAAGACAACAGAAAAAACTAATGTGACAAAGACCTGGTTCTTTGAAAAGAATAACAAAATCAACAAACCCTTGGCTAGACTCGCTAAGATAAAAAGAGAGAAGACACTAATTAACAAAATCAGAAATGAAAAAGGGGAAGTCATCACAGATACGGAAATATAATGGATCATCCAAGAATACTATGAAGGACTATATGCCACCAAATTCAATAACCTAGAGGAAGTGGACAATATAGTCTTCCAAGGCTGAACCATGAAGAACTGGAAAATCTAAACGGACCGATCACCAGTAATGAAATTGAATCAGTCATCCAAAACCTTCCCAAAAGCAAAAGTCCTGGACCAGATGAATCAGTAGTGAATTCTACCAAACCTTCACAGAGGATCTAATACCAAGCAGGCTCAAACTATTCCAAAAAATGGAAGAAGAGACAGTACTCCCTAACTCATTTTATGAGGCCAACATTACCCTGATATCAAAACCTGGTAAAAACAAAACAAAAACAAAGAAAAGTACAGACCAATATCTCTGATGAATACAGATGCAAAAATCCAAAACAAAAGTCTAGAAAATCGAATACAACAACGCATTAAAAAGATTATTCATCACGACCAAGTCAGGTTCATCTCCGGGGCACAAGGATGGTTCAACATCCGCAAATCCATCAATGTGATACATCACATAAACAAAATAAAGGAAAAAAATCATATGATTCTATCAATTGATGCAGGAAAAACATTTGACAAAATACGACATCCATTTATGATTAAAACACTTAATAAAATAGGTATAGAAGGACAATAACTTAACATGATAAAGGCCATATATGACAAGCCCTCAGCTAATCTCATAATTAATAATGAAAAACTGAAGCCCTTTGCTCTACGTTCAGGAACACGACAAGGTTGTCCACTATCACCTCTGCTTTTCAACATAGTGTTGGAAGTCCTTGCCAGAGCAATCAGGCAAGACAAAGAAATAGAAGGGATCCAAATTGGAAATGAATTTAAATTGTCACTCTTTGCAGATGACATGATGCTATATACAGAAAACCCTAAAGACTCCACCCAAAATCTATTAGAAACAATCAACGAATACAGTAAAGTTGCTGGCTACAAAATCAATGTACAAAAGTCCATTGCTTTCCTATATACCAACAATGAAATCTCAGAAAAATAAATACAAAAACAATTCCTTTTGCAATTGCAGCAAAAAGAATAAAATACCTAGGAATAAACTTAACCAAGGATGTGAAGGACCTATATGCTGAAAACTGTAAGACATTTTTGAAGGAAATTGAAGAAGACAAAAGAAATGGAAAGACATTCTGTGCTCATGGATTGCAAGAATCAACATAGTTAAAATGGCCAAATTACCCAAAGCAATATACAAATTTAATGTGATCCTCATCAAAATCCCAATGGCATTTTTTAAAGATATTTAAAAAATCATCTGATTTGTTTGGAACCAAAAAAGACCCCAAATAGCCAAAGCAATCTTAAGAAAAAAGAACAATACTGGAAGTATCACACTCCCTGAATTTAGCTTGTACTACAGGGCTACAATAATCAAAACAGCATGGTATTGGCAGAAAAACAGACACATAGACCAATGGAATAGAATTGAAAACCCAGAAATAAAACCACATAAATATGGACAGATAATTTTTGACAAAGAAGCTAAAAACATACAGTGGAGGAAAGACAGCCTCTTCAATAAATGTGCTGGGAGAACTGGATAGGCACGTGCAAAAGAATGAAACTGGACTGTTATCTGTCACCATGTACCAAAATTAATTCAAAATGGATCAAAGACTTAAGCATAAGACCTGACACAATAAACTGCATAGAAGAAAACATAGGTACTAAACTTATGGACCTTGGGTTCAAAGAGCATTTTATAAATTTGTCTCCAAAGGCAATGGAAGTAAAAGGTAAAATAAACAAATGGGACTATATGAAACTTAAAAGCTTCTGCACAGCAAAAGAAACCATCGACAAAATAAAGAGGCAACCAAGTGAATGGGAGAAGATTTTTTGCAAACAGTGCCTCTGATAAGGGGCTAATATTTAAAATATACAAGGAACTCATGAAGCTCAACAACAAAAAAACAAACAACCCAATTGAAAAATGGGCAGAGGACCTGAAGAGACATTTCTCCAAATAGGAAATACAAATGGCAAATAGACACATAAAAAAATGCTCAACATCGCTAATCATCAGAGAAATGCAAATAAAAACCACAATGAGATATCACCTCACCCCACTCAGAATGGCTATCATCTACAAGACAAATAGTAACAAGTGTTGGAGAGGCTGTGGAGAAACAGGGACCCTCATACACTGTTGGTGGGAATGCAGACTGGTGCAGCCATTATGGAAGGCAGTGTGGAGGTTCTTCAAAAAATTACGAATAGAATTACCATATGACCCAGCAATCCTTCTCCTGGGTATCTTCCCAAAAAATCTGAAAACATTTATCCATAAAGACACGTGTGTTCCAATGTTCATTGCAGCTTTGTTTACGGTGGCCAAGACATGGAAACAACCAAAATGTCCTTCGATAGATGAATGGATAAAGAAGTTGTGGTATATATACACAATGGAATACTATTTGGCGGTAAGAAAAGATGATATAGGAACATTTGTGACAACATGGATGGATCTTGAGAGCATAATGCTAAGCAAAATAGTGAGACAGCAAAAGCAGAGAACCATACGATTTCACTGATATGTTGTATATAAACCAAAAACAACAAAAGAACAAGACAAACAAATGAGAAAGAAAAACTCATAGACACAGACAATAGTTTAGCGGTTACCAGAGTTTAAGGGCGGTGGGGGGTGGGAGATGAGGGTAAGTGGGATCAAATATATGGTGATGGAAGGAGAACTGACTCTGGGTGGTGAACACACAATGGAATTTATAGATGATGTACTACACAATTGTACACCTGAAATCTATGTAATTTTACTAACAGTTATCACGCCAAAAATTTTAAAAAAATAAAAAATAAAAAACGACCTGAAACAATAAACTGCATAGAAGAAAACTTAGGTACTAAACTTATGGACCTTGTATTCAAAGAGTGTTTTATGAATTTGACTCCAAAGGCAAGGAAAGGAAAAGCTGAAATAAATGACTGGGACTATATGAACCTAAAAATCTTCTGCACAGCAAAAGAAACCATCTACAAAATAAAGAGCAACCAATTAAATGTGAGAAGATTTTTGCAAACATCGCCTCTGATAAGGGGTTGATATCCAAAATATTCAGGAACTCATACAATTCAAGAACAAAAAGACAAACAATTCAATTAAAAAATGGGCAGAGAACCTGAAGAGACTTTTCTTCAAAGAGGACATACAAATGACCAATAGAAATATGAAAATATGCTCAACATCACTAATCATCAGAGAAATGCAAATAAAAACCACAATGAGGTATCACCTCACCCCTGTTAGAATGGCTATCATCAACAAACCAATAGTAACAAGTGTTAGAACGGCTATGGAGAAAAAGGAACCCTCATACACTGTTGGTGGGAATGCAGACTGGTGCAGCCACTATGGAAGGCAGTGTGGAGGTTCCTCAAAAATTAGAGTTCCTCAAAGACTAGAATTACCATATGACTCAGCAATCCCTCTGTGTATCTACCCAAAAAATCTAGAAACATTTATTCATAAAGATATATGTACTCCAATGTTCATTGTAGCTTTATTTACAGTGGCCAAGACATAGAAACGGAAGTTTGCTTTGATAGATGAATGATAAAGAGGTTGTGGTATATGTATATATATATATACAATGAAATCATATTCATCCATAAGAAAAGATGAAATAGTACCATTTGCAACAACATGGATGGATCATGAGATTATAATGCTAATCAAAATGAGTCAGAAAAAGTAGAGGACCGTACGTATATTATTTCACTGATATGTGGTATATAAAACTGAAAACAACAAAAGACAAGACAAACAAATGAAGAAACGAAAACTCATAGACACAGACAATAGTTTAGTGGTTACATGAGGGTAAGAGAGGAGGTGGGTTCTAGAAGAGGGTAAATGGGGTCAAATATATGGTGATGGAAGGAGAACTGACTCTGGTTGGTAAACACACAATGTGAGATATAGATGATATATTACAGAATTGTACACCTGAAAGCTATGTAAGTTTACTAACAATTGTCACGCCAATAAACTTTAATTAAAAAAAAAAAAAACTTCCCAACAAACAAAATACTTGGACTGATTGTTTCCCTGGGTGAATTTTTTCAAACATTAAGGAAGAATTAACACCGATCCTTCTCAAAGTTTTTCAAAAATTTTAAGAGTATGGAAAGCTTCCAAACTCATTTTGCGAGTCCACCATTATACTGATTTCAAAACCAGACAAAAATATTCCAAATATATATATATATACATACATACATGTATACATGTATATGTATGTATGTATATACATGTATACATGTATATGTATCTATATACATGTATATGTATATATGTATATATACATATACATGTGTGTGTATATGTATATATATGATATATATATATTAATATATACATGTGTGTGTGATATTCCTGATGAACATAGATTGAAAATCCTCAACTAAATAATAGCGTACAAAATATAACAATACTTTAAAAGATCATATACCATGATCAGGTGGGATTTATTCCTGGGGTGCAAGGTTGATTCAGCATCTGCAAATCAGTTAATGTAATATAACACATAAAGGATATGAAAGATAAAAAAAATCACATGATCATATCAATAGATGCAGTGTTTGACAAAATCCAGCATCCATTTATGATAAAAACTCTCAGCAAAGTGTGACTAGAGGGAATCCATCTCAACATAATAAAGGTTATATACAACAAATGTACAGCTCACCACAAAAGCTAAAAGCATTTTTCTTATGATCAGTAACAAGATAAGCATGCCCACTTCAACCAGTTTTATTCAACATAGTATTGGGAGTCCTAGACACAGCAATCAGACAAGGAAAATAAATAAAACGCATCCAAATTGGAAAGGAAGAATTGAAACTGTCATTATTTGCAAATGACATGATATTATATATAGAGAACCGTAAAGATTCCACCAAAAAGCTATTAAAATTGATAAATGAATTCAGGAAAGTAGCAGGATACAAAATTAACATTCAGAAACTAGTTGCATATCTGTGCACCAATAATGAACTGTCAGAAAGAGAAATTAAGAAAACAATCCTATTTATAATTGCATCAATAAAATAATAAAATACTGATGAATAAATTTAACCAAGGAGGTGAAAGACCTGTACTTGAAAAATTGTAAAATATTAATGAGAGAAATTGAAGAAGATACAAATAAATGGAAACATATACTGTGATCGTGGATAGGAAGAATTGACATCATTAAAATGTCCATACTTCCCAAAGCAATCTATAGATTCAATGCAATTCGTGTCAAAATACCAATGGCTTTTTTCAAAGAACTAGAACAAATAATCTTAAAATGTATGTGGAACCATAAAAGAACTCCAAATAGCCACAACAATCTTTAGAAAGAAGAACAGTGTTGGAGGTTTCATGCTACCTCGTATCAAACTATATTATAAGGACATAATAATCAAAACAGCATGGTACTGGCATAAAAACAGAGACATAGTTCAATGGTACAGAATGAAGAGCCCAGAAATGAGTCCATGCTTTTATGGTCATTTAATCTATGAAAATGAAGGCAAGAATCTATAGTGGGTTAAAGATATTCTAATCAGTATGTTGTGCTGGGAAAACTGGATAGATGCATGCAAAAAAAATAGAACTGGCACACTATCTTGCACCATATACAAGAATAAACTCAAAATGGATTAAAGACTCAAATGTAAGATTCCAAAACATAGAACTCCTAGAAGAAAACATAGGCAGTAAATTGTCTGACATGACTCTTACTGATACTTTTCCTGATATGTCTCCCCAGGCAAGGGAAACAAAAGAAAAAAAATTAACAAGAGGAACCAAATCAAACTAGAAAGTTTTTTCACCGAAAAAACAAACAAACAAACAAACAAAAAACATCAACAAAACAAAAAGCCTGCTGAATGGGAGAAAATAATCACCAATGATATATCTCATAAGGGGTTAGTACCCAAAATTTGCAAAGAACTCATACAACTCAACACTAAGAAAATGAACAATCCAATTAAATAATGGGCAGAGAACCTGAATAGATATTTCTCCAAAGAGGACAAATACGTGGAAAATAGACATACGAAAGGTGCTCAACATCACTAATCATCAGAGAAATGCAAACTAAAACCACAATGCAATATCACCTCACACCTGTCAGGATTGTCATCATCAATAAATCAATAAACAACAAGTGTTGACAAGGATGCAGAGAAAGCGGAACTCTCATACACTGTTGGTGGGATTGCAAATTGGTACAGCCACTATGGAAAATGGTTTGGAGGATATTCAATAAATTAAAAATATAACTACCTTATGACAGCAATTCCACTTTTGGGTATTTATCCAAAGAGATCCAAAACAGTAATTAAAAAAGATATATGCACCCTATGTTCATTACAGCACTAGTTACAATAGCCAAGATATGGAAGCTATCCAAGTGCTCGTTAATACATGATTGGATAAAGAAGTGGTATATATCTACAATGGAATATTATTCGGTCATAGAAAGGAATTAAATCTCACCATTTGCAGCAACATGGATGGTCCTAGAGCATATTACACTAAGTAAAATAAGTCAGACACAGAAAGACAAATACCATATAATCTCACTTATATGTTGAATTAAAGAAGGAAATAAACACAATATAGAAATAGACTAATAAATACAGAGAACAAACTGATGGTTGTCAGAGAGGAGGCAGGTTGGGGAGCTCAGTGAAAAGGTGAAGGGATTAAGAAATACCAATTTGTAATTACAAATTAATCACAGGGATGTAAAGTACAGATTAGAGAATATAGTCAATAATGTTGCAACATCTGTGTATGCTGCCAGGGTGGTACTAGACTAATCAGATGGATCACTTTATAAATTATATAAATGTCTAACCACTATGCTGTACATCTAAAACTAATATAAAATAATACTGAATGTCAACTGTAACTGAAAAAAATATTTTTTTTTCATAAATAGATTAAATCAGATTTTCTGGATATTCTGATTTGCTTTATTTGTTTCTAAGTACATAAATCTTGAAAATATATCAGTTTTCATTAATTGACTACATTCTTCTATATTTAGCACATAAAATATTGATAGACATTAAATTAAAAAATAATTATAAATATTGCTACAGTGAATGTTCTTATACATAATTTATAACATTTATTGAGCACTTACTATGTGCCAAGAACTGTTGTATGCATTTTATCAACATTGTGTCATTTAGTCCCAATAATCCTCTGAAATAAGTATAAGGTATTACCTCCATTTTACAGAAGAGTACACCAAAAGTTTGAAATGGTTTTTCAATCTCTCAAGTAACTGTTTTAGTCGTTAATATACATGGGACTCAAACCTAACTTTCTTTGGAGCCCAAGTTAGTGTTTATAAGTAGTACGCTATAATGCTTCTTTATCTACCTATTTTTGATTATTTCATCCAGAGGATAAGCCAAAGTCCTTACAGTAGTCTTGAACATAGTAAATTGATTCTTCCTTTAAGGACCATATATATATACACTAAGGAATGTTTTTTTTCCTTGATAATCAGTTCCCTAACTAATTTATCAGCAGAGATATAGATGACTTGAACAACATAAGCCAACTAGACTTAACAGAGAGCTCTACAACACTCAACCCAACGATAGCAGAGTATATATTCTTCTCAAGTATCTATGAAATATTCTCTAGGATAGGCCATATGATAAATAGTAATAAGTCAAATTGAATTTTAAAAGATTGAATCATAAATGATATATCCTCTGATAGCAATATAATTAAATTAGAAATTAACATTTGGGAAATTCACAAGTATTTAGAAATGAAACAACATAGTTTTTAATAACCAATGGGTTGATGAAGAATTCACAAGGAAAATTAGAAAATATTTGGAGCTGAATTAAAACAAGATATAACATATAGCTAAAACAATGTTAGAAGCATGAATTTTAGCTATTACAAAAGCTATACTAGAAACAAAGATCTTAAATCAAAATCATACCTTGCACTTTAAGATAACAAAAGTGGATTCTTTGAAAGATTAACAGTATTCACACACATTTATCTATACTGAGAAAGATAAAAGAGTGAAGACATCTATTACCAAAATCAAGAATAAAAAAGGGAATATCATCATGGGTCATACAGACATTAAAAGGATTATTAGGTAATAGTACAAACAACTTTATGTCAACCAATTAGATAACTTAGAAGAAATGGCCAAATTCCTAAAAATATAAAACTTACCAAAACCAACCTATTAAAAAAAAAGAATATTGGAATAGGTTTATAATAAGTAAAACAAAAAAAGTATTAAAACCTTCTGACCAAGAAAAACCTAATTCTAGATAGTTTCATTGATGAATTCTACCAAATATATAAAGAAGAAATAACAGTAATGTTACATTAATACTTTCAGAAAACAGAGGTTGAAGAACACTTTCCAATACTTTCTTTGAGGCCAACTAAACAAAGAAATCACAACAAAAAAGGCAGATTTAAATCCCTCATAAATATAGAAACAAAATCCTCAACAATCTATTAACACAGGACCTACCAACATAAAAAAAAAGGATTATATACCATGACCAAGTAAATATTATTTCAAGAATTTAAGGTTGACTTAACCTCTTAAATGAATTAATGTAAAATACCAGATTTCAGATTTCAGTAAGATGGTAGAATAAGAGGCTCTTGGCTTGTATCCTCCCTCAGCAACAATAAATTTGACAAAAATCCATGGACAAAAGGCCTTTGTGGGAGTTTTGGGATCCAGGTAGGAGACTGTGAAACACCAGTGGAACCCAAGACTGGGAAGAGCTGTTTTGAGAAAAGAAACCTCCACTCAGGTGGCTGACGCTCCAACTGTGGTCACAGCTACACACCCTTGAGGATTAGGTTATAGCCCTGTTTGGCATTGGTCCTGGCACCACCACCATAAACCAAGGGATTTGGGAGAAGTCATATTCACCCATATTTTGGATAATAGGCATAAAGTTCTAGCAGTCAACCCTAAAGTGGCCCATGAACTGGCTCCAGGCGCTCTCAGCTGTGCTCTGGAGCCCCTGCACGTAAGCCTGCGAAATTTGGACCAACTATAGATTCTGAAAGGACCCTGTAACTGGACTCTAGCCATTCCCAGCTGTACTCTGTGAAGAATCCTATTGGCACAAGCACCTGGCAAGAGACACTCCCATCTGTGCCCCAAAGATCCTGAAGGGCTCTATATTCAGCTGTAGCGTACTCCCAGCTGCATTTCATGAGTAGTCCTGCTGGCACATGGACCTTGAAGAGACATTCTTCTATGTAGGACCCTACTCCACCCAAGATCTTGAAAGAGTCCCATCCACTGCCCTTTCTCTCTTGCAGGCAGTCAATAAGCATTCCTGCCAGTCCAGGGAATGAGCAGGAGACACTCCTGTCTACAACCCCAGACATTCTGAAAAGTTCTCATACTGTACTCTGCTTTAGCCCCTCCAAGCCACAGTCCATTAGCAATTCTGCTCACACAGATACCTGGAAGAAGATACTCCTCCCTGTGCCCTCAGAGATCCTACAATGATGTTAAAGTCTTCGTCAACCCCTCTAGCTATGTATAGGAACAGCCGAGCTCTCCTAGGGACCTGGTGAGAGACAAACACATGTGTTCGTAGAGACCCAGTATGTAGATGGCAATCTTGTCTGTTTACCCTGAAATAGCCCTGAGATTCAGATCTAGCTCCTCTCAACCACGATTCAGGACCAGTTCTGCCTCCTTTGGGACCCACTCAGTGACATGGCAGGAGCCCTTTCAGGCATCTAGCAAGAGCCACACCAGTCCGCATATGGGGTAACAGGCTCACTCTCTGAAGATCCTGAAATTCACCCTTATCCCAGTACAACCGACTGAACAAGGTACTGGAAGCAGTCCCATCCTCCCAGGGCCAGATAGTTCCATGCCCCTGGTGACAAGCATGCCAGCTGCAGAACCCACTGAAGGCCCAGCCACAGCCTCATACTCAGCTCCAACCCAACACAATCATGATTCAAAGGTAATCTTGTCAGCCAAGGAAATAACAGAAGAAGGCCTTTACCTGCCAAAACCAGTCTATAAAGACTGTAAGAGGTGTTTGCTCCCTCAAATGCACAGACATCAACAGAAGTCTGCATGGATCAAGAAGAATCAGGCATATATGATATAACCACAGGAAACTAACAAAGCTTCAGTAACTAACCCCATAGAAATGGAGATATATGTATTGTCTGACAAAGAATTCAAAATAAGCATCTAAAAGAAACTCAATGAAATCCAAAAGAATACAGATAACCAATAAAAGAAAAAAAAAGAAAAATCAGGAAAACAATGTTGGAACAAAATGAGAAGTTAACAAAGACATAGAAATCATAAAAAAAAAAAAAAAAAAAAAAAACAACCAAAACAGAAATGGAAAGATAGCTTATGTTTATGGATTGGAAGAGGTAATATTGTTCAAATGTCCATACTATCAAAACCAATCTACAGATTCAATGCAATCCCTATTAAAATTCCAATGATATTTTTCACAGATATAGAAAACACAATCTTAAGATTACCATATGACAACAAAAGACTCTGAGTAGCCAAAGCAATCTTGAGAAAGAAGAGCAAAGCTAAAGTTATCACCCTTTATTATTTCAAACTGTGCTACAAAGTTATAGTAACCAAAACTGTATGATAGCGTCATAAAAACAGACATACAAACCAATGGAACACAAATGAGCTCAGAAATGAACTCATATGCATACTTATAAGGTCAATAAATATTTTACAAGGGAACCAAGAATACTCAATGGGAAAAAAAATATTCTGTTCAATAAATGGTGCTGAGAAAACTAGATATTCATATGCAAAACAATAAATTTGCCTCCTGTCTTACACCACTCACAAAATTAACTTGAAATGGATTAACAACTTAAACATAAGACCTGAGACAATAAAACTCCTAGAAAATAATATAGGAATATTATTCAGCCATCAAAAGAAAAAAAATCATGCCATTTGTGATAACATAAATAAAAGTTGAGGGCATTATGCTAAGTGAAATGAGTCAGACAGATAAAGACAAATATGTATGCTCTCCCTTATATACGAACTGTAAAAAAGTTGAACTCATGGAACAAAGAGTAGATTGATGGTTTTCAGGGTCTTGCCGGTAGGGAAAATGGATGGATCTTTGTCAAAGGGTACACGTTTTTAGTTCTAAGACAAATAAGTCCTGGGTACCTAATGTACAGCATGGTGACCATAGTTAACAATACTGTATTGTATACTTGAAAATTGTGAGTGAATGTTAAATGTTCTCACCACACACACACATACACACACACACACACACACACACACACAAAATGGTAACTATGTGAGGTGATGCTTGTGTTAACTATCTTATTGTGGTAATCACTTCTCAATATATATGTGTATTAAATTATCACATCATACACTAAAACTTATGAAATATTATATGTCGATTATATATTAATAAAGCTGGAAAAATGTATATACCATATTAATAGAATAAAGGACAATAACTACACGAATTTTTCAATATATACAGGAAAAAAATGGTAAAACATTCCACTCAAAAATGCTAAAACTCTTGGAAAACTCTAAATAGAAAAGATTTTTTTTTCAATTGATAAAATATATCTAAAAATAAAATGGAGGTGGGAGATCCAAGATGGTGGAGTAAACACTGCCTGCTTCCTTCCATGAACATATTAAAATTACAACTAAATTATAGAACAATCAACCTGCAGAACCATCTGAAGTCTAGCTGAATAGAAGCTTAATAACTGGGGATATAAGAAAGAAGCCAGGTTGAGACTGGTCAGAAGGGTGGAGACACGAAACGGCCTGGCCCCAAACCTGCCTGTCGTGGTTGAGAATCAAAAGCGATATCTCAGCCATGGAGGTTCCCCCCTGCAAGGAGCAAAGGACCTCAGCCCATACCAAGCTCCCCAGCCCAGAGTACTGGTGCCAGGAAAAGTAGCCACCACAACATCTGGCTGTGAAAAACAGTGAAGATTCTAACTGTCCAGGTGGGACGGAAGGCTGAGGGAAACTGAAACATCCTCTTAAATGGCCCGCAAACAGACTCACTTGCAGGCACTCACCTTGTGCTCCAGTAAAGGGACAGTGAATCAGGAGGCGTTGGAGGCATGCATGGGGCAGACTGAGGTGTGTGGCTTTGAGGACAGTCGGCATTTTCCCTGTGTGGGATCTTCCTTTCATACAAATGGCAGGCAGGTGCCATCTTTTCTGTATTGAGCCCGCCCCCACAAGGCCAAATCTGAATCTGATTGGTCTGATGAGCTCCATAGCTCTTCCCTGCTGATTCACTGGGACCTTTTCCCCCAACTCCTCCAATGCCAGAGGCATTTTTTGCTGGATCAGCCAGTCCCACCCACATTACTCTCTCTTGGAAAACAATCAGAGTCTACAGGCACCAGGTGGGCAGCAATTGGTCTCAGTGTGCTCTGAGACTTTTGCTGAGTCACTCCAGGCTCCACACTGGCACCGAACCAGAATTTACATTAACCTGGTGTCATGCAGTGTCTCTTGTCCTGCTCCCTGCACAAGAATGCAGGATATGATGAGGCCAAAAAGGAACACCAACGGAGCCATGGATAGGGGCATCATATCACTATATTCTCGATGGCGGCTGGGTTGGAGACATAGGAAGCAGGAGCCACACGATTTGCAAACTGCCGTCCACTTCTCTGCCAATTAACCCACCAACCAACCCCTTGCTAACTGCAATTCACACTTGCTAGCTCAGCCACAGCAGTTATATCAGTGGCGAATGGCTAATTGGTTATAGCTGATGGCCATCTACTACCTGAGCCAGCACCTTTCCACGTGAGGCCGAGAGCCTGGAAACTGCTCTCTGGGACTCTGTCCTCACACCTGGTGACCACAACTCTTCCCACTCCAGGGACTTCCTGAGACCCTGCTTCACCCAACTCACCTTCCACATGAGGCATTACCAGTGGCTACACCTTAAGGGAACTGGCAGGTGGCAGCAGGCCTTGGGGTGTACTGGCTTTTTGCAGAGCTACCCCAGGCCCGGTACTGGTGGCAGCCATCCTCAGTTCACAGCATGGCCTTTCCCATGTGCCTCCAACTGTAGTATAGGCAACGAATAACTGCAGATCACTTTGTATTTCTTACTATGTATCCCCCAGCCAGTCACAGGTGATGGGTGACCCGGGCCTGCACTGAAGTCCCTCCCAAGTGGTCCCAGAACCAACATACTTGGAGGTTGGCTTCAGACCACAGCAGAACACTGGACAATAAGCCCCACAAGGGGCACACACAAAGGGCCATCTGAATAGGCAGCACAGCCCACTGGAGTGAATCACATTCAGTGGGGTTAAGCCCCCTGTGGGAACAGAGCCCCAGAAAACAGTTTCCAGGCTCTCGGCCTCACATAGAAAGGCCTTTTCACTGCCTTTCTATCACTATATTGATAGAATATCAATATCTACTTCCGGCTCAGGTAGTAGATGGTCATCAGCTGTGATTAGTTGGCCATCGGCTCTTACCAGTTAGCCATTAGCCACTGATATAACTGCCGCAGCTAAGCTAGCAAGTTGTGGCGTGGTGGTGGAGTGGTGTGGCATGGAGGTGTGGTGTCCTGGCGTGGCATGGCATGGTGGAGTGTGCATTAGGGATTGCAGAGAGGTGGATTGCAGCTAACAAGTGAGGTTGGTTGGCTGAGACAAGTGGACGGCGGGTTGCGGATAGTGTGGCTCCTGCCTTCTGTGTCTCCAACCCAGCCACCAGTGAGACAATAGTGGTATGACTCCCTTAGCTATAGCTCCATGGGTGTTCCTTTTTGGCCTCACCATATCCTGTGTTCTTATGTGGGGAGCGGGGCCAGAGACCTCGCATGACATCCCACATGACACCCCCCACACAATAGCCCATAAGCTATGGATGTGGCCTGTCATTCAGGGTGTCATGCGGGGTCTCAGCTCTCACTCCCCACATAAGAATGCAGGACATGGTGAGGCCAAAATGGAACACCAATGGAGCCATAGACAGGGGAGTCATATCACTATAGTCTCGCTGGCGGCTGGGTTGGAGACACAGGAAGCAGGAGCCACACTATCTACAACCTGCCATCCACTTCTTTGCAATCCGCAACCCACACTCCACCCTTGCTAGCCCCATCTTCTGCTAGTGTAGCCACGGCAGTTATATTAGTGGCCAATGGCTCACTGGTTTCAGCTGACGGCCAACTAGCCACAGCTGATAGCCATCCAATCACAGTTGATGGCCATTTACTACCCAAGTGAACACCTTTCCACGTGAGGGCAAGAACCTGGAAACTGCACTCCTGGCTCTATCCCCACAAGGCCAAACACTACAACCAATCAGATGAAAGTCTGTCCCACCCACTAACATGTTAATAGCAATCAAGGCTCAACTATAGCAGGAGGTCAAACACAACCCACATAAGGTACACTCCTGGAGCACCCAGAGCGTGTGACCAGGGAGACTGTGCCAGGGCCCCACAGGGCACCTACTACACAAGACCACCCAGCCAAGACTGGGAGACATAGAAGATCTAACTAATACACAGGAACAAACACAGAGAGGCAGCCCAACTGAGGAAACAAAGAAACATATCCCAAATGAAAGTCTAGGAGAAAAGTCCATAAAAAGAACTAAATGAAATGGAGGCAAGCAATCTACCAGAGACAGAGTTCATAAAAGTGCCTGGTAGCTCTAGGTGCAAAAAATGAAGAAATCCCAGTATCAAATTCATGCACAGCAAAGGGGTTAACAATTTTCTAAAAAAGCCTTGAAAACAACCAATATTTTTCTTATAGATTGGTTTAATTTTAACATACTCAATTGATTATTGCCTTCTTGACCTCATCTGCCATCAACCAGAAAGTCTAAGTCGGCAATCTGAATGTGGAACTATATGGTACGGATTGAGTCATAATTTTCAGAAATAGCGACGAGGAGGTAAGGGGCAGACAGATTGAGAGAGTGCGTGCTCTGTCTTTAACGGCAAAGACAATCAAAGAGTATGGTGTTACAATATTTATGCACATTTATTGTGAATTTATGTATGTGTGTATATGTTAATCACTTATAAACAGTATTTCCAATTCTAATGCCCCTCCAAAAACCAAATATTCCATAAGACAGAATAATTTGCAAATGAGAAAACAAAATATTAGAAAATGTGATTATATTCTTCAAGGTCACAAATCTAGGTAGGAATATAATTAGGACTTGATCTTGGTCATTCTTCCAAAATTTTTTTGGTCATTCTTCCAAAAATTTTTCCAAAATTTTTTCCAATTTTTCCAAAATTTACCTCTTTCCATCTAGGAGTATACATTAATATGGACAATCTTGCAACAAATGCAAAATTGTCCTATTTTGCTGGGGAGAATGCATCAAAATAGGACTAAAAATTAATACATCTAGTGGCTATAGGTTCAATTTTAAAGACATTGTAAATTGCTAAAATGTCTCTCAGGAAATAATGTGAAAATAAATGATTTCGTTTTCACCTATCCATACAAGTTCAGATTGAGCTGCATAGCCTTAACGCTCCCAGAGTAGACCATTTCAGTCTTCATAATAGTATAGGGAAGGGACATGAGGACTATTTTTACAGAAGAAGGAAGTAGGAAGTTGGATCCCAAGCCTGCTGCCTGCGCGCTACCTGACACAGAACTTGTGCAGATGTGAACCAGTCACACAGAGCAGACTATCCAAAGCCTATTGAGCAAATGCCATTGTAATGGCCATCCCCATAATAAAACCTATTACAAACTAACAGACTGTACCTCGCAAAAGTTAAAGGCAAACCTGCCCCTATCCTTCTTATGCCTTGCAGAAGTGCCCCATACCAAGAAGTTTTCCATGGAAACAAGAATCATATATGAACTCTATCTAGCCTGGGGGATGAAGAGGGTCTCTCTTCCATTAGCGATTAGAGACTGCCATTCTGTCTATGGGGTGGACTTTGTTTTCTTACTTACTCTCTGCTAAATAAACTTACTTTCACTTTAAACTCTGTATCAGCTCATGTTTGAATTCTTTCCTATGTGAAGCCAAGAACCTTCTTAGCCCAGGGCTTGAGTCCCCACTCCAGGGGATTCACCCCACTCCAGCATCAATGATAGAAAATCAGTGGTTGTTTCAACCTTTAACCTCAGATAACACTTTAAAATTGCCAATGGGGAAGGAAAACCAAGCCTAAGAGTGTCATAAATAATTTGAAGTCAATATTTCTAAAACATTAACAAGACTGATAAATTGAATGGGATGTTTGAAATATACAGTGCCCTATTCATAAATAACACTTTCCTGGAGTTATAATAAGACTTTACTTGAAAAAAGCATTTACAGTATTAAAAACTGTATAAAAATAACTACCAATAATTTGCTATATTAGTACTTTTTCAAAAGAAAATTAAAGTAATCATTTAAATACTTCATGACATATTCATTTATTTCTACTTTCTCCCTTCTCATCTAAGTTTTGTTTTTCATCTGCTGTCATGAGAAATTGGTAAATATTAGCATAAATAGCTGTACTCATTTTATGGCATCTTCCCAAAGAGTTATATATCAAGCACATTTGTTTCATGAAGAAATAATAAATATTTTTGAGTTTAACTTTACAATATTTTTTACCTCCCCTCCTTAGCAACAGCCATTTACAATTCTCATTGACCTAGTACCTTTTCAGATAAAGGTATTTTAACCATAGATAACCTTTAATTGCAAGCATAGTTTTCTAGGTGGATTAATGGGCTGGTGGTGTTTCTTTTACTTACAATCAATAAAATAATTGCAATGAAAAGATAATGAAAATAAAACGTGTGACACAGAATAAGTGTATGTTATTAACAACAGCTACTACTACTACTACAGAACCTTTTAACTTAACAAGAAATGGCTAAGAATTTACTGAATACTTAACAGTTCCCCTTCATACTAGGGCTCTGTTAAATTTACTTGTAGAGGTCATTAAAAGAGTAAATTGTTTATAATATCATTGAAGCTGTGCTGTTGGAAATAACTAAAAATGTTATTGTCATTTTTCATGCTGCTTTTGTATGAATTTATACAATGTTTTTGCACAATATTATTTTGTATAAAATAGGAATGCCACTTGATAGTCATTAATTCATGTATGTTTCAAATTGGTATCAAATGCAAATAAATCACCCTGGATATGTATATTGGCAAATGTCAAAGTTAAAATTCAGAATTATAAACACACAACTATTTTTATGTGGATTTGAAGTTCATCAAACTTGCTGCATTAAGGGAAAAATACACATGAACTTCTAGGACAAGTATATCAGTTAAACCTATCTGTACCTAGTAACAGCGTATGTGATACATTGTTTGTGTCTCTTTCCATAACAAAACTATTCTAACATAAATCAATAATATGTTCTATTTTCCACCAAGAACTCAAAATGTTTTGTATGATGCTTTTTCATTCACTCTCACAATAATAAGCTTCATGTAGTTCTGAAAACAAGACTGTTATCCTAAATCTCCTTTTGAAGAAAAATAGAGCCAGAGTGCTTTAGTAAACCAGTTTCACAATAATTATCCTTACTTGTATTTCAATTTGAGATATAGGAAATTATTTGAAATGGGTATTAGATTTTTCTTCCATTTCAGTATTCACTCATCAAGATAAGCATGGTCATTATAAAATAAAGATAAATTAAAATTATTGTTTTATCAAAAACAACAGAGCTATAAATGTAGTAGAAGGAGTAAAATACTGACTGGGATTATTCTGTTTATAATATAGGCAGAGTGATCACTTATCTGCTTTTGTACATTTCCAAAACTAAGCTTGATGAAGTCATAACTTCTTGTTCAATGTTATATTCTCCAGAATAATACATAGTACCTACTGCATAGATGCTGTTTAATAAATGGTGGTTATGTAGGGGTTGCAAGATTTTACCTCTACCTTCTGAGGATTCTTTTCAGCTGGGCTTGAGAGTTAAACTGGCATAAGATTGATTAACAGGAGAAAAGCATGCAAATTTACTTAATACAAGTTTTACATGACAGGAATCTTTCTAAGGAATGAAGACCCAGAGAAATGGCAAAACCTACATGCTTTTACATTAAAATAAACAAAGAGAGGCAATAGTGAAAAAATAAGTACACTATGTAGAGAAGCTAAAGGAAGACAAGAATTATTTTAAACGTCTGTTTGTATATAATTATCCGAGTCTCAAATTGTCTGTGATGATAAGAATGTTATTTTTCTTCTGGTATAGGGAAGACATCTTTCACATGGGAATTTCATCTCCTGTTTTTAAGAAAAAAAAAACAAAAGGAAAGTCTGAGTGTTTCTCTTCCATTTTCTGTTTTTCAAGTGCTTTTAACTCAAAATAGTCAATATGCCAAAACAGCATATTTTGAGGTGGCATATTCTGAGCTCTTTTAGTTGCCACTAAGTGTAATAAAAAGTAACAAAGCATAAGTGCCACACTTTGTGCATATTAGTTAAAGTAAAGAGGGAGAATTTTACTCTCTATTCAGCTATGTTCAACCACTATTGCTTGACATAATGAATATATCAAAATTTATATGAGAAGCATGACAACCAAACAAATCAAAAGCAAGAGTAAAGTTCACAGTTCCTCAGTCTTAGCTTCCTTCATGTTGCTGCTTCTGTAACATCTAATTCATAGTTTACAACCCCACAGATAGAATTCACTCATTCATTCATTCATTTGTGCATTCATCAGGTAATTCCAGAACTACTTAAATCATTATATTTGTGCTCAAACTTACTGGCTTGTGTATATCCGAGAATTCTCCTTGAAAACCTAAGATAAATTTTTATAAAGGGATCTATAACTGCATTTTGTGGAAACAGAAAAGAAGAATATAAGCCACATATCCCATTTTTTCTCAGTATTTCAATGTAATCTTATCCAACTAATCTCAAATTGTTAGTGAACAGAGTTCATCAACGCACACCCAAACTCTGAACACTGAGAACTGCAGTGGAAAAGGATTGACCATTTTATTATTTTGTTATGAATGATGCCGCCCAGGAGAACAGGAAGCTAATGCTCAAAAGCCTGAACTCCCTCCAGGGTTTAGGGGTGTGTTTTTAAGGGTTTAGGGAGAATAGGTCTGGAGAAGTACTGGTGGGACAAGTTTTAACTGGAGGACCTTGGAGTTTGGCCATTTATGGTAAGGGGCATCAACACTGGACCTTTCTGGACAAGGGACCCTTTTGAAGTAGTAATATGTCACTGTGAATCCCCAAATAAGGTAGGGGACTTTGGAGAGAGTGAGTGAGTGCCGGGATCATGTCTCCTGAGATCCAAGAATGGAAACACGGACCCAGGAGAGGCAAAGAGTTTTAAAAAAGGAGAGTTTATTGAAAGCAAAAGGTTAGAGCTCCCGAGCGGGAAGAGGTCCCAAATGGGGTTGCCCAGTGACTGAGGCAAAAGCTCTTACTTTTATACCTTCCCTTGCCTGTTTGGGGAAAGGAAGCTGGCGCCTTCTAATGAAATTCGTCTACCAGGTTTGTTCTGCTTGCCCATCCTGAAGGAATTAGCAAAATAACCCACGCTTATCTATCAGATTTACTCCATTAGTCAGGCCAAAAGGAATTTTATGATTAACTTCAAGGTGTTTTTACATTTTGTCCTGGAGCAAAGGAGTGATTTCAAAACCTGGAGTTTCAGGATATGGCTGTCTTTGTTTATTCCATCAGAGACCTCCCTGTCTACCTACGGACGTGCTAGCTAACCTGTTTCACTTCGCTTCTGAAAGTGCTCTGGTTTTCAAGTTCCAGTTCTGTCCTAGTCCTTAGGTTTCCTGGGGGGAAGGGGCAAGGCTTTGTTTCTGAGCACAGCTGGAGGTCAAAGTTCTCTCTTCTGCCCCTGCTTTGGCTGCATGACCTGTGGTTTTGCTCTGTTGTCTCTGAAAAACAACTCAGTATCCCATTAAACAGGATAGGACCATTTTGAGCTAGTTCTGTGGTTACAAAATTATTTAGTACAATACAAAGACAAGAATATTCTTTGCTTCCACTCCTCAACACATGCCTAAATTCACCAAGCATTTATTCTTAATGGATACTTAAATATTATTCTTTACAAAATTACTCACACCAATTCAAAGTTATTTCCAGAAATCAAACTGTATATTTTAAAGTACAAATATGTCATGTAAACAAACAATTGATAGAGCTTGCTCTTTGTTGTGTCAGTAACTCAACAGCAATTTGTGTGACTACCAAATCATGAAGCTTTTTAAAATAAGCCTACATCTTATTCATCTGTTTTCTTTTGTCTAATGCACATAGAATTCTCACCAAATTTCCTCTTTGTGGGTAAGCAACGTAAACAAGGATGTTTCATTAAGTCCACATTACAAAGGAAAGAGAACCATAAAAATATGTTGTTAATGAATTGAACCAATTAGTAGTTGAAATCAGTGAAGGTCATTCAATTCAGTTAAGAAAGAGAGCTCCTAAAGATTCAAAGCACAAATCCTGTGTTTAGCTTCATGGTCAGAAGTGGAAGGGGTGTGTGTGAGAGAGGATTAATTTATGCCCTTCTTAGATGGATTCAAGTCATTTGGCACAAATTCTAAAGTTTCTTTCTTCTCCCTCTTTCTTGAACATAGTCCTATTTACTATCAGACCATCAGGCTGGGAAGTGAAGAGGGGAAGTCGCTAGAAGAGGGAATGATTCATATATTATTCCTTCCTTTGGTGCAAATATCCTGTGCACCTGCAGCTCTGGGACAGTTATGGAAATAGAAGCATTTAGAAATTCAAAGCAAGTTTGTAAAGTGCATGTTTTACCATGCAAATCATGTATTTCATACACCTGTACAGAGTTAACCAACACAATTTATTTAGGGAAATAATTTAATTTCATACTTTTAAAAACATTTTACTTTTGTGAATGAATGACAAAAACATCTGGTCAATGTTAAGTGTACTTCAGAATACTGTTCACCTCAGCTTTTTGTATGTCTTGAGTGTGGCAAAATAGATTAAAGAGTGGCAGACACAAAAGAGTTGTGCCTTAATGAGTATTCACATAGCGCTGCATTTAGTCATTTGCACTTTGGTATATGAATAACAAGTGACCATTCATGCTGCTAAGTAGGCAAATGTAGCTTAGTGAGGTGAGAAAAATAGAGTGATTTAGTAACAAATGCAACAAGCAGGAGTCTCTCTAACCCTAGGGTGCTTTGCATTTGCTTAATGGGTTAGAAGAGCACTTGACTACACAAGTCTTAACAAATCAACACCTTTTCTTTACAGTACCTCTTAACCACAGATACTCAGGAGAATCACAGCGGAGTGGTAGGCTTTTCAGAATGCAATTAATGGGATCCTGTTGCTGGAACTGAATAGGGTTTGCTTTCATCTTTTGGTTTGAATAAGTCTTTCTATGTAGAACCTCATTAAAGCTTTCAAGAAGCACCTCGCATTACAGGGGGGAAAAACACTATAATTTTGCTTAAGTTTTCATAAAACACTGCCATTTTCTCTGCCATATGTATTTGGATTTTTCATATAATTGATCTAAAAAGTTGTCTTATTTTTTTTTTTACTTATTCAAGAAATACTGATTGAGTACCTAGTTTGTTCCCTATACTCGGCTAAGAAGAAAGTTTCCTATAGGATATGCTATTTAAATTAAAACATGAAGCATGAATAAGAAGTAAGCCAGAAACATAATGTTAAAAACAAGACAATAGACCCAAAATGGAGTTGCTTATGGTAAGCCCCACATCACCAAACCAAGACGTAATTTACAGTTCTGGTTCTCTCAGAAATGAAATCAAACCAGTCAATCAGGAACTGCCTGATCACCACTATCGTGTTTCCCCGAAAATAAGACCTAGGCAGACAATCAGCTGTAAAGCATTTTTTGGAGCAAAAATTAATATAAGACCAGGTCTTATTTTACTATAAGACCAGGTATAGTATAATATAATATAATTAGTATAGCATAGTATAGTATAATAATATAATTATAATATAATATAATATAATATAATATAATATAATATAATATAATATAATATAATATAATATAATATAAATATTGATGTAGGAATATTTTTCCTGTGAGTCCCCAAATGATGTTGGATCTGCCAGCAGTTTCTGAGTGTGGGCCGGGATCCTGTCTCGTGAGACCAAAGAATGGACACATGGACCCGGGAGAGGCAAAGAGTTTTAAAAAGAGTTTTAAAAGAGTTTTAAAAAGAGGATAGTTTATTGAAAGAAAAGAGTCAGAGCTCCCGAGTGGGAAGGGTCCCGAATAGGAGTGCCCCCTGATTGAGGCAAAAGCTCCTACTTTTATACCTTCCCTTGCCTATTTGGGGAAGGGAAGCTGTTTGAAGAAGGGTACTGTTTGAAGAAGGAAACTGGCGCCTTCTAATGAAATTCATCTACCAGGTTTGTTCTGCTTGCCCATCCTGGAAGAATTAGCAAAATAACCCACTCTTATCTATCAGATCTGCTCCATTTGTCAGCCCAAAAGGAATTTTATAATTAACCTCAAGGCCTTGTTACGTTATATCCTGGAGCGAAGGGGTGATTTCAAAACCTGGAGTTTCAGGATATGGCTGTCTTTGTTTATTCTACCAGGGACCTCCCTGTCTACCTAGGGACATACTAACTAACCTGTCTCGATAATATAATATAATATAACATAATATAATATAATGTAATGTAATGTAATGTAATATAATATAATATAATATAATATGATATAATATATAACATAACATTATATAATACCGAGTCTTATATTAATTTTTGCTCCAAAAGACGCATTAGAGCTGATTGTCTGGCTAAGTCTTATTTTCAGGGAAACAAGGCAGTGAGGTAACTGCCTGGTAGACCCCTGTCATCCCTTAAAGGAAAGGAGCCTTGTAACAACCAACCAATTTTTTGGCTAGTATAACTTCCTGCCTATAAAAGTCTTTCATTTTGTATAGCTCCTCAGAGCTCCCTTCTATATGCTAGATAGGATACTGCCTGATTTGAATTGATTTATGCTCAAATAAACTGATGACGTTTTTAATATGCTCCAGTTGACTTTTAACAATAGTTAAGCATATTCAGACAGAAAAAATATAAATAAATAATGTGTACCCATTGAATTAATATTGCATAAAAAAGCTAGAGATGGGAAAGTTGTGATTGATGAAGTGGGAGAGGTTTGGACCTTGTCTTGAATGAAAGAAATAGTGATTTAATGAAATATGGAACTGGATATAATAGGATAAATACAATATAAATAAGGAGAGAAAGGGTGAAAGCAACACTGGTGATTTTACTTCTTTGCTCACTAGGGGATTTAAAAATGCCAGAGGAAAAGCAACTTAAAAAATAAATAAATAAAAGCAAAGTCAGTAGTTCTTAATATTGCTAAGATTTATGAGATTTTCCAGTAAGTGTGTTCATAACCAGAAAGAAACGGATTCATAGCAGAGCACAGAATTTTTTTTCTTTTTTTCCGAAGTAAAATTCTCCTTTGGTCTACCCAGTGATTTTTATGGCAAAATACAAGAATACATATACTTCACATGAATTATCATAATTGTCATTCTATGACTATTGGTCAATTATTTGGTAAATGTTTTCTATCTCTTTCTCCCAATTAGACTCTAAAAACAATGCTGGTAGGTACTATTTATTTCTTATTTCCCACTGTATAATTAACATTTCATGTTTAACAGGCTACATTCTTCTGTTATCTTAAACAGAGTATACCTTCTTGTAAGGGTGAAACTGTATCTTCTATTTTGAGATTAAAGCTCTAGTATAATTCAATTTAACAGTAGAGTTTAGCTTGGGACTTTTTGAAAGTTTTTTTTCTTTTCTTTGCTTCCCTCCTCTCCTGCCAAACCTTAATGATTCTGTTTACTATACATTTACTTTTCATGCCAGTTTCAGTGGCTCTGCTTACTTCAGGCCAAGAACACCTCCCCACGACTCACCCCCCTTTTTCTTTTCCCTTAATTTGCTGTCAGTTATCATTTGCTCTCCGTACCAGCCTATAAAACCTTTTGGCCCCGCTGGGAGGGGGGATGGCCATTGGACAGGAGTCCATCATCCTCCCAGAATGCCGGCAGTTTGAATAAACCTGCTTTTCTTTTGACCAATCTCATCTCTCAAGTTTTGGCTTTCGTGCGCCGAGCATCTGGACCTTTGGTATGGTAAAATTCTGAAACTTTAATTATAGGCAGGTCTGCAGGCCCTAGGACATTACAACATTCCAGTGCAGCTATGACTCTCACAAAGGGTTATTTTAATAATTTTAAATAAAGCTAAATTCTAATTTACATAGTCTGTTATAATTTGTTTTTAGACTCACACATGAGGTCGGACAATTAACTTCACAAACTCATCCTAGAGAAAGTGCTGCATACCTCATTGCTGAATATCACTACGGGCACCATCGAAGCACTCCCCTTGGGAAGCTATGCACCGACGCCAGCCCCTAACCCACCCCTCAAAGCAATTTTGGAACTCTTTCTGGAACGTCCATCAGAGCTGTGGTCGTATTACCCTTGATGTCCTGAATGTCATCAACATGTCTTCCTTTCAATATTTCCTTTATCTTTGGGTAAAGAAAGAAGTCACTGGGGTCCAGATCAGGCGAGTAGGGAGGGTGTTCCAATACATTTGTTTACTGGCTGAAAACTCCCTCACAGACAGTACTGTGTGAGCTGGTGCATTGTGGTGATGTAAGAGCCATGAATTGTTGGTGAAAAGTTCAGGTCGTCTAACTTTTTCATGTAGCCTTTTCAGCACTTACAAATAGTAAACTTGTTTAACGGTTTGTCCAGTTGGTACAAATTCATAATGAATAATCCCTCTGATATAAAAAAAAAGCTGATGATGTAATACAGAATTGTACACCTGAAATCTATGTAAATGTACTAACAATTGTCACCCCAATAAATTTAATTAAAAAAAAAGTTTACAACATCATTGCAACAAGTTCGCGAACTTAATTGTCTGAACTCATACACCTGGGGGATTAAAAAGAAATCTTCTATCAGTGTAGACACACCAGGAGAATAATGGTGACATCCCAGTTTCATTAAGAAACACCAAAAAATTAGAGAGACTTCCCAAGTCAATATGGACACACCTGGGAATAAGGGAAGTATAAAAGTTCAGAGTAAATACATTGGGGAATTAGGAGACATCCCAGGTCAAAGTAGATACACCTAAGAGATAGAAGATTGTACAGTCATGAGCTACATATAAGATTTTGGTCAACAATAAACTGGAGATATGATAGTGGTATACCACATAGCCTAGGTATGTAATAGGCTATATTGCCTAAGTTTGTATAACTGTACTCCATGATGTTCACACAATGATGAAATTGCCTAATGATGCATTTCTCAGAATGTGTCTTCATTGCTGTGGTGTGTTAATGTATTGTTTAGTTTTCACATATTTAAGGATTTTGTAGTTTTCACTCTATTGTGATTGGAAAAGGTGCTTTGTTCGACTTCAGTATTTCAAAAATTTATTAAGACATTTTGTGGTCTATGATCTATCATGGAGATTGTTCTTTGTGTACATTAAAAAATAAAATGAGTATTCTTTTATTGTTGGGTGGACAGTTTTGTTTATATCTTCTCAGTCCAGTTGGTCTATAGTTTTGTTCAAATCCTCTGTGCTCTCATTGACCTTTTGGTTGTTCTATTCATCATTGAAAGTTGGAGTGCTGAAGTTTTCCACTATTACTGTAGAGTTTTTGATTTTTTCCCCTCAACTCTGTCATATTGCTTCATATGTTTAGGAGCTCTAATGTTGGTGCATATATGTATGTAAGTGTTGTATCTTTACTGTGAATTGACCCTTTATGAGTATGTAATGTCTTTATGTACTGTATCAGCTTGTGACTTAAAGTCTATTTTGTATAATAGTATAGCCATCCCTGCTGTTCTTGCTTACTACTTTCATAAAATATCTTTATACCTTTCTCTCTTTTCACTTTCAAGCTATGCTTGTCCTTACATCTAAAGTGAGTCTCTTTTAGAAAACATACAGTGGGATCCTGCTCTGTTTTGTTTTAATCAATTGTACTGAACTATGTCTTTTGATTAGGTAGTTTTATACATTTGTAGTTTTCATGTGCCACATCACTAATACTACATTTTTTGGCTATCAACCTGAGATCTCAACTATGCCACCTTTCCATTTGAGCTCTGAGTCACGTGATACAGAATCTAGTCCTTAGTGCAGGCTATAGACAAATCGGAAGAATGTAGACAATTTTGTTGATAAAGGGAAGCAGGAATAGGGTCTATTCCTCCCAAACGTGTCATGCTGGAGAGAGGATGGGGCAAGGTCAACCAAAAAGGCCATAAAATGTCCTACTGTTTTTGAGTGGTTTGTTTTTTCTTCATTGGACATTTGTTTGGTTACTACATAATCCTTGAATATTTACCAGGTTCCATAAAACTATTTTCGTCAGTCTGTAGCTGTTAACTTGATGTTTTCATTTGGGAGCAAGGACCAGGAGTTTCTTAGTCTGCCATCTTGCTGACATCCTGGGAGACTCTTACTACCTAATTTCAAAAATTTATAAAGCTACATTAATAAAAACAATGTAGTTTGGGACAAAGAGAGCCAAATTAATCAATAGAACAAAATAGGGATACCAGAAGTAGATCTACTAATATATGGATAATGGAATTTTTTACAAAGGTGTCTTAATGAAGAAATAATTATCTTTTCAATACATTGTGTTGGATCAACTTGATATCCTATTACAAAGATAACAATGATAATAACCTCTACCCATACTGTTCTTGCTTTACAAAAAATGATGCAAATTAATTATAAACCTAAATGAAAAGTCTAATATTATAAAATTTCTAGAAGAAAACATAGGAGAAAATCTTTATGATTTTGTGTTAAGCAAAAATTTCTTAAATACAATACTAAAAACACAGTTCACAAAAATGAACAGGACTTCATCAAAATTAAAAATTTTCACTCTTTGAGAGATACTGTTAAGAGAAAAAAGACAAGCCACAGACTGGTAAAAAAATATTTGCAAGTTGTATAATTGCTAATGGCGTTCTGTCCAGAACATAAAAAAGAAATCTCAAAAGATTCAGTAAGAAGAAAAGAAACACTCCAATTAAAATGGATAGAAGATTTGGAAATGTTATCACAGAGGAAGTATGGATATCAGGTAAGCACAAGAAAACATTCTTAGTATCATTCGTCATTAAGAAAATGCATTTTAAAGCCACAATGAAAGAAATCCAAGATGGTGGAGTAGATAAACACTTTGCTTGCCTCTTCCTGTGAACACATCAAAATTACAACTAAATTATACAACAATTAACCTGGAGAACCATCTGAAGTCTAGCTGAACAGAAGTTTTATACTTAAGGATACAGTGGTAGCTCGGTTTTCTAACATAATCCGTTCCGGAAGACCATTCAAGTTCTGAAACGTTAGAAAACAGCCAACAGCTAGGCCTCAGGGTCTTGCACTTAGTGGGAGCTGCGTGACATGTTCGACTTCTGAGGCATTTTCGAAAGCCGAAGTATTTACTTCTGGGTTTACGGCATTTGTAAACTGAAATGTTCATCAACAGAGACATTCAAAAACCTAGGCACTACTGTATAAAGAAGAAGACTTTTCAAGACTGGTAGGAGGGGCAGAGACACAAAATGGGCTGGTCTCACACCCACGTGTGGTGGTTGAAAATTGGGAGAGATATCTCAGCCACAGAGGTTCTCAAAGAAGGAGAGAGGGATCCCAACCCTCCACACCAGGCTCCTCAGCCCAGAGTACCGACGGCAGGAAGAGGAGCCTAAGCAACTGCGGGCTGTAAAAGATGGTGGGGATTCCAACCATCTAGGTCGGATGGGAGGTTGTGGGAAACCCAGGTGTCCTCTTAAAAGGCCCACATAAGCACTCACCCTGGGCTGACTCTTGGGTGAGTCTGGGAACGTCGAAGACATATGGGGAGAGACTGAGTTGTGTAACTTTGAGCAAGGACTGAAGGGACAGTCCCCATTTTCTCTGTGTGGGGCCCTCTTCCTGTGCAGCTAGCAGGCAGAAACCACCTTTTCCATGTTGAGCCCACCCCCACAGACCAAATCTGAATCTGTCCTGGTGAGCTCCGAAGCTCTGCCCTGCTGACTCACTGAGACCCTGCCTCACCCAACTTGTTTACCACAGGAGGCTTTGTCACCACTGAAGCTTATGGGAGCTAGCAGGAGGCATCAGGCCTCGGAGTGTCCTGGCATCTTGCAGAGCTACCCTAGACCCACTACTGGTGGCAGCTGTACTCGGTTTTCAGCGTGGCCTCTCCCACATGCCTCCAGGAATAGCACAGGCAGCATCCAAAGATGGATCACTTTGTAGTTCCTACCAACTATTCCCTGGCCAGTCACAGACAATGGCTGACATGGGCCTGCTCTAAAGCTCCTCCCAAGAAGCCCCAGAAACAACATACTTGGAGGCTGACTTCAGAGCTCAGTAGAGCACCACACAATTAGCCCCACAACTGGCACATACAAAAGGTAGTCTCAATAGGCACCAGAACTCATTGGAGGGTATTAGACTACTTGGGGTAAGCCCCCCATCCCACAGCAGCCCATAAGCTGTGGATGTGGCCAAATTCTATAGCCAGTCAGATAGAGGGTCAATCCCACACACTCATGTGCCAACAACAATCAAGGCTCAGCTATAACAGGAGGGCACACACAACCCACATAAGAAACACTCCTGGAGCACCCAGAATAAGTGTCCAAGGAGACTGTGCCAGGGCCTCACAGGGCACCTACTACATAAGGGCACCTGGCAAGACTGGGAGACATAGCAGCCTTATCTAATATATAGAAACAAACACAGAAAGGCAGCCAAAAGGAGCAAACAAGGAAATACATCCCAAATGAAAGAACAGGAGACAACTCCAGAAAAAGAACTAAATGAAATGGAGGCAAGCAACTTACCAGACAGAATTCAAAACAATGGTGAGAAGGATGCTCAAGGAGCTTAGTGAGAACTTCAACAGAGAGACAGCAAGCATAAAATAGGACACAGAAACCATAAAAAAGAGCCAATCAGAAGTGAAGGATACAATAACTGGAATGAAGAATGCACTAGAAGGAATTACCAGCAGTCTAGATGAAGCAGAGGATTGAATCAGAAATTTGGAAGACAAGATAGCAGAAAACACCCAATCAGAACAGAAAAAAAAAAAAAAAAAAAAGAAGTTTTAAAAAATGAGAATAGTTTAAGAGACCTCTGGGACAACATCAACCAAAACAACATTCACATCATAGGGGTAACAGGAGAGGAGAGAAAGCAAGGAATTAAGGCTCTATTTGAACAAATAATGATTGAATTTTTTCTAACCTGGTGAAAGAAACATATATACAAGCCTAGGAAGTGCAGCGAGTGCCCAAAAAGATGAACCCAAACAGGCCCACACCAAGACACATAGTAATTAAAATGGCAAAGGTTAAAGGCAAAGAAAGAACCCTAAAACTAGCAAGAGAAAAGCAGTTAGTTATCTACAAGGGAGCTCCCATAAGACTGTCGACTGATTTCTCAACAGAAACTTTGCAGGCCAGAAGAGACTGGCATGAAATATCCAGTGATAAAAAGCAAGGACATATAATCAAGACTCCTATACCCAGCAAGGCTATTATTTAAAATCAAAGGACAGATGAAGAGCTTCTCAAAGAAGAAACACCTAAAGGAGTTCATCACCACCAAACCAGTCTTACAAGGAATGTTAGAGGGACTTCTTTAAGATGGGGAAAAAAAGAGAAAAAGATAAAAATATGAATAATAAAATGGCAAAAACTACGTCTATCAACAATTGCTTTCAATATAAATAGATTAAATGCTCCAATCAAAAACATATGGTGACTGAGTGGATAAGAAAACAAAACCTTTACATATATTGCCTACAAGAAACTCATTTCAGAGTGAAAGACATACACAGACTGAAAGAAAAGGAATGAAAAAAGTTATTTCATGCAAATGAAAGAAAAAAAAATGGGTAGCAATACTTATACCAGACAAAATACTTTAAAACAAAGGTTATAACAAGAGACAAAGATGGACACAGTAATCCCACTTCCTGGTATTTATCTGAAGAAACCAAAACACTACATCGAAGGGACATGTGCATCCATATGTTCATTGCAGCATTGTTTGCAGTGGCCAAGATGAGGAGGCAGCCTGGGAGTTTGTCAACAGACGAATGGATGAAGAGGAGTTTGTACATATATACAATAGAATATTGCTCAGCCAGGGAAGGGAATGTGTTCTTGCCATCTGTAGTGGCATGGATGGACCTGGAGGGTATTGTGCTGAGTGGAGTATCTCAGATAGTGAAAGACAGATGCAATGTTATTTCATTTGTATGTGGAATATAAAGAACAAAATAAATCAACAAAACCAAAACAGACTCATTGGAGGTCTGACAATTAAGTTTGTGAACTCATCCTAGAAAAAGTGTTACACACTTCATTGCTGAATATCACTATGGTCAGCTTTGAAGTACTCCCCTTGGGAAGCTGTGCACTGACATCAATGCCTAGTCCACCCTTCAAAGCAATTTTGGAACTCTTTCTGGAATGGCCATCAGAGCTGTTGTTGTATTACCCTCAATGTCTTAGATGTCATCAAAATGTCTTTCTTTCAATATTTCCTTTATCTTCAGGTAAAGAAAGAAGTCATTGGGGGCCAGATCAGGTGAGCAGGGAGCATGTTCCCATACACTTGTTTACTGACTAAATATTCCCTCACAGACAGTGTAGTGTGAGCTGGTACATTGTCGTGATGCAAGAGCCATGAATTGTTGGTGAAAAGTTCAGGTCGTTTTCGTCTAACTTTTCGATGCAGCCTTTTCAGCACTTCCAAATAGTAAACTTGGTTAACTGTTTGTCCAGTTGGTACAAATTCATAATGAATAACATCTCTGATATCAAAATATTTAGCAACATCCTTTTAACTCTTAATTTAGACTGACAAAACTTTTTGGTCATGGACAATTGGCTCACTTCCGTTGTGCACTTTGATGCTTTGTTTTGGGATCATATTGGTACACCCATCTTTCATCACCAGGCATAACATGGCTCAAAATATCATCTTGCCTCTCCAAAAGGTCTGGGAAAGCTTTGACTGTGCTTTGCTTTTGTTCATCAGTGAGCTTCTTTGGGATCATTTTTGCACACACCTTTCTCATGCCAAGATTTGCAGTTAAGATTTTCCTAGCTGTTTCTCTATTGATGTTTACTTGGTCTGCTATGCTTCTCACAGTCAGCCAATGATTTTGATGCATAATTTGATGAATTTTTGCAATGTTTTCATCAGTTCTGCTCGTTACTGACCGCCCTGACCTCTCTTCATCAGTAATGTGTTCTCTCCTCTCAGAAAAATATTTAATCCATTTGTACACTGCTGTTTTCTTCATGGCATTATCCCCATAAACTTGGACTAACATGTCCCTGATTTCACTTCCACTCTTGCAAAGTTAAACAAGAAGTTTAATGTTTGTTCATTGCTCTAATTAAAGCTCAGATATTCTTGTGACAGCACACAAAAACATGCAATAACACAACAACAATAATGAACACCACTCAGCAAGATACCACCACACATCCACATGAACACAGTGGTGAGACATTCATAGACCAAGGTTATGAAACCTTACTGAGCTGTTTGTACAATGCCGCCAATGCAAGTGCAAGGTGGCAAGTTCGCAAAATTAATTGTCAGACCTTGTAGTATCTAAGGAAATTGTAGATCATTGTCAGTTACCAGTTATATTTAGACAACTGGCTGCAATTTGCACATCAAAATCAGAGTCACGTGGATGCTGGGAAGAGTATGCATCGCCCTGAAAATTTGACAACAAATTTTAGTGTTCAAACATAAGAAATATATTACAAATTCACTTTGAAATGTCTTTTAATTATAAGGAAACATTAGAGCTAAGATTTGTCCTCACAGCAGAAACTAAAAACGTTTTTATCAACTAAAGGGGTGGAGCAATTTTATTACTTTTTAAATTTAAATTGCTATTACTTAGGAAATTATTCTTAAAATATCTGTAGTGCTCTATCTCTGCAATTTTAATCTGTAGAAAACAATTTTTTTTAACAGAGGTAGATAATATGTCCCTCAATGTATCATTATTTTCCATTAACTTGAAATTCAAAACTCAATTTCATTTAACAGTTTTTTTTTGTAGTATGTATTTTCCAATTGTTCTGTTGTATTTCATAATTGCAAGTAAATTCTACCTTTCTATAACCTGAAAATTAAATTTATTTTAGAAATGCTTATGTTTTTCTGGGCAGATTTTAAATATTATTTCTCCTATTTTAAAATTTGGGGGGAAACATTGTAATTTTACTCTGGGTTTATTTTACTTAAAACTTCAGCTTAAAAAAGTACTTTGATTTAAAAGTCTTGCTACAAGATCAAATATGTATTAAGCTAATCTACTATCTTTATAAATAAACGGTTTGCAAAGACCAATAAACACAAATTTGCACTTTTAAAATAGAATGAGAATTTTTTTTTTCTAAACTAATCTAAGTTTATCATTGTTTGGACATGGAATTATTGTAGGTTCTATGACCTTCAGCACAATGAATTTTGAAGACTCATATTGATAGAGAAAATATAATTGAAGGGCATTTGGGAAGAGAAACAAAGAGGCTTTTGTGTTCTGAATTAAGATTTAACATGAGTATAACAAAACCTTTCCCTCCATAACAGGAATGAGTCAATCTGTAAGGAAAGCCAGATGTAATTACACTATGAAATTAAGACAGAAAATATAAAGTTAACTTTTATCCAAAGAGCACATTCATATTTTACGTCCTTTCCCAAGTTTTAATCCACATTTCAAAATACAGTATTTTAATAAGGAAAAAAAAAATAGAGACGTCACCAAAATGGCCTCGTGAGGTGAGCCTCTGGAAATCTCCCCTAGAATTTACAACCAATCAAACAACTATAACTCCACAAAGGACTCCCTGCATAGCAGACAGGCAAGACGAAGAGGCTCACTATTGAATTCACCTAAAGGTGTTCAAATTGCACAAGCAGGGGAGAAGGGAAGGGAGAAGTGCGGAGATGGAGCAAAATGGGTGCAGGACGCAGACCTAGAGCAGTGCTCTAAGCTCCCTGCATCCCAGAATGACTGCAGCTGCGGGAGAGGGAAGAACTTGGACTACTTGGGCTCCTTTTATGGCCCACAGGGCTGAGGAGACAGCATATAACATGGCCGAACCCAACACTCATGAGAGACGTCGGAGCAAAGACTGAAGGAAGAAGGCTGAAAACAGTGGTTTAAGCCCTCACTACCGAGCAGAGAACAGAAGCCTTAGGCACTGAGAGGAGCCGGCCCGTCCCCACCATCCCAGAGCGTGCCACACCCCCACCTGCACAGTGCTAAAAGTGGAACAGTAGCACTGTCAGATCAGAAGAACAGAATATTTGCAGTTCTGAGAACTGTGGTCCCCAGACATAGATTCACAGCCCAACTAGTTCCAGCAAAGGGGAGGGAGCTGTGTAAGCAGAACTAGCTGTGATGGTGATCGCCGCCATTGCTCTGGGCTATCACTCACAACTCACCCCGCACCTATCCTCACCTATCTGGGCGGATTCCAGCAGGAGTAAACAGAACTGATGAAACACACAGACTCTGAATCTGGTGCAGGGAGAGCTTTGGAATTTAAAAAGCTCTCCGCATCCCCACAGGGACGTGGCACCCTATGACCCAAATGAACTGTTAACAAAGGAGATGCCCACCTTCCAGGGAATATCCCATTGTGTGAAAAGCTGGAATAGTGCAGAGAAAACATAACACTGCAAGGTGTGAGAGAAAAAAGGGCTGCAGTAAGAGAGAAAATAAAACATTCTACAAACACGAACTGGAAAACAAAAGAAAAACCTCTTCCTATCAACCTGTTGCAGAACCCACTCCTGCAGATGTCTAGAAAGAGAAATAAAAATGCATTAATTGCCATGAATAAGCAAGATAACACGACAACTCCGAAGGAAAGTGAAAGTCTCCAGAAAATGAACTTAAAGATATGGAAATCTGTGACTTAAATGACAGAGAATTCAAGATTGCAGTTCTGAAAAAACTCAATGAGATGCAAGAAAACACAGAAAAGCAGATTAATGAACTCAGAAACACAATCAAAGAACAACATGAGCATTTTATGAAAGAGGTTGAAATTTTAAAAAAAGAACCAAATACAATTTCTGGAGATTAAGAACTCAATAGAAGAAATGAAGAATGAAATAGCCAGCATAGGTAGTAAAGTTGACCAGATGGAGGAAAGAATTAGTGACATCGAAGATAGAAACCTGGAAATGACACGGATGGAAGAAGAAAGAGACTTGAGACTTAAAAGAAATGAAAGAACTCAACAAGAACTTTTTGACTCCATCAGAAAGAGCAACATAAGAATAATGGGCATTCCAGAAGGAGAAGAAAGAGAGAAGGGAACGGAGAGTATTCAAACAAATAGTTGACAAGAACTTTCCAAACCTGTGGAAAGAACTAGATCCTCGAATCCAAGAAGCAAATAGAACACCTAATAACCTCAACCCCAACAGGCCTTCTTTAAGGCACATTGTATTGAAGCTGTCAAAAATCAACGACAAAGAAAGAATCCTCAACGCAGCCAGGGAATAGAAGACGGTAACCTACAAAGGAAAGCCCATTAGATTATCATCAGATTTCTCAGCAGAAACTCTACAAGCTAAGAGGGAGTGGAACCAAATATTCAAACTATTGAAAGAGAGAAATTATGAGCCAAGAATAATATACCCAGCAAAGATATCTTTTACATATGAAGGAGGGATAAACACCTTTCCAGACATACAGAAGCTGAGGGAATTTTCTACACACAACATGCACTACAAGAAATACTGAACGAGGCTATTCCACCAGCATAAATAGGGATAATTTGTGACAACAAAAACAAAAAAGGGGGGAGACTCAAGGTCTGAACCAGCATAAGGGAATGGAGAATACAAGAAGGCTGAAGAAAATAGAATATTATAAATATGAAACTTTCTTTTACATAAATTTAATGGTAACCACTCAAAAACAATCCAGAACTGAAATATATAACATAACAAAAGAAGAAACAGAGGGGAAAATTATAAAATGCCACCACACTGAAATAAAAGACAGCAACAAAAAGGCAAAGAAACAACGGAGACACAGTACTGCCAGAAAACCAAAGATAAAATGATAGGAAATCCTCATATGTCAATAATCACCCTAAATGTAAATGGACTGAATTCACCAATAAAAAGTCACAGAGTAGCAGACTGGATAAAAAAACTAAACGCAACCCTATGCTGTCTCCAAGAGACAAATCTCAGCTACGAGGACATGGATAGACTCAAAGTGAAAGGGTTGAAATTGACACTCCAAGCAAATGGTATTCGAGAAAATCAGGTGTAGCCATAATGATATCAGATGAAACAGACTTCAGGGTGAAAAAGATAACAAGACACAAAGACGGACATTTCATAATGGTAAAGGAGACTATACAACAAGAAGACATAACAGTCATCAATATTTATGCCCCCAATCAGGGAGCACTGAAATATACCAAACAACTACTAACAAAACTAAAGGAATTGAGCAAAACACAATTATAGTAGGTGACCTCAATACATTACTGACAGCTATGGGTAGATCATTCAAATGGAAAATAAATAATGAAATAGCAGCCCTAAATGATACATTAGATGAAATGGACATAATTGACATACATAGAGCACTTCATCCTAAAACATCAGACAATACATTTTTTTTTTCTAGTATACATGGAACATTCTCAAGGATAGACCATATATTGGGACATAAAACTAATCTCAGCAAATTTAAGAAGACGGAAATCATACCAAGCATATTTTCTGATCATGAGGCTTTGAAATTGGATATCAACTGCAAAAAGAAAGCGGGAAAAAACACAAATACATGGAGATTAAACAACATACTTTTAAAGAATGACCAGGTCAAAGAAGAAATTAGAGGAGAGATCAAAAGATGCATAGAAACAAATGACAATGAAAATATATCCTACCAAAATTTTTGGGATGGAGTTTTAAAAAGGAAATTTATATCATTATAGGCCTATCTCAAGAAACAAGAAAAATCCCAAATAAATAACCTTACGTTACACCTTAAAGAACTAGGAAAAGAAGAACAAATGAAACCTAAGGTCAGCAGAAGAAAGGAAATAATAAAAATCAGAGCAGAACTAAATGAAATAGAAAACAAATAGACAATAGAAAAAACAAATGTGAAAAAGAGCTGGTTCTTTGAAAAGATTAACAAAATTGACAAACACTTGGTAGGCTCATTAAGATAAAAAGAGAGAAGACACTAATAAACAAAATCAGAAATGAAAAAGGGAAAGTTATTACGGATGCCACAGAAATACAAAGGATCATCCAAGAATACTATGAGGGACTACATGCCACCAAATTCAATAACCTAGAACAAATGGACAATTTCTTAGAAAGACATATAGTCTTCCTAGGCTGAACCATGAAGAACTGGAAAATCTAAACAGACTGACCACCAGTAAGGAAATTGAATCAGTCATCCAAAACCTTCCCAAAAGCAAAAGTCCAGGACCAGATGGAGTCATTAGTGAATTCTACCAAACCTTCAAAGAAGATCTGATACCAATCCTGCTGAAACTCTTCCAAAAAATTGAAGAAGACACAGTACTCCCTAACTCATTTTATGAGGCCAACATCAGCCTGATACCAAAACCTGGCAGGAACAACACACATAAAAGAAAAACTACAGACCAATATGTCTGATGAACACAGATGCAAAACCCCTAAACAAAATTCTAGCAAATCGAATGCAACAATGCATTAAAAAGATTATTCATCACGACCAAGTGGGGTTCATCCCAGGGGCACACGACAGTTCAACATCCGCAAATACATCAATGTGATATATCACATAAAGAAAATAAAGGACAAAAATCATATGACTATATCAATTGATGCAGAAAAAGCTTTTGAGAAGATACAACACCCATTTATCATTAAAACCCTTAATAAAATAGGTATAGAAGGAAAATACCTTAACGTAATAAAGGCCATATATGACAATCCTTCAGCTAATCTCATAATTAATGGTGAAAATCTGAAGCCCTTTGTTCTATGTTCAGGACCAGGACAGGGTTGTACCCTATCACCTCTGCTTTTTAACATAGTGTTGGAAGTCCTTGCCAGAGCAAGGAAAGAGAAAGAAATAAAAGGCATCCAAGTTGGGAATGAAGAAGTTAAATGGTCACTCTTTGCAGATGACATGACGTTGTATATGGAAAACCCTAAAGATTCCACCAAAAAGCTATAAAAACAGTCAACAAATACAGTAATGTTGCCGGCTAAACAATCAATGTACAAAAGTCCATTGCATTCCTATATACTAACAATGAAATCTCAAAAAAACAAACAAACAAAAAATTCCTTTTGCAATTGTAGCAAAAAGAATAAAATACCTAGGAATAAACTTAACCATGGGTGTAAAAGACTTATATGCTGAAAACTACAAGACATTTTTAAAAGAATTTGAAGAAGACACAAAGAAATGGAAAAACATTCTGTTCACATGGATTGGAAGAATCAACATAGTTAAATTGGCCGTATTACCCAAAGCAATATACAGATTTAATGCAATCCCCATTAAAATCCCAACGGCATTTTTTAAAGAAATAGAACAAAAAATCATCAGATTTGTTTGGAACCACAAAAGACCCCGAATAGCCAAAGCAATCTTAAGAAAAAATAACAATGCTGGAGGTATCACACTGCCTGACTTTAGCTTGTACTACAGGGCTACAATAATCAAAACAGCATGGTATTGGCAGAAAAACAGACACATAGACCAATGGAATAGAATTGAGAACCCAGAAATAAAACCACATAAATATGAACAGATAATTTTTGACAAAGAAGCTAAAAACATACAATGGAGGAAAGACAGCCTCTTCAATAAATGGTGCTGGGAGAATTGGAAAGTCACGTGGAAAAGAATGAAACTGGACTGCTATCTGTCACCATGTACCAAAATTAATTCAAAATGGATCAAAGACTTAAGCATAAGACCTGAAACAATAAACTGCATAGAGGAAAACATAGGTACTAAACTTATGGATCTCGGGTTAAAAGAACATTTTATTAATTTGATCCAAAAGCAAGGGAAGTGAAAACTGAAATAAATGAATGGGACTATATCAAACGTAAAAGCTTCTGTACAGCAAAAGAAACCATCAACAAAATAAAGAGGCAACCAACTGAATGAGAGAAGATTTTTGCAAACAGTGCCTCTGATAAGGGGCTAATATCCAATATATACAAAGGAACTCATGCAACTCAACAACAACAACAACAAAACAACCCAATTGAAAAATGGGCAGAGGACATGAAGACACATTTCTCTAAAGAGGACATACAAATGGCAAATAGACACATGAAAAAATGCTCAACATCACTAACCATCAGAGAAATGCAAATAAAAACCACAATGAGATATCACCTCACCCCAGTTATAGTGGCCATCATCAACAGGACAAAGAATAACCAGTGTTGGAGAAGCTGTGGAGAAAAAGGAACCCTCATACACTGTTGGTGGGAACGCAGATTGGTGCAGCTGCTTTGGAATGCAGTGTGGAGGTTCCTCAAAAAATTACAAATAGAATTGCCGTATGACTCAGCAATCCCTCTCCCTTGTATCTATCCCAAAAATCTGAAAACATTTATGCATAAAGACACATGTGCTTCAATGTTCATTGCAGCTTTTTTTACGGTTGCCAAGACATAGAAACAACCAAAATGTCCTTCAATAGATGAATGGATAAAGAAGTTGTGGTATATATACGCAATGGAATACTATTCGGCGGTAAGAAAAGGTGATATAGGAACATTTGTGACAACATGGATGGATCTTGAGAATGTAATGCTAAGCGAAACAAGTCAGACAGAAAAAGCAGAGAACCATATGATTTCACTGATATGTGGTATATGAACCAAAAATAACAAAAGAATGAGACAAGTCGATCAGAAACAAAACTCATAGACACAGACAATAGTTTGGTGGTTACCAGAGGGTAAGGGGGGGTGGGTGGTGGTAGATGAGGGTAAGGGGGATCAAATATATGGTGATGGAAGGAGAACTGACTCAGGGTGGTGAACACACAATGGGATTTATAGATGATGTAATTCAGAATTGTACACCTGAAATCTATGTAACTTTACTAACAATTGTTACCCCAATAATCTTTAATTAAAAAAAAATACGTAGAACTACTTATTGTGCTATTCGTGACCCCCTGGTATCTTACCTAGAAAATGTCATAATGAATACTGGAAATCACAAGTTCAGCCTGCACTTTGTGACAACCACGTAAAATTCAGCGAAGACATTTAAGAGCTAATATTTAGCTTTTCTAAGACTTGCTTTGTAAATTAGACAAAACTTACAAAATGATGGCAAACAACTTTATAGGGTGAATACTATGAAAGTTAAAAAAGATCTCGAATTGTATTACATTTACATTTTTACCTATAACTGTTTACCAGAGATCTTAAAATTTCATAAAGGAAATGGACCTTAATTTCATGGTATGAGAAATTGAGGTCACAAAATTGTCAGTAACATGACTAAATGTAAGCAGATAAATAGTGCAGAAGCAAGACTAAGGTACTAATATTTGTAATCTTGAATATATGACTAATATGTTTATAAATTTGTATTAAATATATATGTATATCATTGTATGTTACCTAACTCGTAAGTATCTTAAAGAAGAAAACAGGGCCAAATTGAAGTCAGTTGTGCTACACCCATGTCACTAAAACCGAGACTTAATATCTAAGCTAATTGCAGTTTCATTCTTCCCCCAAAATATATTTCTAACCGGTCAGTCTGGATTTTCTGGTCAACACCAGTAAGTTTATCTGCCACATAGGCCCTTTCCATTCCCGCCCCAAAAGATAAGGTAATCTGCTCTTTCCTTATCCCTTCTCCTTTCTGCCTAGAAAAGCCTTTCACTTTGTACAGCTCCTTGAGGCTCCTTTCTGTTTGCTAGGTGGGATCCTGCCCCAATTCATGAATCGTTCAATAAAACCAATTTGATCTTCAAATTTACTCAGTTGAATTTTTTTTTGAATTGGTAACAGCAAAGTCCCATATATCTCTTTTCCGATAGTTCTATTAAGGTTGTGATAAATATGGTATTGTGTCTATAGTGAAGCATAATGAGATCTTCAGTTTCAAACACTAACCCCGTATTCTTACAAAAGAAGACAGGCCACTACAATAACAAGATGAATGGTGCAAAATCCTCTGAATTGCACACTATTAGACAATTATAGGTTTATAGCGAAGTGAATTTGTCAAAGTTAGTTTTAAGTCTGCTGTTGAGGTTATTAACATGAAAGATTATCTTGTAAGTAAATGTTTCCCATGTTTCATTGCTCTGAAATAAAGGAGTTTATACTACTTAGGCAACACCACTACCGATTCAAGGACATTTATGGGCAAAACTGGCAAAATTCTCTTTTAATTTTCTATAATGTATTTGAAGGTTTTTTGGGGTGTGTTTTTGATCACAAACAATGACCCCTTCCTCACAGCTAAAAATAGAGATGGTATCCTTTAAAATTGAAAATATTTCTATAAATTTTGCATACCTAAAAATATTGTTACTAGTATATTGTTTTTAAGTAATTCTCTTTTTAAAAACAACCTGACAAAGACCTTCAGAGAATTTGCAATTCTCTAAATATCCTTTATGTCTTTTCTCTAAGATGCTTCTTCATTTAAGATTGTCAAAGTGAGATTTTGAGGCAAATCAACCTATTTTTACAGACAAGTTCAGAAGCACAGGAAATGGTCTGATTGAAATAATTCAAGAAATTTTTTTTCCCCTCCCAATATGGACTCCCACTCACTTTTTTTGACTGTCTGAAGATTAGTTCATAAAAATTCTCATTAATTCATGGCCAAAACTTTGTTGTCTTAAAAAAAAAAAAGTGTATTAAAAAATATTCTGGTGAATTCTTTTCTTTTTTTTTTTTTAAGATTATTATTTTTTATTGGGGAAGGGGAACAGGACTTTATTGGGGAACAGTGTGTACCTCCAGGACTTTTTGTTTTTCCAAGTCAAGTTGTTGTCCTTTCAGTCTTAGTTGTGGAAGGTGCAGCTCAGCTCCTGGTACAGTTGCCGTTGCTACTTGCAGGGGGCACAGCCCACCATCCCCTGCGGGAGTGGACAAATCGAACTGTCAACCTGGTGGTTGAGAGGATGTGCTCCAACCAACTGAGCCATCCCGGAGGCAGCTCAGCTCAAGGTGCCGTGTTCAATTTTAGTTGCGGGGGGCGGAGCCCACCATTCTCTGCGGGACTCGAGGAATTGAACTGGCAACCTTGTGGTTGAGAGCCCACTGGCCCATATGGGAATTGAACTGGCAGCCTTCGGGATTAGGAGCATGGAGCTCTAACCACCTGAGCCACCAGACCAGCTCTATTTTATTTTTTAAGAAAAAGAAACACCATAGAATCTTAATTTTGAAAAGAGATCATTGCAATATGTCGTGAAGTATATTTAGATACCATCTTCTGAAAAAGCTCTAAATAATTTGAATAAACAGAACAAGTCTACATTTTTCAAAGACTGTATGGCAGTAGAAATCAAAGTCCTAGGCTGCCTTTCATTTATTTTGCATAATATTATATTTTAATTAACAACTCTTATGTAATTTTATGTAATAAATATATAATTTTTGTTAGATATTTATTGAATAAATTGTGTTTAACAGGAAATAACTTATTAAGTGTAGAATAAAGTAAAAATAAACCTAATATGTCTATTTACTTTGGCTTATTATTACATGTCTTAGGACTCTAATAATTACAAAGATAATACAAACTCTTCAGAAATAACTGTAGTAGGGTACAAAATACCCTAAGGGCATAACACATTTTGAATAAGAAATTGCTGTTTCTTACAAATTATTTTGTTGTACCCCTAGATCTCATCTATATAAGTCAAGTCCAAGTTTTGTATAATGAGAAGATTTGATGGTTCTCCAAATATCTGACATGCCTGCAAAAGTTCAGCAACTCATAAATAATAATGCACTAATGAAGTTTTTCCATACAAACACTAAATTCAGAATTAGGGAAAACATTTTGATCAGCTGTAACAAAATGGAGATAAATTAATGATTATATGCTTCAAAGATGTAAAAATCTATAAATAGTTTCAGCTTTGAGATTTAGAGAGCTTGAAAGATGTTGATCCCATTTATACAACAAGACAAATGCTAAACAGACAGTAAATTAATGTTTTTTTCTAAAGCCATCAGGGATCTCCAGTTGCAGGGTAAATAGCTACCCCAAATTCTAAAGAAAGAAAGGCATCTTCAGTGAGAAATAGAATGTGAGCATTTGCTTGCCTGGGGTGAATGCCACTCTGGCTGCCACAAAAGCTAGGAAGGAAGATAAAACTATACATTTTAGGTAGGTAGGAAGATAAAACTATACATTTTAATGAATTGCTCATGGGTAAGTATGGACTAGTGTGAAAGCATAATGTTTCTAAGACCTGTGATCATGGAAGGGAAAAGGTCTCACCATGTAATAAACATCTCTGAGAACTCAACAAGCCTCTCAAAGGGAAGACTGAGGAGAATCCAGATGTTCAATACAAAAAGAAAATTCTTGTCAACAATTAGTATTGGGAAAATTAGATATTCTCATGGAAAAGAATGAATTGGGACCCTACCTCACACCATACACAAATATTAAATCAAAATATGTGACAGAGCTAAATATAATAGCTAAAAGTAAAAAAAAACCTTTGAAAGAACACATAGGAGAAAATATTCAGGACACTGGGTTAGGTAATAGTTTCTTAGATATGACATCAAAAAAAAAAACAAGCAACAAAAGAAAAGTAGAAATATTGGACTATGTTTAAATTAAAAACGTTTGCAGAAAATGATATAATCACAAAAGTGAAAGGCAACCCATGGAATAGAAGAAAACATTTGCAAATCATACATTTCAAAAGCAACTTGTACCCAGAATACATATATAAAAAAACCTCTTAAACTCAAAAAGTCTAATAACCCAATTTAAAAATGGCCAGTGTATTTAAACAGGCATTTCTACAAAGAAAGTGTACAAATGAACAATAAGCACACAAAAAGATGCTCAATACCTTTAAGACCTTAGCACAATGCAAATAAAAATCACAAGATACAATTTACAAACACTAGGGTGGCTATAATAAAAGATAGACAATAACAACTATTGGCGAGGACATGGAAAAATGAAAACCTGCATACATCGTTGGTGAGAATACAAAAAGGTGTAGACACACATAAGAAGATGTTCAGCATCATTTGTCATTAGGGCAATGCAAATTAAAACAGTAATGAGATATTACTACACAGCTATCAAAAAGGACAAAATCCAAAAACCCGAGAACACTAAATGCTATCAAGGATGGGAAACAAGAACTCTCATTTGTACCTGGTTGAAATGAAAAAATAACATAATTACTCTGGAAGTTTCTTATAAAGTTAAACATAGATTTGTCATAAAACCTAGCAATCCCACTCCTGTTTACCCAAATTAATTGAAAACTTATGTCCACACATAAACTATACTCATAATCTCTGAAAAGTCGAAGCAACCAAAATGTCCTTCAACAGGTAAATAGAAAATCAGTGGTATATCATATTGTAGGGGGCGGGTGCCTGTAAGGCACCATCACATAACTGAGAAGCATGAGATAGAGTAAGTTACTTGGGTAACACCCACATTCTGTAGGATGTGTCCGGATGGCTTAAGACTGCTAGCCTGCAGCAACCCTTCTTATGTTAATGCCCCTCCACCCAGCAAAAGAATGTATATAACCCATGATTGAGCTGCAATAAAGAGAGACTTGATCAGAACTCCTGTCTTGTCTCCGGTCTTTGTGTCTCCCATTTTCCTCCCTTCTAGGTGCTTCGGGGTCCCTCGTGTAGTGTCCCGCGGATCGGGACATCATATAACAAAATGCTATTCAGCAATAGAAAGGAATGAGCTACCAAATCAAGTAATAACATTACTTTTTCCTAAGTGAAAGAAGCCAAACCCAAAAGGTTAACGTATCATTTCATTAATATATCATTATGGGAGAGCTGGAACAATTTTAGAAATAAAAGTATAAAAGTAGTAGGGGATTCTAATCCAAAGTATAAATAAAATATCCAAGAGTCTGTACTGATATAAATAAACCCACAATGTGCAGTAGGGGTTAACTTTCGAGTGGAGAAATTTGGCAAACAATACCTCAGCTGGACAATCACGGTTAACATCAATGGTGATATGGGTAAGGGTAGAAAAACCCTTCCTCTACCCATCCTAAATTCTTTGTATATTAGACTGACAAAATATAGATTATCAGGAGCAAAAGCATGTACATGTATTTGAGGTTAAAAGTTTTACATGTCACAGGGGAGAGGGAGACTTCATAGCAAGAACAAATCCCCAAAGAAATGGGAAAGATTGGAGGTTTATATACCACTTGAAAAAAGATGATATATTTAAGAGAAATAAAAGACAAAAGAAAGGGACTAAGCTTCTAGGGCAGAAAATTGCAGGAAGGCCAATATGGAAAACAAAGGTAGATAAAGGTTATTAGTAAGGTTTGTTTGTGTATATGCTCAGTGTCATTTCATCTCTGGTGACAAAGTTGCTATTCCTTTCCTGGTACAGGTAGTGGGAGAAGGGACACTTTCACAAGAAATTTATGATCTTGTTATCAGGTAGTTAAGGGAAGGGCTAAAAGCTCATCCTGTTCCTACTTTTTCTCAGTTTTTCTCAGTTTTTCTTCAGCTCAAAACTATCCTTATGCCAGAGTGGCATATTTGGGTGTGACATGTCCAATCTCCTCCATGTGTTATGTTGATGGCATGTAACCCTGACATGATGAGAATGAAACTATATCTTAGTGGTCTTCCTCCCAAATACCTAGAAACCAAGTCTAACCCTTAGAAAGAACATTAGCTAAATTTCATTGAGGACCATTCTACAAAATGCTTGATCAGTAATCTTAAAAGTTGTTAAGGTCATCAACAACAAGGGAAGTCAGAGAAACTGTCACAGTCTAGAGAAGTCTAAGGAGACATGCCATCTAATTGGTATATAGTATCTTGGGTGGGATTCTGGAATAGAAAATTACATTACTGAAAAAACTAATAAAATTTTAATAAAGTCTGGAGTTTAATTTTGACCAATAAACAATGGCAACATAAGATGTTAACAATAGGAGTAAATGAGTTAGGGGTATATAGGAATTCTCTGTATTATTTTAGTAACTTTCCTGTAAGTCTAAATTTATTCTCAAATATATGTATATATTTGTATTCGGTTTATAGATACATAATATAATCATTTATCAATGTGTTTGATCTTTATAAAAATAAGGTGTGCTACATAAATAACCATTGATGCTTAAGGAAAGCAATTATTGTTTTGTACAACAATTAGAGAGAGTCAAGCTACTTGTCAGATAAATGGTCAAGGACAAAAACACTCATGTATCTATAGTATACATGACATCCATGCTCTGGGTCGTAACTCATGGTGAAAAGAAATGTTAGTTCATGTGTTATCAATTTCATTCACACATAAAAGAAGCAGGGGTCACATGGGATGCAGAACCACTCTTAAATAGAAATAAAAACAAGATGTTCTGGTAACCCATGCTACTAGATTCTTTATCTACACTCTTTAATGCCATCAATTTGATACATTTTTATTTCTCAAAACAAAAATGTTAAGGCTTTAGTTCTTTGTGACATATTTTAGTACAGTTTGAAAGTTGTACTGGAATCGCAATATTTTAAAAACTCATATTGAAATAGCCTTTGGAGATTGCACTAAACGTTTCTGCCATTGAGTATAGAAATTGTGAGTTAAATGCTCTGGAATTATCAATAAGAAATCATTATAAAAAGCAGCAGAGTAAGAACAACAGTAGTCTTTGACTATTGCATATTATATGTTTCTGACTTGATTAACTTGGGAAATATAATAAATTTAAAAATATTGCAATTATCTCATTATAAAAGAAGTAAACAGTGGTAAGGTATAGAAAAACATCAATACATTAGAATACTAAAAGTGCATGAAGTTAAGTGATGTGCTTAGCCAGTCAAAAATTTTCTGTCTTACTCTGAAGAATTTATTTAAAAGAAAACATGCAAATAGACATATCTAAAGAGAATAAATTTTGATCTGTGAAGAGAATTACATGTAAGGAGCAATAAAACTATCATACTAGGCTATATAAGCATATATATATATGTAGATATATATGTGTATATATATATATATATATATATATATATATATAGAGAGAGAGAGAGAGAGAGAGAGAGAGAGAGATTTATATCTATATATAGATATATATGAATGATAACTGGTTTACTTTTAAGTGTTGCTCAGTTTGATGTAAAACATTTTATACACCTAAAATGTGAATATTCAACCTTAAATTTGGGCTCATGATATTGCATTTGTGCTCTTTGTTTTACAGTTAAATATGTATCTAAAAAGAAAGCAAGTCTTATTAAATAGAAAGTGTATTAGTTCCAAATTTCCAGTTCCCTTTTGAAAGAACCAGAAAACAAAAATCTTCCTTAGCAATGATTGATTGAGTCAATTATAAATGTAACTGAGGAAACTTTTTTCATAATCCTCACATACTCTTCTCAGCAAGTCCCATAATAGAGACAACTACTGTAACATATGCCAATAAGGAACAGATTATTTAGAATAACCTCATTATTTTTGTTTCAATTTTAAAATAATTACCTTGTTTTGCATTTTATTTTGTCTACATAGGGAACTGAACATTTTACCTCAAGAAAAGATATTCCTACAGAAATAAAAGGTAAAAACAAAAAATCCGTTAGGTTTATTATAGACTTGTTAATTTTCTTAAATTGAACACATGACACAGTGCCACTATCATGATACCCAAATATTATCCTCTGTTTGTTAACAATCACATTTACCTGATATTATTTCTATATAATCAAAATAAGATTATTTAAATGCTGAGTATAGCTTTCATAATTGGTTAATATAATACAATTCAAATGTAAAAGCTTGTATACAGAAAAGGTATACATGCATATTATTTTTCACTTGGATAAGCTTGGTTGACAATTTTAAACATGTGTCACTATACTAAATTAAGAATACAATGCTGATTTTCTGCACTTCAGTTAGGCTGAAATGATTTCTCCTGAAGTTATGTAACAAGTTCTTCTCCTTTCATTTTTGCTATTGTTAACACACTTCACATAGATGCTTTGATTTGTTAAAATTCATGCTCGTGTTTTTATCATGATTAGTGGCTGTGAGGGATCTCCCTATCTATCCATAGGTGCTATGATAAATATGGTTTACTGATTTGCTTTCTCTAGACCCCAACTTATAATTCTTAAACCCACTTGATAAAATGTTTGAAAATATATAGAAAAATCAATCTCCTAGGGAAATGGAGTAATGATACAGGTACTTGCTGACAAATTTTGGCAGACTTGGTATGGTAATAATTTGGGTTAGCCAGGTGGTAAATTAGGGGCAGTCTGATGCTTAATTAGCCTTTATAACTCTAGCAATTTGTACACTTTTAGTTCACATACTCCTGCAACATCTTCTTTAGGTCTTTTATTATAATCACTTAGCAGTTCTTCTCGTAAAAGTAAGTTTACCAACTTTAATATTTTTTGCATGTCTACGAATTGAAATAATCACAATTGTTGCAAAGCAGTAATTGCCTAATATATGGACCTTGTTTAATTAAAAGGTGGAAATAGAGTCATGGCTGTTTATGTCTATTAAACATTATGTGTTTTTTCCTCTGAAAATTATATTTGTATCTGAAATAGCTTTCGGGGGTAAAATTCTTAGATTAAACATGACTATTTGATATTATCAAAAAAAATTTACTTTTTCTTATGCTTTCTGTTTATCATATGGTTGCTCTTTTCTACTTTTCCAAATATCTGGTTACCTGTGTATATGTTGTTGTTTTGTTCTTTATTTGGTTTGTTTCAATTCCAACTGAATCAAATATTTTACAATATTCGAATTGTGAGTTCCTTATTTATCTTTGTGTGCACATGAAAAATAAAACTTTGTGCATCACACGGCTGGTCACTCAAAAAGTAAAAGAAAGGATAACTGTCAAGAGGTTGAGGCTTTAATGACCCGAACACTTGAATTCTAAAACCAGGAAACCTGCCTCTAGTTCAATTCCATTTAATATGTACCCACACAGCCAATCTTTTTCTTTCATTTCTTTTCTTTCTTTCTTTCTTTCTTTCTCTCTTTCTCTCTTTCTCTCTTTCTCTCTTTCTCTCTTTCTCTCTTTCTCTCTCTCTCTCTCTCTCTCTCTCTCTCTCTCTCTCTCTCTCTCTCTCTCTCTCTCTCTCTCTCTCTCTCTCTCTCTCTCTCTCTCTCTCTCTCTCTCTCTCTCTCTCTCTCTCTCTTTTTTTCCAGAAGCTCATTTAGATGCAAGAAAGAGATATATTCAACCTGGTTCAGGTAAAGAGAGGATTACAGTGAAGCGTTGGCCGAGCAAAAGTATTTACAGAATCTCACATGTACCAAGAATTCAAGAAAGACCATCTGCTTTTAAGGCTTATTAGGAGATCTCTAAAGCAGGAAAGGTTCAGCATCAACATTGCTTAGAGCTAATTCTAGGCTCCATTACTCATTAAGAGTTTAATTTTAGGCAAATTAGTTAAAGCCTCAGGCTTTTTAGTTTTTTGTGTTTTTTCGTTTGTTTGTTTTGTTATTTTTCAAAATGAGGATGATGATAACTACTTTGTAGAGATGTTGTAAGGGTTAAATTAGATTATTCATGTTGCTAAATTCTTTTTGTGGTGGATTTACTACTTGGTAAATGCTACCTGTTATTATAATTGAAATTATATATCTGTGCCTCTTGCAGTCCCACTACAGAATACCAAAATGTTACATACTTCTCATTTAAAACCTGCGAGAGGATTTGTTAATTTATAAGTACCATATCTATATGAGAGCAGCTCTTTATGCCAAGATATGTCATCACTTGCTGGCAAACATATAGATGACCCATCCTCAGAAACAGCTGCTGCTAAGAGAACAGAGTCACGTGATATGAAAATTGCTGCTCAGGCACTAGGGACTGGAGAGAGTGAGATTTCCATAAAATGGAGCTGTGGGCATGGCAGGCAATAATTGATGGCATCACCTAATATAATTACTGTTTACAAATGATAGAAATGTATAACATATAATCTTCCGACATTAAAAACAACAATAAAGAAAGAGGTACGTTGAGAATAAAGAGGCAAAAAAAAGCACTTGATCTTTCAGGAGAGCAGCGAATAGATTAAGAAGCTGAATGAAACAAAGAGATTTTGCTGTTATTGTTATTTTCATAAACTGATAGTGGAATCTGAGAACACATTACAAATCATCTCTAATGCCAAACCAAAATATCTGAATAAAGACTTCCCATTAATGACTTTAATTTCAATTGTTCATGAATAATTTTCTTCCAGTTTTTATAGTTGTTATCCATCAGCAAGTGAACAACTGATTTTTAATTGTGTAGTAGCCAACGTTATCAATTTTTTTTTTTGACAGAGTAGCCAGTTAATTATTTCAATTCTTACTTCATTTTCATGGTTAGGTAGAATTAAGAGAGGTTCTTACCCTCTCTTTGTATTTCATACAGCATTTCTGTATTATGCTATTCATGAGTATACAAATGGCTGTCCTTAGGGAGTCTGACCCATGTTGGAAACTGAGAAAAATTGGTTAAGTTGATAGGCATTTTAAATAAAAATAGGCAAAAATATTAAAAACAAACAGAGTTGGAAAATAATAATGTAAATTTTGTGTTTAAAGTTTTAAGCTGATAAATGTAAGTAGTAGTTCATATTATTTCAGAAGAAATGGGAATTATATCAGGGGTCCCAAAAAATGTATACAAGTAGACACTTTGGTCAATGTTGCTCAAGTAGTAGTTCGTAGTAACCAGAAGTATCTGGACGCTGATGGTAACCACTCTGAGCACCTCTTGCAATTGCAGAAGTCAAACATGACTCGTATACATCTTTTATTATTGGTATATACTGAGCATTACACTTTTAATAGTTTTTTCTTTCTTAAAACGTGTATACATTTTTTTTGGCAGACTCTGTATTTGTTCTAACCAAACATCTAAGTCGTGAGGAAAATGGAAACAACACTTATTTTTTTTCAAAATATTTGCCAGAGTAAGAATAGGGAACTCTCCTTTTCTGATCTACTCAGAATGCAAAAATTATATGATGCAAAATATATTGCACAAGGTGGTACTTATAGTATGTCCCAGAAAATATCTACTATGCAGTTCCAAGAAGTTTCATCTTTCATTTTCCCCCATGGATAAAAAGTGATAAGATAAAAAATAATATTTCCCAAAGACAGTATGTATAGGTAAGGATCAATCTAAAAATATATGAGTTCAGACAATTAAGTTCGTGAACTCATCCTAAAAAAAGTGCTACGTACCTCTTTGTTGAATATCACTACAGTCACACGCAAAGCACTCTCCTTGGAAGCTATGCACTGATGCCAGTGTCTAGCCCACCCTTCAAAGCAATTTTGGAACTCTTTTTTTCTGGAATGACCATCAGAGCTGTCGTTGTATGATCCTTGGTGTCCTGAATGTCATCAAAATGTCTTCCTTTCAATATTTCCTTTATCTTTGGGTAAAGAAAGAAGTCATTGGGGGCCAGATCAGGTGAGTAGGAAGGGTGTTCCAATACAGTTATTTGTTTACTGGCTAAAAACTCCCTCACAGACAGTGCCGTGTGAGCTGGTGTATTGTCGTGATGCGAGAGCCATGAATTGTTGGTGAAAAGTTCAGGTCATCTAACTTTTTCACTCAGCCATTTCAGAACTTCCAAATAGTAAATTTGGTTAACTGTTTGTCCAGTTGGTACAAATTCATAATGAATATTCCCTCTGATATCAAAAAAGGTTAGCAACATCATTACAACAAGCTGATGAACTTAATCGTCAGACCTCATATATTGCTTGCTAATGAAGTCCACTGGCAGTCTTTCAAATGTGGAAAATAGATCAAAGTATCAAGTATCAATAAAAATCTTTATCTGTGACAAACAGGATATATAAGAATTAACATCACTGGATTATTGAATCAAAGGTTCTGTAACCTCTTCATTTTTTCAATATTCTGGTATGGTTTTGTATTTTATTAGTTAAATAATAATTTGCTCTCTATTCTTACATCTTTATAATAGATTTTGAATTAGTTTGCATTGGCAAAAAAACTCCATGTCAGTTCAGGAGCAATAGTCTTTCACTTAAATTGTAAAGTTGAATCCCCAAAAGTTAAAGTAATGAGTAATTTTCTCCTTTGAGCTAAAGTAACTTTATGACAGTGATTATTAAGACATCAGTATTCCATTATTTAGGATTTCAGTAACCCTGATTCTTGTCTAATTGCTCTTATTTTCCTCATAAATTGCACCTTAAAAATTTTTATTTATTTTTAACTTATTTATTTCTTTTTTTTTCAGTTACAGTTCACATTCAATATCATTTTACATCAGTTTTACATAGTAGTTAGACATTTATATCATTTATGCAGTGATCCTCCTGATTAGTTTAGTACCCACCTGGCACCATACATAATTGTTGCAACATTATTCATTATATTCTCTATGCTCTACTTTATCCTTGTGACTATTTTGTAATTACTAGTTGGGGGAATCACTTTGTAAATTACACAAATGTCCAACCACTGTACACTGAAACAAGTATAAAATAATGAATGTCAACTGTAATTGAAAAAAAAAGTGCTATTTAGTGTCTTTTTTAATTGGTTTAGTCTACTCACATTAGCCCCTTAACCTGCTTACATTGGCTATTTGCTCTGACTTTTACTCTCTTCATTTATGTCAAAAATAGCCTGTATCAATTCACTCATTTTATTGTTTTCTTTTGTAATTAGTACAATTTAGAAAGTGCCATTTTCTTCTGATAATGAAAATAAAAGCATGAATCATGAATAGTAAGAATTATAAGAGTATCTTCTTCCAATAAAGCATTTCTGTGAATAAGGAAGAAAAAAAAGAAGGAAGATGTTTCACATTATGTATATTTTAAACAACATATTGCTCCATAAATGAGAGACAAGAGCAGATCAGCATGCTGCAAAAAAGCAATAGCAAGGTAACACTACAATAAAATTTCCATGCAATATTTGTATCAGGTTGAGCTACTGAATTAAAAAAAAATGAAGTCATAATTAGTTCTCAACTGAACAACAGCAAAAGATGATGTCATTTGGCTTAAAACAACAAAATACTTGCTTCAGCCAGCAAATTGGGTTGACAGCAGCTTAATCAATACAACCAGATTCATCAACCGAGTCAATCTATAGAGCATTGTGTTCTGAATATGTACATGTACTTGGTCAAAGAATATGTATATGTACTTTCATACAGATTTTTAAGATGAATTATAAATTTCAAAGGTACTACAGCGTATAGGGTTTTCTAGCTATCTTTACATTGTTCAAGATATGTATAAGGTTGCATGTACACAGTGCTTTGCACACGGATCCTCACTGCAAGAGTTTCACTAAGCCTGGATGAGAAAGATTTTACAAAAAAGAACGAAGTATTGAGTCTCAATAAAAAGTTTCATGCTTAAGAAAGCTAATCCTTTAATCTTCTCAGCAACCTCAAATTTATGGAGTTGGAAAAATTTCTAGATTGCCAGTCTGTCGCCTGTGTTCTATGATAATCCTCTTCTACTTGTATTATCCTAGTTAAGTCAGTGTAGAACTTTCAGAATTTTTCAATGTAAATATCCACATCAAAAATAACACATTAGTAAGCATACCATTTGGAATAATTGCAATTAGATGACAGAGTGTATATACGTGTGTATGAGTTCGAACATAAGTTCACGAACTCATCCTAGAAAAAGTGCTACCTACCGCATTGCTGAATATTACTATAAACACTTTCCAAGTACTCCCCTTAGGAAGCTATGCACCAAAGCCAGCACCTAGTCCACCCTTCAAAGCAATTTTGGAACTCTTTTTCTGGAATGGCCATCAGAGCTGTCGTCGTATTACCCTTGATGTCCTGAATGCCGTCAAAATGTCTTCCTTTCAATATTCCCTTTATCTTTGGGTAAAGAAAGAAGTCATTGGGGGGCAGATCAGGTGATAGGGAGGGTGTTCCAATACAGTTATTTGTTTACTGGCTAAAAACTCCCTCACAGACAGTGCCCTGTGAGCTGGTGCATTGTCGTGATGCAAGAGCCATGAATTGTTGGCAAAAAGTTCAGGTCGTCTAACTTTTTCACTCAGCCATTTCAGCACTTCCAAATAGTAAACTTGGTTAACTGTTTGTCCAGTTGGTACAAATGCATAATGAATTATCCCTCTGATATCAAAAAAGGTTAGCAACATTGTTGCAATAAGTTTGCGAACTTAAATGCCAGATATCCTCTGTGTGTGTGTGTGTGTGTGTGTGTGTGTGTGTGTGTGTGTGTGTCTTTGCCCTTATTGTAGTCAGAACACAACAAAGACAATAAACATTTTTAAGGGACAGCGAAATTGTATCAGACCCTTGATTAAACTCTCTTGGCTCCCCATAGTAGTCAGACTAGTAACCCATTAATCGTAATTACAAGACCCCTTAATATCTCCCGTTTCACCTCCATCCATTCCTACCACCAGTCATTATACTCAGCCTCACTGGCTTTTTTTGCCCCTTTAGGTACACCAAGCTCAATCTCATTTCAAGACATTTATTACTAAGCCTTCTTGGAACACCCTTACCCCACATCTTTGCTTAGCTTCTTCCTTCCCATTATTCAAGTCTCAATTATATATTCCTTCCTCATATGCACCTTTCATAGCCACTACAGCTAAACCAGTGTCATGCTATTACTCTCTACCAAATAGAATTTTATCCTGATAGTAACAAATCAGACACATGAGGTTTCACAGCACGTTACTGTTGTAAATAGAAAGCAATTTTGACACTTTTTCCTTCCTTCCTTCCTTCCTTCCTTCCTTCCTTCCTTCCTTCCTTCCTTCCTTCCTTCCTTCCTTCCTTCCTTTCTTCGTTTAGTATCTAGGGTTTTCGTGACCATTGAAATTTGTTTATGTTATCCTTAGCTCAAGATTCTTTTAAAAATATCATTACCATATTAGTTAGCTAACTGCTTTAGCAGCTGAAGAGAAAAGAATAAAACACAAAAGAGAAAAAAAAGTGAAATTTTTCTTTCATAAATGAAAAAGTTAAGTTTTAAAAAAACATTCTTTCTAATTCTGGGTTAAGGTCAAATAATAAAATAAATCATCATATTAAATCATAAGGTTGATCACTTTATTGACTACAGTGTTGAACAGACTTCAGTATGAACTTAAAAAGCCTCATGTATAAGAACATTCACTTTCATTTCCTTATGATTTAACACTCATAAGTTATTAAATGTTATAAATGTAATCAATGGGTTGAGTTTGATTATATTCACATAGCTATAAAAACAGAAACTAGGATTATCAGTGATCAATCTCAGGTCTAAATATGTCTTTTCCTACTATTATTAATACCAACTATTTGTTTTTACTACATGAAAATACTAAATTAAAGTTCATTACATTTAATCTAAACTGATTTTTTTTAAGACCATTTCCATTAGTAATTATCACTGATCCTTACAATACACATTTGCTGGAAAAAATTAATGTTAGGGCTTACAAAGCAATTTGAAGATCAGAAAAAAAAACGATAGTAGTTGAAAAGAGAAGTAATATTTAAATGATTGTGTAACCCAGAAAAGAGAAAAACTGCTATTTGGTTTAGAACTACATTTGCAATGGCATAACTCTCATGAGGTATGATGAACTGTTAATTAGACCCAAATTGTACAACTATCCACAGAGCTGAATGCAAAACTTACTGAATATACTTAGCATTCATTTTATAATCATGAAAGGACTGAATGAGATAGGAATTATCTGAGATAGGAAGGTAATTAGCTTTGAGATTACCTCTAACTATTCTCACTGGTCTGTAACAGCTGTTTTTTCCAGTTTGTGTCTAAAAAGGAAGTTTTGTTATGTATATTTTGAAGATAAAGATCTGCCTTAAAATTTCCTTCCCAAAGAAAAATGGATAATTTACTTTGTGTTTATACGAGAAGAAAATTATAAATTTAAACTTATGGTGTAAGATAGAATTTATGTAAAAATAGTGCCCCATCTATGTCTATCTCTCACACAACAGCACAAATGTGAAATTAATTTGAATTGTTTTATTCAGATTAGTCAAAACTGGATCCTCAAGAAAGGACAGATAGGACATATCTAACAGAACTGGCGATTTAATGTCAGCCCTGTGTTTGTTTTTTAAGCTTGTTAGATTGCTCAAATAATACCTGATGTTGAATAAGCGAAAGTGAGCAATGTATGAAAATCAAGCACACGTTTCTAATTATTAGGTTATAACAGTAAACACTCCATTTCCTAGAAAAGAAAATTTTCTGCAATAGTTTTCTTTGTAGAAAATCTAATAAAACTCTTTATGACCATTAACATTTCACTGTTTTGTTATTCTATTTAATTGCAAAGAAACATACAAAATATTTTTCTTAAATTTTATATTACTTCTGCCCGTTAACATCTTCAATGGTATCTACTTCTTTACCTTCTTTAGTTTCAAGGTTCCAATAAGTCTTCATGTGCCAGGTATTAACTTTAAACTGTATACAAACATGACTGAAAAAGATTTACTGCCCTGGACAATCTCACAAACTTTAAGGGAAGACAGTCAAGTAAAACCCATATTACACTGTTATTCATATGATAATTCAGAAATGTTCAAGAAATGGAAAGATATGTACAGAAATAGGAGAGAAGATTGATTCATTCAAATGAGGAAGGGGTGGTAAGGGACAATTTTATTGAAGATTTGAATGGGTAGTTTTTTTTTTACAATGTGATCACCATGATAAATCTAGTAACTATCTAGTCACCGTACAAAGTTATTATGGTATTGAATATATTCTCTGTGCTGTACATTACATCCCCATGACTTATTTATTTATTTTTATTTTTTCAATTACAGTTAACATTCAATATTATTTTATATTAGTTTTAGGTGTATAGCACAGTGGTTAGACATTTATATAATTTACAAAGTGATTACCCAAATTAGTTTAGTACTCACCGGGCACTATACAAAGCAATTACAATATATCGACAATATTCCCTATGCTGTATTTTATATCCCTGTGACTGTTTTCTAACTGCCAATGTTTACTTCTTAATCATTTCCCCCTTTTCACCCAGCCCTCAAATACCCTTTCATCTGGCAACCATCAGTTCGTTTTCTGTATCTATGTATCTGTTTCTGATTTGTTTGTTAACTTACTTTGTTCTTTATATTCCAAATATAAGTGAGATCCTCTGGTATATAACTCAACTCTGGTATATAACTAAACAAAAATACAAACAATCCAATTTAAAAATGGGCAGAGGACCTGAATAGAAATTTCTCCAAAGATGACATATAGATGGCCCATAGACGTGAAAAGGTGCTCAACATTGCTAATCATCAGAGAAATGCAAATAAAAACCACAAAAAAATACCACCTTACACCTGTCAAAATGGCTACCATCAATAAATCAAAAAATAAATTTTGCCAAGGATGTGGAGAAAAGGAAACCATCATACCCTGTTGGTGTGATTGTAAAATGGTGCAGCTAGTATGGAAAACGTTATGGAGGATCCTCCAAAAATTGAAAACAGAGCTACCTTATGATGCAGCAATTCCACTTCTAGGTATTTATCTGAAGAAATTTAAAACATTTTCATTCGAAATGCACCCATATGTTCATTGCAGCATTATTTACAACAGTCAAGATATGGAAGCAACCTAAGTGTCCATCAATAGATGACTGGAGTGATGTCAGAAACATGGTGGCATGAGGGGTTGCGCTTGATCTCTCCCCTTGAAGTTATAACAAGTTGAACAGCTATAATTCAACAAAGGATTCCCTGTGCAACACACAAACAGATCTGAAAGATCGTGCATCAAAACTTGAAAGTGGACGAAATGGGGAGAACAGGAAAGGAGAGAAGGGAGAAGTGCAGAGATGGGGGCCATGGATGCAGCCCGGAGTTCACTGCAGTCCTGGGAGAGGGAAGGAGTGAGATTGCAAGTCCACTCTCTGTGGCCCCAGCATTCCTGCCTGAGTGAGCAGCATATAATACAGTTGAACTCAGCAAGTAGGGCAGAGACCTTGGGGCAAAACTGAATACAGAAACTACAACTGTGGTTTGAAAGCCCTCACTGCCAGGTGGAAAACTAAGCCACAGACCCTGACCACCTCCCCCCCACCTTCCCAATACTCAATCCCCCACACCCTTCCAGTGCTAGCCACGGTCCCCAGAAAAAAATGGTAGCAGTTTTGGATTCAAGAACAGACTATCTACAGCCATGAGAACTGGAGAGACAGTTCCTAAGTGGCAGATATGCACACTGTGGCTAATTCCAATGATAAGGGAGGAACTAAAGGGGTGAGGCAACTGTGGTATGGCAGTCACCATTACTTAGAGGAAAACAAAGACACAAACATACTGGCAGCAGCTTCCAGCCCACCATGCTCAAACCTTTCACAGCTGACCCCTGCAGGGGCATCTGGGGCTGCTGAAGTGCATAGCTCTGCATCTGGCTGTAAGAGAAGCACTGGAATTTCAGGGGCTCAGAACCGCATTGCTTGCAACATTCTCCCATGAGGGTGGTGCCCTGAGACCCAGGTGACCTGGTGAGAGAGGAGATGCCCACTTCCCTAAGAAATCTTCCACCATGAGAAGCTGGAACAGGGCAAGAGAAAATAACCCACTCCAGGACCACCCATTGCAAAAGGAATATCTCTTCACATCAGCATGCTGTGGAACCCACTCTTGTAGATGCCTAGAAAGAGAAATATTCTGTTAATTACCATGAATAACCAAGGTAACTAGGCAGCTCAGAAAGAAAATGAAAAAATCTCCAGAAAATGAACTTAAAGACATGGAATTATGTGACTTAAATGACAGAGAGTTCAAGAATATCATTCTAAAAAAACTCAATGAGATACACAAAAACTCAGGTAGGCAATTTAATAAACTTAGAAATAAAAATCAATGAACAAAATGAATATTTTACCAAAGAATAAAATTTTAAAAAATAATCAGAGAAATTATGTAACTGAAGAACTCAGTAAAAGAGATGAAGGATGAAATAACCAGCTTAGGAAATAGAGCTGACCAGATGGAGGAAAAAATTAGCGATATCAAAGATAGAAATCTGAAAATGACACAGGTGGAAGAAGACAGAGACTTGGGAGTCAAAAGAAATAGGAGAACTCTACAAGAACTGTATGACTCCATTAGAAAGAGCAATATAAGCATAATTGTTATACCAAAAGGAGAAGAGAGGGAGAAGGACACAGAGAGCCTATTTAAACAAATAGTCAATGAGAACGTCCCAAAATTATGGAAAGAACTGGATCCTCAGATCCATGAAGCAAACAGAACACCTAACTATCTCAATCCTAAAAGGCCTTCTCCACATTATATTGAAACTGTCAAAAAATAATGACAAAGAGATATCTCAAGGCAACTAGGGAAAAGAAGATGGTAACCTACAAAAGAAAGCCTATTAGCTATTTATTAGATTTTCAGCAGAAACTCTACAATCCAGGAGGGAGTGAAATCAAATATTCAAACTATTAAAAGAGAGAAATTACCAGCCAAGAATAATATATCCAGCAAAGTTATCCTTTAGATATGAAGGAGTAGTAAAGACTTTTCCAAATATATAGAAACTGAGGGAATTTTCCACAAGTCTTACATTGTCAGGTTATTCTACCTGAAACAAAAAGACAAAAGGATACAAAACTATGAGTAAGATGACTAACAGAAAGACAGAAGCAGAAAATGGCAACTCCTACAGAGAATAGGACAACACAATACAATTAAACATACCATAAAGGGTAAGGAAATAAAAACCTAAAACAAGAAAAAGCAAAGAAGAAGACAATTTGCTACTGTAACTCAGAAATGAACTCACAGCATAAATAGGGGATAATTTGTGACAACAAAAACATAAAAGGGGCAGGGACAAAGGTCTGAATTTGCAAAGGGGAATGAAGATAAGATGCATGATGAAGAAAAAGTACTACTGTATATATGAAACTTTCTTTTACATAACTTAATGGTAACCACTCAAAAAAAATTCAGAACTGAGACACATAACATAAAAAATGGAATAGAAGAAAAAAATCATAAATACTACCAAACTAAAATAACAGACAGAAACACAAAGGCAAAGAAACAATGGAGATACTGACTCTGGTTGGTAAACACACAAAAGATAAAATGGCTATAGGAAATACTCATATATCAATAATCATCCTAAATGTAAATGAACTGAACTGACCAATAAAAAGGCACAGATTAGCAGACTGGATCAAAAAACGAAACTCAACCATATGTTCCCTTCAAGAGACACATCTCAGCTTCAAGGACAAATATAGACTCAAAGTGAAAGGGTGGAACAGAGTACTCCAGGCAAATGGCATCCAGAGAAAAGTGGGTGTAGTCATACTTATATCTGATGAAACAGACTTCAGGATAAAAAAGGTAACAAGAGACAAAGATGGACATTTCATAATAGTAAAGGGGGAAATACAATAAGAAGACATAACACTTTTCAATATATATGCTCCCAATAAGAGAGCACCAAAATATATAAAGCTAACAGAACTAAAGCAAGAAACTGACAAAAACAAAATTATAGTAGGGGACATAAATATGCCATTGATAGCTATGGATAAATCATCCACACAGAAAAATCAATAAGGAAATATCTGCCTTAAATACACAGTTGACCAAATGGACATAATGACATTACTAAGCCTTTCATCTCCGAATACCAGACTATATATTCTTCACTTGTTCACATGAAAAATTCTCAATGATTGACCATATGTTGGAGCATAAAACTAGCCTCAATAAACTCCAAAAGGTTGAAATCATACTAAGTATATGCTCTGACCACAATGCTTTGAAATTGGAGATCAACTGCAAAAAAGAAACAGGGGAAAACCACAAATACGTGGAGATTAAACAACATGCCACTAAAGAAAGTCTGGGTCAAAGAAGAAATAAAAAGGGAGATCAAAAGATACCGAGAAACAAATGAGAATGAAAATGCTACATTTCAAAACTTTTTGGATGCTGTAAAAGTGGTAATAAGAGGAAACATTATACGATTAGAGACCTATCTGAAGATACAAGAAAAATCCCAAACAAACATCCAAACACTACATCTTAAAGATCTAGAAAAAGAAGAACAAATGAAACCCAAAGTCAGCAGAAGGAAAGAAATAATGAAAATTAGAGCAGAATTAAGTGAAACAGAGAACAATAAGACAATAGAAAAAAATAATGCAACAAAGTGCTGGTTCTTTGAAAAGATTAACAAAATTGACAAATTCCTCAGTAGACTCACCAAGGCAAAATAAGAGAAAAGATACAAATAAGCAAAATTAGAAATGAAAGAGAAGTTATAACAGATACCACAGAAATACAATGGATCATACAAGAATACTATGAAAGACTATGTGCCAAAAAATTCAATAACCTAGAGAAATGAACAAGTTTTTAGAAATATGTAACCTTCCTATACTAAATTATGAAAAACTGGAAAATCTAAAAAAAACCTAATAACAGTAAGGAAATTGAAACAATCAACCAAATCCTCCCCAAAAGCAAAAGTCCTTGACAACATGGCTTCACCAAACATTCAAAGAGGATTTATACCTGTCCTCCTCAAACTCTTCCAAAAAAAGTGAAGAAGAGACAATAGGTCCTAAATCATTTTATGAGGCCAACATTATCCCAATACCAAAACCTGCTGTGGATCACACACACACACACACACACTCACACACACACACACACACCACAGTATTGATCAATATATCTGATGACTATAGATGCTAAAATCATAAGCAAAACACTAGTAAATCAAATACAACAATACATTAAAAAGCGTATATAACATGATCGAGTGGGGTTCATTTCAGGAGTACAAGGACGGTTCAGTATGTGCAAATCAGTCAACATGATACACCACATAAACAAAAGAAAAGATAAAAGTTGTATGATTATATGAATGCATACAGAAAAAGCATTTGACAAGATACAGCATCCATTTTTGATGAAAACACTTAATAAAATGGGTATAGAAGGAAAGTACATCAACATAATAAAGGCCATATATGACAAATACACAGTTAATACCATACCTAAACCATTTCCTGTAAAATCAGGAACAGGACAGAGTTGTCTCCTGACACCACTGCTATTTAACATAGTATTGGAAGTCCTCGCCAGAGCAATCAGACAAGAGAAAGAAGTAAAAGGCATCCAAATTGGGAATGAAGAAGTTAAATTGTCACTTTCTGCAGATGACATGATTACACATACAGAAAACCACAGGACTCCTCCAAAAAACTATTAGAAACAATAAACAAACACAAAACTATTAGAAACAATAAACAAACACAGTAAAATTGCAGGATACAAAATCAATGTACAAAAATCCATTAATAATGAAATCTCAAAATACATACGTATATATATACACACACACACACACACACATATGTATGTGCAGATAGATAGATAGATAGATAGATAGATAGATAGATAGATAGATAGATAGATAGATAAATTCCTTTTCCAATTGCAACAAAAAGAATAAAACACCTAGGAATAAACTTAAAAAAGGATCTAAAGGACCTATACACTGAAAACTCTAAGACATTATTTTAAAAAGTTGAATAAGACACAAAGAAATGGAAAGATACTTTGTGTTCATGGATTGGAAGAATCAACATAGTTAAAATCAACATAGTTAAAATAAGAATCAACATATTACCTAAAGCAATATACAGCTTTAATGCAATCCCCATCAAAATACAAATGGCAGTTTTTTTTAAAGAAATGGAACAAAAGATCATCAGATTTCTATGGAATCACAAAAGACCACAAATAGTAAATGCAATCCTAAGCAAAAAGAACAGGGCTGGAGGTTCACACTTCCTGACTTCAATTTATACTGCAAAGCAAAAATAACCAAAACAGCATGACATTGGCAGAAAAACAGACACATAAACAAATGGAAAAGAATTGAGATGTCAGAAGTAAACTTACATTTATATGGGCAGATAATTTTTGGTAAAGTAGCCAAAAACATATAATGGAGAAAAGAATGCCTCTTCAATAACATGGTTGAGAAAATTAGAAAGTTACATGTAAAAGAATGAAACTAGACTACTATATGTCACCATATATCAAAATTAACTCAAAAGGGGTCAGAGACCTAAATATAAGACCTGAAACAATAAACTGCATAGAAGAATGCATAGGTACTAAACATCTGAACCTTAGGTTCAAAGAGGATTTATGAATTTGACCTCAAAGGCAAGGAAAGGAGAAGCAAAAATAAATGAATGGGACTATATATCAAACTAAAAAAGCTTCTGCACAGCAAAAAAAACCCTCAACAAAACAGAGGCAACCAACTGAATGGGGGAAGACATTTGCAAACAACACCTCCGATAAGGGGCTAATATCCAAAATATATAAAGAACTCATACAGTTCAACAACAAAACAACAAACAACCCAATTAAAAAATGGGCAGAAGATCTGAACAGACACTTCTCCCAAGAAGACATACAAAGAGCCAACAGATATATGAAAAGATATTCAACATCACTAATCATCAGAGAAATGCCAATAAAAACCACATTGAGATCATTTCACACCAGTTAGAATGGCTACCATCAACAAGACAATCACAAGTGTTGGAGAGACTGTTGAGAAAACAGAATCCTCATACATTGTTGGTGGGAATGCAGATTGGTTCAGCCACTATGGGAGGCAGTGTAGAGGTTCCTCAAAAGATTAAGAATAGAATTACCATATGACCCAGCAATCCCTCTCCTGGGTATCTACCCAAAATATCTGAAAACATTTATCCATAAAGATAATATATGCTTTGATGTTCGTTGTAGCTTTATTTATGGTGGCCAAGACATGGAACCAAAGTGTCCTTCAATAGATGATTGGATAAAGAAGTTGATGTGTTACAGAATTGTACACCTGAAATCTGTGTAACTTTACTAACAACTGTCACCCCAATAAACTTTAATTTAAAAAAAGAAAGAATTGTGGTATATATACACAATGGAGCATTATTCTGCCATAAGAAAAGATGAAATAGCTCCATTTGCAACCACATGGATGGATCTTGACATAATAATATTAAGTGAAATAAGTCAGACAGAAAAAGTCGAGAACCATATGACTTCACTCACATGTGGCTATAAAACGGAAAGCAAGAAATGGACAAGACAAACAAAGAAATCTCATGTACACAGACAACAGTTCAGTGATTACCAGAAGGTAATGGCAGGGGGTGGCTGAAGATGGAAAAGGGGGTCAAGTATGTGGTAATGAAAGGAAAACTGACTGTGGTTGGTGAACACACAATGCAGTATATAGATGATATATTATAGAAATGCACACTGGAAACCTATATAATTTTTCTAACCAGTGTCACCCCAATAAATTTAATAGAAATTTTTAAAAAGATGATTGAATAAAGAAGATATTTTACATATGTACAATGGAATATTACTTGGCCATAAAAAGGACTGAAACCTTGCCATTTGTGACAACATGGATGGACCTAAAGGGTATTATGTTAAGTGAAATAAGTCAGACAGAGAAGATTTGTATTTTGATTATAAACTGTTTTCCTAGTAGAGGAATGTTACGGGGCATTGCATTCCTAGGGACTGCCAAGTGAAAAGGCAGTGAGGTTATCGAAGGGCATGAGTGCTTCAGGGTAAAACAAAGGGGTCAAATTTGTTAAAATGGAAAGTGTGAATAGGAGTTTAGCAAAGGACAAAGATGGAGAATTCATCAGACTATGAAGACTTTCTCTTGATATCCTAGGTAGCTTAAAATATCTAAGCATTGGTTGGCCAAATTATTTTCCCTATGATTACCCCTTCATTGTTCTTTTTCTCTTGTGTTTAAGTGGATACACATAAGGAATCTATTTTGTCTTTTTGTCTCTCTACAAGATATTAACCACAAATTCCAGTTCAATAGTATCTATATTTTGTCAGTCGAGATATTGGTGATTTCATATCCAGCTACCAATCACAAAATATTTTTATACAACTTAAATTTTTATTTATTTACAAATAACAGGAAAATTATAGTAGCAAATAAGAACATACATGCCTCAAATTAAATGGCATAAAATATTCTTCTTCAATGTGAGTGGCATCCTTAGGAACAAACAGAAGACAGCCTTTTCCATTTTAATAATTAAGCACTGGATTCTTGGTGCAATCATTTAATAAACACACCCATAAATTTTGTTTTCATTTGTACTCACATCTTAGATGTGAAATATCTCAACCAATTAAATAGAGTTCTGGGAGGACATAGCAGATTCTGAACACTTTTGTGTGTTGGTTGAGTGCTAATCACAATGATTACAAATATTGTCTAGTTTTTTAGGAACAGACCTCTAATTTTCCATTCACACTTCTTTTCACATTAAAATAGCCTATTGTAGATAGTTAGGTAATTGGGAATTAGGCACACTGTTATGGTAATCATGCAATTATCTGGAATCTAATTAGCATGCAATGGATGTATTCTGGCACAAATACTGAGTTTATATAAGCAAACATAGTTACAGAATGCATAGAGTGTTTATTGGAAATCTTGAAATCAAATTGTATTTAATCTAATAATTAATGGACTTTGGCATTGTCTGATGTATGCTAACATAAGAGAAAAACAATTAATCAGACATCAATGCCTCCTGATGACAACACAATCCATGGCATATTATTGCCCACTTCATTTCCAAAACAGAAATCTATATCTGATCAAGCCTCTGGAACCAACTGTCAATTTATAGGAACTACAGAGGACAGAGGGACTGTCCTCTGTATAGTAAACAATACCACAGAAATGCAATCAGCAAAATTCAGACCATGGAAAATTCTACTACATACATGATATGTATTCTTTAATAAATAAATTGTAATAGAGAATAATATGAATAGAGAACCTATGGATCAAAAGAGATGTCAGGAAACATAGAAAACCAATTGTGTTTCATCTACATAATTTTTATCATGACTCAAAATATATACTGAATTGTTTGTGTGTGATAAGAAAGAGCGTGAGACATTATGGAGACAGATGGAAATTTGAACACTGACTGGATATTTGATGAGAGTAAGGAAGTACTATTAATTTTTAAATGTGATAACGGTATTGTGGTTATGATTTTTTAGACTTCTATTTCTTTCTTTTTTGTTTTGAAATAATTAGAGGTTCACAGGAAGTTGCAAAAATAGTATGTAGAGTTTCCATGTAATCTTCATTTTCAGTCTGGTAACATTTTGAATAACTGTAGTATATCATCAAAACCAGGAAATTGACAACCCATGAATCTTATTCAGATATCATTGGTTTTACATGCACTCATTTGTGTGTTTGTGTGTGCATGTGTGTGTATTTAGTTCTGTGTAGTTTCATTACATGTGTATTTTTGTGTGACCACAGAAACAGTCAAGATACAGAACAATTCTAATACCTGAAGGATCTCATTTACTACTCTTTTATAACCACACCCACCTCCTTCCTATCCTCTTTCCAGTGTTAGGCAATAAAGGAAAAAATCTGTCCCTCCTCTCTATAATTTTGTCATTTCAAGAATGTTATATTGATTGATAGTTCTGATCAAGATGGTAGAGTAGATAAAAGCTGTGCTTGTTTACTGTCATGAACACATCAAAATCACAAGCAAACTACAGAACACCCATCATTAAGAATCACCTGAAATCTAGCTGAACTGAAGTCCTACAACTAAGGACATGCAAAAGAAACCATGTCCAGACTAGTAAGAGGGACAGAGATGCAGAATGGGCTGGTTCCACATCCATGTGTGACTGTTGAAAATGAGGAGGGATATCTCAGCTGTGGTGGTCCCCCTGGAGGAATGAGGATTCCCAGCCCCAAACCAGGCTCCCAGCCCAGGATTCCAGTATCAGAGAGAGAAGACCTTATAACTTCTGGTCGTGAAAACCAGCGGAGATTTGGCTAAGTGATATGGAGGGTGGCTACAGTCTCAGAAAATCCTTTTAAAGGGCCTGCACATGGATTTACTCACAAATGGGCTCACTAGCTCTGAACTCCAGTACTGGGGCAGCAGCCCAAAAGTCACTAGGAAGAACTATAAGTCACCATATCAGGAAGAACTAAATTGTCTGGCTTCAGGACAAGAGCTGGAGGAGCAGCTTTCCCCCAGACAGAAGTGCTGGCAGAATCCATTGTTTCCTTGTTGAGCCCTACCTTCTCATGGCTTGCAGACTTGGGAGCCACCATATCTGAGTCTCTGTCAACCTAGTTAAACACCAGTCATTCGCTCTGCCCTGGTGATTCCCTGAGACCCTGTCTCATCTAACTTTTGGGCACACCCAAGTCACTCCCAGTGTCTTTTCCATACAAATGGCTTATCTTGGCTCATGCTATGGACATTTCTAAAATCTCTCAAAGGTTCACAAAACCAAAACAAGCAGCATCTGGCTTTAGTGTGTCCCAAACCTCTTACTGAGCAGCCCCAAGACCAGCACTAGTGGCAGCCAGCCTTGGTTCATAGCTTGGTTTCTCAAGGCACCTCCAAACCCAGCATGGGTGGCAGCCATCTGTGCATTGCTTTGTGGCTCATGCCAGGTGGTCCTGTGCAGGACACAGGCTGTGGCTTCACTTGGTCTGCAGTAGGGTCTCTCCAAGTAGCCCTTGGAGCTGGCACACCTGGTGGCAGCTTCTGACAAAAAAAAGAGCATCATCCAACCACCTCTAAGGAAGTCACACCAAAAGGCAGACTGAGCACAAATAAATCCTGCTAAAACAAATCCTGCTCTATAGGGTCAACTGCTACAAAATGGCTTCTCCACTGTAGTCAAGACCAATCCTTACAACCAATCAAGCCCTATCATTGACATGCAAACAACAACCAAGACTCAACTATAACAGGAGGGTAAACACAACTCACACAAGAGACACACCTAGAGCACCCTACTCAGGTGACCAGGGAGCGTGTGCCACTGGGCCCTACAGGACACCTACTATATAAGGCCACTCTATTTAGACCAGGACAAATAGCAGCCCTACTTAACACTTTTGCCATGATGGTTGGATATATCCCAATGAATATTTCCATCCGCTGACTGGAGATGGAAACTTCCAGAAAGGAAGTTCAGGAAAGCAGATGTACATTTTTCAATATTTTTGTGTTTTTCAAGAATGAATAACAATAGGAAATTTTTATACATAAAAATAATGCCATTTATATACAAAGTGGCTCAAATTGTTATTAAATGCATAAAATATTCAAAATATTAACTTTTTGTTTTTTTTGTGGATTGCTGACACATTTTGGAAAAAGGACCAACAACACAAAACTTGAAATCAATTAACACAGTGAAAGAGTTAGTACACAGAAACAAACACAGGGAGACAGCCAAAATAGAGAGACAAAAACATATTTCCCAAATAAAAGAACAGAACAAGGTTCTAGATAAAGAACTAAACAAAATGGAGACAAGGAGAATTGCAAACACTGGTTCTAAGGATGCTCAATGATCTCAGGGAAAACTTCAACAAGGAAATAGGAAACAAAAATAGAGATAGAAAACATGAAAAAGAACCAGTCAACAATAAAAAATACAATATCTGAAATGAAGAATACATTACAGGGAATTAATAGTAGATAAGATGAAGCAGAGGATTGAATCAGCAATGCAGAAGATAAGGTAGCAGAAAACACCCAATCAAAACAATAAAAGGAAAAAATATCAGAAACATGAGAATAGTTGAAGGGGCCTCTGGGACAACATCAGGAATATCAATATTTGCATTACGTGGTACCAGACGAAAAGAAAGAGCAAAGAATTGAAAACGTATTTGAAGAAATGATGATGGAAAACTTCTCTAACGTTGTGAAGGAAATAGATATACAAGCCCAGGAAGTGTAGAGTTCCAAACAAGGTGAAGCCAAAGAGGCTCACTCCAAGACACATCATAATTAAAATGCCAAAAATTAAAGGCAAAGAGAATCTTAAAGCAGCAAGAGAAAAGCAATTAGTTACCTACAAGGGAGCTCCCATAAGACTGTCAGTTGATTTCTCAACAGAAACTTTGCAAGCCAGAAGGGATCAGCACAAAATATTCAGAGTGATGAAAGCAAGGACCTACAACCAAGAATGCTCTACCCACAAAGCTATAAAGATAGATAAAGAGTTTCCCAGACAAGAAAAAGCAAAAGGAGTTCATCACCACCAAAACAGTATTACAAAGAATGTTAGAGGGGCTTAAGACTAACCAAATAATAATAATAATAATAATAATAAAAAATAATAAAATGGCAATAACTACATATCTATCAATAATTACTTTAAATGTAAATAGATTAAATGTTCCAATCAAAAGACATAAGAGGGATGAATGGATAAGAAAACAAAACCCATAACTATTCTGCCTACAAGATTGAAAGACACACACAGATGGAAAGTAAAGAGATGGAAAAAGATATTTCATGAAATTTGAAACAAATAAACAAACAAACAAGTGCTGTGGTAGCAATACTTTTACCAGACAAAATCAACTTTAAAACAAAGGCTATAACAAGAGACAAAGAAGGACCCAATAATCCTACTCTGGGTATTTATCCAAAGAAACTCAAAATGCTACTTGAAGGGGACATGTGCATCCATATTGTCATCGCAGCATTGTTTACAATGGCCAAGATGTGGAGGGAGCCTTGGTATCTGTCGATGGAAGAATCAATCAAGAGGAGGTGGTACGTATATACAATGGAATACTGCTTGGCCATGGAAGGAAATGGGTTCTTGCCATCTGCAGCAGCATGGAGAACCCAGAGAGTACTCTGCTTAGTGGAGGACAAGTATGTCAGACAAAGCAGATGGATTGTGATTTTGCTTACATAGTATGTGAAATCTAAAGAACAAAATAAACAAACAAAACAGAAACAAAGTCATAGATACAGAATATTTTAAATGGTTGCCAGATGGGAAGGGGGTTGGGGTGAGTGAAAAAGGGAAGGGGATTAAGAAGTACAAACTGGTTGTTACAAAGTAGTCATGGGGATGTAGGGTATAGCATAAGGAATATAGTCAATAATATTGTAATAACATGGTGTCAGATGCGTACTAGATTTGTTGGGGTGATAGATGGGAGGGGTTTCGGGAAATGGTGATAAAAGTGAAGGGATTAAGAAGCACAAATTTGTAGTTACAAAATAGTCATATAGATGTAAAGTAAAGCGTAGGGAATATAGTCAGTAATATGGAAATAACTATGTATAGTGCCAGGTGAGTATTAGACTTGTCAGCGTGACCACTTTGTAAATTATATAAACGTCTAACAACTATATTGAAATTAACGTCAAATAATATTAAATGTCAACTATAACTGAAAATTAAAAAAATAAATTTTAAAAGACTACAATAAATATACATACACACATACAAAATAGACACACACAGAACACTGTAAATAGTATACTATGTAAAACAGTATGTTACTTGTTTAAAATAGAGGGAAAAATAACATATACAAAAATATATCTTGAAAGATACACCATCAACTATTAACTGATTACCTATTTTAGGGAGGGAGCAGAAAACTGGACAGTTGGGAGACAGGTGACAGATATTTTTACTGTTTACTATTGTATAGTTTTAAATGTTAAAATCATATGATCTATCATCTAATTAAAAACATTCAATTAAAAAATAATGTTATATTAATGGAATCATACAGTATGTAAACTTTTAGGATTTTTTTAACTCATCATAATTCCCTTGAGATTCATTTAAGTTGCATGTGTATCAACCACTCATTCTTTTTATTGCTGAGTAGTATTCTATGATATGTATGGACCACAATTTTTTTAAACATTCACCCACTGAAGGACATCTAGATTGTTTCAAGCTTTGGGCTATTAGGAATAAAGCTGTTATAAACATTCATATACAGATTTTTGTTTAAACATATGTTTTAATTTCTCTGTAGTAAACGCTCGAGTATAATTTCTGTATCATATGGTATTTCCATGTTTAATTTTAAAAGTAACTACTAAATGGTTTTCAAACAGACTGTGCACCATTATACATTCCTACCAGCAACATGTAAAATGATCCAATTTCTCTGTACCCTCACCTGTATTTGGTGTTTACACTGTTTTTTTGTTGTTTGTTTTTTATTTGTCTGTGTGTTTGTTTTTAGGCTAGGGGTGTAGCAATATTGTGGTTTTAATTTATGTTTTCCTGATAGTGATGTTAAATATCTTATCATGAACTTAATTTGCCATCTGTTAAATCTTCTTGGGTAAAATGTCTGTTCATGTCTTTTACCCATTTATGAGTTGGATTGTTTTGTTTTTACTACTAAGTTTTGAGAGCTCTCTACATAGTCTAGATACAAATCCTTGTCAGATATGTGTTGTGCAAATATTTTCTCCCAATCCCTAAACTATTTTTTTATTCTGTTACCAGAATATTTCTTAGAGCAAACATTTTAAATTTTGGTTAAGTGCAATTTATCATATTTTTTCTTTCATGGTTCATGGATTTGGTGTCATGTTTAAGAAATCTTTGCCTAACTATATGTCTCAAAGATTTTCACCAACAATTTATTCTAAAAGGATTAAGACTTACATTTTTTATTTAGTTTATGACCCATTTTTAGTTAATCTTTGTATAGTATATGAGGCTCAAGTCACATTGTTGTTATTACTGTTAAATATGCATCTTAATAACAGGTAATGTGATTGTTCCCGTTTTCTTCTATGTTTTTTCAAAATTATTTCATCTATTCTTTTCCTTTGCTTTTCCACACATATTTTTAGATCAGCTTCTCTGTATTTGTCTGTATACCAGTAGCTATAAAAGTCTTACTAAGATTTTGTTAGGAATAATGTTAAACCTATAGATCTGTTTGTGGAGAATTGATACCTTTACTATGTTGAATCATCCAATCTATGAACATAGTATATCTCCTCATTTATTTAGTTTTCCTTTTATTTATTTCATTAGAATTTTATAATGTTCATCATACAGATACTGTAGATGTTTCACTACAAATTTCTTAAATATTTAATTTCTGGAAATGAATTGTAATTCGAGTTGTGTTTTTATTTTTTTTCCATGCTAGTATTTAAACATGTGATTGATTTTGGTGTTAACCTTGTGTCCCGCAACATTTTTTTTTTAAATTAAAGTTTATTGGGGTGACAATTGTTAGTAAAGTTACATAGATTTCAGGTGTACAATTCTGTATTACATCATCTATAAATTCCATTGTGCGTTCACCACCCAGAGTCAGTTCTCCTTCCATCACCATATATTTGATCCCCTTTACCCTCATCTACCAACCCCTCTACCCCCTTACCCTCTGGTAACCACTAAACTATTGTCTGTGTCTATGAGTTTGTGTTTCTCATTTGTTTTTCTTGTTTTTTGTTGTTTTTGGCTTATATACCACATATCAGTGAAATCATAGGGTTCTCTGCTTTTTCTGTCTGACTTATTTCGCTTAGCATCATACTCTGAAGATGCATCCGTGTTGTCACAAATGGTCCTATGTCATCTTTTCTTACCGCTGAATAGTATTCCATTGTGTATATATACCACAACTTCTTTATCCATTCATCTATCGAAGGACATTTTGGTTGTTTCTATGTCTTGGCCACCATAAATAAAGCTGCAATGAACATCGGAGCACACATGTCTTTATGGATAAATGTTTTCAAATTTTTGGGGTAGATACCCAAGAGAGGGATTGCTAGGTCATACAGTAATTCTATTTGTAATTTTTTGAGAAACCTCCACACTGCCTTCCATAGTGTCTGCACGAGTCTGCATTCCCACAACATTTTTGAACTCACTTATTAATGTTAGGAGGGTTTTTTTGTTTGTTTGTTTTTTTAAGATTCTTTAGGACATTCTATATAAATAGTTATGACATCATCATATAGAAATAGTTTACTTCTACCTTTCAATTCTGAATGCCTTTTATTTTTTTTGCCTTATTGCATTGGCTAGGAATTGCAGTAATGTGTTTAATATGAGTGTGATAGCAGATATTTTTGCCTTGTTTTCAATCTTAGAAGAAAAGCATAAAGTTTTTCAACATGTAACATTAATTATAGGTTTTTAGCCTACTGATATGAAGAGTTACATTGATTTATTATTGAATATTGAACTAGCCTTATATCCCTTGAATAAACATCACTTGATTATAGTGTATAATTATATATGTATATATTATATATATGTATGTATATATGTATATGTATGTATATATATGTGTGTGTATATATATACATATATATATATATATATATATATATGTAACTGGATTCTAGTTGCTAATATTTGGCTGAGGATTTTTGTGCCAAAATTTATGAGAGATATTGGTCTGTAGTTCTCTTTTTTATGTTGTATATTTGATTTTGGTATCAGGATATACTGGCCTCGTAAATGAGTTGGGCAATGTTCCTTTCTTTTCTATTTTCTAAAAAATAATTTTGTAGAATTTATGCTAGTCCTTCTTTACCTGTTTGGTAGAATTTTCCGGTGACAACTTTTAGGATTCTGAGGATAGAATTACTGTCCATTTGATCCCTGAGTCTTATTCTTGTTTTTTTTTTTTTTTCTCACAATTTGTGTTTTTCAAATTAGGTAAATTATATTGATCTTTCTTGAAGTTCACTAATTGCATCTTTTGTTTTCTCCTGTTTACTACTGAACCCATCCGGTGAGTTTTTATAATTACTGTCATTGTATTTTTCTGTTCTATAATTTCCATTTGGTTCTTTTTATAACTTCTTTTATTTGCTTAGATTCTCCATATTTTCATTTGTTTCAGGAAAATTTGTATTTAATTTTTGAAGTTTTTTTTTTTTTTTTTTTGATGGCTACATTGAAATTCTTTCAAGGCATTCAACCATCTGAATGAGTTGAGTGTTGGCATGTATTGACTATCATTTTTCATTCAATTTGTAAATGTTCTTGTTAAAATGAATGGTTTTCAACTGTATCATGGAGATTTAGGATGTCATGTTAAAAGACTCTGGATCTTATTTTAATATTCTATTTTAGTAGGCAATCATTCTGTTTATATTTAAACCAAAAGTCATAAGTCACTTTTATGGGCTGTTTCAATGGCAATTTAGTTTTCAGTGTCCTTGTGGTGATAGCTGGGTTTGCTTCATATATGCGCTACTTGCAGTCTACTAAAAATATGGGTGAAATTCTACAATGTAGTTTGTTTTACAACCTTTTGGCATGTTGAATCTGGTTGGTTTCACATTTTTGTTTTTCAGATGTTTACCCAGAACTTTTTATGCTGGTTTTAAAAAAATCCCTTTCTTCAGTTCCCTTTTCCCTTCCATTCTCTTCCCACTCTCTAGTTGGGAGGATAAAAGATACTGACTGCCACTGCTGGGCTGTGGTGGGAGTCCAGATTTTCCGCTCCATCTCCATTGATAAGTTAATAAGGAAGGAGAACTCTGTCCTGAGTCACCTGCTGCCTTTAGGTAGTGGGATCAAATATGTGATTCCTTGCGTATTCTGTGCAGGTTTCTTCAGTTGGGAACAAATGTGCTTACTTGGGCCTTTCTCTTGTTGCTAGGTAGGGTGTGAGAGATGGGGGTGTTTGTTTGGTTTCTTTTGGTATTGCAAGCAGGGGAGGATGGTGATTTCCTGGGCATAACTGCTGAAGAATATTTGTCTTTTAAGGATACATACTGAAATAATTGTAGATGACATGATAATAATGTCTGGGATTTACCTCAAAATAAAAGGAATGTCCAGTGTACAGAAAATAAGGTTGAGTAAGAATCAGTAATTGTTGAGCATGAAAAATGAATACACTAATGTCCATCACACTACTCTATTTCTGTGTATATTAGAAATTTTTATAACACAATGTTAAAAATGGCAATTAGACTGAAATTCTGACTTAATATTTAGATATTCTATTTGTTTAAATTACGCAATAATACAGGGCAAGCCATTATGGGTATTTAAATTTTGATTCTCTTAAAATTAACTTTTCAAGCACAGTAAAACTTTCCTTTTTGATAACAAAAATAACAATTTACTCTGATCACCTCACAAAATATATATTAAAAAAACAGTTATGAACATTTGATGTCATTTAATATAGGAATTTGAAGAAATTACTTGTAATAAAGGAATTGAACATATAATACTATCTCATATGCAGTATATTATCATTTATTCCAAATATTTGTTATGATTACTGTTCCAAATGGCAGCCACATTCAGGTAAAATACACTTCTTAGAATGATAATCAAATGGGATAGATCTATTTGTTCTGTTATATTAAGGAATTACAGTGGTACCTCGGTTCTCGAACGTAACCGTTCCGGAAGACCATTCGAGTTCTGAAAAGATTGAAAACAGCCAACAGCTAGGCCTCAGGATCTTGCTCTCAGCGGAAGCCGTGTGACATGTTTGACCTCTGAGTCGTGTTTGAAAACTGAAGAATTTACTTCTGGGTTTACAGCGTTTGTAAACCAAAATGTTCGTCAACGGAGACGTTTGAAAACTGAGGTACTACTGTACTGTTTTTTTAGTAATAACATAATAGCAAAATCCATGGCTTTTGTATATGGTAGATGGACAGCAAAATTTCTTCACACATTCCTTTATTCATAGCTTTTGAAATTATACTTTGAGGTACTCCCCATTCACGTATGGGGTTTATTTTCCCAAACTTGCATATTAGTTTGCCTTGTTATTTATTTAAGGAACATCATGCAGTAGAAGAGACTTGTGTCAAATCTAAACCTGGGACTCAAGAATCTTTCCCTGTTTCCTCTATCTTAAAATTCTGCTACCTTGACAACTAGCACAGGTTAGCTTGCTGCAGGATGCTTAACTATGTGAAGAATAGTCAATGCAGCACAGTAACATCCAACAAATGTCCAAGAGCATGGAGACCTAGCTGACCCTCAGCGTCCTACAGTAATGAGAGAGTCAGAAGGACTTCCATCTGAGTGTATCTTAAATCATGGCCTACAGAATAGTGATTTTCATAAACAGTTGTTAATTTGGGCCATTAAGTGTATGGGTAGTTTTTGCTATGCAGCAATATCTAACTGACAAAGTATCAAATAAAATTCAAAGACTTACAAATTTCTCTAAATTGACTTCTTATCTATGATTATTCAAAGTCATGAATGCTAATGAAAGCTTTAATATGCTTACAAGGAGTTAAGTTCATACTTCTAAATATCTAACCCTGTCTTGGTGGGCTTCTGCAAAATAAAAGGTGATACAAAATTACCACCAAAATAGAAGAGGAAAGAAGCAAAGGATGGAGCTAAGGAAAAAGAGAAACTATAAATTTCCTATGGTTGATGAGCAAATTACCACACATTTAGCAGCTTAGAATAACATAATTGCATTATCTCACAGCTCTATAGGTCTGAAGTCTGACATGGTATCAAGGGGTTAAAATCAAGGTGTCAGTAGGGCAGCGTTTGTTACTGAAGGTTTCAAGGAAAAGTTCATTGTCAGGCTCATGTAGATTGTTTGCAGAATTTAGTTCCATGCAGTGTAGGGCTGGGGTGCTTGTAACCTTGCCAGCTGCCAGCCAGAGGTTCTCAGCTTCTAGAGGTCACTTACATTCCTGAGATCATTACCCTCTTTATCTTCAAAGTCAATGATGGTGCAAATAATTCTTCCTATGCCTCATTTCTCTCGATTTCCTTTTCTGCAGCAACTGTCTTCTATCAAAAAGATTTTTTACAGTTTCATATAATCCCATTCGTTTATTTTAGTTTTTACTTCTATTGCCTTTGGAGTCAAATTCATAAAATGCTCTTTGAACCCAAGTTCCATACGTTTAGTACCTATGTTTTCTTCAATGCAGTTTATTGTGTTAGGTCTTAAGCTTAAGTCTTTGATCCATTTTGAATTAATTTTGGTACATGGTGACAGATAGCAGTACAGTTTCATTCTTTTGCACATAGCTATCCAGTTCTGCCATGATTTCACTGATATGTGGTATATAAACCAAAAACAACAAAAGAACAAGACAAACAAATGAGAAAGAAAAACTCATAGACACAGACAATAATTTAGTGGTTACCAGAGGGTAAGGGGGTGGGGGGTGGGTGATGAGGTTAAGGGGGATCAAATATATGGTGATGGGAGGAGAACTGACTCTGGGTGGTGAACACACAATGGAATTTATAGATGATGTAATACAGAATTGTACACCTGAAATCTATGTAAATTTACTAACAATTGTCACCCCAATAAATTTAATTAAAAAAAACACAAAAAACAAACAAACAAAAAAGATTCTTTACTTTTAAGGACCCATGTGATTTACAGTGGGCCCACTGGAATATTCCAGAATAATGTTATCATCTCAAAATCCTTAACTTAATCACATCTGCAAAGTCCTTTTTGCCATGTCATGTAACATGTTCACACATTCCAGGCTTTCATACATAGACTCCTTGGGGCAGAGAGGTTATTTTGCCTATCACAGAAACTAAATTAATATTTATTGAGCATCAACATTGTGTAGGGCACTGTACCAAATATTTTCCATCCATTATCTCTTTTAACACTTGCCACAAACTTGTGAAGCATATGTTATTATCTATACTTTTAAAAATGAGGAAAATTAGACTTACAAAAGTAACTTCTTAAGTTTATAAAGTTAGTATCAAACCAGGGATTTGGTTTATTTCAATCCCTATGAATTTATAACTATACCACACTTTCACAAGAAGCACAATGAACAAAAATTGATTAATAGATGAATGGAACAAAGGGGAGAGGATATAAGGAAGCAAAGAAAAAATAGCGATAAAATAGAGAAGAAATCAAAATGAGTACATCTGTTTGGATTTTCAAATAGTCTGTGAAAACACAAGAGTTCTGATAGCTTAGGGCTGGAAAAGCCTGATTAGAGTAGAGAAATTCCCTTGAGAGCACTATTTCTGTAAAACAGTTTCTTTATAAACAACGATCCTTGGTTTCTTGTTGCAAATATTGTTTTTTCTTTTTACTGATTTTCCCCTCAATAAAAGTGTCTCGTTTTGCAAATAAAATTTTCTTCAGCAACAAATGTAGCAGAGGACAGATTCCTCTACTTTGCCAACAAATGTGATGTTACACTGACCCCCTGTAAATCACCATTTAAGAAAACATAAGCATAAAATATTGCATCTCTTTTAAAATAATAAATTATATTACATTTCCCATGACAAATTTTGTTCAAATATGGTGCTTGATCAGATTGACACTGAACAAAAACAATACTTTTAGAAGTGATTTTTGTTTAGGGGTAGAGTTAAAACTGGTGGATCAGTCCCATGAATTTAAGCAACAAAAACAGATCTCATGCATCAGTAAGAAAGCGTTGGTGATATAGTGGTGAGCATAACTGCCTTCCATAAGAACATCAGTTGAAGTGATGGCAATACCAGTTCTTTATACAATTATAAAGTTACATTTTCTCATTTGAATTAAGTACTATGATTTTTAGATACCTTTTAGAACAATACAGTTGAATTTTAACATTTTTCAAAGATGCAAATAAATATTATGTTAATGAATAACTTACAACTCAGTAGCCTTTTTAACAATCATGCATTTTATGATAAACTTTTTTTGTAATCTATGTACAAGTTTGTCATGTCCCTCACATGCACACACCTTTATCAGGCAGGAGTGCATCTCTGATTCACCTATAACTTAGTTAAACTAAACACCTCACACCAAAGAGCTCAATGAGAACTGTTTTTCTTTATAGGCTTAGAGTATGATCATTTTAAAATTTAGTTGAATTGAATTGTGTTAATTTCTTAGATAAGCACCAACTCAAACACTTGTGAGCAAAAATACATGGTTATTTTGTATGCTGTTGGTTTGTTACGCAGACACATTATGGTAATAGGTAACAGATATTTCTAATAATTAGCAGGATGTATCCACAAGTACAAAAAGTTATATAAGAAGTTTCCATTTGTTTAATTAATGGCGTTTATTTCTAAAAATACAGTTTATACATGATCACTATCATAATTTATAATATATTTTATATTGGTTTCAATTCTGAATAAGTTTTTGAACTTGCTCTGAATTTTTAAAATTAATTCCTATTTCTTACAAAGAATGACAGAATGATAAGAAAAAAATATTTCAGGTACAAAATGCATATGGCATTATAATAAAATTATGTAGCAACAAAAGTGAAATATTTGTTCTAATTAAAATGAAACATACAAAAATTTTCTTTGCTAAAACATGAATAACATTATTAACCCATTTGACTTACATACATACACAAATACTGTTATCTCTAACAAATTCTCAGTTGTTCTTTTTTGTTTTGTTTTTGGTTTTGTAAATATTGACACTGATCCTAAAATTTATATGGAAAAATCAAAGACCCAAGGTAACAAGAAATCCTGAAAAAGAATAAAAAAATTTGAGGACATACACTTCCTGATTGCAAAGCTTATTATAATGTGTCAGTAATCAAAACTGTGTAATTATGGCAAAAAGGTTGACATATAAATGAATGGAATAGAATTCACAATCCAGAAATAAACTTATACATTTACAGTCAATTTATTTTTGATAAGCATGCCAAGACAATTCAATGGGAAAATTAAATTTTCAGAAAAAGTGCTGAAATAATAGAAAATCCAAATGCAAAAGAATGAAATTGGGGCCTACCTAACATTACAAAGAAATATTAACACAAAATAGATCAAATGCTAATATAAGAAGAAATAAAATTTATAAGAACACACAGGTGTAAGTCTGCATGCTCTTGTGTTTGGTAATGCCTTCTTAGACATGATATCAAAAGCACAAGTGACAAAAGAATAGACAAATTAAACTTTATCAAAGTTGAAACACTTTGTACTTCAAAGACTACAATCAATAAAATGAAAAAGAATCCCACAGAATGGGAGGAATGTTTGCAAATAATACATCTGAAAGAGATATATGTCTAGAATATATTAAGAATGCTTAAAACTCAACATTAAAAGACAAATACTCACTTAAAAAGTGTGCAAAAGATTTGAATATTTTCCCTAGAGAATATATACAAAGGCCAAGGCCAATAAGCACATGACAAGATTATCAACATCATTCATCATTTGGGAAATGAAAATCAAAACCACAATTAGATACCATTTCATACTCACTCAGAGGGCTATAATAAAAAAGACAGAAAATAACAAGCATTAGGAAGGATATGAAAAAAATATTGGAGACTTGATGCAACTATTTTTGAAAAAGTCTGGTAGATCCTCCAAAATTTTAACATGGACCTACTACATATTCCAGCCATCCCATCCTTATGTATATGCCCAAGAGAATTGAAAGCATAAGTGCAAACCAAAAAAAGACATATACACAAATGTTTACAGTAGCACATTCTTAATAGCCAAAAGTAGAAACTACTCAAATGTTCATCAACTTATGAATTAATAAAGAAAATGTCGTATATTCAAATAATAAAATGTCACCCAGCCATGAAAATGAAGTATTGATACAATCTATAACATGAATGACATTTGAAGATATCATACTACATTAGTCATTCACAAAATGTACATAGTGTGCAATTGTTTTTATATGAAATATCCTGAATAATTAAATCCATAGAGAATAAAAGTAACTTAATGGTTGCCAGGGGTTTAGAGGAGGTGGAATGGGGAAGGACTATTAATAAATATGGGGTTTCTATTTGGGGTGATGAAAATCTACACAGATTAGGTCATTGTGATGTTTGCAAAATTTTGTAAAAATCCTAAAAAGTCAGTGAATTTTACACCTTAAGAAGATGAATTTTACTGCATGTGAATAATATCTTGTATTAAAAAAATGGAACCAGGGAATAAATTGCACAACCTATGAATAAAAGTGCATTACAAGTGTTTTCCTTCCTATCACATTAACCATTTACCTATATTCTCTAAAATGCATAGCATGAAAGAACTTACCTAGTGGTAATTTAAGCATGCTTTTATTGTTTGTTTGGGTGTTTGTGTAAATGTATAGAATCTGTAGTACGTTTAATGATAGCTCCCCAAAAGATATGTCCACTTAGAACCTGTAAATGTGACCTTATTTGGAAAAAGGGCCTTTGCAGATGTAATTAAGTTAAGGATCTCAAGATAAGGTCATCCTGAGTTGTCCAAGTGCCCCTTAATCTAATGACAGAGAGTTAATAAGAATACAGGACACAGAAGAAAAGGTGATGTGAAGATGTCTGGTATGTCATTCTCAGAATGACTAAAATAATATCCAAATACACACACACACACGCACACACACACACACACACACACACACATATATACTCAATAATAAGATCATGTAAATATAATGATACAGGTAGGACAAAAAAATTGAAAACAATATGTCACTGGACTGAGTATATTAATTTCACAAATAGACCAGAGCAAAGAAAATTTCCAGGAATAAAGAAATAGATTACAAAACATTAAAAGAGTCAATTTACCAAGAAGATATAAAAATTTTAAATATATGTATCCATATATGTATATATATGTATATATAATCTCTCTCTCTCTCTCTCTCTCTCTCTCTATATATATATATATATATATATATATATATATATATATATCCATAAATATACAGAAGGTCCCAAAAAATGTATGAGGTCAAACAATTAAGTTGGTGACTCATCCTAGAAAAAGTGCTACATACCTCATTGCTGAAAATCACTATGGTCACCTTTGAAGTACTCCCCTTGGGAAGCTAGGCACCAACACCAGCACCTCATCCACCCTTCAAAACAAGTTTGGAACTCTTTCTCTGGAATGGCCATCAGAGCTGGCATCGTATTACCTTTGACCTTTTAAATGTCATCAAAATGTCTTCCTTTCAATATTTCCTTTATCTTTGGGTAAAGAAAGAAGTCATTCGGAGCCAGATCAGGTGAGTAGGGAGGGTGTTCCAATACAGTTATTTGTTTACTGGCTAAAAACTCCCTCACACACAGTGCCATGTGAGCTGGTTCATTGTTGTAATCCACAAGCCATGAATTGTTGGCAAAAAGTTCAGGTCTAACTTGCTCATACAGCCTTTTCAGCACTTCCAAATAGTAAACTTGGTTAACTGTTTGTCCAGTTGGTACAAACTCATAATGAATAATCCCTCTGATATCAAAAAAGGTTAGCAACATCATTGCAACAAGTTTAAAAACTTAATTGTCAAACCTCGTATACACAATTTAGGAAAGGAAAAAACTGTATTAAAATTGTAATACTCGATATATACCAATAACAAAAGATGAATACAAGTCACGTTTGACTTCTGCAATTACAAGAGGTGCTCAAAGTGGCTGCCATCAAAGCAATTTTATTACAACTTTTTCCTTTCTTAAAATGTGTATACATTTTTGACACTATATATATGTGTGTATATATATATATATATATATATATATATATATATATATATATCAAGTATATATATATATCAGTAAAAATATTACTAAAGGTAATGTTGCAAATTTACTTCCTATATTTTCTTCTAGGAGTTTTATGGTTTCAGTTCCTACATTTAGGTCTTTAATCCATATTGAATTTATTCTTGTATATGGTGTAAGGAGGTGGTCCAGTTTTCCCAACACCATTTATTAAACAGACTATCTTTACCCCAATGTAAATTTTTACTTCCATCGTCATAGATTAAATGATCTTATAGATGTGGATTTATTTTTGGACTCTATTCTATTCCTTTGATTTATGTGTCTGTTTTTATGCCAGTACCATGCTGTTTTGATTACTATAGACTTGTAGTATGATTTGATGTCAAGTAGCATGATACTTTCCACTTTGTTCTTATTTCTCAAGATTGCCGGGGCTTCTCAAGATTCGGGGTCTTTTATGGTTCCATATAAATTTTAGGGTTATATGTTCTAGTTCTGTGAAAAATGTCATTGGTAATTTGATATGGATTGCACTGAAGTTACATATTGCCTTACATAGTATGGACATTTTAACTATGTTAATTCTTCCTATCCATGAGCAAGGTATGTTTCCATTTATTTGTATATTCTTTAATATTTCACAGCAAAGGAAACCATTAATAAAACAAAAAGCCATCCTACTGAATGGGAGAAGATATTTGTCAATGATACATCTGATATGGGGTTAATATCCAAAATTTATTAAAAAAAAAAGCAGATGTAACTCAACATCAAAAAAACAAACAACCCAATTAAAAAATAGACAGAGGACATGAAGATACATTTCTCTAAGGAGGACACACATATGGCCAACAGACATATGAAAAAATGCTCAACATCACTAATCATTAGAGAAATGCAAATAAAAACAATGAGATACCACCTCATTCCAATCAGAATGGCTACCATCAATAAATCAACAAACAACAAGTGCTGGTGATGATATGGAGAAAAGGGAACCCTCATGCACTCTTGGAGGGATTGCAGATTGGTGCAGCCACTATGGAAAGCAGTATGGAGGTATCTCAAAAAATTAAAAATGGAATTACCTTATGACCCAGCAATTCCACTCTTGGGTATCTATCCAGAAAAATCCAAAACACTAATTCAAAAAAAAATATATGCATCCCTATGTCTATTGCAGTGCTATTCACAATAGCCAAGACATGGAAACAACTGAAATGGCCATCCGTAGATGACTGGATAAAGAAACTGTGGTACATCTACACAATGGAGTATTACTCAGCCACAAAGAAGAATGAAATCTTACCATTTGCCATGACATGGATGGCCCTAGAGAATATTATGCTAAGTGAAATAAATCAAATGGAGAGAGACAAATACCATGTGGTCTCACATATATGTGGAATTTAAAGAACAGAATAAATGAACAAACAAAACAGAAATAGACTCAGAAATATAAAAAAAAAACCTGATGGTTGCTAGATGGGAGGGGGGTGGGGATGAGGGAGAAGGTAAAGGAATTAGAAAGTACAAATTAGTAGTCACAATATTGTCAGGACGATATGAAAGACAGTTTGGGGAATATAATCAATAATGTTGTAAAGATTTTGTAGGGTGTCAGATGGGCACTTGTCTTATTATAGAGACCTCTTCATGGACGGTGTAGATGCCTGACCACTGTGCTGTGCACCTGAAACTGAATAATACTGAATATCAAATATATATATATATACATGTAGTTTATATATATATATATATATATATATATATATATATATATATATATATATATATATTTCCCCTCTGAATACTGAATATCAACTATAAATATATATATATATTTCCCCTCCACGGGATGTGGAGTACAGCATAGGGAATATAGTCAATGGAATTATAACAGTTATATACACTGTCAGATGGATAATAGACTGAGAAGATTATCACTTTGTGAGGGGTATAAATGTCTAACTATTGTTTTGTACACCTGAAACTAATTTTTTAAAAAAGAAAACAGAAAAAAGTTAAGGATAGAATTACCTTACGACCCAACAATTCCTGTTCTGGGTATCTACCCCCAAAATCTTAACACATTTATCCATAAAGATATATGTACCCTTTTGTTCATTGTAGCATTATTTGTGGTAGCCAAGACATGAAAACAAGCAAAGTATCTTTGATAGATGATTGGAAAAAGATGATGTGTTACATATATACAGTGGAATATTACTCAGCCATAAGAAAGATGAAATACTGTCATTTGTGACAACTTGGATGGATCTTGAGATTATCACGCTAAGTGAAATAAATCAGAGAGAAAAAGTCGAGAACCATATGATTTCACTTATATGTGGGAACTAAAACTAAACAGAACAAGTGACCAAGACAAACAATCAAAAACTCATCGACACAGACAACAGTTTAGTGGTTGCCAAAGGGAAAGAGGGGAGGGGGAGGTAGAAAAAAGTAAAGGGGGTCCAATATACAGTGACAGAAAAAGATTTGACTTTCACTTTGGGTGCTGAACACACAATGCAACATGCAGGTGAAGTATTATAGAATTATACACCTGAAATCTGTATAATTGTATTACCCAATTTCACACCAATAAATTTAATAAAATAAAATTATATATACATATATATTTATATATATATAATTATATATATATATATATTTAACAATGGGAAAAAAGAAGAACTGCATCAAGTGCCTTTACACACAAAAAAAACTGTAATTGCAGATTTTAAAAATTCAGTATTTGGTTTAAGCAATGTGCTGAAGAATTAATGGAATTTCGAGGATTAAATGGTAACTGCTTTTTGAAAATGTGAAATTAAAATCTAAAATTTACTTTCATCTAAGTGCTACACCTATTAGATCATGTTATATTTTTCATCAAAATTAATAAATTTTAAAGAGTATATTTTGCAAATACATTTTCATAATCACATATATCTAATAGAACTGCTAGTTCAAATTCTTACCTCAAAACTCCACCCATATTTCACTAAGTTAACTTAAAAATAAACATAATTTAACATTGCCATCTAAAATCAAGTATTTTACCCCTAATATTACAATAAGGTTTCTATATTTTATACACTTTTATTTAGAGTGATGTATGACCATTAGTTCAAACTTCAGTAAGACATAATATTGGTTATCCCTATGGCAAAACTGTAATACAATTTTGAGAAAATAAATATGGAATGTGCTTCTTCCTTGCCACATAAGCTTCCCATTTAAGAACATGTTATCTAGTTCTTATATAGTGAACCTTTTTGTACATCTATCTTTTACACTTTTAATATAGAAAGAGACAAATTAATTTATGTCCAAAACTAATATTTGACAAAATCTGTATCAGACACTAATTTCATACTAATCCAATTTTCAGCCATGATGGCAATCAGAATTCAAGTTTTCCTTTTCAAGACATTTACTGCTCATATTTTAAATGTTATTTGTACTCAATATATCATTGTGATACATGATTGACTTAGAGTCTCTGAGTTTAAGAGAAAGCTCTACTGAGCAGAATTCATTATGCATCATTGTGCATTATGCAATGTTTTTAATAAAGCTGAAACCAGTGAAAACTGACTATGCAAAAGGATAGATGTTGCTGCATTTTCATAGTCTGGTTCTTTTCTAAACGTAATTCTCGTTTAGTTAACTTATTAAAGAAAAAAATATGTATATCTTGCTAATTTAAACTTTCATATAATAGTAAATGTAAGAAAAGAAACTGTAGTCCCTATTGTAGTTTTTATCAATTTTGTCAAAAGTGATAGCTTTGCAATATTACCCAGAAATGGAAAAGGACACATACAAAGGTTTTAAATTATGTCTCTTTTTCTTTCATATTTAACACATGTACTAAGAAACCAGTGTGAGAAGGAAGAGTATTTAGAAACAGTATATGAACATTATTTGGGGGGATGTTGGTATCTAGGTTTCGAAGTGTTACTACCAGCTTGTGGACAGCATGACTTGGTTCATAATCTTATGACTCAAAAAAAGAGACTACCTCAGTTGTAATTTATAGAGAAATTTTGATAAAAATATTTTACACTCAGTTATGTAACTTTCAATATAAATAAACCTCTACATTAAAAGTGCAAAGCATGAAGCTGATATTGTAATCCTTATATATTAAAAGGCAATATAAAATTTAGAGCAATAATTAAAGAAATTAAACCTATTTACTATATGATATGTTTGCCATTAATCTTTAACTGTGTGATACAATCCTCATTCAGCCCTCCAGTTTAAATATCAAGTTACTCTAACTTTTTTTTATTTGTGGTGAATTTGTCTCTGGTTATGAGCAGCCTAGCAATTTTTCTCAGTTAAAAATTTCATATAGACATCAACAATATGGCTGAATAAGATGTTCCCTGATAGTATTCCCACTGAACAACAATAGTCTGGCATCCTTCCATGGACAAAAGTATCTTGGTGGGAGCTTTGGGATCAAGGTAGTAGTTTGAAACCCCAGTGCTGTCTCAGAGTGAGCAAAGACATTTCAGAAAGCAGGCCTACACCAAGGTGGCTCAGCTACATTCCCTGTAGGTCTTGATCCTGTCAAAAGTACCATATGCTAAGGGACCTAGGAGAAGCCATGTCACCTTTGCCTTGGGTAATGGGAATAGAGACCTTGGTCCAATTATTGACAATGATGTGGCCTGAGAACTGGCTGGCTCTCGCCCCTCTTAGCTACAGTTTTGGAGCCCTTGGAAGTAAGCCCAACAAATTCAATCAGGATATATATTCTAAAAGGGCTCCATCCTGACCCAGCAGCAGCCCATGGACAATCCTGTTGGCAAAGGAACCCAGCAGGAGACACCACCATCTGTGCCACTTTAACAAAATTCAACAATCTTTTGTAATAAAAGCTCTCAACAAGTTGGGTATAGTAGAAACATACTTCAGCATATTAAAGACTATAAATGAAAAACCCACAGCTAACATCATTCTCAACGGTGAAAAGCTGAAAGCTTTTCCCTAAAATCAGGAATAAGACAATCAACCTAGTACTGGAAGTCCTAACCGGAGCAATTAAGAAAGAAAAGGAAATAAAAAGCATCCAAATAAAAAATAGAAAGAAGGAAAACTGTCTCTGTTTGTAGATGACATGACTTTATATACATAAAACCCCAAAGACTCTACCAAATAACTGTTAGAATAAATCATTTCAGTAAAGTTGAAGGTTACAAAATCAACATAAAGAAATCAGTTACATTCTTATACAGTAACAACTATTTGAAAAAGAAATAAAGAAAACAACCCCATTTAAAATAGTATCAAAAATAATAAAATATTCAGGAATAAACTTAACCAAGTAAGTGAAAGATCTGTGCACTGAGAACTATAAGACATTGATGCAAGAAATTGAAGAAAACAAATAAATGGAAAGCTATTCCATACTCATGAATAGGAAGAATTAATTTTGCCAAAATGTCCATACAATTGAAAGTGACCTATAGGTTAAGTGGAATCCTTATCAACATTCCAATGATATTTTTCATAAAAATAGAAAAAAACTATTCTAAAATTCATATGGAATCACAAAAGATCCCAAATAACAAAAGAATCTTGAGAAAGAACAAAGCTAGAGGCATCACCCTTCCTTACTTCCAACTGTATTACAAACTTACAGTATTAAAAACTGTATGGTACTGGCATAAAAACATACATGAATTTAACAGAATTAAAATCCCCAAAATAAACCCATGCATATATAGTCAACTAGTATTTGACAAGGGAGCCAAGAATACTAAGTCGGGAAAGGCGAGTCTTTTTAATAAATTGTGTGTGGAAAACTGTACAGTCACATGCAAAATAATGAAATCGGAGCCTTATCTTACACCACTCACAAAAAGTAACTTAAAATGGGTTAAAGACTTATATGTAAGACATGAAACTGTAAAACTCTATATGAGGTCTGACAATTAAGTTCGCAACATTGCCACCGTGCGCTTACATTGGCAGCACTGTAAGAACAGGTCCGTAAGTTTTCATAACCTTGGTATATCAGTGTCTTAACAGCTGTGTTCATGTCGATGTGTGGCGATATCTTGCTGAGTGGCGTTCATTATTGTTGTTGTGTGTTCTTGTGTGCCATCATGAGAATGTTTGAGCTTGAATTAGAGCAACGAACAAACATTAAATTTCTTGTTAAACTTGACAAGAGTGGAAGTGAAATCAGGGACAGGTTAGTCCAAGTTTATGGGGATAATGCCATGAAGAAAACAGCAGTGTACAAATGAATTAAATGTTTTTCTGAGGGGAGAGAACACATCACTGATGAAGAGAGGTCAGAGTGGCCAGTAATGAGTAGACCTGATGAAAACATTAAAAAAATTCATCGAATTGTGTGTCAAAATCGTCGGCTGACTGTAAGAAACATAGGAGACCAAGTAAACATGGATAGAGAAACAACAGTTAGGACAATCTTAACTGAAAATTGTGGCATGAGAAAGGTGTGTGCAAAAATGGTCCCAAAGGGGCTCACTGATGAACAAAAGCAAAGGAAAGTTGAAGTTTGCCAAGACCTGTTGGAGAGGCAAGACAATATTTTGGGCCATGTTATCACTGGTGATAAAACGTGTGTACCAATATGACCCTGAAATAAAATGTCAAAGTGCACAATGGATGTCGGCCAATTCTCCACTACCAAAAATGCTCCATCAGTCCAAATCAAGAATCAAAATGATGTTGCTAACGTTTTTTGATGTCAGAGGGATTATTCATTATGAATTTGTACCAACTGGACAAACAGTTAACAAAGTTTCCTATTTGGAAGTGCTGAAAAGGCTGCACGAAAAAGTTAGACAAAAACAACCTGACCTTTCCACCAGCAATTCATGGCTCTTGCATCACTACAATGCACCAGCTCACTCGGCACTGTCTGTGAAGGAGTTTTTAGCCAGTAAAGAAATAACTGTATTGAAACACCCTCCCTACTCACCTGATCTGGCCCCCAATGGCTTCTTTCTTTACCCAAAGATAAAGGAAATATAGAAAGGAAGACATTTTGATAACATTCAGGACATCAGGGGTAATACGATGACAGCTCTGATGGCCATTCCAGGAAAAGAGCTCCAACATTGCTTTGAAGAGTGGACTAGGCGCTGGTGTCGGTGCCTAGCTTCCCAAGGGGAGTACTTCAAAGGTGACCATAGTGATATTCAGCAAGGAGGTATGTAGCACTTTTTCTAGAATGAGATTTCCAACTTACTTGTCAGATCTTCATGATGTCTGAAGTAATTGGATAATGAGGTTGATACCTTATTCACCAAAACAGCAATTGGTGTCATTTTAAGAATACCTTTAGAATATGGATTAACTGATGCATCCTAGGGCTTTTTCTCACTCTGATCCATGGACCACAACTACTGCTTATGAGGAAATAGTGAACCATATGCTCCTTCAGGTTAGGGACTGTGTTTTTTTCACCATCGCACAGATAAATACTTCATTTAGTACTTGGTTACAGAGGAAAGTAGGCAAAAGAGATTTTGGCATCTTACATATCTGCTTATGATTCAGAGGCAAGCATGTAGGGGACTGCTCCAAATACCAAAATTAATAACCAAGAAAGCATTCACCCCTGAAGACCTTACCTAGCCATCCTTAAGGTTTGATTAAATGACCATGACAGTCACAGGAAGGACCCAGTAAGCAGGGAAAACGCCCCACAAGTTAAATCTCAAATGCCAAGTATGCTCTTGTAGTTCTAAAAATAAAATAACATGAAATTAAGTAAAATAATTAAAAATAAATGTATATAAATGTTCATTGGAAATGTACATTTCCACAGCAACAAGAGCACCACAGTTAGGCACTGAAGGATGGTGGTTACAAGGCTGAAAGGTAAGTGAAGCTTGCCCAAATTTCTCCTTGGTGCATCTACAAGGATCTCAGATTTGAAGTTTTAAATGTTTTCTCCCTCCCAAGATTCTGCTTTGTTACAGAGGACTTAAGATAAATTAAAAAAAGAAAAAAAGAAAAAAAAGAAAAGAAAAGAAAAGGAAATAGACTTTTTTTCCTTTTAGATAAGATAGAATAAATGAAGAGGTCAGGGGCAACTGTGTACAATCTTTTCAGTACCCTGCATTAAATAGACTCTATCTGGGGTGAAGTATCGGTTAGGAAAACTAGGTGATATTGCATATAAATTTGTCTTTTTCTTCTATCACATACTCCATATTTGGCTACTAAATTCTATAAGGATCTAAATTCTACCTATGATTCCTTAAGAGATACTGGATATTGAAGCCTGAAACTATACCAAAGCACTCTGAACTTTTTTACACTCTGAACATTTTCAAGAATGAATAACTTAGTCTATATTTTTGATGAGTCTTATTCTTAATATAAAATTGAAGTTGGTATGTCTCTTTATTAAAATCATTGCAAATACAAGGACGGACAAGTAAGTTCATGAACTCATCCTAGAAAATGTGCTACTTACCTCATTACTGAATATCACCATGGTCACCATATAAGTACCCCCCTTGGGAAGCTATGCACCAACGCCAGCACCTAGTCCACTCTTCAAAGCAATTTTGGAACTCTTTTTCTGGAATGGCCATCAGAGCTGGCATCATATTATCCTTAATGTCTTGACTGTCATCAACATGTCTTCCTTTCTATATTTCCTTTATCTTTGGGTAAAGAAAGAAGTCATTGGGGGCCACATCAGGTGAGTAGGGAGGGTGTTCCAATACAGTTATTTGTTTACTGGCTAAAAACTCCCTCACAGACAGTGCCAGGTGAGCTAGTGCATTGTTGTGATGTAAGAGCTCTTTCGGGACCATTTTTGCACACAACTTTCTCATGCCAAGATTTTCAGTTAAGTTTTTCCTAACTATTGTTTCTCTATCGATGTTTACTTGTTCTCCTATCCTTCTCACAGTCATCCTACCATTTTGATGCAGAATTTGACTAATTTTTTGCAATGGTTTTATCAGTTCTGCTCATTACTGACTGCCCTGACCTCTCTTTATCAGTGACGTGTTCTCTCCCCTCAGAAAAACATTTAACCCATTTGTACACTGCTGTTTTCTTCATGACATTATCCCTATAAACTGGGACTAACATGTCCCTGATTTTACCTCCACACTTGCCAAGTTTAACAAGAAATTTAATGTTTAGTTTTTGCTCTAATTCAAGCTCAGACGTTCTTGCGATGGCACACTAAAACATAAAACAACATTAATGAAGGCAACTCAGCAAGACACCGCCACATGTCGACACAAACACAGCTGTAAGACGCTGATACCAAGGTTATGAAACCTTACCGAGCTGTTTGTATAGTGCTGCCAATGTAAGTACACAGTGGCAAGTGCACAAAGTTAATTGTCAGACCTCATATATTCTGGGAATTAACTAAGCTTGGAAAGAAGTAAACTGAGGAGTAATTATTTGTCAGTTTTAAGTATCTCATTTATAAAAATAACCTTAATAACCTACAGTTCCCAGAGGCAGTTCTTGAGTTTATTTTTCCAACTTTTGCAGACATAGTAAACCCAGAGAAAAATAAAAAAGTCTTCTGTCCCTCTTAAATTACACAACACTGTAGCAACTGCCTGCATATAACACTTGGGAAACACAAAGAGTAGATGATAATTTTCTTCAGACACAACCACTAAACTATTTCATGGTAGATTCTTATTTCTTTCCTTTAAAATGCCTGAAACATTCAAATATGTCTGACCTGGTTGTTACAGTACCTACAATAGTGTGGTCATACTTTAAAAAATGGCCATTTTGATTATATCATTTAATTACAGCTGTGGAAGATATTTCAAATCAAATATAAAAAATTAATTTCCTTGTAATTTCATTCAGCACAATTTGACAAACATTTAGTGAGTATTTGCTTAGCAATTTCCTATGTTCTACTGATAAAGTAATGAACATCATATGATATCAGCCTTCAAGGTTCTCTCAATATGGTAGCAAAAAGAGTATGTTAATAAAATAAATACATGATAGTGTTACACATTAATAATTTAAAAATATCAGTACATCTACTATGTAAAAAAGCAGCATAGGGGAAGAAGTAACTCATGTATACATGGCAGCCACAGAAGTTTTCACAGAGGGCAGAACACCTAAGAAATGTTGCAAAGAATGAACAAGATTTGCCAGGAAGATCTATCACTGGGATCAAGACCATTGCTTTAATTTTCACAATTATATTAAATGTATTTATATATATATTAAGGGATTGTTATCTTTAAAAACCTTTTCCCTTGACTTGTAGTCCATCTTAGGTTTTCAACCTCTATTGACATTTAAAGCTGGATAATTCTTTGCTGTGGGATTCTCTCCTATGAATTGTTGCAGCATGCCTGGCCTCTTTACCCACTGGATGTTAGTAGCATCACTACCAGCTGTGACAACCAAAAATGTCTTTGGACATGCCCCTAATTGAGAGCCACCAGTCTACATGTATTTCCTATTCCGCATATAGTTACCAGAGTATTATTTTAGTGACATACTGAAACTTTGATCTTATTTGATTGAGTTGCAACTTTATTTTTTGCCTTCAATTGGTGAGTGCTGTAGGGATGAATTTTAATTTTCAAATGGGTTTAGTTTTAAAATGTTCAAATTACTTCCCTGTTCTTCATTGCAAATAACTGCCATGATGGCACAAGGAATTGTGGTTAGCAGGGTGTGTCGTTTCTAGTCTTGTACACATAGTTGATTTTTTCTAAACTATACTTAGAAGTTTCTATTTAGACATAAAATAAAGAATGAGGGATCAGAAGAGGATTTCATTCCCAGAAAAGTGTATAATCTTAAAACCAAAGGAAAGTGGCCCACTGTGCATCCTACTATTTTGTAGCATTGTCCTTTGACATTTCTAATGATAGGATTTGAAATATTGGCCTTCCTTTTCTCTCAGTCTGTTTGTTAATCCACACAGTGTTGTATTTAATACAACACTGCAGATGTTGCTATCCCTCAATTGCATGCTTTGTATAACGTATTTGCATACTATCCCTTACCATACTGTATGAATTACCAATGCATGAAAAATATTTAGACATGTAGGATTGTTTTTACTTCATTTTTAAATGTTTTACATTAAAAATGGAATATGAAAACTGAGTCACAAATTATTTGGAGATATACTTACCTAAGGGATAGGTTCTTTTAACAAATTCATAAATTTAACATGATGAGTTAGTCCTAGAACAGATGAGTGTCAGAGAGTCTCTACTTTCCTGCTCTCTTGCACACTCTTTCTTTGAATGGTAGTATTCTTAGATCCAGGATAACCAAGAACTACTATGACAAAATGTCCCAAAAATAACAGTCATAACACTAGAAAATACCTTTCCAATTCCATATCTTAAGGCAGTATGTATAGTAAGGGCTAATTAAACACAAACAAATGCTAAGCAAAATAAGTCAGACAGAAAAAGCAGAGAACCATATGATTTCACTGACATGTGGTATATAAAACTGAAAACAACAAAAGAACAAGACAAACAAATGAAGAAACAAAAACTCATAGACACAGACAATAGTTTAATGGTTACCAGAGGGTAAAGGAGGGTGGTAGATGAGGGTGAAAAGGATCAAATATATGGTGATTGAAGGAGAACTGACTCGGGGTGGGGAACATACAATGTGACATACAGATGATGTATTACAGAATTGTACACCTGAAATCTATGTAACCTTGCTAACAATTGTCACCCCAATACTTTAATTAAAAAACAAACAAACATACAAACAAAAAACACCCACTTGCAAATCCAGTTCAAATCATAAGAGTTGAGCAGTATAATCAGCTATTTTTCAAGTGGTTTCATTATATGTGTAGATTTATGTTCCATGTCCAGACTAAATTGAAAAGAGAAATTTTGTGTAAACATGTGTGTTTACTTTTGGCCAAAAGAAGGTAAGTCATATGCTGGTTGTTTTATGTACTGTTTTGCGTGACATCCTTGGGGAAAAGGAAGATATTTTATTATTTTTTTCAACTTTCTTTCATTGTTCAGTGAATTTTGTCTTTTTTTTGCATTCCTTTATTAAAGGAAATAGAAAAAGACAGGGAGCAGGGATACCTAAGGAACCATCTGTCACAACTTGTGTGAGCTATGTATTCATTTTGTAATGTATTTTCCTTTATAAAACAGAAAAAAAAAATCTTTGTTATAACTACACTGTTTATTTATAAACACTAGTTTGAAATTTTAGTTCTTACTTTAGGAACCTTCACCATATGGTTACCTGAAGACAGTCCATAAGAATAAAGGGTGTGAAGTCTGAAATGTAATACAAGATAGGTCAAAGCTATGGAGGTTCAACAAATGATTTTCATGTTAAAAGTGTAGGATTGTTATTTTGAATCCTGGTTTAGAAACATTTTTTTTCAGGTTTATTTTATGTTTAATCACATCTTTCCCCTAAACTCTGGACTTCCTTTGACCCATGGACTCTAATTTTTTAGAAGAAAAGACAATAAAATAAAATACACATCTTTGGCTTTTGTTAATTATTATTTTACTTTATTTTTAAAATGTATTGTAACATACACAAATAACAAAACGAAGAAAATAGTAGCAGCACATTACTCTGGACTGAAATCGGACACCCGATGCAAAGACACACCCTTTATATTAGTATAAATACACCCTCTCTGTTAGTCTTTACTGAAGATAGGAAAATAATTCCTTACCTCAGCAAACACATCTGGATATCTACATTAGTGAAAAATATCTTGCATTTACACATCAGATTAAAAAAAGATGATAGATTAGATGGATAGAATGAGATATATTATTTCATTGTATTTATTTATTATGTTTCATTAGTTTCAGGTGCACAAAACAATGTAATAGTTACACATTTATGATTTATACCCCTCACCCAGTGACAACCACCCTTCCCCCATCCACTATCCCTCTGACATCGCAAGAGCCATTACACTTTCACTGTCTCTATTCCCAGTGCTGTGCTCCGCTTCTCGTAAACTATATATACATGTATATAAAATTGTAATTAACATTCATTATTGTTCAGCTTCAGCTTCAGGTGTACAGTGCTGTGATCAGGCATCTACATCATCCCTGAGGTGCTGTCCTTAACGACACAAGTGTCCATCGGATACCCTACAAAATCTTTACATAATTGATTACATTCCCCAAATTGACTTTCATGACCCCGTGGCAATCTTGTGGTTACTCACTGTGCTTTCTAATCCCCTCACCTTCCCTCTTATCCCCACCCCCTCCCATCTAACAACTCTGTTTTTCCTCTATGTCTCCAAAACTGTTTCTGATTAGTTCATTCACTTATTCTCTTCTTTAGATTTCACATGTAAGTGAGATCATATGATATTTGCCTTTATCTGTCTGACTTATTTCACTTAACATAATGTTCTCTAGGTCCATCCATGTTGTTGCAAATGGTAAGATGTTTTTCTTCTTTATGGCTGCGTAATACTCCATTGTATAAATGTACCACAGTTTCTTAATCCAGCTGTTTACTGATAGGCATTTCGGTTGTTTCCATGTCTTGGCTATTGTGTATAGTGCTGCAATAAAATAGGGGTACATAAATTTTTTTTGAATCAGAGTTTTGGATTTCTCTGGATAGATACGTAGGAATGGAATTGCTGGATCATAAGGTAGCTCCATTTTCAGATTCTTGAGATAACTCCATAATGCTTTCTATACTAGCTACACCAATCCACAATCCCACCAACAGTGCACAAGGGTTCCCTTTTGTCCACATCCTCACCAGCAATTGTTTGTTGATTTATTGATGATAGCCATTTTGACTGGGGTGAGATGGTATCTCACTGTGGTTTTTATTTGCATTTCTCTAATAATTAGTGAGGCTGAGCATTTTTTCATATGTCTGTTTGCCATCTGTATGTCCATTTTAGAAAAACATCTCTTCATGTCCTCTGCCCATTTTTTAATTGCATTGTTTGTTTTTTTGGAGTTGAGGTGAGTGACTTTTTTTATAATTTTTGGATATTAACTCCTTATCGGATATGTCATTGGCAAATATCTTCTCCAATTCAGTGGATCCCTTTTTGTTTTATTGATGTTTCCTTTGCTGTGAAAAAATTTTTAGTTTGATGTAAACCCACATGTTTATTTTTTCTCTTCCCTTGCCCGAAGGGAGACATCAGTAAAAATCTTATTCTGGGTAATGTCTGCAAAGTTTCTTCCTATATTTTCTTCTAGGAATTTTATGGTTTCAGATCTTACATTTAAGTCTTTAAGCAATTTTGAATTTATTCTTGTATATGGTGTAAGTAGGTGGTTCAGCTTCATTTTTTTGCATGTGTCAGTCCAGGTTTCCCAGCACCATTTATTGAATACACTGTCTTTACCCCACCATAAATTCTTGCTTCCATTGTCCTAGATTAAAGAACCATATAGGCATGGAATTATTTCTGGGCTCTCTATTCTGTTCCATTGATCTATGTCTCTGTTTCTATGCCAGTACCACGCTGTTGTGATTACGGTAGCCTTGTAGTATAATTTGTGTCAGGTATTGTTATACCTCCCACTTTGTTCTTATTTGTCAAGATTACCAAGGCTCTCTGGGGACTTTTATGGTTCCATATAAATTTTAGAATTATATGTTCTCTTTCTCTGAAAAACGTCCTTGGTAGTTTGATGGGAATTGCGTTGAGTAGGTATATTGCCTTAGGCACTATGGACATTTTAACTAAGATAATAAGAATTAATTCTTCTTATCCATGAGCATAGTATGTGTTTCCTTCTATTTCTATCTTCTTTACTTTCTCTCCTCAGCATCTTATAATATTCTGAGTATACATCTTTTAGTGCTTTGGTTAGATTTATTCTCAGGTATTTTATAGTCCTTGAAGCAATTGTAATTGGGATTGTTTTCTTAATTTCTCCTTCTGATATTTTATTATCGGTATATACAAATGCAACTAATTTCTGAATATTAATTTTGTATCCTGCTACTTTACTAAATTCATCTATCAGCTCTAATAGTTTCTTGGGGGAGTCTTTAGGGATCTCTCTATATTGTATCATGTCATCTGCATATAAAGACAATTTTACTTTCTCCTTACCAATTGGGATGCCTTTTATTTCTTTTTCTTGTTTGATTGCTGTGGCTAGAACTTGCAGAACTATGTTGAATAACAGTGGAGAAAGTGCGCAACCTTGCCTTGTTCCTGATCTTAAAGGAAATGGTTTTAGCTTTTCCCTATTGAGTATAATGTTAGCTGTGGGTTTATCATATATGGTCTTTGTTATGTTGAGATATGATCCCTCTATTCCCAATTTCTTAAGGGTTTTTATCATAAATTGCTGCTGGATTTTGTCAAATGCTTTTTCTGCATCTATTGATATGATCATGTGATTTTTATTTTTCATTTTGTTAATGTGGTGTATCACATTAATTGATTTGCGGATGTTGAACCACCCTTGCATACCAGGGATGAATCCCACTTGATCATGGTGTGTGATCTTTTTAATGTATTGCTGAATTCTGCTTGTTAATATTTTGTTGAGGATTTTTGCATCTATGTTCATTAGAGATATCAGCCTATAGTTTTGTTTTTTGTATTGTCTTTCCCTGATTAGGTGATCAGGGTGACAGTGGCCTTGTAAAAAGTGTTTGGGAGCCTTCCCACCTTCTGGATTTTTTGGAAGAGCTTCAGGAGAATAGGTGATAATTCTTTTTTGAATGTTTTGTAAAATTCACCTGTAAAGCCATCCGGTCCAGGGCTTTTATTTGTTGGGAGATTGTTGATTACTATTCAATTTCCCTGGTGGTAATCAGTCTATTCAGGTTTTCCGTTTTTTCTTAAGTTAGTCTTGGAAGGTTGTATGCTTCTAGAAAATTATCCATTTCTTCCAGATTGTCTAGTTTGTTGGCATACAGTTGCTCATAGTAATTTCTTAATTTTTTTGGTATTTCTGTGGTGCCTGTCGTCACTCCTCCTCTTTCATTTCTGATTTTATTAATTTGGGTCCTCTCTTTCTCTTTTTTTTTTTTTTTTGATAGGTCTGGCTAAAGATTTGTCAATTTGCTTATCTTCTCTAAAAACCAACTCTGGGATTCATTGATCTTCTGTATTGTTTTTCTGTACCCTATTTCATTTATTTCCATGCTCATCTTTATTATCTCCTTCCTAACCTTCCTGGTACTCCCTTTGGGCTTATTTTGCTAATCTTTTTGAAGATCACTTAAGTATGAAGGTAAACTATTGATTAGTGATTTTTCTTGTTTCTTTAGGTAAGCCTTTAATGCTATGAATTTCCCTCTTAGGACTGCTTTCGCTGCATCCCATAGATTTTGCGTTGTCGTGTTTTCATTTTCATTTCTCTTGAGATATCTTTTGATTTCTTCCTTGATGTCATGGTTGACCCATTCATTTTTTAGCACCATGTTATTCAGCCTCCATAAATTGGTGCGTCTTACAGTTTTTTTCCTGTAGTTCATTTCTAATTTCATAGCACTGCGTTCTGAGAAGACAATTGGTATGATTTAAATTTTCTTAAATTTATCAAGACTTGTTTTTTGGCCTAACATGTGGTCGCTCTTGCAAAATGTTCCATGTGTGCTTGACAAGAGCATGCATTGCTCTGAATGCTCTTCAGGGGTGAAATGCTCTGAAAACATTGATTAAATCCAAGTGATCACATGTGTCATTTAAGGCCATTTTTTCCATATTGATATTCTGTCTAGAAGAACTGTCCCTTGTTGTCAGAGGTGTGTTGAAGTCCCCTACTATGATAGTGTTACTGTTGATCTCTGTCTTTATGTTAGTCAATATCTGTTTTACATATTTAGGTGATTCTATCTTAGGTGTATAGATTTTTACCAGGGTTATGTCCTCTTGTCGGATTGATCCCTTTATTATTATATAGTGCCCATCTTTGTCATTTAATATGTTCTTCATTCTAAAGTTTTTTTGTCAGATATAAGTATTGCAACTCCAGCTTTTTTCTCATTTCCATTTGCATGAAATATCTTACTCCAACCCTTCACTTTCAGCATATGTGTATCTTTCGATCTGAGGTGAGTCTCTTGTATACAGCATATACAAGGGTCTTGCTTTCTTATCCATTCAGCCACCCTATGTCTCTTGATTGGAGCATTTAATCCATTTACATTTAAAGTGATTATTGATAGTTATTGCCATTTTTTAAATTTGCAGTTAGGTTGTTTTTATCTTTCTTCTGTGTACAGAAGTCCTTTTAATATTTCTTGTAGTACTGGCTTGGTGGTAATAAATTCCTTTAGCTTGTTTTTTTCTGGGAAGCTCTTTACCTCTCCTTCAATTTTAAATGATAGCCTTGCTGGATAAAGCAATCTAGGTTGTAGACCTTTGTTTTCCATCACTTTGAGTATCTCTTGCCACGCCTTCCTGGCCTGCAATGTTTCTGTAGAAAAGTCAGTTGATAGTCTTATAGGAGTTTCCTTGTATGTAACCCTCTGTCTTTCTCTTGCTGCTTTTAGGATTCTCTCCTTGTCTTTAACCTTTGCGATTTTAACGATATGGTGTCATGGTGTGGGCCTGTTTGAGTTTATCCTAGTTGGAACTCTCTGAACTTCCTGGGCTGATATGTTGGTTTCTTTCACCAGGTTAGGGAAATTTGGGGACACTATTACTTCAAATATGTTCTTGATCCCTTGCTTCCTCTCTTCACCTTCTGCTATTCTTATGTCCTGCTTGATGTTATCCCAGAGGTCTCTTAAACCTTCTTCATTGTTTTTTATTCTTTTTTCTTTTTGTTGTTCCATTTGGGTGATCTCTGCTAACTTGTCTTCTAAGTCACTGATTCGATCCTCTGCTTCATCGAACCTGCTGGTAATTCCTTCAAGTATGCTCTATATTTCAGTTATTGTATTCTTTAGTTCTAACTAGTTGTTCATAATGATTTCTCTATCCTTCTTTATGTCATCACTAAACTCCTTAAACATTCTTATCATCAGTGTTCTGAACTCTGTCTCTGATAGATTGGTCACCTCTATTTCATTAGGTTTTAATTGTGGAGGTTTCTTCTATTCTTTTATTTGGGGCATGTTACTTTGTTTCCCCATTCTGGCTGACTCTCTGTGTTTGCTTTGGTGTATTAGGTATATCCCCTAGGGTTCTTATTTCTTGCTGGGTTATCTTATGTAGTATGTGTCCTTTATGTTTAACTTGCTTCTTCTCGTCTGCGTGGGCTCCAAAAGTGGCGCTTGTGTTATGTATATTGTCCTGTTAAAGAAGATCTTTAATTGCTTTTCGCTTGTGAGTAGGTGGGGTTGACTCCTAGGCTGACTAGTTGTGAGACTTGGCTCTGCCCACAGCAGATATTCTGCTGTGTGAGGGTTGACAGCTTAAATGAGGTTTGGTCTCTATGGGCTCCTGTGCCTGAGAAAAATTCCTTCTGGGTGTGTTGTCACTTGTAGTTTAAACCCAGTAATACTCTTTTTTGGTCTGGATTTGGCCTCTGGTTGTGTTGAATCTTGTGACTGTTGAGCTGGTCCCTGGTATAGGGCATTTCAGAACAAAGCAAATCACCAAGCAACAATAACAACAAAGAAAAAAACAAATACCGTCACATGTAAAAACAACCGGTAACCTACACTCAGGCAAAAATGTCAAAAATACAAAACCAAAAGAAAACAAAAGCAGCGCCAGTCTTGGCTTAAGCCCACCAAGTAATCTCCAGGTTGTCCTCTGATATACCAAACAATCCTCTGCACTCTGTGCAGGCAGAACTTGTCACCTGGTGCCCAGAGTGACCTTGGGACTGCAGTTTTAGATGAGTGCGGCTATGGGGTCCGGATAGTAGTTTATACAAAGTCAGTACAGTTTCTGCTCTTGCCTGCACAGATGTGCAGAGAATAACACAACCAGCCGTGTGCTCAGGTCTCCTGAGTTTTAGCACACTTCTTCCGTGTGTGTGTGTGTGTGTGTGTGTGTGTGTGTGTGTGTGTGTAGGGCGGGAGATTTCTGAGCTGCTGAAAGCCCAGAGCTGCGTCTACCACCTACTGCTGATCCCTGGGAATGTCTCTGCAGTTGTAATTGCCCTGCCCTAGGCAGATCAGAAAAGGTGGGGGCTGGGGATGGAGGAGTCTTGTCTCTCCCAAACCAGCAGTGTCACACTCTTCCTGCAGGTCAGAAAAGGTGGGGGTTCGGGATGGAGGAGTCTTCTCTCTCCCAACCCAGTAGTGTCACACTCTTCCCAGCCTCTTTCCTTGGTCAGAGCTGCAAGCCGGGTCTTCCCAGATCATGAACGCTATGGCTCCTCTGTAATCTGACACTACTCCTCAGTTCAGGGGCCAGCTTGAGTCTCTGGAAGGGCAGGGATAAGATTGGGAGATTGGAGGGAGGGGCCCAGGTATGGAATTTACGTCCTTTGCCTGACCTAGGGCCCTGAGATGGATTTCTCAGCTGAGGTTACTGCCTCAAGTGCTGGATATGCTGGTCTCTTGGTGGAAGAGTTTGGGTGCTTGCCCAATTTGCCCATCTTCAACTAATCCTCGTATGAGTCTCTTAGCTGTTCTGTGTGATGAGCAGAGAGTACTTTGATAGGTTATAGATATTCAATTTGTGGTAAGTTCCGGAGGAAAACTCAAGAAATCCACCTCACTGCCACCATTCCTATGATGTCCTAGCAAGAGATATTTTGAGTATCAGTGTACTAATCATTTGAAAATAACATTTATCCAAAAGTAAGCTATAAATTATTACTAGGATGGGCACACATCTTTGTTTTTACATGATAGTCTTACTTTATTTCTATTGCCCCAAGAACCTAATCATTTAGTATTCCTTTCTTACATTATACAGAGTTAGGAGATATGTATATATGTGTGTATATATATGTATATATACACGCATGCGCGCGCACACACACACAGACAGACACAGTGGTACCTCAGTTTTCAAACGTAATCCATTCTGGAAGACTGTTTGAGTTCTGAAATGTTTGAAAATTGAGGCACGATTTTCCCATAGAAAGTAATGCAAAATGGATTCATCCATTCCAGACTTTTAAAATCAGCCCCCAAAACTGCAAATTTAGCATGAATTTTACTATCTCATGATACCATAGATCCATAAAATTTACAACGTTTGTAAACAGAAATGTTCGTCAACGGACACGCTCGAAAACTGAGGTGCCACTGTATATACATATAGTCAAAAAAGTATACACATTTTAAGAAAGGAAAAAGCTGTATTAAAATTATAATACTCAATATATACTGATTACAAAAGATGAATACAAGTTATGTTAGACTTCTGCAATTACAAGAGGTGCTCAAAGTGGTTACCATCAGCGTCCAGACACTTCTGATTATGGTGAACTACCGCTTGAGCAATGCTGACCAAAGTGTCCAGTTGTACACATTTTCTGGCACCCCTCAGTATTATCACTATGTATGAAAACAATATGATTTCATTCCTTGTCAGTACCTTTCAAATTTTAATATAATTTATCATCAAATATAAAAAGAGGGGTGATTAACAATTGGTAGACAGTAAAGTTTTCCTCATCTGTTGTTAAACATAGTTTTAAAAATACCCAGCTTTCCTGTCAGTTTACTAATTTCCTACCTACTCCATGACTCTATGTTCCTAATAGTAATAGAAGAATTCTTGATTATAAGTTGTATCAATTGTGCATAACAATGCAATATGCTTTGGAAATATTTACCTTACATAAACAAGGCAAGACTATAAATATATATATACCTTATTGAATGAATTAAAATGACTATTTTATTAAGAAGCATTTACTATCACCTGCTTTTTCTTTGAGATGCTTACTAGATTCTAAATTATTATTTAAAATACGTCATTTGAATACACAATCTGAGAGTAATATAATTTCTTTTTACATTTACTATATGGGTCATAGTATAAAATCCCAGGAGGAAAGTCTTTAGACCAACACAAACACTTTGGATTTATAGAAATTTCAAGATAGATAAATGCATTTTTTATGTAGAATATAGAAAATCAATAAAGAGAATGAAACATTCATATATGAAAATGTTAACATTCTATACATGGACAGTCCAACAAAACAACAAACAGACTATAATGACAAAATAATGCATCAAGCTTTTTACATATTTGTAAAGTAAATCACATGGGTTCTTAACGATAAACCTGATGGGAAACATTACCATGTAATTTGTGATACTAGCCTTTCTAACAGAAATAAACAGCAAAAATAGAGATAAAAAGGCACACGTGTCAAGAAGGATGCAACAATTAAATGTGTTAGAGCACTTTAAAAATACAAGTTTGTTTAATTTGGCATAAATCTGCTTACATAATTGGTAGTAGTAACAATTTTTGCTCCCTGGAAATCTATCAAATCTTTTTGAAAGTCATTGATACTTTTTATTTTCTTCAATAACCAAATTTTCTTGTAGGGTAGCACAAGTTTGTTATTAGCATATACATTTATATGTAAATTAATTATTGTGTTTCACTTCAATGAAAGGAAATTTATCATAATATATTTGAAAAGATAGCTCTTTTCAAAACAGTCCAAACTAACAAATTAAAGGGATATCATTAAGTAGTTTTAATACAATAACAAAAGGCTATTTTATTTATTTCATTGTTATTTAGCAATCCCAAAATATTATGGTAGAAGCTTAAAATATTTTTAAATTCATTTCTGTATGAAATTGAGTTCTGTAAGAGAACTCATGAGAAGTATTAATGGAGCTATTTTCTTTCTGTATTTTAATTGATAAATTTTAGAGATGCAAGATATATAACATAATATAATGTAACATGTTTGTTCCCTGAATTCGTTCCTGTATTTATTCATCAATTTTATTCTTAGGTGTTTTCTGTTTTCCTGTAAGTATACTTGTTTCACTGATTTTTCTTTTCTTTCTTTCTTTCTTTCTTTCTTTCTTTCTTTCTTTCTTTCTTTCTTTCTTTCTTTCTTTCTTTCTTTCTTTCTTTCTTTCTTTCTTTCTTTCCTTCCTTCCTTCCTTCCTTCCTTCCTTCCTTCCTTCCTTCCTTCCTTCCTTCCTTCCGTCCTTCCTTCCTTCCTTCCTTCCTTTCGCTATTTCTTTCTTTCTTTCTTTCTTTGGTGACTAGCCATAATGTCAAAGAAGTTAAATATTTCCACCAGCAAAATATTGTAAAATAGTTGACCATCATAAAATGTTCAGATAATTCAAACAATTTAAAACACTTACAGAAGCAACCATAAAAGAGAAATGATTGGAGTCTTATCTTATCTAGAGCATCAAATTTATTACAGAAAAAAATAAATAAAAGAAATCTAATAAAATAGATAAACCTGAGGTTCATTTACAAAAACCAGCTGCAGCTATTCCCTAGTGGATATGATCATCACATCTGATTATTTAAAAATGAATAAAGGAGCATTTAGCAAAACTAGTTCTCCATTCAGGCAGCCAGCTTGATTAGATCAACCACGTTAGTATTTAGAATTTTGATGCAATCTATAGACAGTCAGAACTTGTACTATGGATTCAAAATTTTATCTAAGTAAATGTAACATACAATACAAATATACAACTGCATCATATCAGCGAAAATGATTTCTTTTATATGTTGTTATATTAGAGAGAACACTGTTTGTGTTTTAGCATATGATGTCCATTAACTCAATTCCCACAATTATACATATCTTTAATTGTTGAAAACTAGAGATTAACTTGTAAAGAGAATTGATTTGAAAGTTGAGCTCTTTAAAAAAAAAGATCAAATATAGACATTTTTTAAATAGCAAACATTTTGGAATATTATTTTTTTAGCTGCATTATAAACATGGAAATTCTAAAGTGCTGGAATGATTGACCATAGTGCTGGAAAAATAGTAATAGTGTTCCAGAATATAATTGATATCAATTATATGTTCATGTGATGAATCACTTTGTGTCACTTCCATTAAAATTTAGAAAATAGTTTATTGAGAATTATTTTGAAAGGAAACAGATGCAGAATTTTTTTTTTTGGACACAAATAGTAAACTTTATGAAATAAAAAGTGTTATGAACTAAACCATTATTAACTAAACCATAAATGTGCAAAAAAGACACATTTTACATTAAAAATACACTTTGTGTATTGACATATATAGCATCAGAAACCTGGAAAGCCAAAGGAATTCTAGCACCTATGCATGAATAATCCATAAATGAATAACCATACTACAAGCGTAAAAATCATCAGAGTCTGAAAACACAAATAGGAAGATGTAGTCAATGTCAGACGCCACATGCACGTGAACCTGGAATACATAACTGTCTGACCGCAATTCAGAGTTCTGGACCTGGATCTTTGCCACAGTGCATACATTAGAAATTCAGCTTATATTTGCCTTGTGAGTTGTGTTTTGGGGTTTTGTTTTTGCTTTTATTTTTTCACTTTTGCAGGATAAGTACCCAGGAAATTAGAATGATCGTCTTGGGTCCTCAAGGGACAGGAAAGAAAGCAAAACTTTAGGAATAGAAAGAAACAGTAGAAAGAAGCAGCCTGAAAGTAAAAGTTCTGAGCAGAGATTTCAGCAGCTGCAAGATGCTGGTGAGCTCAAGACCCACAAAAACAAACAAAGAAAAAAGAAAATGTCTGCAAATTTCAAGTAGGAAAAAAATTAAAACGCAAAAAGTGCTAACCATAAAAGAGAAATAAACGCAATAATAAATTATGCTTCACTGAAATAAAAAATATGTATTTCTTCAAAAGACATGAAAAAACAGAATGCATACTTGGAGAAAATATTTGCAATACAAATATCGGACAATAGATTTCTAACTATAACATATAAAGAACTTTTACAACTCATGTTTAAAAACAACTAATTGTTTTAAAATGAAAAACAATTAGAAGTGAAGAGATAAAATAGAGGAACCATTTACTAGACTTCCCAAAAATAAAAGAGAGGACACAAATAAATTAAATTATAAATGGAGTAGGAGAGACGGTAAAAGATGGTGGATTAGGTAAACGCTATGCCAGCTGCATGCCAGGTCACATCAAAATTACAAATAAATTATAGAATAATCAATCTCAAGAATCATCTGAAAAGTATCTGAACAGAACTTCTATTACTAAAGATATAAAGAAGAAGCAACATCAAGACTGGTAGGAGGGGAAGAGACATGAAACGGGCTGGCCCCAAAACCACAAGTAGTGGTTGAACACTGGGAGGGACACTTTGATAGTGAAGGTCCCCTTGAAGAGGGAGGGGTCCCAGCCCATATCGGGATTCCCAGCCCAGGGATCCTGTGCCAAAAAGAGAAGACCCCACAACATCTGCCAGTGAAAAGCAGTGAGGATTCTGTCTATCATTCCCAGGGAAACAGAAACAGAAGACAGGGAAACACAGATGTCCTCTTAAAGGGATCACACATATACTCACTCACTTGCAAAACTCACCTGGGCTCTGGTGATGGGACAGTAACTCGAGTGGTGTTAGAGATATATGGGGAAAGACTGAGTTGTGTCGCCTCAGGGTGAGGGCTGGAGGGAGACAAGCCATTGCTCCAATGTGGAGCCTACCTCATTTGTAGTCTACAGGAGAGCGTTGTCTTTTCTATGTTGAACTCTCCTACAAAGGACACTATCTGAGACTGAATTGGTCTGGTAAAATCCACACTTGTACACCAGCTGGTGAGGCCCTGTGTCCCTGCCCTGCACAGCTAGTACTGCATCGCCTGGGATACTCTCAGCTCCTTGGAGGCCAGCACCCCCATACACACATACATAAGCTGTGAAAGCCTTTTACAGCAGCAGAATGCTCAAGATGTCCTGGGGAACGTTCTGAGGTGGACAGGCAGCCACAACTTGCACTGCAGCATCACTTGGGTAGCTCTCAGGGATCTGTGGGCCTGAGGCAAGATGTGGCTGGCCAGTGTTCTCAAGGCATTTTGTAAAGTATTCATAGGCTGAGCACTGGTCCAAGAACTGAATTTGCCTTAACTTTGTAAAAACCACCCACCATGTCTCATGACTTCCTGGGACCCCACCCTGCCCAACTAGTTGCTACATCACAGGGGACACTCTCAACATCAGGTCAACCAGCCCTGCCAATGTGCCTAAGGAAGCTCTTTCAAGGGCTGAGACTTATGGACAGTCAGCAGTTGCCAACAGGCTTTGGAGAGCCTGAGCCTTTTTCTAAGCTGCTCCAGGCCCAATACTGGTTGCAGCCAGCCTTGGTTCACAGAGAAGCCACCTTCAGATGCCTCCAGGTCCAACACAGCAGCAGCCAACAAAATATAACTTTGTGACTCCTAGCAGGTAACCTTGGGACAGTCATAGGCAAAGCTGAAATTGGCCTTCATGGGAGCACCTCCCAAGAGACACCAGAAACAACACACCCAGAGACCAGCTTCAAATCCTTAACAGAGCTGTACCCAGTTAGCCACACAAGCGGCACATGCAAAGGGTTGGCTCAAAAGGCACAAGAGCCAACAGGGATGAATCTCCGTATGAGGGGTCAGCCCCCACACAGCAGCTCATACACTGCGAGTGTAGCCAATCCTCATAGTCAGTTTACCTGGGTGTCAAATCCACCCACTGATATGCCAAAAGCAATCAAGGCTCAAATACAACAGGAGAATACACACAACACACACAAGGCACACTTTTGGAACACACATACAGGTGAACAGTGAGACTGTGCCACTGGACCACACAGGACACATATTCAATATGGCAACATGACAAACACCGAGAGATATAGGAGATCTACCTAATACATACAAGCAAACACAGACAGGTAGGCAGAATGAGGAAACAAAGAAATATGTCCCAAATAAATGAACAGGAGAAACATTCAGAAAAACAATTAAATGAAATGAAGTCCACCAACTTACCTGAGACAGAGTTTAAAACACTGGTTATAAGAATGCTTAAGGAACTTAGTGACAACCTCAACAAACAAAAAGTAAGCTAAAAAAAGAAACAGAAATCATAAAAACCACCCAGTAAGAAATAAAGAATACAATAATGGTAATGAACAAGACACTAGAAGGAATCAACAACAGAGTTGATGAATCAGAGGTTTGAATCAATGATTTAGATCAAAAGCAGAAAACAGCAGGAACAACAAAAAGAAAAAAAAAAAGAAAAAAGAACAACGATATTTTAAGGGACCTTTGGGACAACAGCAAGCATAACAACATTCACATCATAGGAATACCAAAAAGAGATAAGAGGGACCAAGTGATCTAGAACTTACTTGAAGAATTAATGGTGACAAACTTCCCTAACTTGTGAAGAAAATAGACACAAAGGCTCAGGAAGCCCATACAAGATGAACCTAAAGAGGCCCACACCAAGACACATCATAATTAAAATGCCAAACGTTAAAGACAAAGAAAGAATCTTAAAATCAGCAAGAGAAAAGCAGTTAGTTACCTACAAGGGAGCTCCCATAAGACTGTCAGCTGATTTCTCAACAGAAACTTTGCAGGCCTGAACATATTGACACTAAATATTCAAAGTAATGAAAAGCAAGGACACACAACCAAGATTATTTTACCCAGCAAACCTGTCATTGAGAATCGAAGGATAGATATAGACCTTTCCAGATAAGAAAAAGCTAAATGAATTCATCATCACCAAACCAGTATTACAAGAAATATTAAAGAGACTTCTGTAAGAAGAAGAAGAAGAAAAAAAGATAAAATAAATGAATAATGAAATGGCAACTACATTCTATCAACAATTACTTCAAATGGAAATGGATTAAATGCTCCAGTCAAAAGACATAAGGTGGCTGAATGGGTAAGACAACAAGACCCTTACATACGCTGCCTACAAGAGACACTGTTCAGATAAAAAAACACACAGACTGAAAGTAAAGGAATGAAAAAAATATATTTCATGAAAATTGAAATGGAAAAAAAAAAAAAAAAAAAGCAGAGGTAGCAATATTTATACCAGAAAAAATAGCCTTTATAACAAAGACTATAACAAGAGCCAATGAAGGACCCAGGGATTCCACTTCTGGGCATTTATTTAAAGATACCCAAAATAATATTTTGAAAAGACATATGTGTTAACAGGGATGGCAGCATGAAAAGTGCTTCTTGAAATCTCCCCTGGAATTTACAACAAATTGAAGAGCTATAATTCAACAAAGGACTCCTTACGAGGCACACAGTCATGCCTGAGTGACCCACAAATTGAACCATCTAAAGGTAGGCAAATCAGGGGAGTGGGAAAGGAGAGAAGGGGGAAGTGCAGAGACTGAGGCCGTGGGCAGCAGGATGCAGACCAGAGCTCTGAGCTCCCTGAATTCCATCGCTACTGCAGTCATGAAAGAGGGAAGAATTCGGGCTGCTGTCACACATCTCTTATACGGCCCATAGTCTTGACTGAGGGAACAGAATATAACGTGGATCAACCCAAAGCTCACAGCATAGACATCGGAGCAAAGACTGAGGGCAGAAGGGTGACAACAGTGGTTTAAGCCCTCACTGCTAGTCAATGGATAGAAGACATAGACACGGAGCCTGACCGACTCGCCCACACCCTCTCAGAGCTCGCCTTACCTCCACCCTCCCAGTGTTAGAAGCAGACTCCAGAAGAAATGGTAGCAGTGTCAGATTAAAGAACAGAATATGTACAGCTCTGAGAATGGCAACTCTGCAGCCACAGACTCACAGCACAAATAAATCTGGTGAAAGGGAAGGAACTATAGGGGAAAGGCAACTGTGACCTGGTAGTCCGGATTGTTCAGAGCCACCTTTCACAACCCACCCCACCCACTCCCACCTTTCTGGGCAGATCCCTTCGGGGGAAACAAGAGCCAATGAGACACACAGGCTCTGAATCTGGTTACAGGAAGAGCATTGGGACTTCAGAAGTCAAGAATCTATTGTTCTCCACATCCTTCTATGGAGATGAAGCCCTGAGACCCAGACGATCTGCTTACAGAGGAGAAGCCTACCTTCCAGGAACCCTCCCCTCCACCCTATTGCGTGAGAAGCCAGAACAGTGCAAGAAAAAATATAATCTACAGATTGAGAGAGAATAAAAGGTTACAGCGGGAGAGAAAATAAAACATTCCACCAACACCTACTAGAAAGCAAAAGAAAGACCTCTTCATACCAACCTGCTCCAGAACCCACTCCTGTACATGCCCAGAAAAAGAAATAATAATTCGTAAATTGCCATGAATAACCAAGGTAACAAGGCAGCTCAGAAAGAAAATGAAAAGTCTCCATAAAGTGAACTTAAAGACGTGGAAATATGTGAATTCAATGACAGAGCATTCAAGATTGCAGTTCTGAAAAAAAATTTCAACAAGATGCAAGAAAATACAGACAGACAGTTTAATGAATTTAGAAACACAATCAAATAACAAAATGAACATTTTACTAAAGAGATTGAAATTTTAAAAAAGAACCAAATAGAAATTCTGGAGATTAAGAACTCAACAAAAGAAATGAAGAATAAAGTAGTTAGCTTAGGGCTGACCAGATGGAAGAAAGAATCAGTGACATCAAAGATAGCAATCTGGAAATGACACAGATGGAAGAAGAGAGAGACTTGAGAGTTAAAAGAAATGAAAGAACTCTACAAGAACTTTCTGACTTCATCAGAAACAGCAATACAATAATAATGGGCATACCAGAAGGAGAAGAAAGAGAGAAGGGAACAGAGAGTATATTCAAATAATCAATGAGAACTTCCCAAACTTGTGAAAAGAAACTGGATCTTCGAATCCAAGAAGCAAATAGAACACCTAATTACCTCAACCCCAACAGGACTTCTCTAAGGCACATTGTATGGAAGCTGTCAAAAATTAACAACAAAGAAAGAATCCTCAGAGAAGTCAGGGAGTAGAAGACAGTAACTGACAAAGGAAAGCCCATTAGATTATTATCAGATTTTTCAGCGGTAACTCTACAAGCCAGGAGAGAGTGGACTCAAATAGTCAAACTACGAAAAGAGATAAATTAGGAGCCAAGAATAACATATCTAGCAAAGATATCTTTTAGATATGAAGGAAGAATAAAGACTTTTCCAGACATACAGAAGCTGAGTGAATTTTCTGACACAAAACCTGCATAACAAGAAATACTGAAGGAGGCTATTAGTCCTGAAACAAGAAAGCAAAATAATACAAAACCATGAGTAGTATTATAAACAGACAGACAGAAGCAGGAAATGGCAACCCCTAAACAAAATAGGACACTATACACAACAAACAGGATAAAGAAAAAAAAAAAAAAACATTAAAAAAAAAAGCAACAGGATAAAAGACAATTTGTTACTGCAACACAGAAATCAGCTCAAAGAATAAGTAGGCATAATTTGTGACAACAAAAACATAAAAAGGGAGAGAGTAAAGGTCTGAACTGGCAAAGGGGAATGGAGATAAGAAGCATGCTAAAGAAAAAGACTACTGTAAACATGAAACTTTCTTTTACATAATCTTAATGGTAACCACTCAAAAAAAAAAAAATTCCAGAACTGAAATATGTAACATGATAAAAATGAAACAGAGGGAAAAATCATAGAATATCACCACACTAAAATGACAGACAGCAAAAAAAAAAAGGCCGAGACCTCGAGCCACCAGAAAACAAGAGATACAATAATAGGATGTTCTCATATATCAATAATCACCTTAAATGTAAATGAATTAAACTCACCAATAAAAAGGGAAAGAGTAAGGGTAGCCAGTTAGCTCAGTTGTTTAGACTGTGGTGCTAGCAGCACCAAGATTGTTGGTTCAAACCCTGCATGGGGCACTGTGAGCTGCACGCTCCTTAAAAACAATAAATAAATAAATAAATAAATAAATAAATAAATAAATAGACACAGAGTATCAGATTGGATCAAAAAAACTGAAGCCAACCATATACTGCCTCCAAGGGACACATGTCAGCTACAAGAACAAATATAGAGTCAAAGTGAAGAGGTGGAAATTGATCCACCAAGCAAATTGTATTCAGAGAAAATGATGTATAGTCATACTTATATCAGATGAAACAGACTTCAGGATAAAAAAGATAACAAGAAAAAAAGATGGACATTTTATAATGATAAAAAGGAATACACAAGAAGAAGACATCACAGTCATCAATATTTATGGCCCCAATCAGGGAGCACTGAAATATACAAAGCTAGTACAAAAAGACCTCAAGGGAGAAATTAACCAAAACACAATTATAGTAGGGGACATAAATATATCATTGACAGCTATGGATAGATCATCCAAACAGAATATAAATAAGGAAATATCAGCACTAAATGACACATTAGAGAACACAGACATAATTGGCATTTATACAGCACTTCAACCTAGAACATCAGACTATACATTCTTTTTCAGTGTATATGGAACATTCTCAACGATAGACTATATATTGTGACATAAAACTAGCCTCAGCAAATTTGAGAACACTGAAGTCATACCAAACTTATTCTCTGATCACAAGACTTTGAAATTCGATATCAACTGTAAAAAGAAAGCGGGAAAAAACACAAATACATGGAGATTAAACAACATGCTTTTAGAACGACGGGGTCAAAGAAGAAATAAGGGCAGAAATCAAAAGATACATAGAAACAAATGAGAATGAAAACAGTGGGATGCAGTGAAAGCCGCTGTAAGAAGGAAATTTAGATCATTACAAGCCTATCTCAAGAAAGAAGAAAAATCGCATACAAATAACCTCATTACACCTTAAAGAACTAGAAAAAAAGAAGAAATGAAACCCAAAGTCAGCAGAAGGAAGGAAATAATAAAAATCAGAGCAGAACAAAATGAAATAGAAAACAAAAAGACAATAGAAAAAATTAATGTGAGAAAGAGCTGGTTCTTTGAAAAGATTCATAAAATTGACAAACCCTTGGCTAGGCTAACTAAGATAAAAACAAAAGGACACAAATAAAGAAAATGAGAAATCAAAGAGGGGAAGTTATCATGGATGCCACAGAAATACAAAGGGTCATCCGAGAATACTATGAAGGACTATGGGCTACCAAATTCAATAACCTAGAAGAAATGCACAAGTTCTCAGAAACATATAGCCTTCCTAGGCTGAACCATGAAGAACTGGAAAATTTAACTAGACCAATCACCAATAAGGAAATTGAATCAGCCATCTGAAACCTTCCCCAAAGCAAAATTTAGGGAACAGGTGGCTTCACTAGTGAATTCTACGAAACAATCAAAGGGGATCTAATACCTGTCCTACCCAAACTCTTCCAAGAAATTGAAGAAGAGAAAATACTCCCTAGCTCATTTCATGAGGCCAATATTACCCTATTACCAAAACCTGGCAAGGATAACACAACAAAATAAAATTACAGAGCAATATCTCTGAAGAATACATATGCAAAAAGGCTAAACAATAATCTAGCAAATCGAATGCAACAACGCATTAAAATTTTATACATCATGACCAAGTAGGGTTCATCCCAAATGCACAAAGATGGTTCAACATATGCAAATCGATCAATGTGATACACCACATAAACAAAATAAAGGACAAAAATCATACGATTATATGAATAGATGCACAAAAAGCATTCAACAAGATACAACATCCATTTTATAATTAAAACACTTAATAAAATAAGTATAGAAGGAAAATGCCTTAAAATAATGAAGGCCATATATAACAAACCCTTAGCTAATCATAATTAACAGTGAAAAACTGAAGCCCTTTGCTCTACGTTCTGAAACATGACAGGGCTGTCCCCTATCACCTCTGCTTTTCACAATGGTATTGAAAGTTTTACCAAGAGTAATCAGGCAAGAGAAAGAAATAAAAGGCATCCAAATTGGGAACGAAGAATTTAAATTCTCACACTTTGCAGATGACATGATGCTATATATAGAAAACACTAAAGATTCCACCAAAAAGCTATTAGAAACAATAAACAAATACAATAAATTTGCTGGCTAAAAATCAACATACAAAAGACCATTGCAGTCCTATATACTAACATTGCAATCTCAGAAAAAGACTTAAAAAAAATTCCTTTTGCAATTGCAACAAAAAGAATAAAATACCTACGAATAAACTTAAACAAGGAGGTGAAAGACCTATACACTGAAAACTATAAGACATTTTTAAAAGAAATTGGAGAAGACACGAAAAAATGGAAAGACATTCCGTGTCATGGATTGGAAGAATCAAAATAGTTAAAGTGGTCATATTACCCAAAGCAATATACAGATTTAATGCAATCCCCATCAAAATCCCAATGGCAGTTTTTAAAGAAAGGGAAAAAAAATCACCAGATTTGTATGGAGCCACAAAAGACTCCAAATAGCCAAATCAATTGTAAGAAAAAAGAACAATACTGGAGATATCACACTCCCTGACTTCAGCTTGTACCACAGGGAAACAATAATCAAAACAGTATGGTACTGGCAAATAAACAGACACGCAGACCAATGGAATAGAATTGAGAACCCAGAAATAAACCCACATAAATATGGACAGATAATTTTTGACAAAGAAGCAAAAACGTACAATGGAGAAAAAACAGCCTCTTCAATAAGTGGTGCTGGGAGAATTGGAAAGCCACATGCAAAAGAATGAAACTAGACTGCTATCTATCACCATGTACCGATATTAACTCAAAATGGATCTAAGACATAAACATAAGACCTAAAGCAATAAACTGCATGGAAGAAAACATAGGTACTAAACATATGGACCTTGGGTTCAAAGAGCATTTTATGAATTTGCCTCCAAAGACAAGGGAAGTAAAAGCTAAAATAAATGAATGGGTCTATACCAAACTTAAAAGTTTCTGCACAGCAAAAGAAACCATCGACAAAATAAAGAGGCAAGAAAGCACATGGAAGAAGAGTTTTGCAAACAGCTCCTCAGATAAGGGGCTAATGTCCAAAATGTGTGAGGAACTCATACAACTCAACAACAAAAAACCCAAACAATCCAATTTAAAAAATGGGCAGAGGACCTGAAGAGACATTTTTCCAAAAGGGACATACAAGTGGCCAATGGACATATGAAAAAAAAAAAAATGTTCACATCACTAATCATCAGGGAAATGCAAATAAAAACCACAATGAGGTATCACGTCACACCAGTTAGAATAACTATCATCAACAAGACAAATAGTAACAAGTGTTGGAGAGGCTGAAAAGAAAAAGGAACCCTTGTGCTCTGTTGGTAAGAATGCAGATTGGTGCGTCTGCTATGGAAGTCAGTGTGGATGTTCCTCAAAAAATTAAGAATACAATTACAATATGATGTAGCAATCTCTCTCCTGGATATCTACCCCAAAAATCTGAAAACATTTATCAATAAAGACATATGTGCTCCAATGTTTATTGCAACTTTATTTACAGTGGCCAAGACATGCAAACAACCAAAGTTGTCCTTCAATAGATGAATGGATAAAGATGTTGTGGTATATACCAACAATGGAATATTACTGGGCCATAAGAAAAGATGAAATAGTACCATTTGCGACAACATGGATGGATCTTGAGATTATAATTGTAAGGGAAATAAGTCTGACAGAAAAAGTGGAGACCAATATGATTTCACAGATATGTTGTATATAAAACTGAGAACAACAAAAGCACAAGAGAAACAAATGAAGAAAAAAAACTCCTAGACATAGACAATAGTTTAGTGTTTACCAGAGGGTAAATGGGGAGGGGTGTTCTAGGAGAGGGTAAAGAGTGTGAAACAGATGGTGATGGAAGGAAAACTAAGTCTAGGTGGTGAACAAACAATGTGAGATATAGACGATATATTACAGATTGTACACCTGAAATCTATGTAACTTTACTAACAACTGTCACCCCAATAAACTTTTATTTAAAAAAAGGCATTTGACAAAATACAACATCCATTTATTATTAAAACACTTCATAAAATAAGTACATAAAGAAAATACCTTAACATAATAACATATATTACACATATATGACAAACCCTCAGCTACATTTATAATTAACAGTGAAAAAATGAAGCCCTTTGCTCTACGTTCGGGAATAAGACAGGGCTGTCCCCTATCACCTCTGCTTTTCAACATAGTGTTGGAAGTCCTTGCCAGAGCAGTCAGGCAAGAGAAAGAAATAAATGACATTCGAACTGGAAATGAAGAAGTTAAATTGTCACTTTTTGCAGATGACGTGAGGCTGTATATGGAAAACACTAAACACTCCACCAAAAAGCTATTAGAAACCATAAATGAATACAGCAAAGTTGCCGGCTACAAAATCAACGTACAAAAGTCCACTGCATTTCTATATACTAACAGTGAAATCCCACCAAAAAAAAAAAAAAAAAAAAAAAAAAAAATTAAAAAAAAAAAAAGAAAAACACAGTTTCTTTTGCAATTTTAACAAAAGAATAAAATACCTAGGAATAAAATTAACCAAGGATGTGAAAAACCTATACACTGAAATCTATAAGACTTTTTAAAAGAAATTGAAGACACAAAGAAATGGAAAGATACTCTGTGCCCATGCATTGGAAGAATCTACATAGTTAAAATGGCCATATTACCCAAAGCAATATACAGATTTAATGCAATCCCCATCAAAATCCCAATGACATTTTTAAAAGAAATAGAACAAAGAAAACATTAGATTTGTATGGAATGACAAAAGACCTCAAATGGCTATCCTAAGAAAAAAGCAATCCTAAGGAAAAGGAAAAATGCTCCCTGACTTCAGCTTGTACTACAGAGCAACAATAATCAAAGCAGTATGGTATTGGCAGAAAAGCAGACACACAGACCAATGGAATAGAATGGAAAACCCAGAAGTAATCCCACATAAATATGGACAGATAATTTTTGAGCCCAAAACATTCAATGGAGAAAAGAAAGCCTCTTCAATAAATGGTGCTGGGAGAATTGGGAAACTGCAGGCAAAAGAATGAAACTAGACTGCTATCTGTCACTGTGTACCAAAATTAGCTCAAAATGGATCAAAGACCTAAATATAAGACCTGAAACTATAAACTGCTGTTGTCACGCAGCAGCCTATCTGTCTGTCCCCTCGTACCTGCCCCTAAAGAAAGGAGAGTCTGCGAGACTAATCCTTTCAGGGACCTTGCTTCACCTTTATGCTTACACCTTATATCTCCCTGTTTGGCCCTGGAGGATGGCTGGTTAGCTGATGACGAGTAAGATTCACCACATGGGAGACAACTCAAACCAGGCACAGTCGAGTGGGAACCAGCAGTAGAACCTACGGGGTTGATAAAGGTGGGCATAGACCCCCACCTTCCCACGGTTAAGGAGAGCTTATGTCTTTGTGGCTGCATTCCTTCCCACAACCTGCTTGGGTAGACAGTCAATGGTTTAATAATAACATCAGTTCTCCATCTATCCATCTCAGTAAGTTTAAGCATAAAGGTTTTGTCTCTTGGGGAGGTACATCCTGAAATTCAAAGTTCAGTGGCTTGCAGGAGGTACATCCTGAAATTGACGGTGCAGCTGCTTGCAGGCAGGGTAATTAGTTCCCATCAGTTTCTTAGTACAATGTGTGAAATTCACAGACCTTGGAGGAAACAATGTTGCTTTCTTGTGTGTGCATCAATGAAAGCCACAGGACTGCTCCATTCAGGGCTCTCAGTCCTTTGAGGCTGTGAGACCCTTGGCCCCTGTTTCATAACTTTCTTGGTTTCATAACTTTCTTGATTTCTGTTTCTTACTTTCTTAACCCTTCACCGCTCCTTCTCATTTGCTCACTGCCTGTATTGTGCTGGCCGCTACAAACTGCATTGAAGAAAACATAAGTACTAAACTTGTGGATGTCAAGTTCAAAGAGGATTTTATGAATTTGACCCTAAAGGTATAGGAAGTAAAAATTAAAATAAAAGAACGACTATACCATACTAAAAAGCTTCTGCACAGCAAAATAAATCATTGACTAAATAAAGAGGTCACCTCCTGAGTGGGAAAAGATTTTTGCTAACAATGCCTCCAAAATGGGGCTAATATCCAAAATATGTAAGGAACTCATACAACTCAACAACAAAAAAACAAACAATCCAATTTAAAAATGGGCATTGGACCTGAAAGACATTTCTTCAAGAGGACATACAGATGGCCTATAGACATATGAAAAGATGCTCAACATCACTAATCATCAGAGAAATGCAAATAAATACCAAAACGAGATATCACCTCACGCAAGTTAGAATGGCTATCATCAAAAAAACCCAATGATAACAAGTGTTGGAGAGGCTAAAAAGAAAAAGGAACCTTTATGCATTGTTGGTGGGAATGCAGATTGGTGCCTCCACTATGGAAGGCAGTGTGGAGGCTCTTCAAAAAATTAAGAATAGAATTACAATATGACCCAGCAATCCCTCTCCTGGGTATCTACCCAAAAAATCTGGAAACATTTACCCATAAAGATATATGTGCTCCTATGTTCATTGCAGCTGTGTTTACAGTGGCCAAGACATGGAAACAACCAAAGTGACCTTCAATAGATGATTGGATAAAGAAGTTGTGGTATATATACACAATGGAATGCTAGTCTACCTTGAGAAAAGATGAAATAGTACCATTTGGGACAACATGGATGAATCTTGAGATTATCATGCTAAGTGAAATAAGTCAGACAGAAAAAGTTGAGAACCATATGACTTCACTGATATGTGGGATATAAAACTGAAAGCAACAAAAGACCAACAAACAAAGAAACACAAACTCATAGGCACAAACAATAGTTTAGTGGTTACCAGAGTGTAAGGGGGCAGAGGGGTGGTAGAAGAGCATAAACGGGATCAAATATATGGTGATGGAAGGAGAACTGACTCTGGGTGGTGAATACACAATGTGATTTATAGATGAGGTATTATTTATATGAGGTACAATCACAGAATTGTACACTTGAAACCTATATAATTTTACTAACCATTGTCACTGCAATAGATTTTAATTAAAAAGAAAAGTCATATGCATCTGTATGTTCGTTGTAGCATTATTTACAAAAGGCAAGATATGGAAGCAGTCTAAGTGTCCATCAATATATAAATGCATAAAGGAAAAATGGTACATATATACAATGGAATATTACTCAGCCATAAAAGAGAATGAAATCTTCAAACAACATGGATGGACCGAGAAGATATTATGTTAAGTGAAATAAGTCAGACAGTGAAAGAAAATATCATATGATTTCAGTTATATGTAGAATTTAAAAAAACAAAATAAATGAACAAACAAAATGGAGACAAACTCACAGATACTGAGAACATTTTGATGGTTGCCAGACTGTAGGGGCTTGAGGTGATGGACAAAAAAGGCTAAGGAATTAAGAAGTACAAACTAGTAATTTCAAAATTGTCTTCGGATGTATAAATTATAGCATAGGGAATATGGTTAATAATATTGTAATAACTATGTGTAGTGTCAGATGGATATTAGATTTATCTGAGTGATCACTTAGTAAGTTATATAAATGTCTAATAACTATGTTGTATACCTAAAACTAGTATTGTATGTTAACTGTAATTTTAAAAAAAAAAATTACAAAAGAAAATATTTCTATCATACATTTAGTATGATATCATACTTAAAATCATACAAAAAGAATAAAACTGGACCACTATCTTACACAAAAATTAATTCAAAATTGATTAAAGACTTGAACATAAGATTTAAATCTGTAAAACTCCGAGAAGAAAACATAGGAAGTAATCTTCTTGAAATTGATGTCAATGTAAGAAAGGTCCAACCTATACATAATATTTTTGAGTTTATTTTAGCCAAACTAATGACATGTAGGGGAGCAAAATCTCAAATACTCCATTGAATAACTGTTTTGCAGTTACACATTTGGAATTAAGGAGGGAATATAAGGAAGATTACACGAATGTGAGAGAATGCAAGGCAGGGGAATCCCTATGATTGAGTTATAGAATAGTTAACTATATTGTGTATTCCCTTGAATGTGGTTATGCCTCTGAGAAGCCTGGAAAAGAGGATTACTTCTGGCATTTCAAAGGTGTTTTAACCTAGATCCACAAGAACAATGGACAGACCTTGCTTAAGGCCGAAATACATCTTTTATAGGCCTGAGGCATGACTATCCACCATGGTCTGCCCAGTTAGAAATTCATGACAAGATCACCCTTTGAGGTTACTTTCAATCACTGAACTTGTCAGATTTATTACATAGCCCCTTTTTCATTCACATTGGTCTTAGAAATGACTTTTTGGATTTGACACTGAAAACAAAGGCAACAAGAGCAAAAATAAATAAATGTGACTACATAAAACTAAAGTGTTTGTGGACAGCAAGGAAAACCTTCAACAAAATGAAAAGGCAACATGTGGAATGGGAGAAAATATTTGCAAGCCACATATCTGATAAGGGGCTAGTAATCCACATATACAAGAAAATCATACAACTCAACAGCAAGAAAACCATACAACTCAACAGCAAGGAAACCAAATATCCCAATTGAAAAAATGAACAAAAGACCTGAATAGACATTTTCCCAAAGAAGACATACAAATGGCCTTCAGGTACATGAAAAGGTGCCCAACATCACTAATTAATAAAGAAATAAAATTAAAAGCACAATATGATATAACCTCATACCTATTAAGATGTCTATTATATCAAAGACCAATGGTGTTTGTGAGGATATGGACAAAATGGAACTCTTGTACACTGTTGGTGGGGAATGTAAACTAGTATAACCACGATGGAATACAGTATAGAGGTTCCTCAAGAAATTAAAAATAATCTACCTACCATATGATCCAGCAATCCCACTCCACGGTTTATAGCCGAAGGAAACAAAACCATTATCTCAAAAAGATATCTGAGTTTCTATTTTCCTAACAGCTTTATTTACAATAGCCAAGGTATTGAATCAATTCAAATATCCACTGATTGATGAATGGATAAACAAAATGCCTTAAAGAAAAGAAGGAAATACCGTCATTTGTGACAATATGATTGGAAGTAAAATAAGCCATATATAGAGAAACAAACAGCATATGGCATCACTTATATGTGGAATGAAAAAAAAAAAAAAAGACCAAGTTATAGAAACAGAGAGTGGAAAATTTATTGCTAGGGGCTGTGGAGTGGAGGAAATAGGAAGAGGTTGGTCAAAGGATATAAACTTTTAGTTATAAGGTGAATAACGTCCGAGGTTCTAATGTATAACAGAATGATTGTAGTTGATAACACTGTGTTGAATAATTGAAATTTGGTAGAAGTGTAGAACTTAAATGCTCTTACAAAAAAAAGGTAAATATGGGGAGAACATGGGCAAAAACTTGACCGGTCATGTCACAAAAGTGGCTATACTCATGTTTAGTAAGTATATTAAAAGATGTTCAGTGTCATTAGTTATCAAATAAATGCATATTAAAATCAGAATAATATACTTTATAGCCACTGAAATTGTTAAAATTAAAAAGCTGACAACACCAGTTGTTAACAAAATGTGGAGCAATAAAATTCATATACAATCCTGAGTGGAATATAAAATGGTACAGTGATTCTGAAAAACTATTTGGTATTTCCTTGTAAAATTAAATATTCACCCACATTATAACCAATCATTTCCAAGAATTTAATGTAGAACAATGAGGACATGTGTTCACAAGCAAAATAAATATACACAAAAACACCTATATGAAAATATTCACAACAATTTTACTTATAATAGCCACAAAATAGAAACACCCAAACACTAATTATGTGGACAATGGACAAACAAGTTCGTATGGTACATTCATATAATCTAGTACTACTCAGCAATAAAAAGGAATCAATTATTGATTGGTATTATAGTCAACATAGATTAATCTCAGAAATATTATATTGTGGGACAGAGGCCAGATTAATGGGTGTATACTGTGTGATTTCATTTATGTAAAGTTCTGCGATATGTTATACTAATATATGGTGAACCAAATCAGAGCTTGTTTGCCTCTACGGAGTGGATTGATTAGAAAGGTGCATTAAGTCACACTCAAGTGGAAATGTTCTGCATCTTCACTGGGGTGTTGGGTACATGAACTATGATCAAAACTTATCAAACTAATTTTTTTTGTATGTGAATTATACTCAAGTTAAAAATTGCCAATAAAAAATGGACAAAAAATGAAAATCACAACTTCCAACACCTAACTGAAAATAGGTAAAATATGCCCTCTCACTACCAAATGCTGCCTCCTTTCTAAGTTAAACTTTATTAAAGAAAGAGACAAAGAGAAAAGCAAATCCAGTAGAAAATAAGTGTAAGTTTGTTTGGAGAAGTATTATATTTATTCCACTATTGTGAAATCAATACCTGTACTTTTAAATCTTGTAAGTACCAATCAGTTCTATTTCCAAAATCAGTTTATTCTTTACAGAAGTTGCTTGAACTATCTTAGATTACTATTTTCCTATATTGCATGTATTTGAATAATGACACTTAATTTTTGAGGATATGTGTACTAAAACTTTTCTATTATGCATCTTGCTCTTCCAATAAGGAACACTCAATACACCTACAAAACACTAAAGTTTACCCTAGGGTTAATTGGAGAGTAATATAATAACCAATTTGCTGCATTTCAGATTGTTTGTATTATTTTAGACAGAAACCACTCAGGCTGTAGGGGTCACTAACCTTAATTTCACAAGTATTCATTGAAGCAATGTAAGGAATATACTTAATTTTTGTTGAAGCCCTGGATTAATGCAGGAGAGTCCTTGCAAGTGAAATCTACAAACTAAGGCAGATGCTGTTTATTAAGTGTTTTCCTTGCCCTGGAACTGTAATCCTTTTATAGTAACTGACATAATCCTTACACAAGCCTGTGAGATATTTTCTTAAAAAATAAACCAAGGCACACAGGACTTGAGTCACTTTCCAGAGGGTATCCAGATTGGCAGAACAGGGATTTGAACCCGAGAAGTATTACAATCATTAAGCTTTGGAGTCTATATCTAATTACAAACTTTAGACCAGTAAAAAAAATATTGTATTGTTTCCTGGCATTTCTGACGTGAGACCTGGAAATCTTTTTATTGGCTTGGTTTTGTTTTTTTTACAGAAGCATCTGAGGTAATTCTAATGATGAGATGGGTGTGGGAATAACTGGCTTAGGTCATTTCAGAAACTTAATCAGCACCAAAATTTCCTATAAATAGCACCAATATTCTCCCTCTCATTCAAAGGAGGATAGAATGCATTTTCTAGTGGAAAATTAGAATGATTTGGTTTAAAGTAAAAGTCTGATCTACATAAAATATTTGAAAAACTTTATTTTCTATTTTGGTCCAGAGTACGTTTTTTTCCCATAGTCACTTCCATTGACATATTTCCAATTTACTTCATTTGTGAGCTTGGTCCTTTATAGGATACATATTGTCACTCTTTCACTTATTTGCATTCTTTTACAAATAAATGACTGACATAGCCTCTAAACTATTTCTCCTACCTCAACATCCTCCCTCATTCTCTTTGATCAAATACTTTACAATCTGTATATGTATTTCTAAAACTTTTTAAAAATTATATCAATATAGTATTGAAAAACTTATAAACAAACAAACAAAAACTTGTTACCAAATCCCTTGTCAATTCAATTAAATCCAACCTATTAGCGTGGTGAAGATATCTTTCCTGTTCTTTTGGTTAGAACTTAATATTCTTGTAAAGATAAAAGATTTGCCAGTTACGAGGATATTTCTTTCTTTCTTTTTTTGGACAGGTTTTCAGAATATCAATGTTAATTGGGTCTTCCCATGGAGAATAAAGCCTTTCCTAGTCTTAAGTAACTATTCCTTTTACTGCTCCATCATGTTAATTTATAAACAGTTGACAATATACACTTTTTTGTATTCAACTTTGTTGGCGTTTTTGACGTTTTCTGTGAGTCACTGTTTAAAACTATGAAGGGTTCTGTTTTTACTACTGTCACTTTCAAAGTATGCTTATTTTTTTTAAATGGTGGGGAAAATAGCAATTTCATTCTGAGGAAAGGATGGCACAAATGAATATTTTGACCAAAGTTTATTTTAATCTTATTGAGTTGTAACTTTTCACTGAACTTCTTCACTTCTATTTAGAAACAAGAATATCTTTAACCAGAAAATCATAAAGCTTCAAATTGTTTCTGAAAAATGTTATTTTATAATGATGACATAACTCAAAAAGGCCTTTTGACCTTGGCTTTTAAGTTATTGACATTGTCTTGTTAAAAACCACACACTTTAGGAAGGATGTAAAAGGCTAAGTAACTTGCTAACTTAATGTTAAAAAGCAAAGTCTTCCCAGCAAAGGTTATTTTTTTTTGTGCCTATATTTCCAGTAATGTTTTCTTTATTCATATAACATTAATAACAACTAAACTTCATTTACACAAATAGGCCATAAAAATAAAAGAAAGATTTTGACCTGCACTGTATGCTATGTTGTGTAAGTGAAATATGCTACGTTATACATTTTAGTATAAGGATAAGCACAGTTTTGTTTTATTTTCACAGTTTTGATTTGTGGAATATGAGTGATGGCTCTTGTCATCATAAATTTAACTTCAAAAATATTCTTAACTCAGATTATGAAAAATGTAGCCAACTAGAACATATTTTAACATTTAGAAGTATGAAAAACAAACAATTATCAAAATGATCTAATCTTTTAATACTATTATCATTGATGTTGTTAGTTATCAATCTGTATTTTAATAGCTTTAGTGTAAATGTTTCACCATGGAAATAATTGGGAAAACATGAAGAATTAGGCTATTTGTGGTTTAGAAAACAAAGAATATATTGCTCTCACATTGAGTTTTTTACATGATGCTCTCAAAACTTTTGTTTACTTAACTACTGATATTTAAAACATCTTCTCAAGGGGCGTTATTTATATTACACACCTCTCTTCTAACAAAGCCTTACATTCTTTCAACTAAGACTCCTTTTCAGATTTAATTAATATATTTCCTGGGTACTGGGCAACTAATCTGGTGCTCATTAGCTATCCATGAAGTTTGCTAAACATGCCAGATCTACCTAACAAGTTGTTCAATCATGGTTTTTCACTTGAACTTATAAACATGGCCTCTGCCATTAAGCAACTTACTTTATAGGTGATGAACTTTGATTTTAGTAGAAAATAACAAAATATTGATAATATATAATTGTTAAATTGATTTATATAAACTAAATGTTATGCTAATTCACTAAGTTGGCAAATGCTTCACAGAGGAGCTAGGCATTGAGCTGGGCATTACAGAAAATAAGTTCTAAGAGGTGTATTCGCTAAATACAATGAGATAATCTAAATTCAATTAAATAATGAAGGCAGTTTAGAAGTAGAGGAGGATATAATGTAATATTTATTAACCAGAGAGATAAATACTAAAATTAACATAGGACAAACAAAAAAGTTTATTTGGTTTATTAAACAGTAAACAAAATGTAGGGAATATGACAATAAGTAGCAATGTTTTAACTTGCCTTCATTAAAGACTTACATTTTTGTGTTAACCTAAAAATAAAAAACGGACGTCATAGTAATGGCGGCAGCTGGACGGACTTTTTGAGTTCTCCTCCGGATCTTATCACAAATGGGACATCTATAGCCCATCAAAGGACTCTCTACTCATTACGCAGAACAGCTAAGAGACTTGTGCAAGGATTACTTGAAGGTGGGCAAATTAGGCGAGCAGGGGAAGAGGCAAGAGAGCGGAGTGGAGGCACAGCCACATTCACACTATGGAGACGTGGCCTGCACCTGCAACTGTGGAAACGCGGCTGGCATCCCAGGCTGCAGAAACACAGGGGATTCCAGGACAGAACAGAGAACACAAAAGCCAGGAGGTGGGCTCTTTTGCTGCATCCCACAGCTGATCTCTCCCACCGAGGGGGCAGCATATCCAACATTTGAGGCAGTAACCTCAGCTGAGACCTCCAGGTCAGCCCTAGGTTGGACAAAGAACACAAACTCCATACCTGAGCATATCCCCCAACTCTCCCAATCCTACCCCTACCCTCCCAGAGACTTAAACTGACCCCTCAACTGAGGACAAGTGTCAGACTACAGACGAGTCATAGTACTCAGGCTCTGGGAACACCGGGGTGCAGCTCTGACCCAGGGAAGAGGCCGGGAAGAGTGTGTTTTTTGCTGGGCTCAGAGAGAAGAGACTCCTCCACCTCCAACCATCACCTTTTCTGGCCTGTGGGAAGAGTGTGACATGGCTGGGTTGGGAGACAGAAGACCCCTCCATTCCCAGCACCCACCCTTTCTGGCCTGCCTAGGGCAGGGCAATGGCAACTGGGAGGCACTCCCATGGATCAGCAATAGGAGGCAGATGCAGCTCTGGGCTTTCAGCAGCTCAGAAATCTCCCGCCACACACACACACACACACACACACACACACACAGAAGAAGTGCCCTAAGACTCAGGAGAACTGGGCACAGGTCTGGTGGTGCTACTCTCATTGCGCATATGTGCAGGCAAGGGCAGAAACTGCACTGACTTTGTAGAAGAAACCATCCAGACCCCTCAGCACCACGCATCTAAATCTGCAGGCCCAAAGTCACTCTGGGCACCAGGTGACCAGCTCTGCATGCACAATACACAGAGGATTCTTTGGTATAGCAGAGGACAACCTGGAGATTACTTGGTGGGCTTAAGCCAAGACTGGAGCTGCTTTTTGTTTTGTTTCGTTTTTATACCTTTGATAACTTTGCCTGTGTTGAGTGTGGATTATTGGTTGTTTTTACATGTGACTGTATTTGATTTTTTCTTTGTTCTTGTTGTTGTTGTTGTGCTTGGTGATTTGCTTTGTTCTGAAATTGCCAATACCAGGACCCACCCAGAGGTCAACTCCAGACCAAACAAGAGAACTACTGGGTTTGACCTACAAGTCACACACCCAGAGGAAATTCTTTATAGGCACAAGAGCCCATAGAGGCCAAGCCTCATTTGAGCGGCAAACCCTCACGCAGCAGAATATCTGCTGTGGGCAGAGCCAAGTCTCACAACTAGTCAGCCTAGGAGTCAACCCCACCTACTCACAAGCAAAAAGCAATTAAAGATCAACTTTAACAGGACAATATACATAACACAAGATTCACCTTTGGAGCCCACGCAGAGGAGAAGAAGGAAGAGGTGCAAATCAAATATAAAGGACACATACTACATAAGATAACCCAGCAAGAAATAAGAAACCTAGGGGATATACCTAATACACCGAAGCAACACAGAGAGTCAGCCAGAATGGGGAAACAAAGAAACATCTCCCAAATAAAAGAATAGAAGAAACCTCCACAATTAAAACCTAATGAAATAGAGGTGACCAATCTATCAGAGACAGAGTTCAGAACACTGATGATAAGAATGTTTAAGGAGCTTAGTGATGACATAAAGAAGGATAGAGAAATCATTATGAACAACTAGTTAGAACTAAAGAACACAATAACTGAAATAAAGAGCACACTTGAAGGAATTAAAAGTAGGTTAGACGAAGCAGAGGATCGAATCAGCGACTTAGAAGACAAGTTACCAGAGATCACCCAAATGAAACAACAAAAAGAAAAAAGAATAAAAAACAATGAAGATGGTTTAAGAGACCTCTGGGATAACATCAAGCAGGACACATGTGCATCATAGGAATAGCAGAAGGTGAAGAGAAGGAGCAAGAGATCGAGAAAATATTTGAAGTAATAATGTCCCCAAACTTCCCTGACCTGGTGAAGGAAACTGACAACAAGCCCAGGAAGTTCAGAGAGTTCCAACCAGGATAAACTCAAACAGGCCCACACCATGACACCATATAGTTAAAATGGCAAAGGTTAAAGACAAGGAGAGAATCCTAAAAGCAGCAAGAGAAAGACAGAGGGTTACATACAATAAAACTCCCATGAGACTATCAACTGACTTTTCTACAGAAATATTGCAGGCCAGGAAGGCATGGCAGGAAATACTCAAAGTGATGGAAAACAAAGGTCTACAACCTAGATTGCTTTATCCAGCAAGGTTATTATTTAAAATTGAAGGAGAGGTAAAGAGCTTCCCAGCAAAAAACAAGCTAAAGGAATTTATTACCACTAAGCCAGTACTACAAGAAATATTAAAAGGACTTCTATAAACATGAGAAAGATGAAAACAATCTAACTACAAATTTAAAAAATGGCAATAACTATCAATAATCACTTTAAATGTAAATGGATTAAAGGCTCCAATCAAGAGACACAGGGTGGCTGAGTGGATAAAAAGACAAGACCCTTGTATATGCTGTATACAAGATACTCACCTCAGACCAAAAGACACACACAGGCTGAAAGTGAAGGGTTGGAGTAAGATATTTCATGCAAATGGAAATGAAAAAAAAGCTAGAGTTGCAATACTTGTATCTGACAAAATAGACTTTAAAATGAAGAATATATTAAAAGACAAAGATGGGCTCCATATAATAATGAAGGGATTGATCTGAAAAGAGGACGTAACCCTGGTAAACATCTATGCACTCAACATAGGAGCACCTAAATATATAAAACAGATATTGACTGACATAAAGACAAAGATCAACAATAACATTATCTTAGTAGAGGACTTCAACATAACTCTGACAACAAGGGACAAGTCTTCCAGACAGAAAATCAATATGGAAACAACGGCCTTAAACGACACACTGGACAACTTGGATTTAATCGAGGTTTTCAGAGCATTTCACCCTAAAGCTGCAGAATACTCATTCTTCTCAAGTGCACGTGGAACATTTTCCAAGATAGATCACATGTTAGGCCACAAAACAACTCTGATACATTTAAGAAAATTTAAATTATACCAATTGTCTTCCCTGAACACAGTGCTAAGAAATTAGAAATGAACTAAAGGAGAAAAACTGGAAGACACACCAATTCATGGAGGCTGAATAACATGTTACTAAATAATGAATGGGTCAACCATGAGATCAAGGAAGAAACAAAAAGATATCCCGAGACAAACGAAAATGAAAATACAACGATCCAAAATCTATTGGATGCTGCGAAAGCAGTTCTAAGAGGGAAATTCATAGCATTGCAGGCCTACCTAAAGAAACAAGAAACATCACTAATCAACAGTTTATCTTCACACTTAAGGGATCTGGAAAAAGAACAGCAAAATAAGCCCAAAGGGAGTACAAAGACAAAGATAATAAAGATCAGAGCGGAAATAAATGAAATAGAAACCATAAAAAAACGAAAAGACCAATGCATCTCACAGTTGGTTTTTAGAGAAGATAAACAAAATCGACAAACCTTTCGCCAGATTCATTACAAAAAGAGAGAGAAGACCCAAATTAACAAAATCAGAAATGAAGGAGAAATGACAAGAGATACCACAGAAATACAAAAAAAAAAAAAATTGAGAAATTGCTATGAGCAACTACATGCCAACAAATTAGATAATCTGGAAGAAATGGACAATTTTCTAGAAGCGTACAACCTTCCAAGTCTAACTCAAGAAGAAACAGAAAACTTGAACAGACTGATTACCATCAGGAAAATTGAGTCAATAATAAATAATCTCCCAACAAACAAAAGCCCTGGACCAGATGGCTTTACAGGTGAATTTTAAAAACATTCCAAAAAGAATTATCACCTATTCTCCTCAAGCTCTTCCAAAAAATCCAGAAGGAGGAAAATCTCTCAAAAACTTTTACAAGGCCACTATCACCCTGATCCCAAAATTAGACAAAACACCACAAAAAAAGAAAACTACAGGCCGATATCTCTAATGAACATAGATGCAAAAATCCTCAACAAAATATTAGCGAACAGAATTCAGCAATACATTAAAAAGATCATACACCATGATCAAGTGGGATTCATCCCTGGTATGCAAGGGTGGTTCAACATCTGCAAATCAATTAATGTGATACACCATATTAACAAAATGAAAAATAAAAATCACATGATCATATCAATAGATGCAGAAAAAGCATTTGACAAAATCCAGCAGACATTTATGATAAAAACCCTTAAGAAAGTGGGAATAGAGGGATCATATCTCAACATAACAAAGGCCATATATGATAAACCCACAGCTAACATTATACTCAATAGGGAAAAGCTAAAACAATTTCCTTTAAGATCAGGAACAAGGCAAGGTTGCCCACTTTCTCCACTTCTATTCAACATAGTTCTGCAAGTTCTAGCCACAGCAATCAGACAAGAAAAAGAAATAAAAGGCATCCAAATTGGTAAGGAGGAAGTAAAATTGTTTTTATATGCAGATGACATAATACTTTATATAGAGAACCCTAAAGACTCCCCCAAGAAAGTATTAGAACTGATAGATGAATTTAGTAAAGTAGCAGGATACAAAATTAATATTCAGATATCAGTTGCATTTGTATAAATAATAAAACATCAGAAGGAGAAATTAAAGAAACAATCCCATTTCCAATTGCTTCAAAGACTATAAAATACCTGGGAATAAATTTAACCAAAGTAAAAGATCTGTATTCAGAAAATTATAAGACACTGAAGAAAGAAACGAAAGAAGATACAAATAGATGGAAACACATACCATGTTCATGGATAGGAAGAATTAATATAGTTACAATGTCCATACTGCCTAAGGCAACATACATATTCAATGCAATTCCTATCAAATAACCAAAGACATTTTCACAGAAATAGAACATATAATCTTAAAATTTATATAGAACCATAAAAGACCCAGGATAGCCTCAGCAATCTTGAGAAATAAGAACAAAGTGGGAGGTATAATGATACCTGACATCAAATTATACTGCAAGGCTACAGTAATCAAAACAGCATGGTACTGGCATAAAAACAGACACATAGATCAATGGAGCAGAATAGAGAGCCCAGAAATAAATTCATGCCTATATGGCCATTTAATCTACGACAATGGAAGCAAAAATTTACAGTAAGGTAAAGACAGTCTATTCAATAAATGGTGTTGGGAAACCTGGACAGGCACATGCAAAAAAATGAGGCTGGACCACCTCCTTACACCATATACAAAAATAAATTCAAAATGCCTTAAAGACTTAAATGTAAGATCTGAAACAATAAAATTCCTAGAAGAAAATATAGGAAGAAACTTTACAGATATTACCTGGAGTAAAATTTTTACTGATATATCCCCTCGGGCAAGGGAAGTAAGAGCAGAAATAAACATGTGGGATTACATCAAACTAAAAGGTTTTTTCACAGCAAAGGAAACAATCAATGAAACAAAAAGGGATCCTACTGAATGGGTAAAGATGTTTGCCAATGATATATCTGATAAGGGGTTAATATCCTAAATTTATAAAAAAAACTCAATCACCTCAACTCCAAAAAAACAAACAACCCAATTAAAAAATTGGCAGAGGACATAAAGAGACATTTTTCTAAAAAGGACATACAGATGGCAAACAGACATACAAAAAAAATGCTCAACCTCACTAACCATCAGAGAAATGCAAATAAAAACCACAATGAAATACCACTTCACCACAGTCAAAATAGCTATCATCGATAAATCAACAAACAACAAGTGCTGGCACGTATGTGGAGAAAAGGGAACACTTGTGCACTTTTGGTGGGATTGCAGATTGGTGCAGCCACTATGGAAAATAGTATGTAGGTATCTCAAAAATCTGAAAATGGAACTACCTTATGATCCAGCAATTCCACTCCTAGGTATCTATCTCGAGAAATCTAAGACTCTAATTAAAAAAAAAATTATGCATTCCTATGTTTTTTGTAGCACTATTCACAATAGCCAAGACATAGAAACAACCGAAATGCTGATCGGTAGACGACTGGATTAAGAAACTGTGGTACATTTATACAGTGGAGTATTACACAGCCATAAACAAGAAAGAAACCTTACCATTTACAACAAGATGGACGGACCTAGAGAACATTATGTTAAGTGAAATAAGTCAGACAGAGAAAGACAAGTACCATATGATCTCACTTACATATGGAATCTAAAGAAGAGAATAAGTGAATGAACTAATCAGAAACAGTTTCGGAGACATATAGGAAAAACTGAGAGTTGCTAGATGGGAGGGTGAGTGGGAATAAGGGGGAAGGTGAGGGGATTAGAAAGCAGTCAGTAACCACAAGATTGCTATGGAGTTACGAAAGTTAATTTGGGGAGTGTAATCAATAATGTTGTAAAGACTTTTTAGGGTATCCGATGGACAGTTGTCTCATTAGGGACACCACCTCAGGGAAGATGTAGATTCCTGATCACTGCACTGTACATCTGAAGATGAAGCTGAACAATAATGAATGTGAACTACAAGTTTTATATATATATATATAACAACGAAAACAGCGACTGTACTTGGAACTGAGCTGCACCCTCCACAACTAGATTGAAGGACAATGACTTGGAGCTCATAGACCCTGGAGAAACACACTGTCCCCCAATATTCCCCAATAAAATTTAAAAAAATAACGAAATTAAGATAATAAATTCATAAGGTATAAAATCAAAGGGCCTCAAAAAAAAAAAAAAAAAAAAGAATACAGCCCACAAACTCCCACGGGCAGCTCCCTGGTGTGCACACTGCAAGCAGCCTAGATGGAGCCAGTAGTCTGTGTTAGTTTGCCATACTATTCTTCAGTGTTAGTGTCCAAATAGTTTCATTCCTGATTCTTTTGTTGAAAGTAGTCAACCCCCCTAGGTATTCAATAATGTTGTAAAGATTTTGTTGGGTATCCGATGGACATGCGTCCTATTTGGGAGACCACCTCAGGGATACTGTGGATACCTGATCATGGCATTGTACACCAGAAGCTAAACATTAATGAATGCCAACTATAATTTTATATATATAATGTGATGGTTCAGTGTGAGGTCGGAGGGATAGTGGATGGGGGGAGGGGGGTTCACAGTGTGAGGGATATAAATGATGAACGTCTAAGTATTACCTTGTCTTGTACACCTGAAACTAATAAATAAATAAATAAAAAAGAAAGTAGTCAACCCTCAAAAATACCTATTATTTTTTGTTGTCACATGTGCTAACTAGAAATATTTAACCATTTATAAAAAGATTTGCATATTTGATTTACACACTGCTTGGGCAGTTCAATGATAAATAACAAAAAATTTAAAAAATCATAATATGGAATAAGGAGTCTGTCTTTAAATAATAAACATTTATGATACATTAAGATTAGGCTATGTGCACATTTCATTATCACTGTTTTCAGACATAATTTATAGAAGTTAAATCTAATATTTCCTGTCTAATAACTTCCTCTGTCTGCACTCTTATTTCACTGAAGTAGTATGTAATTTTTCATTTACAAAAAATGTAAATAAGTAGTAAGACCTGTAAATTAGAAATGCATTCATACGGATTTTGATTCTACTCAAGGACAAACATATCTTTCCTGGGAATATTATTCTTTGCCTTGTAATCATAATTCTACATGAGATTCAACGTTAAAACAGTGTTCGTTCCCTTTATCCCTTATTAAGATTTTAAGAGTTTTTTAGGGCTTATTTCTTTTTACATGGCTCTCACCAACATCTTAAAAATGATATAATTTATTTTCCCTGTAATTGAAGTTTTCCCAAGTGCACTTTGTTATTTTGATGCTTTACAAATCTTTCAGGTTTTCTTTCCTGATTCTAGTTAGCTTTAATCATAGGCAGATGTTTGTGTAAAAAGTTTCTCTGGACAAAAACCTGCTTTGATGCCTTTTTATTTTAGGCTATGACTGTAGAAAATATTAACAAACAAAAAACTGCCCAAAATCTCATTTCAAAAATAATTTAGGGGGCAGCCAGATGGCTCAGTTGGTTAGAGCGTGAGCTCTGGACAATAAGGTTGTCAGTTTGATTCCCACATGGGCTGGTGAGCTGTGCCCTCCAAAACTAAATTGAAGGCAACGAGCTGCTGCTGAGCTGCTGGAGGGGTGGCTGGATGGCTCAGTTTGTTAGAGCATGAGTTCTCAACAACAAGGTTGCCGGTTCAATTCCATTATGGAATGGTGGACTGTGCCCCCTGCAATTAAGATTGAAAACAGTAACTGGACTTGGAGTTGAACTGCGCCATCCAAAACTAGACTGAAGGACAATGACTTGGAGGTGATAGGCCCTGGAGAAACACACTGTTCCCCAATATTCCCCAATAAAGTTCAAAATAAGAATAATGATAATAATGATAATAATAATAATAATAATAATAATTTAAAACTTAGGTCCAGAAAACATGATGCAGATTCATCTTTTATTGCTTCTTCCTGCTAAATACAAGTATAAATCCTGAAAACAATGCAAGACTCCAGCATTGAAGTGAAAATACCATTGTTCAGTGCTTTAGGACACCCTACACAACAGAAGAAAATCCTGTCCTGCCATACCCCAGCATTCAATATAACAACAGGAAAGGGCTCAGGTAAGAAATTCCTCTCCTGGATCTCAATGGAATCCCAAAAACACAAGGCAGCCCTATGGCACCAGCAGGGGTGATTCTGCTAACAACAAATGGCTCAGATAAAAGAAGAGCCCTCATTGCCAAAGGGCCAGAGATTCCTTTCACCCACCTAAAAACACCATCAGCCTGACCCACCCATGGAAAGTACCCTCCATCCCTGTGGGCTAGAGTCTGTCTTCTCCCACCTGAAGACAGCAGGAAGGACACTTGTTATGAAAACAAATGGTTTAATGGAATGAATACAGTATGGTACTCCCTTTAGCAATTCAGAGATGCTAGATGTATCATAGCTCTAAAAAGTGGTATTGAATATAAGTTCCTAGGACAAGAAGTGGCCCATGGAAGCACTCTATGTCAATGTGGGTCAAAGTCTCCTATCACGCATCTGGAGGTAACAGGCAGCCCAGCCAAGAAAAATACCTCTCCTGAGCCTGTGCACCCATGGGAAGCAGCATCAGAGATCACAAGGAGCTCTCATGGCATTAAATAAACTAAGTAGAGCAAGAGAGCAATAAAAAGACACTGATAGCTAAATTGTCATTGAAATTGTTGTTCAAAAGCGTAGAGTAGCTAACCTTAAGCAAGATGACTGCCAGGTAAAAGAGAATATTTAAATAGGATCCAGAGTCTTGCCTTAACATAGCATTAAAAGTGTCTAGGATACAATAAAATTCTTTCATCATACCAGAACCAACAAACCACAAGCACTTGAATAAGAACTGAAAATCAACAGAGGCCATTTGCAACATGAATCAGATGTTAGAATTATTGAAAAGGATTTTAAATTAGCCATTATAAAAATGCTTCAACCACAATTTTTAAAAAAGTAAACAAAACAAAAATATTGAAAAAAAAATGAAAAATATCTATCTCATTGAAGAAATAGAAAATATAACAAAGAGTAAATAAAAATTTTTAAACTGAAAAATATAACAATTTCAATATAAAAAAGGTTGGGGGAATTCAATAGTGGAATGGAGATAACAAAACATAAAAAACAATGAAACCTGAAGGTAAATCTGAACAACAGAGAAGGAAAAAATTGAAAAAAAACCACAACGTATCCTCAGGTATCTGGGGCAAAAACAGAAGACCTACCTCATATTTTTGGAGTCCCAGAAGGAGAGAAATGAGTGGGACTGAAAGAGTATTTGACGAAATAATAGCTGGAAAGAAATAAACTCATGTATTCAATAAACTGAGAAAATCCCAAACAAGATAAACACAAAGAAATCCAGGCCAAGAGACATTGTGATTAAACTCCTAAAAACTAAAGTCAAGGGAAATATCTTGAAAGCAACCAGAGAGAAATGATGCATTACCCACTGAATAAAACCAATTCAAATGACAGATTTTTCATCTGAACCTATGGAAGTCAGAAGGGAGTGACACAATATATTTTAAGTACTGAGAAGAAAGAACTGTCAACCCTGAGTTCTATATTAAGTGAACCTATCTTTCTGGAATAAACAGGAAAGAAAGACATTTTCCAATAAAAAAAAATCTGTGGAAAGTAGTGGTTAGCATATTTACGCTTAAGAATAACTAAAAGAGAGAAGATCCAACGTGGCACAGTAGATAAACACTGTGCCTGCTTCCTTCAATGAATACATTAAAATTACAACTAAATTATAAAACATTACACTTGGAGAACCATCTGAAGTCTGGCTGAACATAAATTTTATAACTAAGGATATAAAGAAGCTACATCGAGACTGGTAGGAGAGGCGGAGACTGGAAATAAGCTGGCCCCAAACCTGCCTGTGGTATTTAAGTAATAGAAGGGATATATCAGCCACAGAAATTCCCCCTAAGGAGGGAGGGACCCCAGCCCCCAACACCAGCCTCCTCACACTAGAGTACTGGTGTCAGGAGGAGGAGCCACCACAACATCTGGCTGTGAAAAATAATGGGATTTCAACCATCTGGGTGGGATGGAAGGTTGTGGGAAACCCAGGCATCCTCTCACAGGGCCTGTGTATAGTCTCACTCGCTCACAGGCTCCAGTGGAGGGACGGTGACTTGGGAGATGTCAGAAACATACAGGAGTGCAGACTGAGGTGTGTGCCTTCAGGGGGTGGACTGGAGGACAGTCAACATTTTCCCTGTGTGAAGTCTTCCTCCAGTGCAGGTGGACACCATATTTTCTGTGTTGAGCCCTTCCACCCAGGCCAAATCTGAATCTGATTGGCCTGGTGAGCTCTGATGCTCTACTCTGCTGAATCACTAGGAACCCACCCCACCCAACTCCCCCAATTTGGGAGGCACTTTCTCCACACACAGCCAGCCCCACCCACATTGCACCATGTTTTGAAAAATTATCAGAGTCCACAGAACAAAGATGGGCAGTGCCTGGCCTCTATGTGCTCAGAGACTTCTGCAGAGCAGCTCCAGGTTCAGCACTGGCACCAAACCAGAGTCTATATGAACCTGTTGATCACAACCCTTCCCACTCTAGAGACTCCCTGAAACGCTGCTTCACCCAACTTATGTACCACATGAGGCTTTATCAGCGGTTAAACTTAAGGAAGCTGGAAGGTGGCAGCAGGCATCGGGGTGTCCTGGCTCTTTGCAGAGCTGCCCCAGGCCCGGTACTGGTGGCAGCTGTCCTCAGTTTGCAGCACGGCCTCTTTTACACACCTCCAGGGCTAGCACAGAGAGCAAACAGATTGCTTTATAGCTTCTACCAGGTAGTCCTTGGCTAGTCACAGGCAGGGGTGACATGGGCCTGCCCTGGAGCCCCTCCCAAGAGGCCCCAGAAACAACACACTTGGAGGTTGGCTTCAGATGACAGCAGAGCACCACCCAAAGCCCCACAAGTGGCACACCTAAAAAGCAGTCTCAACAGGCACCAGAACCCACTGGGATAAATCTCACTCAATGGGGTAAGCCCCCCTGCACAGTAACCCATAAGCTGTGGATATGGCCAAACCCAACAACCAATGAGCCTGAGGGTCAATTCCCCCCACTGACATGCCAATAGCAACCAAGTCTCAACTATAACAGGAAGGCACACAAAACCCACACAAGGGACACTCCTGGGGCACCTGGAGCATGTGACCAAGGGGTCTGTGCCAGGGCCTCACAGGGCACCTACTACATAAGGCCACCCAGCCAAGACTGGGAGACATAGCACATCTACCTAATACATAGGAACCAACAGAAAGGCAGTCAACAGAGGAAACAAAGAAATGCATCCCAAATGGAAGAGGAAACTCCAGAAACAGAACTAAACAAAATGGAGGCAAGCAACCTACCAGAGACAGAATTCAAAACAATGGTTATAAGGATGCTCAAGGAACTTAGTGATAACTTAAAAAAAAGAGATGGCAAGCATAAAAAAGAACATAGAAACCATAAAAAAGAATCAGTAGGAAGTGAAAAATATAATAACTGAAATGAAGAATGCACTAGAAGGAATCACCATCAGACTAGATGAAGCAGAGAACAGAATCAGAAATTTGGAAGACAAGCAAGCAGAAAACACCCAAATGGAAGAGGAAAAAGAAAAAAAGAATTGGCGGGCGGGGGGGGGATAGTTTAAGAGGCCTCTGGGACAACATTAAGTGTAACAACATTCACATCATAGGGGTACCAGAAGGAGAAGAGAGAAAGCAAGGGACTGAGAATACATTTGAAGAAACAATGACTGAAAACTTTCCTAACCTGGTGAGGGAATTAGACATACAAGTCCAGGAAGCACAGAGAGTCCCAAACAAGATGAACACAAACAGGCCCACACCAAGACACATCATAACGAAAATCGCAAAGATTAAAGACAAAAAGAGAATCCTAAAAGCCACAAGAGTGAGGCAACTAGTAATTTATATGGGAGCTCCCATAAGATTGTTAGCTGATTTCACAGCAGAAACTTTGCAGGCCACAAAGGATTGGCACAAAATATTCAACAAGATGAAAAGCAAGGACTTACAACCAAGATTGCTCTATCCAGCAAAGCTATCATTTAGAACCAGCAGACAGATAAAGAGCTTCACAGACAAGAAAAAGCTAAAGGAGTTCATTGACACCAAATCAGTATTACAAGGAATCTTAGAGTGCCTTTTTTAAGATGGGTGGAAAAAGGTCAAAATTATGAATAAGAAAATGGCAATAGCTACATTTTTATCAGCAATACTTTCAATGTAAATGAATTACATGCTCCACTCAAAAGGCATAGGAGGGCTGAATGGATAAAAAAACAAAACTCTTACATATGCTGCCTACAAAGAGATTCACTTCAGATAGAAAGATACACACAACAGGAAAGTAAATAGATGGAAAAAGTTATTTCATGAAAAGAGAAACAAAGAAGACCAAAAAAAAGCTAGGGTAACAATACTTATAATAGACAAAATAAACTTTAAAATAAAGGCTATAACGAAAGACCAAAAAGGACCTAGTAATCCCACTTCTGGGTATTTATTCAAAGAAACCCAAAATGCTACTTCAAGGGGAAGTGTGCATTCATATGTTCATTGCAGCATTGTTTACAATGGCCAAGATGTGGAGGCAGCCTGGTTGTCTGTCAATGGAATAATGGATAAAGTGGAGGTGGCACATATATACAATAAAATATTGCTCAGCCTTGGAAAGGAATGGATTCTTGCCATTTGTGGAGGCATGGATGGGTCTGGAGAGTACTCTTCTGAGTGGAGTGTAAGACAGAGAAAGATACATGCACTGTGATTTTGCTTATATGTGGAATCTAAAGAACAAAATAAACAAACAAAACAGAAACAGACTCATAGATACAGAGACCATATTGATGGTTGTCAGATGGGAGGGGGTTGAGGGTGAGTGAAAAAGGGGAAGGGATTAAGAAGTACAAATTGGTTGTTACACAGTTATCATGGGGATGTAGTGTATACTATAAGAAGCACAGTCAAAATAATATTGTAATAACTATGTATGGTGTCAGATGGGTACTAGATTTTTAGGGGTGATAGATGGGAAGGGATTGGGGGCAATCCCTTGAAAAAGGTGAAGAGATTAAGAAATGAAAAATGGTAGTTACAGAATAGTCATGGGGATGTAAAGTAAAGCAGAGGGAATGCAGTCAATAATATGGTAATAACTATATATCATGCCAGGTGAGTGCCACACTAGTCAGGGAGATCACGTCTTAAATTATATAAATGTCTAACCACTATGCTCTATGCCTGAAATTAATATAAAATAATACCAAATATTAACTATAATTTAAAAAATTAAAAAGGTGGAAAATTTTGAAGGGGGATAAGAGGTCCAAATTTATAGGTATAAAACAAATAAGTCATGGGGATGTAATGTACAACACAGGGAATGTAGGCAATAATACTGTGATAGGATGGTACAGAGTTAGAAGGTTGCTGGACTCATGATGATCAGTTCTTTAGGTATATAAATACTGAATAACTATGGTGAACACCTGAAACTGATATAATATTGTATGTTAGCTATATTTTAATAAAATTCTTTAAAAATAAAATATTTTTTTAAAGTGACAAAAATAATAAAAAATATAAATAAAATCATAGATACCATATTATTTTACTATACATGGAATCTTTAAAAAAAATGAATAAACAAAACAGAAACAGATCCATAGATAAAAAGAATAAACTGATGGTTGTTAAAGGGAAGGGAGGATGAGGTTGGGGTGGTGAAATTACAACAAAATAAACAAAAATAAAATAAAGAAAATAAAATAAAGTAAATAAAAAATAATAGTCAATTTTTTTTTTTTTAATGAGTGACTAAAAGAAGTTCTCCAACAGAAAGTAAATAATAGCAGAAGAAAGATGAAAAGTCCATAAAGGAGGGAAGAAAAAAGAAATGGGTAAAAAACCAAGGGTAATTATAATAGACTATTCTTCTCTTCTCTTCAGTAGAGTTTTAAATCATATTTTATGGTTGAAGCAAAAAATATAACACCATTTGATATCTTGCTTGACAAAAAGTAAAGGAAACATCCAAGTCACTTGTATTTAAAAAGTGAGGATGCAATAAGGATCTAAATGGGAGTAAGATTTCACTTAAAGTAATTAAAATATCGATACCAGTAAACTGAGTTATGAATGTATATTTTAATACCAAGACAAAGCACTAAGAAAACTGTACAAAATGAAATATTAAAAATTGCTAAAAGTAAATCAAGATAGAATCATTTAAAAATGTTCATGTAACCCACAGAAAAAAAGAAAAATGGAGAAACAGATTGAAAACATAATAAAATGACCCAGTTAAGCTTTAACTTATCAGTAATTATCATAAATATAAATAGTCTACATACAACAATTAAAATACAGATATTGGAAAAATGGATAAGAAAGCAAGACTCATTTAGATGCTTTTTACAAGGAATTTATTTCAAATATAACACCATAGATTAGTTGAAAGTAAAAGGATAGAAAAATATATACCATGAAAATATTTTTAAATGTTATATTAATATAAGTTAAAGTAGACTTTAGTGCAAATATTACTAGGGACAGAGGGCCATTAAACAATGATAATAGGATCAATATTTCAATAAGAGATAAGTAATCAAATGTGTATACACCAAAAAATAAAATCTCAAAATGCATAAAATGAAAATTAAGGAGAAGTTAAAAAATCCACATTTATGGTTGGAGCCTTCAAAACCCAACACAGTAATAATTGGTAGAATTATTAGATAAAAAAGTCAGTGAGGATACTGAGCTAAACAACACAATTAACCAACATGATGTAAGTGACATTTGGAACACTCCATCCAACAACAGCAAAATAAACATTATTGCTAAGAGTCCAGAGAACATTCACTAAAATAGACCATATCATGTGTTATAAAACAAATTGCAGCAAATGTGAAATCATAGAAATCATACAGAGTACGTACCTTGACTACAATAAAATCAAATTGAAAAACAATAGCAAGAAGACAGTAGGAAATCACAAACCTTTGAAAAGTAAACAGTATAATAAATACCTCATGAATCAAAACAAGAAGTCTTATAGAAAATTAAAAAGTACACAACTAAATGAAAATACAAAAAATCAAAATTTGGGAATGCAACTAAAACAGTTTTGCGAGAGAAACTTATAGCACCAAATACTTACATTAGAAATAATGAAAGATCTCCTACCTTAAGAAACTAGAAAAGGGGGGGCAAAATAAATGCACAGTAGGTAGAAAAAAAGAAACATTAAAGAACGGAAATCAACATAATTGAAACAAGGAAAACAATAGAGAAAATTAATGAAAAAATAAGATGGCTCTTTTAAAAGAAACCATAAAGCTGGTAAACCCCTAACAATACAGGCAAAAAATAAAAAGAGAGGAGACACATATCATCACTTTCAGGAATGAAATGAAATATTGTTACAGTTCTTCTAGTCATTAAAAGGATAAGAAGGGCATGTTATGAACAATGTTACATTCATAAATTTAACAACTTAATAGAAATGGAGCAATTCCTCAAATAAAACACAAACTACCAAATCTCAACCAAGATGAGATGGATAAATTGGAAAGCTCTGTGACTATTAAGGAAATTGAATACATAATTAAAAGTTTTCTGAATTAGAAATCGGGCCTAGGTGGACTTACTGAAGATGCTTATCAAAGGTTTAAATAAGAGAACACTTATTTTTTTTGTAGGTTTATTTATCTTAAAATTTTTTTCAATTGCAGTTGACATTCAATTTTATATTAGTTTCAGGTATACAGCATAGTGGTTAGATATTTATATAACTTACAAAGTGATGCCTCCATAAGTCTTGTACCCATCTGACACCATATATAGTTATTAAAATATTATTTACTATATTTCTTAAACTGTATTTGCATTCCAGTGACTATTTTGTAACTGCCAATTTATATTTTTTAATCACTTCAACTTTTTCACCCAGCCTCCCAACCCCCTCCCATCTGGCAACCATCAGTTTGTTTTCTGTATCTATGAGTGTGTTTCTATTTTGTTTGTTCATTTTTTTTTGTTTATAAGATTCCGCATATATGTGCAATCATATGGTATTTGTCTTTCCCTGTCTGATTTATTTCACTTAGCATAATACCCTCTAGGTCCATCAATGTTGTCGGAAATGGTAAAATTTTCATTCTTTTTTATGGCCAAGTAATATTCCATTGTGTGTGACCGTGTGTGTGTGTGTGTGTGTGTGTGTGTGTGTGTGTGTGTGTACCAAACTTTTTTATCCATTTGTCTTTTAATTGGAGCATTTAATCCATTTACATCTAAAACAATTATTGAGAGGTATGTAGTTATTGCCATTTTATTCATCGTTTTCTGATTGTTTTTGCAGTTCTCTGTTTCTTATTTCTTGCTCCTTTCTTGTATATTGATGACTTTCTGTAGTGTTGTGTTTGGATTCTTTTTATTTTTTGTATATCTTTTGTAGGTTTTTGGTTTGTGGTTACCATGTGTTTCATATATACCAAGCTATGTTTATAGCAGTCTATTTTAAGTTGATGGTCATTTAAGTTCAAACACATTCTAAAATCACTACCAGTTTTACTCACCCCTTCCTTGTTTATGTTTTTGTCATTATTTTACCTGTTTTTTTGTGTGTGTTTCTGTGTATTTCTTAATTTACTGTCATAATTACACATGATCTTCCTACGTTTGCCTTTTAACCTAGCTTTAGTGTTGGTTGATCCACTGCTTTTATTATTTACCTTTGTCAGTGAGATTTTTTCTTTGCACTATTTTCTTATACATGTTTTTTATTATTTTTCTTCTTTTTCTTCAAGAAGTCACTTTAACACTTCTTGTAATGAGTTTGGAGGTGATGAACTCCTTCAGTATTTCTTATCTGGGAAACTCTTTATCTGTCCTTAGGTTCTAAATGATAGCCTTGCTGGGTAGAGTAATCTTGGTTGTATGTAGGTGTTTGCTTTTCATCACTGAATATTTCATGCCAATCACTTCTAGTCTGAAAAGTTTCTGTTGAGAAATCAGTTGAATGTATTACGGGAGCTCACTTGTAGATAACTAACTGCTTGTTTCAAGCTGCTTTTAAGATGCTCTCTTTGTTTTTAACCTTTGAGTTAAACCCTCTTTGGGTTTACCTTGTTTGGGACTCTGCACTGCTTGGACTTGTATTTTTATTTTCTTCATTAAGTTAGGGAAGTTTTCTGTTATTATTTTTTCAAATAGATTTTCAATCCTTTGCTCTCTCTCTTCTCCTTCTGGTACCCTAATGATGCAAATACTGTTATGCTTCATGTTGTCTCAGAGACCACTTAAACTACTGTCATCGTTTTGGATCCATTTTTCTTTTTGCAGTTCTAACTATGTTTTCTGCTGCCTTATCTTCCAAATTGATGATTCGATCCTCTGATTCATCCAACATATTATTGATTCCCTCTAACGATTTCTTCATTTCAGTTATTGTACTCTTTATTTCTGATTTCTTTTTGTTAATTTTCCTATCTCTTTTTTTATATGTCATACGTCTTTGTTGAAATTCTCACTAACATCATTGAGCATCCTTATAACCAGTGTTTTGGACTCTGAATCTGGTAGATTGCTTGTCTCCATTTTATTTTGTTCTTTTTTCTGAAGCTTTGTTCTGTTCTTTCATTTGAGGCCAGTTTCTTTGTCTCCTCATTTTGGCTATCTCCCTGTTTTTGTTCCTATGTATTAGGCAGGGCTGCTATGTCATCTGGTCTTAGTAGAGTGGCCTTATGTAGTAGATGTCCTCTGGGACCCAATGTTGCTTTCTCACTGGTTACCTGAGCCAGGTGCTCCAGGTGTGTCCCTTGTGTGGATAGTGTTTGCTTTCCTGTTGTCATTGAGCTTTGGTTGCTATTTGCATGTCCAGTAGGAGGGACTGACCCTCAGTCTAATTTGTTGTGAGGACCGGCCTTGACTACAGTGGAGAAACTGTTGTGCAGGTCCTGACCCTGCAGAGCAGGATTCTTTTTTCCAGGACTCTAATGCCTGCCCAGTCTGCCCTTTAGGGTTTTTTTTTGTCTGAGGAGGTGGCCTGGTGTTGCTCTGGTGTGGTCTGTAACCCCACTGCAGGCCAAGTTCAGCCACAGCCTGTGCCCTCCCTGCCCAGGGCCACCTGGCAAGAGCCATAACTTGATATGCACATGGCTGTCACCAGCACTAAGCTTGAAGGTGCCTGGAAGAGGCCAATCCTAGAACAAAGGCCGGCTGTCACCATTGCTGGGTTGGTGGCTACTCAGCAAGTGGTATGAAGCAGAGAGAGTTCAGATGCTTCTTGTTTGGGGTTTGTGAATCATTGAGAGATATTAGGAAAGTCTAGAGCATGAGGAAGGCAGGTCGTTTGTAGGGAAAAATCACGGGAAATGGTGTGGGTGGGCCTGCAAGTTGGGTGAGGCAGGGTATCAGGGAATCACCAAAGTGAGGTAAACAGTGTTAGCCAGGTTGATGGTGACTCAGACATGGCATCCACCTAAATCTGCACACTGGGAGGGGAAACATCTCAACAAAGGGACAATGGCTTCTGCCAGTACTTCTGTCTGGATGAAAGCTGCCCCCGCCCCCAATCCTTGCTCTGAAAACAGACAATTCAGTCCCTCCCCATATGTTTCTGATGCACTTCAAGCTGCTGTCCCATTTCTGGACCTCAAAGTGAGTCTGCCAGCAAGTAAGTCCATGCACAGGTACTTTAAGAAGATTGCCTGGGACTCCAGCCCTCCATTTTACTCAGCCACAATCTCTGATGGTTTTCTCAGCTAGAAGTTATGGGGACTTCCTTTCCTGCTGCTGGAACCCTGGACTAAGGAGCCTGGTATGGGACTGGGACCCTTTGCTTTTCAGGGAGAACTCTGCTGCCAACATATCCCTCCCAATCTTTAACTCTGACATGTAGGTTTGGGATCAGCCTGTTCCTCATCTCAGCCTCTCCTACCAATCTCCATGTGGCTTTTTCTGTAGATCCTTGTAGGATCTACAAATGTCAGGACTTTTGTTCAGCTAGACTTCAGGTGATTTTCAATGATGGTTGTTCTGTAGTTTAGCTGTAATTTTTATTTAGTTGTGAGAAGAGGCAAGCTCAGTGTTCATTTACTCTACCATCTTGACTGCAAATTCTTAGCTATTATTTCTTATGGAAAAAGTTCTGTTTATTCTCAATGTAAGTACTTCCTACCTTTGGAGTAATAAAGTGTTAATTGTGTGTGTGTGTGTGTGTGTGTGTGTGTGTGTGTGTGTGTGTGTGTGTTTGAAATCAAAGCAGTGCTACATATTAGAGTTGGAAAACTATATCCATACTGGGGAAGAACTATATATATGCTGCCCCCTTGTTTTAAAACATAATGTTTTAATACAAATTTTGATGTATATTAAGGCCAATCATTCAGGAGGTGATTTCCATTGAAGAGATAATTTACTACTTATAATTCCAAAAAGGTGAGACCACACCATGGTGGTGGGAGAGGGGACACAGAGAAGCACTGATGAGTCAGGAGGCAAAAGGAGAAAGTAAATTTTGGGCAAGGCCTTTACTGTAGTTTCCATAGGCAGGAATGGGCAAGACAAGATAAGCAGGTTTGGGGTTAGGTTATTTGAATAATTTCAGTGGGCTCAGGATAATAGGGGTTGTTCCTAGTCATCGGGTACTTGACCTTGGTAATTAGGGCCAGTAGATAGTGAGTATAAGAGCCTGATAAAGAAGATGGATGGAAGTGTGGACCCTGGATTGGTTGATTTGTACAAATGATCCTTGACTTAAGATGGGGTTACTTCCTGATAAACCCATCATAAATTGAAAATATCATAAGTCAAAAAATCATTTAATACACCTAATCTAAAGAACATCATAACTTAGCCTAGCCTACCTTAAACATGATCAGAACACTTACATTAGCCTACAGTTGGGCAAAATCATCTAACACATTCTGTTTTATAATAAAGTATTGAATATCTCATGCAATTTATTATGTGTATCTCTTCTGCACCATCATAAAGTAAAAAAAAATCAGGAGTCAAACCATTGTAAGTTGGGGACCATCTGTATTTGAAAAACATGTACCTGGGAGGAGAATTTTTTCTGACCATGGGAGACTGGCCAAGGAGGCAGGAGGCCAAGGCAAGGTGACTCAGGCATATTATAGGGTTGTTCAGAACAAGGTGTGCCTGACATGTAAAACAGGTAGATGTTAAAGCATCAAATTTATAGAAGCTACGAACATGGTTAATACACTCCCTTAAACTTAATTTTTTTCTTTTTTTTATTGATCATTAAATCCAAACCGGGAACGACATGTGACATCCTGCCATTTAATGGGTTGTTCTTAAGTATGCATTCAATAATTATTTAACAAATCAATGAATATGCACCCTAAAATGTATGTGATTCTAATTTTGTCTATATCTTTGATTCATTTTCTCCCCAAATTTAAACAATAAAAAGTAATTCAATTCTGAGGCAGTATTAATTTTTATTTTTTCTTTGTCCCTCTTGTTATCAAACACCTTTGAAGAATTTAATAAAATAGAAAGAAATTTATGAAACATTGGCAATATAAAAAAACGTAAAGATAAATAACGCATAAAGATAAATAACGCAATAAGGTCTTATAACTAAAGACCTTCTATTTAAGGCAAAATTTCAGAGAATGTTCAGAAACATTAAAATTTAAACATAACTTTTAAATAATAACATCTAAATTTTACAATTAATTACAAAATTGTTAATAAAAGTCAGTCTAATTACAATGTATAATGGATAGGAACTTTAAGTAGTACTGCATTTTTGTAGTGAGAATCAAAACCATCTACACACATGCAGTTTCTGATTGACATTAATGACTATTCTATTAGTCTGGCCTCACTAACGTAACTTTACCATTGCAACTCTTACCCAGGATGATCAAAGTTGCAAATAACGTTATTGCTCCTTTCAAGAACTTCTCCAATCCTGTTTTAAATTGCTCAGTTTTCCAACAGATAGCCTCAAATAACTGACTATACTCTTCCAATCCCTTACCTCAAAAACTGCACCTTGCTATGTCACTAATCCTTAACTATTACATGATCATTACCCAATTCTAATTATTAAGCCTACGCATTGAAGAAACTATCTCAAAACAAACCTTAAAACTATCTCAAAACAACCTTCTTGAAAATTGTGAATTTGTCCTCCCCACTCTAGACACTATTAAGACAACCAAGATTGTGATATGTTTTATCACAGTAAGCAATAAACTCAGTTTGTTTTATCAACAGGTTGAAAGGTAACATTTTCAGGAAGCAAGAATTGGAAAATAGAATATATATTGAAATAAATACTTTATATTTTATTGCAACGGATTTTAGGTGTCTTGTTTTTCATGCCCCACCCTCTTTTTAAATTATAATGAAAAAAAATCTACAAACCAAAGCCTGAAGAGTGAAAATAATCAAGATTCAAATTTAAAAATAGGTTGCCCTTGCTGTACTGCTGCCAAGAATTTTATCAGGTGAATTCTCCCCTCCAAATCTTTTTGATCATGTGGGCACTATATGGAGAATCTCAATGTTTAATTTTTAGAAAAGGCTTCCTACTCCATAGTTTAATATTTATATTGTATACACAAAAACATACATTCATTCAGGTGCTTTTGGAAACATTTTTAATATACTTAAAAGTACAGAAAACAAAATAACAACATTACACTCTATGCGATAACATTTACCTACCATCCAGAGTTAACAAATGATTTTATTGCTGTATTTGCTTCAGATTAAACAAAATGTCAGAACATCTTGAAATATCCTTTGTTTATCCCCAGTCCTGTTTCCATCATTCCCTCTCTGGGAGCAAGAAATGTTATGAAATTGGCATATATTCTCTTATTCAATTTCATAAAAGTATTGTCTTACCACATATATTAAATTCATTATATATATATTTGTTTTATAATTTTAAATTTGCATTATGACATCATAGTGTCCATTTTTGTACAACTTGTTTCCAATTCACGAAAATTACGTGCTAAGACTCTGTTCTTATGCATTCAATTATAATTTTAATTGCTGTGGAGAATTTCATTTTATTGAATATATTATTTTAGGATATTTTTTGTTACCTATTTTCCTGCATGCATGTGTTTGAGGAGTCCGGTTCTTGGTTAAAAACCAAGGTAATTACAAAGGTTTTACCTTGCAGGCCTCAGTCAGTTCTTCGCAGTCTCTAAGGGCAGGTACAATCAAGGTCTCAGGCTCCCTTGGCTGGTCATGTTCTTTACATATTTTCATTCCTAGCCCCGTGCCTTCATTCCTAGGTCTCTTTATCTGAGGCCTTCAGACGCCTCTGCCAAGGCCTCCTTATGGGGAAGGAGGGAGAAACCCTGAAGACATTTTTCTCTGACAATAGAAACAGTCTGAGATGTCCTAAATTAAATTACAGTGGGCCAGACAGAGGGAGAGAGAGACCAGAGAGGTGAACCAGTTAACAGCTGCAGGACAAACCAAAAAAACACTACTCACATTCTTGAATGTATGTTGATATTTGGAATCAACTTCCAGGCTGCTATCTAGAAAAAATAGCCAACCACCAGACACCACCACATCTTCTTTACCCATTAACTTTCCAGACTGTTGCCCACAGCCAATGCAGAAGCAGCAAATACTTTCCCTATGAACTATGCACCTATCCCACAACTATCCTCAATTCACATTTTCTTGCCCCCTTTTATCTACAGCCAACATAAGCTTTTTCAAAACAACTTAATATTTATTCTCCAAACTCATGTATAAAAGAGCCCTGTCTATCACAGGATGGCAGACATGTTGTCTTTCCTATCTAGCCCTGCTGCAGGTGGTTTAGACTGCACATCCTATGACCTGGTCGTTTTTCTGGCTAGCTTATGGCTAAATAAACCCTTTTTTTCAGGACATCTTTAGGTCTCATATATTTTTTGTTTCACATCTTCATTCTAACTCAGTACCCAGTACTTTTCATTCCTACACTCTTCCCTTTTTCCTCCCTTCTGGCTCTGGAGTCATAAAACTTCTGGAGCCCTTTAACATTTCTTATAATACTGGTTTGGTGGTGATGAACTCCTTTAGCTTTTTCTTGTTGGTGAAGCTCTTTATCTGTCTGATTCTAAATGATAATCTGTCTGGGTAGAGTAATCTTGTTTTTCATCACTTTGAATATTTTGTACCAATTCTTTCTGGCCTGCAAAATTTCTGTTGAGAAATCAGCTGACAGTCTTATGGGGGCTGCCTTGTAGGTCACTAACTGCTTTTCTCTTGCTGATTTTAATATTCTTTCTTTGTCTTTAAACTTTAGCATCTTAATTATGATGTGTCTTGGTGTTGGCCTCTTTGAGTTCATCTTGTTTAGGACTCTCTGTGCTTCTTGGGCTTGTATGTCTATTTGCTTCACCAGGTTAGGGAAGTTTTCTGTCATTATGCAAATATGTTTTCAATTCCTTGCTCTCTTTCTTGTCCTTCTGGTACTCCTATGATGTGAATGTTGGTATGCTTGATGTTGTCCCAGAGGCCCCTTAAACTATTTTCATTTTTTGAGGGGGGGTTATTTTTCTTTTTGCTGTTCTAATTGGGTGTGTTCTGCTACCTTGTCTTCTAAATCACTGATTCGATCCTCTGCTTCATCTAGTCTGCTGGTTATTCCTTCTAGTACATTCTTTATTTCACTTATTGAATTCTTCATTTCTGACTCATTCTTTTTACATGTCCTGTCTCTTTGCTGAAGTTCTCCCTGAGATCACTGAGCATCCTTATAGCCAGGGTTTTGAACTCTGGTAGCTTGCCTGTCTCCATTTGGTTTAGTTCTTTTGTGGGAACTTTTTTCTGTTCTTTCTTTAAGATTAGAAAAAAAGATCAAAAATTTGGATAATAAAATGGCAGTAACAACATACCTATCAAAATTACTTCAATTGTAAATAAATTAAACACTCCAATTAAAAGATAGGGATGCTGTATGGATAAGAAAACAAGACCCTCACATATGCTGCCTACAAAAGACTCACTTCAGATTGAAAAACACACGGACTGAAAGGGATGAAAATAAATATTTCATGAAAAATGAAAACAAAAAAAACCTGGGGTAACAATACTTAATAGACAAAATAGAGTTTAAATCAAAGCCTATAATAAGAGATCAAAAAAACCCAGTAATCCTACTTGTGGATATTTATCTGAAGAAATCCATAATGCTACTTTGAAAGGACGTGTGCATCCATACGTTAATTGCAGCATGTTTACAGTGGCCAAGATGTGGAGGCAGCCTGGGTGTCTGTCATTGGATGAATGGATAAAGAGAAGGTGGTACATATATACAGTGGAATATTGTTCACCCATGGAAGGGAATGGGTTCTTGCCATCTGTAGCAACATGGATGGAGCTGGAGGGTCCTGTGCTGAGTGGAGTATGTCAGACAGAGATAGACAGATGCAATGTGATTTTGCTTATATGTGGAATAAAGAACAAAATAAATAAAACAGAAACACATTCATAGATACAGAGAACATTTTGATGGTTGCCAGATAGGAGGGGTGTTGGGGGCTGGGTGAAAAAGATAAAGAAATCAAAAAGTACAAATAGGTAGTTACGAAATAGTCATGGGGATGTAAAGTAAAGCATTGGGAATATAGTCAATAATATGGTAATAGCTATGTATAATTCCAGGTGGGTACTAGAGTAGTTAGGGGGATTACTTCTTAATCATATAAATGTCTAACCAGTATGCTGTATACCTGAAATTAATATAATGTAATATTGAATGTGAAAAACAAACAAACAAACAAAAAAACTTCTGGAGGCTTTTTAGTTCAGGTCTCTTTCAATAGTAAAATGACCCTAAACCCAGTTCCATATTGATCTACCTGATCCTTGATGAGTGTGCAACTCCTTGTGAGGAAATGAAACAGGAGCAGTCGGCACTTTTTTCAGTTTAGACTTCTGCCCATTACATCACAGTAAGTGATCAAAGACTCATTATTTGTTTGTTGCTTTAATCGGCTACTCAAGACAACTGACAAACAAGTTCACTTTCCTGGCTCAGCTGAGCTCCTGACAGCATTGTCATAATTTTTCATCCTTTCAAATAACTAGTAAAATGGATATTTGTACATATGTCTCCTTTTATGTATGTGTGATGCTCTCTACTGTATATGATTAGAAACGGAAATACTTAGTTATAAATAATATGTAATTTTAATTTTACTAGATAGTTCCTAATTGCCTATCAAAAGGGTTGTACAAATTACACTCCCATCAACAGTGAAATTTCCTAATTCTCTATATTGTCTTCAACAAAAAGTGTATTGTTTAATTTACTATTTCTGCCAGTCTGATGAGTGTGATTATATATTCTAAAACTTGCATTTACTGAATTAATAGTAATCTGGAGTATATATATATATATATATATATATATATATATATATATATATATATATATTTTTTTTATTAGTTTCAGGTGCACAAGACAAAGTAATACTTAGACGCTTATGATTTATATCCCTCACACTGTGTGGACCCCCCTCTCCCAATTCACTATCCCTCTGACATCACACCGAGCCATTACATTTCCACTGTCGCTATTCCTAATGCTGTACTCTGCTTCTTGTAAGTATATACATACATATATATGGTTGGCATTCATTCTTGTTCAGCTTCAGGTGTACAGTGCATTGATCAGGAATCTACATCATCCCTGAGGTGGTCTCCCAAATGGGACACGTGTCCATTGAATACCCTACAAAATCTTTATAACATTATTGATTACGTTCCCCAAATTCATTTTCAAAACCCCATGGCCATCTTGTGGTTACCGACTGTTCTCGAATCCCCTCACCTTCCCCCTTATCCTCACCCCTCCACCCATCTAACAACCCTCAGTTTTTCCTCTTTGTCTCCAAAACTATTTCTGATTAATTCATTCACTTATTCTTTTCTTTACATTCAGCATATAAGTGAGATCATATGGTACTTGTCTTTCCCTGTCTGACTTATTTCACTTAACATAATGTTCTCTAGGTCCATCCATGCTGTTGCAAATGGTAAGATTTCTTTCTTCTTTATGGCTGAGTAATACTCCATTGTATAAATGTACCACAGCTTCTTAATCCAGATATCCACCGATGGGCATTTCGGTTGTTTCCATGTCTTGGCTATTGTGTATAGTGCTGCAATAAACATAGGAGTGCATACACATTTTTGAATTGGAGTATTGGATTTTCCAGATAGATACGTAGGAGTGAAATTACTGGATCATAGTGTAGTTCCATTTTCAGATTTTTGAGATACCTACATACTGTTTTCCATAGTGGCTGCACCAATCTGCAATCCCACCAACAATGCACAAGCGTTCCCTTTTCTCCATATCCGCACCAGCACTTGTTGTTTGTTGATTTATTGATGATAGCCATTATGACTGCGGTGAGGTGGTATCTCATTGTAGTTTTTATTTGCATTTCTCTGATGGTTAGTGAGGTTGAGCATTTCTTCATATGTCTGTTTGCCATCTGTATGTCCTTTTTAGAAAAATGTCTCTTCATGTCCTCTGCCCATTTTTTAATTGGGTTGTTTGTTTTTTTGGAGTTGAGGTGAGTGAGTTTTTTATAGATTTGTGATATTAACCCCTTATCAGATATATCATTGGCAAATATCTTTTCCGATTCAGTAGGATCCATTTTTGATTTATTGATGGTTTCCTTTGCTGTGAAAAAACTTTTTAGTTTGATGTAATCCCACATGTTTATTTTTTCTCTTACTTTCTTCAGGCGAGGGGATATATCAGTAAAAATCCTACTCCGAGTAATGTCTGTGAAGTTTCTTCCTATATTTTCTTCTAAGTATTTTATGGTTTCAGACCTTACATTTAAGTCTTTAAGCCATTTGAATTTATTTTTGTATATGGTGTAAGGAGGTGGTCCAGCTTCATTTTCTTGCATGTGTCTGTCCAGGTTTCCCAGCACCATTTACTGAATAGATTGTCTTTACCCCATCGTACATTTTTGCGTCCACTGTCGTAAATTAAATGGCCATATAGGCATGGATTTATTCCTTGACTCTCTATTCTGTTCCATTGATCTATGTGTCTGTTTTTATGCCAGTACCATGATGTTTTGATTACTATAGCCTTGTAGTACAATTTGATGCCAGGTATTGTTACACCTCCCACTTTGTTCTTATTTCTCAAGATTGCTGAACCTATCCGGGGTCTTTTATGGTCCCATATAAATTTTAGGAGTATATGTTCTATTTCTGTGGAAAACGTCGTTGGTAGTTTGATAGGAATTGCGTTGAATATGTGTATTGCCCTAGGCAGTATGGACATTTTAACTATATTAATTCTTTCTATCCATTACCAGGGTATGTGTTCCCATCTATTTATATCTTCTTTCATTTCTTTCTTCAGTGTCTTATAATTTTCTGAATACAGATCTTTTACTTCTTTGGTTAAATTTATTCCCAGGTATTTTATAGTCTTCAGAGGAATTGTAAATGGGATTCTTTTTTAAATTTATCCTTCTGATGTTTTATTATTGGTATATAAAAATGCAAATGATTTCTGAATATCAATTTTGTATTCTGTTACTTTACTAAATTCATCTATCAGCTCTAATAGTTTCTTGGTGGAGTCTTTAGAGATTTCTCTATATAGTATCATATCATCTGCATATAATGACAATTTTACTTCTTCCTTACCAATCTGGATGCCTTTTATTTCTTTTTCTTGTCTTATTGCTGTGGCTAGAACTTCCAGAACTATGTTGAATAGAAGTGGAGATAGTGGGCAACCTTGCCTTGTTCCTGACCTTTGGCAGAATGGTTTTAGCTTTTCCCCATTGAGTATGATGTTAGCTGTGGGTTTGTCATATATGGCCTTTCTTGTGTAGAGGTATGATCCCTCTATTCCCACTTTCTTAAGGGTTTTTTATCATAAATGGCTGCTGGATTTTATCAAATGCTTTTTCTGCATCTATTGATATGATCATGTGATTTTTATTTTTCATTTTGTTAATATGGTGTATCACATTAATTGATTTGCAGATGTTGAACCACCCTTGCATACCAGGGATGAATCGCACTTGATCATGGTGAATGACCTTTTTAATGTATTGCTGAATTCTGTTCGCTAATATTGTGTTGAGGATTTTTGAATCTATGTTCATTAGAGATATAGGCCTGTAGTTTTTTGGGGGTTTTTTTGTGGTGTCTTTGTCTGATTTGGGGATCACGGTGATAGTGGCTTCATAAAAATTGTTTGGGAGTCTTCCCTCCTTCTGGATATTTTGGAAGAGCTTGAGGAGAATAGGAGATAATTCTTTTTTGAATGTTTTGTAAAATTGCAAAGCCATCTGGTACAGGGCTTTTGTTTGTTGGGAGATTGTTGATTACTGATTCAATTTCCCTGATGGTAATCAGTCTATTCAGGTTTTCTGTTTCTTCTTGAGTTAGCCTTGGAAGGTTGTACACCTCTAGAAAATTGTGCACTTCTTCCAGATTGTCAAATTTGTTGGCATAGTTGCTTATAGTAATTTCTTAAAATTTTTTGTATTTCTGTGGTGTCTGTTGTCACTTCTCCTCTTTCATTTCTGATTTTATTAATTTGGGTCCTCTCTCTCTTTTTTAACGAGTCTGTCTAAAGGTTTGTCAATGTTGTTTATCTTCTCTAAGAACCAACTCTCGAGTTCATTGATCTTTTGTATTGTTTTTCTGGTTTCTATTTCATTTATTTCTGCTCTGATCTTTATTATCTCCTTCCTTGTGCTCCCTTTGGCCTTATTTTGCTGTTCTTTTTCCAGATACCTTTAGTGTGAATATAAACTGTTGATTAGTGATGTTTCTGTTTCTTTAGGTAGGCCTGCAATGCTATGAATTTCCCTCTTAGGACTGCTTTCGCGGCATCCCATAGATTTTGGTTCGTTGTGTTTTCATTTTCATTTGTCTCGAGATATCTTTTGATTTCTTCCTTGATCTCCTGCTTGACCCATTCATTATTTAGTAATAAGTTATTCAGCATCCATGAATTGGTGTGTCTTCCAGTTTTTTTCATTTAGTTCATTCCTAATTTCTTAGCACTGTGTTCAGGGAAGACAATTGATATGATTTCAATTTTCTTAAATTTATCAAGACTTGTTTTGTGGCCTAACATGTGGTCTATCCTGGACAATGTTCCACGAGCACTTGAAAAGAATGAGTATTCTGCAGCTTTAGGGTGAAATGCTCTGAAAACTTTGATTAAATCCAAGTTGTCCAATGTGTCGTTTAAGGCCTTTGTTTCCATATTGATTTTCTGTCTGGAAGACCTGTCCCTAGTTGTCAGAGGTGTGTTGAAGTCCCCTACAATGATAGTGTTACTGTTCATCTTTTTACGTCAGTCAGTACCTGTTTTATACATTTAGATGCTCCTATGTTGGGTGCATAGATGTGTACTAGGGTTATGTCCTCTTGTCGGATAGATCCCTTTATTATTATATAGTGCCCATCTTTGTCTTTTAATATATTCTTCATTTTAAAGTCTATTTTGTCAGATATAAGTATTGCAACACCAGCTTTTTCCCCATTTCCATTTGCATGAAATATCTTACTCCAACCCTTCACTTTCAGCCTGTGTGTGTCTTTTGATCTTATGTGAGTCTCTTGTATACAGCATATACAAGGGTCTTGCTTTCTTATCCACTCAGCCACCCTATGTCTCTTGATTGGAGCATTTAATCCATTTACATTTAAAGTGATTATTGATAGGTACATAGTTATTGCCATTTTTAATTTGTAGTTAGATTGTTTTCATCTTTCTTCTATTTACAGAAGTCCTTTTAGTATTTCTTGCAATGCTGGCTTGGTGGTAATAAATTCCTTTAGATTATTGTTTTCTGGAAAGCTCTTTATCTCTCCATCAACTTTAAATGATAGCCTTGCTGGATAAAGCAATCTAGGTTGTAGGCCTTTGTTTTCCATCACTTTGAGTATCTCCTGCTACTCCCTCCTGGCCTTCAATGTTTCTGTAGAAAAGTCATTTGATAGTCTTATGGGAGTTCCCTTGTATGTAACCCTCTGTCTTTCTCTTGCTGCTTTTAGGATTCTCTCCTTGTCTTTAAGCTTTGTCATTTTAACTATAATGTGTCTTGGTGTGGACCTGTTTGGGTTTATCCTGATTGGAACTCTCTGCACTTCCTGGGCTTGTATGTTGGTTTCCTTCATCAGGTTAAGGAAGATTTTGGACATTATTACCTCGAATATGTTCTCAATCCCTTGCTTCCTCTCTTCACCTTCTGGTATTCCTATGATGCACATGTTGTTGCGCTTGATGTTATCCCAGAGGTCTCTTAAACCATCTTCATTGTTTTTATTCTTGTTTCTTTCTGTTGTTCTGTTTGGGTGATCTCTGCTAATTCGTCTTCCAAGGTGCTGATTCGATCCTCTGCTTCATCTAACCTGCTGGTAATTCCTTCAAGTGAGTTCTTAATTTCGGTAATTGTGTTCTTTAGTTCTAACTCGTTGTTCGTTATGATTTCTACCTCCTTCTTTATGTCGTCTCTAAGCTCCTTAAACATTCTTATCATCAGTGTTCTGAACTTTGTCTCTGATAGGTTGGTTACTTCTGTTTCAATTGGTTCCACTTGTGGAGGTTTCTTTTGTTCTTTTATTTGGGACATGTTTCTTTGTCTCCCCATTCTGGCTGACTCTCTGTGTTTGCTTTGATGTATTAGGTAGATCCCATAGAGTTCTTAGTTCTTGCTGGATTATACTATGTAGTATGTGTCCTTTATATTTGACTTGCACTACTTTGTTCTTCTCCTCTGCGTGTGCTCCAAAGGTAACTCTTGTGTTGTGTATATTGTCCTGTTAAAGAAGATCTTTAATTGCTTTTCGCTTGTGAGTAGGTGGGGTTGACTCCTAGGCTGACTAGTTGTGGGACTTGGCTCTGCCCACCGCAGGGTGCTCCACTGTTTGAGGGTTGACCACTTAAATGGGGTTTGGCCTCTATGGGCTCTTGTGCCTGCAGAGAATTCTCTCTGGGTGTGTGACTTGTAGGTCAAACCCAGTAGCACTGTGGTTTGGTCTGGAGTTGGCCTCTGGATATGTTGAATCTTGTGCCTCTTAAACTGGGCCCTGGTAGGGCAATTTCAGTACAAAGCAAATCACCAAGCACAACAACAACAACAACAGCAAAGAGAAAATCAAATACATTCACATGTATAAACACCGATAACCCCCACTCAACACAGGCAAAGATATCAAAGATATAAAGACCAAACCAAACCAAACAAAACAAAGCAAAACAAAAAGCAGTGCCATTCTTGGCTTAAGCCCACCAAGTAATCTCCAGGTTGTCCTGTGCTGTACCAAAACATTCTCTGTGTATTGTGCAGGCAGAGCTGATAACCTGGTGACCAGAGTGACTTTGGGACTATAGATTTAAATGTGTGGGGCTGAGGTGTCTGGATGATAGTTTTTACAAAGTCAGTGCAGTTTCTGCCCTTGTCTGCACATGTGCACACTGAGAGTAGCAACACCAGCCTTGTGTCCAGTACTCCTGATTCTTAAGGCACTTCTTCCGTGTGTGTGTGTGTGTGTGTGTGTGTGTGTGTGTGTGTATGTGTGTGTGTGTGGAGGGTGGGAGATTTCTGAGCTGCTGAAAGCCGGGAGCTTTGTCTGTCACTTATTGCTGATCTCTGGGAGTGCCTCTGCTGTTACACTTGCCCTGCCCTAGGCAGGCCAGAAAGGGTGGGGACTGGGGGTGGAGGGGTCTTCTCTCTCCCATCCCAGCCATGTCACACTCTTCCTCCTGACTTCTGTGTTCTCTGTTCCGCCTGGGATCACCGTCATCTCTGCAGCTGCTGGTGCCAGCTGCATTTCCACCGCCGCAAATACGGACCGCGTTTCCACCGCCGCAGATGTGGGCTTCATCTCCACTCCGCTCCCTTCCCTCTTCCCCTGCTCGCCCAATTTGTGCATCTCCAAGTAAACCTTCCACGAGTCTCTTATCTGTTCTGCATGATGAGCAAAGAGTTCTTTGATGGGTTATATGTCCCGTTTGTAATAAGATCCGGAGGAGAACTCAAAAAATGCGACCTGCTGCCGCCATTCCTGTAATGTCCTTTTTTTTTTTTTTTAAAGTTTATTGGTGTGACAATTGTTAGTGAAGTTACATAGATTTCCGGTGTACAATTCTGTAATACATCATCCATATATCACATTGTGTTTTCACCACCCACAGTCAGTTCTTTTTCCATCATCCTATGTTGGATCCCTTTACCTTCATCTACCACCCTCCTCCCCCCTTACCTCCAGTAACCACTGAACTATTGTCTGTGTCTATGTGTTTTTTCTCCACACCCAAAGCTTCCATCCTCTGCTTGGCAGTCAGGGTGTAAACCTCTGTTTTCACCCTTCTTCCCTCAGTCTTTGCTCCAGGTTTCTGCTGTGAGCGTTGGGTTCGGCCATGTTTTATCCTGATCCCTCAGGCCAGACTGTGGATCATAAGTAGAGTGCTAGCAGTCCAAATTCTTCACTCTCACATGGCTGTGGGTAGTCCAGAATGCAGGAAGCTAGGAGCTCAGAGCTCCAGTCAGCATACTGCACCCTCGCAGCTCTTGTTTCCACACTTCCCGCTTCCCTCTTCCGTCACTCACTGGTTTACCCATCTTTAGATGATTTAGATTACCCGTCTCTTAGTGTTACCTGTGTGCTGTGTAGGGAGTCCCTCATGGAATTATAGTTTTTCAATTTGTTGTAATTCCAGGGGAGATTTTAAGAGGCTCATCTCACGCTGCCAGTTTGATGACATCACGTTTTAAAAAATATTTCTTGATCATTCTGATTTTGTCTTCTATGATCTGCTTGGTCGTTTATTTGGTCATTTTTCTTTTTGAGGATTTTTTTTATTGCTATGTTGGGGTTCTACTGTATATTTCAAATGTATTTTCACAGATTGTGATTCATATTTGTTTATGGTATGCTTTGCCATTCAGAGTTTATCAGCACTTTATAAGTTATGCTTTTTGTGTTTAACCAAATCCTTTCCTACTCTGGTTTCTTTTTTTAGGTTTCTTTTTTTGTTTGTTTTTTTAATACTTAAAATGGGGGGTTTGGTCATTACTAATGGTGTATTAGCCATTAGTAATCTGTTGCCACATAACCAATTATCATAAATTTAGCTACTTAAAAGAGTATATGTTTATTACCTCACAGTTTCTCTGAGTCAGGACACTGGCACAACTTAGCTCACCAGTTTTAGGGCCCTTCACAGTACTGCAATCAAGGCTGTGGTCTCATTTCAAGGCTCAACCAGGGGAAGATCTGCTTCCAAACTCGAATGTTTGTTGGTAGGATTTATATCCTTATGGATTACTTGACTGAGGCCTCAATTGGCTGTTGGTCAGAGACTGCCCTCATTTCCTTACCATGTGGGCCTCTACATAGGGCAATGCAGATCAATGCAGCTTGTTTCATCAAAGCCAGAAAGGGGGGGGGGTCTGCTAATGAGGCAGAAGTCACAATCTTAAGCGAGGCAGAAAAATGACATCCCATCTCATTTGCCATATTGGTCAGTTAGAATCAAGTCACAACTCGCACTTCCACTCAAGTAGGAGAGGATTATATAAATAAAGGAGTAACTAACAGGAGGATGGGTTCCTGGGGGCCCGCCCAAATGTCTGTCCTCCACAATAAGGACAGCCAATTGTCCACAAATAAATTTTTTAATTATGCCACATAGTTGTTTTGATTATATTTTTCATTGGTTGGTTATAGATTAGTTATTAGAGCATCATTTAAAATGGGTCTGATCCTTAACTACTACCATATATAACCTTCTGTTTCAGTGAATCTATTCCACTTTATTGTATCCAACATATCATAGTTACTCCTACCTCCAAGCCTTTGTTTCACCCCATTTAGCAGAAGTTTCTCCTTTTTTTCTGGTTATCCAAATATTATAGTTCTTTCAGAACCTCACTTATTTTTCACATCACTGGAAGGCCATCTTATTTAATCTGGTTGCTGATGATCTTTTGCTTCTCTGAACTTTTATATTCACTAAAGTACTAGACACTGAGGAAGATCTTGGCCTTTCTGACATGTTGGCCTTTCTTGAACTCTACTACTTCTAATGCTTGCCATGTGGATTATCAATTCGGTTTATTCAGCTTTCTAAGGTAATTTAAAATACTTACTCTGAGAGAGAACTATACTTGAAAGGAAACTTAGATTCCATCATGTCCAATTTATAGATAAGGAAGCTGAGCCTGAAACAAGTGAGATTAGTTTCCCCAGACTCACACAGCCAGTGAGTGGCAGGGTACAGATTTGAACAATAATGTGTTAAATTTCCTGCCATGTCACTTCCCTGCTTGAATCTTCCTCAGTTTGTCTGTCATATTGGTATTGGACTAGAGGTTATACCAGAAAACGTGGTGTCGTGCTGAGATATAAACTGAATTTAGCATTCTCAACCTGACGGGATGGAGGAGTTTCTAGATTGAGCTAGATTTTTGCTGTAACTCTGCTCTGGTAATGAGAAAGGAGGACTTACAAGGTTCCCATCATCCCCAAAGCTGCACATCTAAAGGGAATATGAAGAAAGAATGGTAGAAAATATAAAGAAACAAAAACTCATAGACACAGACAATAGTTCAGTGGTTACCAGAGGGTGAGGGGGCAGGGGAGTGGTAGATGAGGGTAAATGGAGTCAAATATATGGTGATGGAAGGAAAACTGACTCTGGGTTGTGAACACACAATGTGATATATAGATGATGTATTACAGAATTATACATTTGAAATGTATGTAATTGTACTAACCACTGTCACCCCAATAAATTTTAATTAAAAAAAAAAGTATAAAGGCACAGGTGTTCATAGGCTAGAAGATTCGGTGGTGAAATGATAAGGGATTTCTGATTGCTATAATATTCTTGTACTTAGAGTTCTGAGAAAGTCAAGAATCAGAGGGCGCAAACAAGGCACAGTGTCCAGCCAGCTGCCCTAGTCTGGCCCAGATCTCAGGTAGAACCTATTTTCCAAGGGCTTCTTTCATGGTTTTGGTCGGTATTCTGCTCATAGTAGATTGGACAGGTCCTGGCAGGAGCGTGGATAGAATGGAAAGCCACTAATGTTTCATCATCTGATCGTTGATATCTTTGGGTTATTGTAGCTACTCTGTGGTCTTCCTTTCCATTAAATAGCAGGTGTCTGGATTTAAGCCCCTGCTTTACATTGACCACCTGTGATGTGTTTATCACCTAGTCACATTATTCTTCCAATTTCATGATTTAAAAAAAAAAAGTAACACTAAAAAAAGTTTGTGTCGCTATGTATACCACAGTATAATATGTGCTTTCAAATGTGGATATATTTAATAGAAAAACAAAGTTCTAGAACTGTGACATACTTTAATTCTGATTTATATCTCTTGATTTGTAATAAATAAAAATATATCCTGTCTGTCTACCATATAATATTTTTAAAACTATCATCCAATCTAGCTTGATACTACATTATTTCAAAAGTGAACATACAAGGTTAAAATACTAGGTCAGATCTTCCCATGGGAGCATGAAGTAGCTTGGGAAAGAGCTTGTATTTCTCATTATTTATCATCTCTGTCTATTTAGTAACAATAAGACATTTAAGCAGCTACAAGGTCAAGGTAAGACATTTATTTGGATGGAAATATATTAATTAAATTGTCAGGATTTATAAATCAATGAACTTTGCTTGGCTGTCTGCTCCCTAACCTTGAAAGTGGCTCCATTTAGGTTGTCCTAATGAACTCTTAATTTACATTTTGTTCTAGTCCATATTCAGAAGAGTTTCAATAGATGTAATAATTTGCTTAAAGCACATAGATTTTCTAGTGGATGTACACAAGCTTGAAGACAAAGACACTGGTTCTGAGTGAGCAGGTATATCATCATTGTCCAAAACGCTGCAAAGGGATTCCCACCTCCCTTTCAGGGGCCATTTCACAACATTACTGCATAAATAGGTGAATCAGGGAGTTTTAACAATAAATTTAATTTTAATTATCTTTGGGAAGACTTGTCCAGAAAATCATTGCCAACATAAGGACTGTAGAGCCTATGAAAAGTGCCTACTGTTGTGAATTACAGTAATGTTTCAGTGAACTCATCTAAACCTCTTTATTATACATTAAATATTTAAGGGAAAATACAAAAGGATACTATATATAGCCTAACATCCTATCAGAGTGTATCCCTGGAGCACCTCCTCTTATTCAGAAAATGTTCCAGAAATCAGTGAAGGATGAATAAACGAGGGCACTAAGAAATGGGGCAAAGGTGACAAGTGAATCAAAGTTGCTACAAGGCTTTAACCTTAAAGTATTGAAGAAAAGAATTCTGCTGAGCTTTGGTGGCAATGTATGTGACAGAAGCCTGAAGAAAAAAAAAAAATCCCTACGGTGTCTGAGATATAGCAAGGCCAGATTCGAGGTCTCATCTTTTCCTTCCTTTAGAGTAAAGCACAGATCTAATTCTTTAAATCCATGGTGTCTAGTACTAGCATTTGCGATAAAGCACTTGACTGACAATTGAAACATGTTTTAGGGGAAGGCAGTAAAGCACATGCCTTAGTGCACATTCTCCTGGCAGAGAAGCTATTCTAAAAAGCTAACTGTGGCTCCAGCTTGGAATGTTCAAATGCCCACTCATGATTTTCTTCTCTGGATTTGACCAAAGAGTGTTAAACCCAGCCTCATCTGGAGCTATGCCTTTAGAACCATTCATTGATTTTTGTAGAACAAGTAATAGAAAGAAAGAAGGATAAAAGAGATAACTGTTTAATCAGTAAAAAGTACTCAATGAAATTTGTGCTTGGTCTGTCTTTTGTTTCCTGTTTCTCTCTGTCTCTTTTGGTCTTTTTCAGCACTTTTCCTATACAGATGTAACCCCAGGAATCCACTATTCTCACGCTGATCCCAATTTTGTAAATGTCACTTTTCATTCTTTTCAGACCTACCATCTTACATTTCCTCAGGTAATAGACAAGTCCCACTTGTTGTCTTCTTCCACTGTCCAAACTAGCCTTTGCGATAGATGATGCAAAACTAAACATTTTTCACCTTAGCTCCACCTATTCCTCTTCATCTTTCTTGTTATACCAACCAGACCAACCAATGGATACTAAACTAAAATCTCAGTCTTGCGGTACCGGTATTTTCTCCTATGATTATTACAGCCTCAGTTTCCCCATACCTTCTGTGAATTTGATCAGTGAACAGTTCTAAGAACAAAACTAAACTATGATTTTCCTCAAATCTACCATGTGGGAATTTAATATTCTTACTCCTACCAGAACAGTCATCTTGAGCTGTTCTCAATTTACCAGTTTTCAATAAGGGCTTGAACTAATGACTTTTAGTTAGATTTTCTCCTTGCCTACCTGTCTTGATCCTCCTTACCTTAGGACACAGTTCTTTATTAAATAGCGTAATTTGATGAGTCAATCTAGATTATAGGTTAATGATCACTAGTGGATTAATGTGTTTTCTCATTGAAGTAACACAAATACATTTCATTTGGTGCCTGCTAGAAACACAGAACTTTAATGTCAAAGAGAATGTGGGAATCTCAAATAATTTAGCAGACTAAAGAGGGGAGATAATTGAAGGCAATGAACAGTCCATATTCAATAATTATTTATGCCGCCAATTGACTGTGTTTCTGGGCACCTATGCATTGATCCTAGGAAGCTATAATTTATTTCAATTTGCAATGGAAGATTCCTTGGAAGGAACTGCAGCATTTAAAAAACTAGGGCAGAGACAAGGAAGCCATATCTTAACTTGAGAACCTGTGACTTTCGTTCCCATCTCTGAGGTATCTGTAATATTTCCTTTTCCTCAAGGAAATATCATCACATATGTAAGATTTAAAATCTTTCATTGTAGGTTTCTCATTGGATTTAAGATAAACATGGCTTCAAGACTTACAATCAAGTATATTTATGAAACATGCATTTAGTGTCCAATTTAAATAGGACACTTTTAATTTATTATAGTAGCCTTAAAATAGGCTACTATAAAATATACTGCATATTTGAGCACATTTTAAAACAATTGACTCATTAAGTATAGGAAAGTTGTCTTTGTGCAGTTTTATTACCCACTTCATTATGTTTCTATGTCTTTTTATTTCAGCTTTTAAAAGACCTTTAATCTGACTACAGAGGAATTTCAAGGTTTATTGTATGTGACTTCTCTGCCCTAGCTAGTATTTAATAACATGCTTTATTAAATTGCTTTATGGAACCTGGTGCAGTTTTAAAAATCTAAAAGGATATCATTAAATTAAAATTTAAAAGTAAATAGCTTGCAAACAATTATAATGGAATTTTATGAAAAATCCCCTGAGCTGGAAAACAGCTTAAAGAAAATAAAAATTTAAGTTAATATTTTTACAGGTAACGTTCTAATTCCACAAGTCTTTTCTAGTGACACATAGCAAAGTGAATTTACTCTTTCATCAGTTCAGGGATGAAGCCAATCCCTTGACAGCCACTGAACTCTCAATTAGAAATGCAAATAGCTACATTTGCTATTGCCAATGGAATGTGTAAATGTCTGTGTCCACTACGTGAACTGGTTTGAAAACATTGCTTGATGTTTTCTTTGGAAACATCTTTAGTAATTAGTTCTTTGTTGAATCAGAACACTTTTTTTCAAAGTAATTGCTTTTTGATTAAATTACAATTTTCTTCCCAAAACAAATTTGGGTCTCTGATGGACCTTAATGGCCAGAACACATTCACTGTACACTTTTAGCCTGTGATCAAACTAATGCCAGTGATGAAATATTGATTTATAATTTAAATCTCTTGAGGGAGGAAATGTTAGTTCTTACCTGGGCTTATATCAACATTATCTCTGTCACTTTATGGATTAACAATTCAGAAAGAAAAAATATGCACATGTACATATTTTTTTTAATTGGAGAGGACAAGAGAAATTAAAGGCTGCATAGCAATTGACCTTGTGTAGATTCTATTTCAAAAGGCATTTCAATACCTAGGATGAATTTTTTCTGGTGGAAAACTTGATTACCTTGTTCATCAAATTGCCTACCAGGAAACTGATAAAATTGGTACTTGTTATGAAGATTTATTTTAAGAAAAAAATTTTCATATCATAAAGATAATTAGAAAAAAATTGCTGCCATTTTCTAAAATCACTCCAGAATGGCGAGATTAACAATTTCATGTGGAAATGAGACCACTACAGATATATAACATTAAGAGGGAATTCAAAAAAATTTAAGCTCTTGATCATATTTGCTTTTCAAGTTTATCGAAGAAAAAGCTTGAAAATTCAATGGTTTTTTTATGTAACATCTTGTTCACAATAAATATTTATAGTACATAAAGAACACACTTTTTTCAATGATTACTGAGTTACAATTATATTCTTTTTAATAAAAGTCATATGAATGCCAGAAAGACATTGATTTTTAGTGATACACTCCTGAAAAATAATTATTCAATGTTTTGTTTCAGAGAAAAAAAGAAAAGGAATTTTTATTCCAAAAGTGTTAGCTTCACTGATCAGACATGTTTTTGAAATATTTCATTAGTTGGAATGCATCGTGAATGGGAAAAAAATATTGCAGAATATGTTTGTTAGTTATAAATGTTGATTTTTAATCTCTAGTTTTTCAAATTGATGATTCATTTTTTAATTAGGCACACCAAGACCTATTTAAAGGGAGGGGTTAACGTAATGGAACAAGTTCTAAATTAATAAGAACTTTAAAATTAGGTTGTTTCTGTCTGTCATAATTCCATAGGGAATTAGGATTTTTTCATGCAAAAAATATAAGACTTTTATTGCTGTGCGCCTGCTTACACTGGTGTAATTGCACAAAATGGTAGGAGGAAGAGAAAAAAACTTAAAAACCTTTAACCGTTATGTAATATGTGTGTGATAAAAATAATCCAAATTCTTCAGATACTTAATGTAGTATGCAAATAAATATTACTGACCACAAAGCTCACAAATTCCTGTACTTATTTCCATTTTAAGTACCACCACGAACTAAACCTATTTCTCACCATGATCACAGCAACGGCCTCTTATGGTTTACTTACAAGGTCTGACAATTAAGTTCACAAACATGTTGCAATGATGTTGTTAACCATTTTTTGATATCAGAGGGATTATTCATTACGAATTTGTACAAACTGGATAAATAGTTAACTAAGTTTACTATTTGGAAGTGCTACAAAGGCTGCATTAAAAAAAGGTAGATGACCTGAACTTTTCACCAATTCATGGCTGTTGCATTATGACAATGTGCCACCTCACATGGCACTATCTGTGAGGGAGTTTTGAGCCAGTAAAATAATAACTGTACTAGAACACCCTCCCTACTCACGTGATCTGGCCCCCAATGACTTCTTTCCTTACCCAAAGATAAAGGAAATATTGAAAGGAGGACATTTTGATGACATTCAAGACATCAAGTGTAATATGTCGACAGCTCTGATGGCCATTCCAGAAAAAGAGTTCCAAAATTACTTTGAAGGGTGGACTAGGCTCTGGCAGTGTTGCATAGCTTCCCAACGGGAGTACTTTGAAAGTGACCATAGTGATATTCAGCAATGAGGTATGTAGCACTTTTACTAGGATGAGTTCATGAATGTAATTGTTAGACGTTGTATATGTGATCTAGTACAAATTATTTAAAATTCAATGTTTTAATTATTTGATTAATACCAGTCTCTCCCATTAAGCTACAAGTTCCATGAATGCAGGGAACTGATATTTTGGGCCCAACATTGAGTCTCACAGTGGTAGGTCCTCAATAAACATTTGTAATGATAAATGGAACAAAAATAGAAAATAAACAAACTAGAAAATGTCATAAAATATTTATTTAGTTTTTGTTTTTTAGGATGATGTATAGATATTTTACTTCACTATGCTTTTCTGAATTTTGAAAACTTTAATAGTAATATTTTGTTACTTTTACAATCATGGAAATATTAAAGTTTTATCTTATAACTTAATTAGGGTTCTGTAATAATTTATTATGAATTTATAATTCATGTATTTTCTATACCTTGTTGATATCCACTGGTAATTTCATCCTGTTTCATTCCTTAGGGAAACAAAACTATTATTTGCATAGAAATTATTGTCAGCAGTTTCATCTCTTTCATTTTTCTTAAAATTAACTAATTTCATCTTTAGATGAAGAGCCCCTAATTCTAGTATTAAGATTTCATTCTTTTTATTGTTCTTCTGGAAGCTTCTTCAGCTCTAATGTGCTTACAATATCAAGAAAGAAAGTAAAATATAAGTAATTATACACTAGAGAAAACACTTGGAGGGGATCCAAGATGGCAGAGTAGATAAATGCTGTGGTGCCTGATCCTGTGACAACATTAAAATTACAACCAAATTATAGAACAATCAACCTGGAGGATGGTCTGAAATCTAGCTGAACACAAGTTTTATAACTAAGGATACACAGAAGAAGCCGCATCCAAACTAGTAGGAAGGGTGCAAATGGGGCATTTTGGCCAAGGAAGTCCCCCACCAGAAGACTGAAGCACCCTAGCCCCACACCAGGCTCTCCAGTTCAGAGTACCAGTGCAGGGAAGAGAGCCCTCACAACATCTGGCTGTGAAAAACAGTGGGGATTCTGACTGTCTGGGTGAGATAGAAAGCAGTGGGAAACCCAGACATCCTCTTAAAGGGCCCATGCACAGACTCACTTGTTTGTAGACACCCACTCTGGGCTCTGACAGATGGATGGTCACTCAGGATGTGTCAGAGACTTACAAGAAGAGACTGAGTTGTGTGGCTGCAGTTTGAGGACTGAAGGGACAGTCACCACTTTCCCTGTGTAGAATTCTCCCATCCAGCCAGCAGGTAAGCACCATCTTTCCTCTGTTGACCCTTTCCCCACATGGCCATCTGAATCTTCATTGGCGTGGTGAACTCCACTGGCTCCACCTTGGTGACTCCTGGAACCACTGCCACACCCAACTCACACAATGCTGGAAGCACTTTCGTGGACAGCAGCCAGGCCCACCCACACGACACTATTTATTGGATAACTCTTGGAGGTCTATGGACTCCAGGTGGGCAGTGGCTAGCCTCAGTATGCTCTGAGATTTTTGCTGAGTAACTCCAGGCATAGCACTGACAACAAACCAGAATCTACATTAACCTAGTGAACACCACTCATCCCACCCTGATGACTCCCTGAGACCCTGCCTCACCCAAGTAGCATATCATATGAGGCTCTATCATTGGCTGAGCTTTATGGGATCTGGCAGCTGGAAGCAGCCTCAAGATGTCCTGGGATATTTGAAGAGTACCCCAAACATGGTACTGGCTGCAGCCATCCTCAGTACATAGTGTGGTCTGCCACATGCATCCCCATGTCAAGCACAGGCAGTGATCAACCACTGATCACTTTGTATCTCCTGCCAGTTAGTTGAGGCTGGTTACAGGCAGTGAATAATCTTGGCATGCACAGCAGCCCCTCCCAACAGACCTCAGAACCAACAAACCTGGAGATCTGTTTCAGACCACTGAAGAGTACCACCAGTGAGCCCCCACAAATGGCACACTGAAAGGGCGGTCTCAGCAGGCACAAGAGCCCACTGGGGTGAATCCTGCTGGGTAAGCAGCCTGTAAGCTATGGACATGGCCAAATCCTACTGCCAGTCAGCCTGAGGGTCAACCCCATTCGTGAATGTGTCAATACCAATCAAGGCTCAACTATAACAGGCAGGCACACACAACCTACACAAGAAACACACCTGGAGTACCTGGTGCACATACCCAAGGAGACTGTGCCACTGGGCTTCACAACACACCTACCATATAAAGCCATTTTACTAATACTGGGAGACATTGCAGCCCTACCTAATACATAGAAACAAACACAGAGAATCAGCCAAAATGGAGAGACAAATAAACATGTCCCAAATAAAAGAACCAAACCATGTTCCAGACTAAACAAAATAGAGACAAGCAATCAACAACACAGAGAGTTCAAAATACTGGTTATAAGGATGCTCAATGATCTCAGGGTAAACTACAAAAAAGAGAAAGCATACATAAGGAAGGAGATAGAAAACATAAAAAAGAACCCCTTACAAATGAAGAATGCAAGAAGTGTAATGAAGAATACATTAAAGGGAAACAACAGTATTAGATGAAGTAGATCAAACTAGTGATTTAGAAATTAAGACAGAAGGAAACACCAATCACAACAGCAAAAAGAAAAAAGAATTAAAAAAAAAAATCAATACAGATTAAACTAAGTGGCTTCTGGGTCAACATCAAGCATACACAAATACACGTCATTTGGGGTGTGAGAAGGAGAAGTGAAACAGCCAGGAATTGAAAAACAATTTGAATAAATAATGACAGAAAATTTCCCTAACCTGGTAAAGGAAATAGATATAAAAGCTCAGGGAGTACAGGGAGTCCTAAAGAAGATGAACCCAAAGAGGCCAGCACCAAGACACATCATAATTAAAATACCAAAGGTTAAAGACAAAGAGAGAATCTTAAAGGAGCAAGAGAAAAGCAATCAGTTACTTACATGGGAGCTCCTATAAGATACGCTGATTTTTCAACAGACTCTGCAGTCCAGAAGAGATTGGAAAAAAATATTAAAGTGATGAAAAGCAAGGATATACATACAACCAAGATTACTCTAACCTGCAAAGCTATCAGTTAGAATTGAAGGAGAGATAAAAAGCTTTCCAGAAAAGGAGAAGCAAAAGGAGTTTGTCACCACTAAATCAGTATTACAAGAAATGTTAGATAGACTTCGTTAAGAAGAAAAAGGGGGAAAAAAGATACAGAGAACATTTTGATGATTGCTAGCAGGCAGGAGAATAAAGGAGGTAGGTAATAAAGATGAAGATATTAAGAAATACAAATTGGTAGTTACAAAATACACATGGAGATTTAAAGTATAGCATAAGTAATAAAGACAATAATATTCTAAAAAAAAATATGTATAGTGTCAGATGAGTACTAGATTTATCAGGGTGATCACTTCATAAGTTATATAAATGTTTTACACCTGAAACTAATATAACATTAAGTGTCAACTCTAATTGAAAAATAAAACTATTATTTTAAAAAGGGGGGAAAATAACACAAATACAAATAATAAAATGGAAATAACTATATATTTATCAATAATACTATAAATGTAAATGAATTGAATGTTCCAATCAAAAGATACAGAATAGCTGAATGGAAAAGAAGACAAGACCCATACACATGCTGCCTAAAAGAGATTCACTTCAGACCAAAAGACACATACAGATTGAAAGTAAAGGGATGGAAAAAGGTATTTCACGTGAATGAAAAATAAAAAAAGCTGGGGTAGCAAAACTTATATTAGACAAAATAGACTTTAAAACAAAGGCTATCATAAGAGACAAAAAGGGACATTACATAATGATAAAGGGATCAATCCATCAATGGGATATAACCCTTGTAAATCTTTATACATCCAACATTGGGACAATTAAATATATACAGCAAATACTTACCAGCATAAAACGTTAGACAGAAAGTAACAGAATCATAGTAGGGGGCTTTACCACCCCAGTGACATCAAGGGACTGATCTTCCAGACAGAAAATCAACAAAGAAACAGTGGCCTTAAAAGGCACACTAGACTAAATAGACTTACTTGATATTTTCAGAGCCATTTCACCCCTAAACAGCAGGATATACATTCTTTTCAAGTGCACATGGTACATTTCCAAGATAGATCATATGTTAGTCCATAAAATAAAGTCTCAATGAATTTAAGAAGATTGAAATCATATCAAACATCCTCTCTGACCATAATGGTATGAATTTACAAATCAACCACAGGAAAAAAAACCCCAAAAACACATAAGTACATGGAGGCAAAATAATATGTTACTAAATAATGAATGGGTCAAAAACAACATCAATTAAGAAATAAAAAGATACCTTGAGGCAAATGAAAATGAAAACACAATGACCCTTAATCTATAGGACACAGCAAAAACAGTCCTAAGAGGGAAATTCATAGCAATGCAGGTTTGCCTCAAGACACACAAAAAATCTCAAATAAACAATCTAACGTTACAGTTAATGGAAATAGAAAAGAACAGCAAACAAAGACCAAAGCGAGAAGAAGGGGATAATAAAGATCAGAGTAGAAATAAATAAAATAGAGTCTAAAAAAAAATACAAAAAAAAAATCAATGAAACCAAGGGATAGTTTTTTGAAAAAGGTAAACAAAATTGATAAACATTTAACCAGATTCATCAAGAAAAAGAAATGACCCAGATAAATAAAATCAGAAATGAAAGAGAAGTAAATACTTACACCACAGAAATACACATGATTTTGAGAAAATGTTATGAACAATTATATGCCAACATATTGGACAATCTGAAAGAAATGGGTGAATTCCTAGAAACAATCTTTTAAGACTGAACCAATACAAAACAGAAAATTTGAACTGACCAATTACTACTAATGAAATTGAATAAGCAATCAAAAAACTCCCAACAAACAAGTCTTGAACCAGATGGCTTCCCAGGTGAATTTTATGAAACATTCAAAGAAGAATTAACACTTATCCCTCTCAAACTATTCCAAAAAATTCAAGAGGAGGGTAAGCTCTCCATCTCACTTTACGAGGTCACCAGTACCCTGATTCCTAAACCAAAGACATTACAAAAGAAAAAGAAAATTGTAGGCCAATATCCCTGATGAACACAGATGCAAAAATCCTCATCAAAATATTAGCAAACCAAACACAGCAATACATTAAAAAGTCCATACACCATGATTAAGTGGGATTTATTCCTGGTATGCAAAGTTGGTTTAATATCCACAAATCAATTAATGTGATATACCACATAAATAAAATGAAAGATAAAAATCATATGATCATATAAATACATGCAGAAAAGCTTTTGAAAATATTCAGCATTAATTTATGGTAAAAACCCTCAGCAAAGTGGGACGAGAAGGAGCAAACCTCAATATAGTAAAGACCTTATATGACAAACCCACAGCTAACATTATACTCAATGAGGAAAAGCTAAAAGCATTCTCTCCAGATAAGGATGCCCAATTTCAACACTTTTATTCAACATAGTATTGGAAGTCCTAGCCACAGCAACCAGACAAGAAAAATAAATAAATGGATCCAAATTGGAAAGGAAGTAGTAAAACTGTCATTTGAATGACATAATACTATATACTGAGAACTCAAAGATTCCACCAAACAATGATTACAACTAATAAATGAATTCAGTAATGTAGCAGGATACAAAATTAATATTCATAAATTGGTTGTATTTTTATAAACCAATAGTGAACTGTCAGAAAGAGAAATTAAGAAAACAATCCCATTTACAATTGCATCAATAAAGTAAAATACCAAGGAATAAATTTAACCAAGGAGGTAAAAGATCTGTACTTGGAAAGTTATAAGAAATTAAAAAGAGAAATTGAAGAAGATACAAATAAATGTAAGCATATACTGTGCTCATGTATACGAAGAATTAACATCATTAACATGTCCATACTACCCAAAGCAATCCATAGATTCAATGCAATCCCTATCAAAATACCAATGGCATTTTTCACAGAACTAGATCAAATAATTTTAAAATTTATATGAAATCACAAAAGACCCCAAATAGCCACATCAATCTTGAGAAAGAAGAACAAAATTGGATGTATCGCACTGCCTGATATCAAACTATACTACAAGGCTATTGTAATCAAAACAGCATGGTACTGGCATTAAAACAAACACATAGATCAATGGTTCTGAATAGAGAACCCAGAAATAAACCCACACCTGTATGATCATTTAATCTATGACAAAGGAGGCAAGAAAATACACTGCGGTAAAGACATTCTATTTGATAAATCATGTCAGGAAAACTGGACAGATACATGCAAAAACTGAAACTGGACCACTTTTTAATATCATATACAAAGACAATCTTAAAATGGATTAAAGACTCAAATGTAAGACCTGAAACCATAAAACTCCTAGAAGAAAACATAGGCAATAAACTCTCAAACATTGCTCTTAGTGATGTTTTTTTTTCTGACATATATTATCAGGCAAGGGAAATGAAACGTAAAATAAACAAGTGTGACTACATCAAACTAGAAATTTTTTGTACAGCAAGGAAAGCATCAACAAAATGAAAAGACAGACTACTAAATAGAAGAGGATATTCACCAATGATACATTTGATAAGGGGCTAATATCCAAAATGTATAAAGAATGCATACAACTCAACACCAGAAAACAAACAATCCAATTGAAAACTGGGCAGAGGACCTGAATACACATTTCTTCAAACAGGACATAAAGATGGCCAATAGAAATACGAAAAGATGCTCAATGTCACTAATCATCAGACAAATGCAAAATAAAACCACAATGAGTTATCATCTCACACCTGTCAGAATGGCTATCATCAGTAAATCAACAAACAAGTGTTGGCGAGGATGTGGAGAAAAGGGAACTCTTGTGCACTGTTGGTGGGATTGCAAATTATTGCAGCCACTATGGAAAACAGTATGGAGGTTCCTCAAAAAATTAAAAATGGAACTACCTTATGACCTAGCAATTCCACTTCTGGGTATTTATCCATAGAAATCCAAAGCACTAATTTGAAAAGACATAAGTGTATGTACCCATGTTCATTGCAGCGCTATTTACAATAGCCAACATTTGGAAGCAACCTAAGTTCCCATCAATAATAGATGATTGTGTAAAGAAGATGTGGTATACATATACTATAAAATATTACTCGGCCATAAAATAGAATGAAATCTTTCCATTTGTGACTGTACGGATGGACCTAGAGGGTATTATGCTAAGTGAAGTACGTCAGACAAAGAAGGACAGATACTCTATGATATCACTTACATGTGGAATCTAAAGAACAAAATAAATGAACAAAAAATCTAGAAACAGACTCATAGATACAGAGGACAAATTAACGGTTGCCAGAAGGGAAGGGGTTTGAGGGACTGGGTGAAAAAGTTGAAGGCATTAAGAAATATAGATTGGTAGTTACAAAACAGTCATGGGGATGTAAAGTAAAGCATAGGAAATAGTCAATTATATGGTAATAACTATGTATAGTGCCAGGTGAGTACTAGACTAATCTAGGGCATCACTGCATAAATTACATAAATGTCTAACTATTATGCTGTACACCTGAAACTAATGTATAATAATTGAATTTTTATTCAACTATAATAGTTGAATAAAAACTGTAACTGAAAAAAATAAATAATTAAAAAGTAATTATATATTAAGTTTTAGCAACAGAGATACCATTGTTTTTATGAGGGGAAGGTTTTTTTCTGTTTGCTCTAATGTTGACGCCCTGTCCCTCTTTTTTAGAGGAAGCTAGAATCAGCCAAAAGTTAATGTTATCACAAAATAGTCTAGATAAAATAAACTTTAGAGCACTGGGCTAGAAATAAATTAATAATTCAAAGTCAATCATTTCAGAAACAATTATAGTGGGGATTGCTTTTCCTCAAATGACTTTCTTTTATTGTCAAAATCAAATCATATAGATTAATATGATTATCTGTTTGACTATGCATACATATTTTTCCATTAAATGATCTGATTTCAAAATAATTAGTTGTTAGCTTTTCAAAATATCTCAAATCATGTTTCCTACTTTGTGTACTGTCTTTCTAGACTGAACTGAAAAATGTGCTACATTAAACATGAATGCAGCATGAATGTCAATGAATGTTTTGCCATAAATCTGTATATAATTATGAGTACAGAAAAGTTAAGAGTACTGAGATTTTCACTCATATCCACATCCTGGTTTATTATATGAAACTAAATTAAATTGCTTCAAACTTTTGCTAATGATACTCATAATGAAGTGTTTTTCTTACAATTGCAAAAAATTTACTTGTTTGACTTTTGTGGCACATTTTTGAATCCCAGACTTTTTGCAGAGGAATTACTTTCATTTTCACCCTCCAAAGTGATACAGGATGTCTTGCATTTTAATTTTAATCAGAAAAAGTCACAGTGTTTTAAAAACTATGCAAGTGCTAAACACAGAGAGAAACTATCACTGATAGAATTCTCTTAAAACATAATCATAATTAAAACTAAGTGATTTTCTATGACACATTATACTGTAACTTTGAGATTTATAGTACCCTGCCTGGATACATTATTAAAAGTGTATAAAAAGAATTAATCATTCTTCATTATGTATGTAGAATTTTTACTTCATCATCATTTCCAAGGTAGTTAGTCCATGTCTTCATTACAGAAATTCTCGGCAGGAGTTCAACTTTAGCTGTATCCTAAGGAGCCAACTGGAGAATTTACTTGTCTCTAGAGGATTAAGCCAATAAAACTATCCAAGATTATCAGCAAGGACAGTTTCCAGATGGAAATTCCATCTGCAACCAAATCCTCCTGAGCTCAATATCAATGGCAATAACAAAGCAAGTTTTTCTCTAGAGAATTTCTCTCATTGCACTTGAAAGTTTAGACAGTGCCTTTTTTTCTGTTTGTTTTTTGTTTCTTTGTTTTAATGGGAAGAATTGTTCACCTTTTTACTTGTTTGTTGGAAATTTGATTTTCAGAGAAAATTTTGCCTGCCTAATTACTTTGAAAGAATTCATTTGCTGGTTACACATATGGAGACATCACATCCTTTGAAAAATATCCTCTGTCGTGTGTTTTAGAAATTTTGATATCAGGAATGCATTATAGTATTTTTTTCTGAGAAATTAGTTCTTACGGAAATCAGTGAAAACATTGGATTATAATAAAAGTGGCAGTCTCCCTCTACTCAATGATACATACATATAGGAAATTTAAACCACCAGTAAACATTTATACCATCATTTGAAATGGCTTTGCCTATATCTTTAATCCATACATGTATCAGTTCATATTTAAAAAACAGAAAAATTTGGAAATGATATGTAATATATTCTAAAAGCTCTCATTCTCACAAACTGCAAAGCGAATTCGTATAATAATTTTGTATGTAATAAATTCTTTCTTTTACAGTTTTCGTGTAAATTGACCATCTTAATTAGAAAGCAGACTTACATTTTTAGTATTCTACTGACATGGAAGAAAAGGAACCTGGGTATAAGATACCGATGAAGAAAGCTGTTTCAAACATCGCAGTATAAAAGAATAGCTCCAATTATGTGAATTTTGAGGTTAATTGTGGTGATAATGATGAATTTGAATGCCACTCTTATTTTTCAACTCTCATAACCACAATCTGCCCCTCTGGAGAGCAGGGAGGAGGCAAGAAAATAAGAAAACAGAAAGGGTAATAAGGGGAGGTAGAGATTTTACCAGAGTGAGATACACATGCTTAATTTGGAGCATGAAGCATAGTCAGTAAAATAAGATTTAAGGCTTGTCTCTTGATTAGTCCTGATTCTTATCGTTATCTCTTCCCTTTGCACTAGTAGAGGGACAACTTCCTACTGTCTGGCACTGGAGTAGGGAAATTATAGGATGAACATTTTAAAATTTCAGATGAGCTACTCTTTTCTGCAATGTGTGGTAATATACAGATACAATCATCATTATCAAAACAAGCAGTTCAAATATCTATGAAACCTGTGAAGCAAGTATCTTAAGTGCTAGCATGCTGTTCTCATTGTTTTTGTCACAATAAATCACTGGAAATGGTTCTTCTAGTGCATAAAAGAAGTATCCTTGATACAATTCAAAAAGCATGGGCAATTTATGATCAATAGGATAAATGTCCTGTGTTGCATGAAGACTCATAGTGAATAAAACACAGTGAGATTTAAAAAATACATCAATCAAAGTGTTCTTTACATGCGCTATTTTTTTAATCTGAAAATTAACATATGTTGGGAAGTTACCCTTACAGTTACTTGTTTATGTTTATCATCTGTCTTGTGTTGAATTAAATAAAAATCAGATTATCCTTTTTACTTTGAGCTGCAAAACATAGGTGTTCTTTTAGAGGTCTGTGGCCACTTCCTCAGAATGCCACCCCTCTGTTTCACATTTGTGGTGAAGGAATATGACTGGGAAATTTTCATTCTTAAATGATGATTGAAATAGTAAAATTCTACCTGATAATGAGTCAAGTTCCTTAAATGTCACTTGAAAAGTAAAGTTTTATGTTGTCTTAAATGTCAGAAACAAACTAGAGCAACTAGGACCAGATGCATAACTTGTGGAACCTTATGAAAAATGTATATGTGGGGCCCTTTGTTAAAAAGCTAAGAATTTCAACATACGTAGCTCAGCATTAAAGCAAGGTTAGAGTCCTTCTGACTGGCAGTCCCTCTGTGTATACACAGGTTGCATGCCCATGAAGTCAGCCCTGGTGGGAAAAAAAATAGGCTTAACAACTTTTTTTAACATTTTATTTTTAAGTAATTATAGCTTTACAGTGACTTGCAAATATAGTATAGAGAGGTCCCATGTACTATCACTCAGTTTACCCCCAAAGAATACATCTTATAGAATCATAGTAGACCCAGGAAACTGACATGAGTACAACATGTGTGTAGAGTTCTATGCCATTTATTACTTTTGTAGAGTCAAGTAATCATCACCAGTCACAATACAGAACTATTCCGTTACCACAGAGATCTCTATTGGGCTCACCCTTAGAATCACCCCTTCCTCCCTGCTCACCACCATTTCTAACTCAGGGAAACCATTAATTTGTTCTATACTCCATAGTTTTTCACTTCCAACATGTAATATGAATTGAATCATATAGTATGTGATCTTTGGAAATGTGCTTTGTCACTCATCACAATTCCCAGGAGATTCATCTAAGTTGTTGTATATATCAGTTGTATGTTTTTATTATTGTGTTATATTCCATGTTGGGGTGTATCACACTTACACAATTCACTCACTGAAAAACATCTGAATTTTTCCCAGTTTTGATCTATAACAAATGAAACTGCTCTGAAAAGGTTTATGTGTAGACATATGTTATTATTAATCTAAAATAAATTTCTGAGAATAAAATGGCTGAATCATATGCTAAGAACACATTTAGCTGTATAAGAAACTACCAAGCATTTTTCCAGAGAGGCTGTACAATTTTACATTCCTATCAGCACTATATGAGAGATTTAGTTTTTCTAGTTTTCCATGTATTTTTCAAATACATGCGAGCCAGTATTTGGAATAAGATCAATTTTGAGGGGGAGTTGAGAGAACAGGGAACTCTGGATTTGTCAAATTACTTCAGTTGATTAAGTGTAATATCCAGGACATTGAAATCTGAGGACAGGAGTGGGGGAGTCAAGTAAAGTAGAAAAGAGCAGGGAAATAAGGAGAGGTCTCAAACTATTTTACCAAAAATTGTTTCAACTGAACTTTATAAGCCTATTCATCCATGCTATGGCTTAAACAGGAATGAATGTAAGATATGAGGTGCCACACCGGTTCCTGCACAATGAACTACATTTTGTTAATATCTTTTTCTCACTGGATATTTTCTTGTGAAAAGAGAATTGTTTATCCACATGGTTAATAGTAATTGCCATTCATTCAAGTTATTCAGTTTAGCAATCTGCGAATTAACATTCTATTATCCAACTTGTGACCAAATTCTATCAGTTCTAACTCCCTCATGCCTAGGTACACATAGGTCAGTTGCTATTGCCTCAGCCTCCTAATTCTTCTAGGCTCTAAATTCTGAAGACTGTTTACTCTATTCACATTTTTACCATAGTAAACTTTTTAAAGCATAGAACGGTTTCTGCAATTTCTATGCTCAAGTATGTTTGCTGACCCTTCAATGCAAAATCTAAACATTATTATATGGAGTTAAAAATACAAATTTAACATTAATTTGCTTTTAATTCTAACTCCCCATTTTCTTCTCCTAATATGACTTTTTAAAAAGATTAGTTAGATGTGAACAAACATACTATACAAGTTCATGCTTTAGTTCTTATACTTACTTTCCCTCTGTCTCTTCCATTAAGATCTCACTTTTCCTTTGAGGCTTTCTTAAATTTTATGCTCTTCATTGAAAGCTCCAGGCAAAATTAGCAAACACTTTCTCAGGTATTTGTTGATGTACCAATTATGCTGCTTACTACAGTGTATGATTATGAAGTCACTACTAGCAACTGATACATACATGTCATTCCTGCACTAGATTACAAATTCCTTGAGAGCACAGACTGTGCTTTCTCATTCTCCACCTCCCCACTACTAGCTCAATACTTGGAACACAATTTCAGTAAATGGAGACTGAATTAAATTATAACAGAGAATAGAAAAAGATAGTCAGACAATACTTCCAAGAGTACTAAAAGAAACATAAAATTGAATTGCCAGGCTCATAAAAGGCAATAAAATAGAGTATTTTTCATACTAAAAGGAAGAAAAATGAAAAAGTAAAAAAAAAAAAAAATGACATGAAAGGTCTCCAATTCAATTAATTAGATAATTGGCTCTCTACTTACTTTTAAGTAAATAGAATCACAGATTTGTTATTGTATAAATTAATACATGAAGAAAAAAAATCTAGCAGTGATGTCATAAAACTGGTGGCGTGAGGTGAGCCTCTTGAAATCTCCCATGGAATATACAACAAATTGAACAACCATAACTCCACAAAGGACTCCCTGAGCACCAGACAGGCAAGATTAAGAGGCACACTACAGAAATAACCTAAAGGTAGGCAAATTGAGCAAGCAGGGGAGGAGGGAAGGGAGAAGTGTGCAGACAGAGCCCCGCAGGAACAAGACACAGACCTAGCTCAGTGCTCCGAGCTCGCTGCATCCTGGAACTACTGCAGATACGGGAGAGGAAAAGAACTCGGACTGCTAGAGTTCTGCTTATGGCCCATAGGGTTGACGGGACAGTATATAACATGGCTGAACCTAACGCTCATCGGAGAGACCACGGAGCAAAGACAGAGGGAAGAAGGCTGAAAACTGTGGTTTAAGCCCCCAATGCTGACCAGAGAATGGAAGCCTTAAACACTGAGACTAGCCGCCCCCTCCCTACCCTCCCAGAGCTCACCCTGCCCACACCTGCCCAATGCTAGAAGTGGAACAGTAGCAGTGTCTCATCAAAAGAACAGAATATTTGCAGTTCTGGGAACTGTGGTCCACAGACACAGATTCGCAGCCCAACTAGTTCAGGCAAAGGGGAGGGAGCTGTGGAAGCAGGACTGACAGTGATGGTGGTCGCCGCTATTGCTCTAGGTCACCTCTCACAACTCACCCCGCCCCTGGCCCCACCTATCTGTGCAGATCCCTGCAGGAATAAACAACTGCTGAAAAACACGGGCTCTAAATCTGGTGCAGGAAGAGTTTTGAAACTTCAAAAGCTCTCCGCATCCCCACAGGGACTTGGCATCCTATGACCCAGGTGAACTGTTAACAGAGGAGAAATTTGCCTTCCGGGGAATACCCGCACAGTGTGAGAAGCTGGAATAGTGCAGAGAAAACATAAAACTACTATGTGAGAGAGAGAGAAAAAGGCTGTAGTCAGAGAGAAAATAAAACTTTCTACCACCACGTACTGGAAAACAAAACAAAAAGACCTCTTCCTATCAACCTGTTGTAGAAGCCACTCCTGTAGATGTCTAGGAAGAGAAATAATAAATCATTAATTACCATTAATAACCAAGGCAACAAGACAGCTCAGAAAGAAAGTGAAAAGTCTCCAGAAAATGAACTTAAAGATATGGAAATATGTGACTTAAATGACAGAGAATTCAAGATTGCAGTTTTGAAAAAACTCAACGAGATGCAAGAAAGCATAGAAAAGGAGTTTAATGAACTCAGAAACACAATCAAAGAACAACATGAACATTTTACCAAAGAGATTGAAATTAAAAAAGAAGCAAATGGAATTTCTGGAAATTAAGAACTCAATAGAAGAAATGAAAAATCAAGTAGCCAGCTTAGGTAGTAGAGTTGACCAGATGGAGGGAAGAATAAGTGACATCAAAGATAGAAACCTGGAAATGACACGGATGGAAAAAGAAAGAGACTTGAGACTTAAAAAAAATGAAAGAACTCTATAAGAACTTTCTGACTCCATCAGAAAGAGAAATATAAGAATAATGGGCATACCAGAAGGACAAGAAAGAGAGAAGGGTACAGAGTATATTCAAACAAATAGTCGATAAGAACTTCCCAAATATGTAGAAAGAACTGCATCCTCGAATCCAAGAAGCAAATACAACACCTAATAACCTCAACCCCAACAGGCCTTCTCCAAGGCACATTGTATTGAAGCTGTCAAAAATCAATGAAAAAGAAATTATCTTCAAGACAGCCAGGGAAAAGAAGATGGTAAACTAAGAAAGAAAGCCAATTAGATTATCATCAGATTTTTCAGGAGAAACTCTACAAGTCAGGAGGGAGTGGAACCAAATATTCAAAGTATTGAAAGAGAGAAATTATGAGCCAAGAATAATATACCCAGCAAAGATATCTGTTAGATATGAAGGAGGAATAAAGACCTTTCCAGACATACAGAGGCTGAGGGAATTTTCTGATATACAACCTGCTCTACAAGAAATACTACAGGAGACTATTCGACCACCATCAACAGGGACAATTTGTGGCAACCAAAACATTAAAAGGAGGAGAGTAAGGCCTGAACTGGAATATCGGAATGGAGAAAGTAAGTATACTGAAGAAAATGGAACACTCTAAATATCAACATTTCTTTTACATAAACTTAATGGTAACCACTCAAAAAAAAAAAAAATCCAGAACTGAAACATATACTGGAATAAAAGAAGAAACAGAGGGGGAAAAATCATAGAACACTACCACACAGAAATAACAGACAACAACAAAAAAGCAAAGAAACAATGGAGACAAAGTCTTATCAGAAAACAAAAGACAGAATGATAGGAAATCCTCACATATCAATAATCACCCTTAATGTAAATGGACTGAACTCACCAATAAAAAGGCACAGAGTAGTAGACTGGATCAAAAAACTAAACCCAGCCATATGCTGTCTCCAAGAGACACATCTCAGCTACAAGCACAAGCATAGACTCAAAGTGAAAAGGTGGAAATTGACATTTCAAGCAAATGGTACCCAGAGAAAATCAGGTGTAGCGATACTGATATCAGATGAAACAGACTTCAGGATGAAAAAGGCACCAAGATACAAAGATGGACATTTCATAATGGTAAAAAGGACTATACAACAAGACATAACAGTCATCAATATTGATGCCCCCAATCAGGGAAATATGCCAAGCAACTACTAACAGAACTAAAGGGAGAAATTGACCAAAACACTAGGGGACCTAAACACATAATTGACAGCTATGGGTAGATCATCCAAACAGAAAATAAAAAATGAAATAGCAGCCCTAAATGACACATGAGATGAAATGGACATAATTGACATTTATAGAGCACTTCATCCTAAAACATCAGAATATACATTTTTTTCTAGTGTACATGGAACATTCTCAGGGATAGACCATATATTGGTACATAAAAATAGCCTCAGCAAATTTAAGAAGACTGCAATCATACCAAGCATATTCTCTGATCAGAAGAATTTAAAATTGAATATCCACTACAAAAATAAAGCATGAAAAACGACAAATTAATGGAGATTAAGCATCATACTTTTAAAGATCGATCGGGTCAAAGAAGAAATTAGAGGAGAGATCAAAAGATGCACAGAAACAAATAAAAATGAAAATACATCCTACCAACATTTCTGGGATGCAGTGAAAGCAATTTTAAGATGGAAATTTATATCATTACAGGCCTATCTCAAAAAACAAGAAAAATCCCAAATAAATAACCTCACGTTACACCTTAAAGAACTAGAAAAAGACAAACAAATGAAATCCAAGGTCAGCAGAAGAAAGGAAATAATAAAAATCAGAGCAGAACTAAACGAAATAGAGAACAAAAAGACAATAGAAAAAATTAAGGTGACAAAGAGCTGGTTCTTTGAAAAGACTAAAAAAATTGGCTAACATAAAAAGAGAGAAGACACTAATTAACAAAATCAGAAGTGAAAAAGGGGACGTTATCACGGATACCACAGAAATAAAAAGGATCAACCAAAAATACTACAAAGGACTATATGCCCTCAAATTCAATAACCTAGAAGAATCAGACAAGTTCTTAGAAATATGTAGCCTTCCTAGGCTGAACCATGAAGAATTGGAAAATCTAAATTCACCGATCACCACTAAGGAAATTGAATCAATTATCCAAAACCTTCCAAAAGCAAAATTACGGGACCAGATGGCTTCACTAGTGAATTCTACCAAACCTTCAAAGAGGATCTAATACCAGTCCTGCTCAAACTCTTCCAAAGAACTGAAGAAGAGACAGTACACCCTAACTGATTTTATGAGGCCTACATTATCCTGACACCAAAACTTAGTAAGGATAACACTAAAAAAAGAAAACTACAGACCAATATTTCTGATGAATACAGACGCAAAAATCCTAAACAAAATTCTAGCAAATAGAATGCAGCAATACATTAAAAGCATTTTTGATCACGACCAAGTAGAGTTCCTCCCTGGGGCACAAGGATGGTTCAACATCCGCAAATCCATCAATGTGATACATCACATAAACCAAATGAAGGACAAAAATCATATGATTTTATCAGTTGATGCAGAAAAACCATTTGACAAAATACATCCATTTATGATTATAACACTTAATAAAATAGGTATAGAAGGAAAATACCTTAGTATATTAAGACCATATATGACAAACCCTCAACTAATCTCATTAAAGATGAAAAACTGAAGCCTTTTTCTCTACATTCAGGAACAGGACAGGGCTGTCTTCTATCACCTCTGCTTTTCAAAATAGTGTTGGAAGTCTTCTCCAGAGCAATTATGCAAGAGAAAGAAATAAAAGGCATCCAAATAGGGAATGAAGAAGTTAAATTGTTACTCTTTGCAGATGACATGATGGTATACATAGAAAACCCTAAAGACTCCACAAAAAAGCTATTAGAAACAATCAACAAATACAGTAGGGTTGCTGGCTACAAAATCAACGTACAAAAGTCCATTGCATTCCTATAAACTAACAATGAAATCTCAGAAAAAGAAATGCGAAAAACAATTCCTTTTGCAATTGCAGCAAAAAGAATAAAATACCTAGGAATAAACTTAACCAAGGATGTGAAAGACCTATATGTTGAAAACTGTAAGACGTTTTCAAAAGAAATTGAAGACACAAAGAAATGGAAAGCTATTCCGTGCTCATGGATTAGAAGAATCAGCATAGTTAAAATGGCCATATTACCCACAGCCAGATACAGATTTAATGAGATCCCCTTCAATCCCAATGGCATTTTCTTAAAGGAATAGAACAAAAAATCATCAGATTTGTTTGGAACCACAAAAGACCCTGAATAGCCAAAGCAATCTTAAGAAAACGAATAGTGTTGGAGGTATCACACTCCCTGACTTCAGCTTGTACTACAGGGCAACAATAATCAAAACAGCATGGTATTGGCAGAAAAACAGACACGTAGACCAATGGAATAGAACTGAGAACACAGAAATAAAACCACATAAATATGAACAGATAATTTTTGACAAAGTAGCAAAAAACATAATGGAGAAAAGACAGCCTCCTCAATAAAGGGTGCTGGGAGAATGGGAAAGCCACATGCAAAAGAATGAAACTGGACTGCTATCTGTCACCACGCACCAAAATTAATTCAAAATGGATCAAAGACTTAAGCATAAGACCTGAAACAATAAACTGCATAGAAAAAAACATAGGTACTAAACTTATGGATCTTGGTTTCAAAGAGCATTTTATGAATTTTACTCCAAAGGCAATGGAAGTAAAAGCTAAAATGCATGAATATATCAAATATTGATATGAATATATCAACTATATCATACTTAAAATCTTCTGCACAGAAAAGGAAACAATCTACAAAATAAAGAGGCACCCAACTGAATGGGAGAAGATTTTTTCAAGCAGTGCCTCCGATAAGGGGCTAATATCCAAAATATACAAGGAACTCATACAACTCAATAACAAAAAAACAAACAAACCAATTGAAAAATGGGCAGAGGACCTGAAGAGACATTTCTCCAAGGAGGACATACAAATGGCAAATAGACATATGAAAAAATGCTCAACATCACTAATCATCAGAGAAATGCAAATAAAAACCACAATGAGATATCACCTCACCCCAGTCAGAATGGCTATCATCGACAAGACAAATAGCAACAAGTGTTGGAGAGGCTGTGGAGAAAAAGGAACCCTCATACAGTGTTGGTGGGAATGCAGACTGGTGCAGCTGCTATGAAAGGCAGTGTGGAGATTCCTCAAAAAATTATAAATAGAATTACCATATGACCCAGCAATCCGTCTCCTGGGTATCTACCCCAAAAATTTGAAAACATTTATACATAAAGACGAGTGTGCTACAATGTTCATTGCAGCTTTATTTACAGTGGCCAAGACATGGAAACAACCAAAATGCCCTTCAATAGATGAATGGATAGAGAAGTTGTGGTATATATACACAATGGAATACTATTCAGCAGTAAGAAAAGATGCGGTAGTAAAATAAGACTGGGTCTTATATTACTTTTTGCTCCAAAAGGTGCATTAGAGCTCATGGTCCGGCTAGGTCTTATTTTCGGGGAAACATGGTAGTATAATATTCTACATCAGGAAATAAAATATTACTGCACATAACAACCAGAAAAATCTTGGAAAATGTTGAATTATAAAACAAAAAAAAACCAGAAACAGCCCCTTTACAATATGACAAAGTTTTCACAGAATTTGCCTAAATAATATTTTATTTCAGAGTGAAAAGACAAGATTTAGGATTGTGGTGATTTTTGGTGGGTCTATAGATAACCATTTTGTTACAAAGTTTTATAACTAACATGCAAAATTACATCATGTTTTGTATCAAATAATATGTAAAGACAATAGCATAAAAAAGGAAGAAAAGCTATCCAACTCACTTCTCTTCTCTATATATTCTGAATAGAAATGTCTACCTGATGTGCCAAATATAGGGCTGTGCTATAAAACTAAACACATACCTTTTCATTTCATCCCTTCTCGGCTCTAAATATAATGGCATCCTACGTTCTAAGGTGGTTTTCCGCAATGTGAGCTGGTGGGCTGCACAGCATCACCTATTGAACTGATATCGCCTGATATTTGGGTCCAAATACTGCATTTTAGCAAAGCATTCTACATTATTTTCACAAGGAATCTGGCTGGGACAGTGTCTCCACCCACCTAAACACGTGCTGCCTTTGTTCCTCTCTGGATCTTTAGTATAATTGCTCTCCTCCTTTATAGAGACAGACCAAAGTCAAATGAATCTAAAACTCACAATGCAAAGATGATAAGGTATGGTTTATATTTTTACTTATATCAACTTCTTTTGCTCTTCTTTATACCTACCTCCCTCAGGATAGAAGACTTATTCATCATTTCTTATAAAAAAAAAAGTGTGGACTTGTTATAATACATTTTTTTTCACTTTTCTATAACACAATCAATTAAAACCATGAAATGGAAAAAGGACTCTGGCCTCTGCCTCCTGGATACCATTGAGACAGCTGTCTTTGATTATGTGATTAGCAATGGTGACCACCATCACTATGAGAGTTTTCAAAATGATGAAGGCATTAGTATGTTCGTCCTTCCTGATAATGCCAAAAGCTTTGAAAACCTGTCGCTGGATGACAGAAGCATTCTTGCCCCTCTTTATCAGTGTTGCATCATCTGGGTTTCTACCTGGAACTGTACGACCTCCTAAAGTATGGTGTGTGGAAGTCTGCCTCCAAATCTGCCATGGCCCATGATTTCATCCCCCCAGTACTGTCCAATCCTTACTTGCACTCTGCAGTGGCTTCTCAGTGTTCGGGTCCATGGGAAGCTATGCACTGACCAGTGTGGGATGGACAGTGTGCTGGTGGGAGACGGGATGCCGCTCTCCCACTTGTAACTCTCAATGAAATAGAAGTGAAACTCCTTTTTCCAAAGATAGAGAAACAGCACAATCAATTCCAAATGGCATGATAATGATTGGAAATAGCTAGTCGCAAATTCTGGTGATAGGGGATAGGTGGCCTTGGATTACTCTGTGTTTTCCGTAATAGAAACGAAAGCAAAGACTACAAGTTTCAGACCACAGATATGTTCCTACTGAATCACTTTCTGACTTCCTGCACCTTTTCCCATTCTAGCGTCATAGTTAGCCAGTCTTAATTCTCATGCCAACGGACAGAGGTATGACACTTGGATTGGTTCTTGAGTCCACCCTTAGAGTCCTTTTGCCACACCTGTGGATTTTCTGAAAACATTTTGCAATCTCTTGAGTCCTTTTTCTTTCTTTCTTTTTTAATTTATTGGGGAAGGGGAACAGGGCTTTATTGGGGAACAGTGTGTACTTCCAGGACTTTTTATTTTCCAAGTCAAGTTGTCCTTTCAATCTTAGTTGTGGAGGGCGCAGCTCAGCTACAGGTCCAGTTGCCGATGCTAGTTGCAGGGGGCGCTACCCACCATCCCTTGCGGAAGGAGTTGAACTGGCAACCTTGTGGTTGAGAGCCCACTGGCCCATGTGGGAATCGAACCGGCAGCCTTCGGAGTTAGGAGCATGGAGCTCCAACCGCCTGAGCCACCAGGCTGGACCCCAAGTCCTTTTATTTTCATCAGGACTAATCAAATTGGGAATTTTACTGCCTCCTGAGGAGTGGCAGCACGTAACACCTTGCATTATATTGAGTCAAAGGAGCGTGCTCTGTTGGAAGAGATGGGTTTTAAGACAGAAATAGAAGGAAAGACAAAAGCCGAAAGATGTGTAGGCTTTTAAGCAATTAAGTAGTAGTACTTTTGATCATTCTTAGAGGAGGGAAGAAGAGAGATAGGCCCATTTGGTAGAACCAGAATCAGGCAGGTGACTGAATTAGTAAACAACAGGCTCTCCTGTATTCAAGTTCTTAAGGTGTATAAAAGTAAATGTAACTTGCACATGTAACCTAAGTAAAATCTGTATTCCCACAATTGTGTCCAAACTAAGCAAAAAAAATTGTCTTCAGGGAACTATTGTTACAACTCAGGCATGATTTTCTTAGGAGTCTTTTTTTTTTTTTTTTGCCTTTTGCCTTTTGCCTTTTGCCTTTGCCCAAAGGAGGCAAATCCTTTCCAAATTAACAAAGCAAATTGAAACAGTACCTTGAATAACAGTTAGGTTGCCTGAGATCTCTGCAATCCTGATTTCTCTTCTGAAATGAATTTCCACCTCTGCTTTTAAAGCATTTGAAACTGCTCTTGCCAAGAGATTGACAATGCTGATAGTGTCTTTCTTGTGAGAAAAGAGAGCTCACTCCTATAGATGATCAGCCACATCCTGCTGATGACTGGACCTGTCTTATGATTTGAGCCAATCGGAAGACTGGAAACAAAGATTTTAAGCCCTCTGAGCCTTAAAACTAAGGAGGTTGTACCAGAAAGAGCCTTAAGATTTTGATTTATATCAACCGTAATTTCATCATTTAATCTTGTTGGGGGTTCTGAACCCATCATGTATTATTGTTCTTCCGTCTCACGTTAGCACTCTCAAATTTCAGGTTGCTAAAACACAGGCTTAGTTCTGGGTTCTGGCAAAGAGATATTGATATGTAAGCGACTGCTGTGAAATATAGGACCAGAAGACGACAGGCCTGGCGTGCCCACTCACTGTGCACCCAGAGTTGTGTGCTTCTGTCGCACATCTTGTCTGGGTGATGTGCCACTTCTGTACTTCTGTCAAGCAAGGTACAGTGTAGTTGAACACATTTAACGCCAGTCAATGGAGACCACTTTCAAGCAACCACCCTTTCAAAAACAGTTTAGAATTTATGCCCAAATGTCCTTAAATTGAATGATAACTGAATAACCTGTAGCTACTTTCAAAATAGCATGAAATTAGGATACTTTTGTACTTTGTATATATATTTTGAGATGTGCAGAGGAATGGGATGAATTATAAAAAACATATTGAATTTACGAAGACAGATATTAGCACAAAACACTGAAATAGTGTTAACAAAAGGAGGTATTGATTCCAATGTTAAGGCCACGTACTGTGTGCATCCAGAGAAATTCACAATTAAGCTTGAGGATACCTTGGATAATATTCACCCCAAAGCATCAGGTAGCCAGCTAGAGGGAGACAGTGGGAGTATGTCAGCACTGCTCTCCTTGGTAAGTGTTAGTTGAACTAAATTATGGACTAGTATTCTTTCAAACACATGATACCTTTAGTATGCCACAGTGGAATGAATGAGAACCATTCATTCTCAAACTGGGAACTTTACTCATAATGTTAAAGGCAGAAGATTCTGCTATGGAAAAGAGCAGGAGGGAAGGCTGCTTTGAAAATGTCTCGTCCTTGCACAAAACATTACTAAAAATGCGTAATTTCATTCTCTTTCCCTGCTATTTTAAAAACCATGATCTTAAAAGGTGTTCAGATCTATAGTAGTTAAAGTTAGAATTATGCCAATAGAGTGGTATGACATGACACTGAGAATATAAATTTATGTCCTAAATCAGGATTGGATTAAGCTGGAAAACTATGTTTAGGTGAATCTTGGAGAAAATCAACCATAAACATATAGCCCTAAAATTCACAAACACTAAAGTCTGCTTGAAAAAAGAAGTGGATATCTTTTTGTAACACCATCCTCTTTATGGTTTATTTATTAGAATCTAGCACTATTACGATCAGTCTGAAGTAGGGTTGTGCCTCGCTAACATGTAAAGGTAGATGTGGATACATTTTAGTATTATAAAACTAGAAAAATCAGTGCTGACTGCCATGTCATGTCCCCTTCCTCATACTTTTTAAATATGTTTATTCTAGAGTTTGAGTGAGTGGGGAAATATGAGTATAGAGGTTTCATTCTAAAAGTGTTGTTTAATATGAGGTTATAATGTGGGTTTGGCCATAAATAATTTTCTGTGCAAAACAAATTAATAGAAAGGATTTTGTTTGCTCAGAATATTGTTCAATAATATATTAGTAAGTTATTTATCCTTGTTTATACTCAAGTTTAATGCCAAATGAAATTTAAGAAGCAAATGGAAGAATCTGGGTACATCCATTGCATTATTTTGGCAAAGATGAATCCTATACATGGCAATTTTTCAATGTCACCTGAAGGCAGCATATTTTTCCAAAGAAATCCATTTTTTCTCAAAAAGAAAAAAAAGAGTTTTTTGGCCTCCCCTTCCCATCCACCATATTCCTTCAACCTCCCTTTTTGATGGTCCCTGTATTCTTGTTTTACCAGTAGGTGACCACTCAATGATGGTAAAACATTGTCTGTCAGTGAGCTGTCTTGTAGGAGTCATCCTGTGAGCTTGAGCTTCAGGAAATGTGAGTAAAGGTATATGTTTGTATGTAGTCATATATGTATTCTAGCAAGAAAAAACCTATTTATTTTGACAGAGGGAAACACTGCCTTACGTTGCTGAAGGACTTGAAGCTAGCCAAAGGTTCTTTTCTCAGTCTCTGAGAGTGAACCCTAAGTGACATAAAGACCGCTCATTCAGCAAATGCCTACTGAGCAACTCTGTGAGCCAGACATTGCTAGGCACATGAATGAGCCAGACAGACCTGACTTAGTGACACCTCTTGTACAAGGGAGGCCGGTTTTTCTCCCTCTGATTCTTTAAGTCTGGGTTGAAAAGGTAAGAGCTAGGTATTATACTACCACGGGTTTTTAAGCAACTAAGTTGTTATAAAATGTTTGAGATAAACTGGGAATAACTTCCTGGGAAGCTAATTTATTTGCTTCAAAGGGAGGTGCAAGAACCACCACCCTCTATTTTGATCTGCCAAGGATTTCCTCTCAGAGACATGGCACAAATAGAAGTTGTTTCCTCAGACACCAAACAAGACAAATGTGTCCCTAAATTTCTAATGTTTTTTGGGTGTCTCAAAACTGAGGAAAAAAATGAATAAACATTTTAATAAGTAAAAGAAACCAATAACCAACTCATGGGCATTCTTGTCTCATGTATACCTCCATTGGTGTTCTTACTCCCCTTCATGGATTGTTATTAAACCCATTACAGGCATTTTATCACTTGACCAATTGATATTTCCTTACGCACCTCAAAAAAGACAAGGACTCCTCAAGAAAACATACCCACAATACTGTAATCCAAAAAAAAAAAAGTTAATTAAAAAAATCCTTAAAATTAAAATTTGTAGAAAAATTACTTTGGTAAATTTTGCATTTCTAAATGGCAAAGGTAAATTCCTCTGGAATTACTAAATTATTTGAGATGATTAAGGAAGTAATTACATTACATAATATAAGGTATATTTTTCTTTTTTTTTTTAATATCCAAGAAAATGGCCCTTCATAGGGGATATGTATGTATGTATGTATGTATGTATGTATTTATTTATTTATTTATTTTAATGAGACCACTAAAAATGACCTATAGTTTTCTGCCAGGTATAGCACTGTAAAATTAAATGAAGGCCATTTTGTTAAAGTGATAGGCTTCAGGGATAACATGCAATAATGGGCAGTCAGTGAATCCACTAGATTCCTTCTACATAATCGGTCCAAAATGTGTTACAAATACAGTCAATAATATTCTAATAATTATGTACAGTATCATATGGGGAGTAGACTTATTGGGGTTATCACTTTGTGAGGTAGATAAATATCTAATCACTATGTTGTTTTGTACACCTGAAACTAATAAAAAAAGAAAAAACACAACAAAAACACTTGTTTATCTTAATATGGAGATTTCAAAAGTCTTATATTACTCAAAAGTGTAATACACATCATCATCAAGTTTGTATAAATGGAGGCAACAGGCACAGTTTTATGAGGCTTTGTGTATAATTTTCCAAGATGACCTTGAAAAAAACCCGCAGAATCTATGTGACGTAGACCATTTCTCTTTGTGTGACTGTAAGGCATAGAAGCCCCTCATAAGAAACCCTGTAAGTGAATGAAACGTTCAAGTATGTTCAAACTATCTAGAGAAATGTCACATTGGGGGAAAATGACTCCAAAGTGAAATAGTTATCAATTTTGTAACATTCTGTAGACCACCCTTTTTTCGCTTGTCTCAATTCTTATAAATAATTGATTCATCTTAAAAGAGCAGAAGGCACTTTTATGGAGCTATTTCACTATAAAATGAATTGATTCAATTAAAAGGAAATGTGAGAAAATGATGGTTGATTCTTTGGGAAGCCTTTAAATCTCTTAGTAGGCAGAAGTAAGTTTAAGGAAATGCTCTAACATTAACAGGAAAATTTTATAGTTTTTATTTCTCCCAATCCTAAAATATGTCTACATAATAGTATACAGAGAGAGACACATGCAGACACACAGACACAAAGACACACACATACCTACGTTTGTGAACAGTCAAAAGTTTGGAACTGATGCATTTTGGAACTTCAGTAAACATTTAATATGCACCTGTCATAATTGTTGGGGCACCTTATAGTTAAAAGGGTAGATTTATAATTTATTGTCACGTCCAGCGCAACACGGACAGTGAGGGTGCAAGAAGGGGTGGTTTGGGTTAAATTTTTAAGAAAGAAACAGAGACTTAATGCTGTTAAATGTCTCAGAAGGCCAGGGGTCTCTCAGTCTCAGAGGACTGGAGCCCCGAACAAAGCTGACTGGAGGCTTTTATTGACCAGTATGCAAGGGAGTAACAGTGTTTTATGGCACGGTCTGTGAGACTCATTTATCATATAAACATCCCAAGCCAATTTATCTTAGTCTTTAAATAGCCAAAGTACAAGGTCCCACTATATCTTACTTAAGGTAAATATCTTCTCAGTGTTAAGTCTCTCAGATAAAAGAGATAACTGGTCTTCGTTCTCCTCATTACTTTTCTAACTGACAGCTGTGAGGGAAAAGCCAGAGCTGGCAACAAACTTTCCCAAGCAGGGTGAAGGGGAGGCAAGGCCCTTTCCCATATTTGTTTAAGGCAGCTCATTGGGGGTCCCCACTCGGTTCTGCCTGGCTTAGGTTTTATCTCCCGTGAGATATCTTACCCATCTTTGGCTGCAAACCATCTTTTGGGGATCAGACAGAGAGACATAAGGTGTAAACACAAGGATGGAACAGAGTCCTAGAAAGGCACAATCTCACAGACTCTTCCTTCCTTAAGGAAAGACATGGAGGGACAGTTGGTTAGGATGTTGTGCGACTACAATTTATAACAATTATCTCTACTGTGTAGGATATATGTAAAGAGATTAAGAGTAAAGGAAGGGAGAAATATCTTTTATGTGCCCACAATAGCATCTAGGATGATAGATTTTCTGTTAAACTAAAAGGTTATCTAAAAAGACCAGTGTTCCTGAAAAATGTAATTATCACCATCATTGAACTTTTATATATGAGGTAAAAGAAAAATATTTTTGTGGCAATGATGTTAAATTATTGCTTTAATAGATTGAATATTTTTAGATTACCATTCTATGCCTTTTTAAGTCTCTAAGGCAGAGAAACTTCATTCAGAATCTATTTAACTGAAAGCAATAAAGTAATCCTTGGTGGTCATACATAAAATTTGTCCAAAACGATTCCTCTGAACTGAATCAAATGCTATTGAGCTTGTTATTTTTTATTATTCTTTATATTTCCATAGTTTTATAGATACGTATTACGTGGTTTATGGTGCAAAATTGGATAATTCAATTTGTCTACAACGAATGGTAAAAAATGGGGGGGGGTAATTGGCATATACTTTAAGGTTCATTTATCATGTACAACTAAGTAATAAAAGGAAGAATAGACCTAATTATAATGGGGAAGTTCTGTAATAATAGGAAACATAGTCACTGTGTAGATTTGTTTTAAATGAATGTGAGAACCCATGAAGTAATGGTCTGTATAGGGATGCAGGATAGCAAGCAGATGGGTTCTAATATTTTCAAAGAGAGATATCTAAAAATTGGAGTTAATGTAAAGCATATTTTGTGCCTCGATTCCTCATAAATATGCAGACATTAAAGAAATACTTATAAAGGGTCAGTGTAACTGAAAGTTAAGACTTGGAAAAATGTCTATGGTGCCCATGGGCGTAGATGCAAACAAGTCTGGTAGACTGAATAATAGCTCTCCAAAGATGTCCACATACTAATCTTTGGAATCTGTGAAGATGTTAGTTTATGTGGCAAAAGGGATTTTGCATATGTGATTAAGAATCTTGATACGCATGAATTATCCTGGATTAACTAGAAGGGTGCAATATAATCACAAGGATCCTTATGAGAGAAAGGCAGAGAGATCAAAAACACAGGTGATGTGACAAAAAAAAGCAGAGAGAAACACAGAAAGACAGAGACAGAGAGAGACAGAGAAAAGGAAATTGACTTTGAAGATGGGGGAAGTAGCCACCGACAAAGGAATGCAGGGGACCTCTAGAAGTTGGCAAAGGCAAGGGAACAGATTCTCGTCTAGAACCTCCAGAAAGAACCAACCTGCTGACATCTTGACTTTAGCTCAGTGAGTCAAAGTTTGGGCTTCTGACCTCCAGACTTATAATAAATTTGGGCTGATTTAAGCCACTAAGTTTGTGGTAATTTGTTATAACAGCAATAATAAAACTAATAAATAATAATAATAATAATAATAATAATAAATAATAATAATAAAACTAATAAAGTCCTACTCAAAATTGTGTCCAACTGACGTAAAAACAGAAAATTTTAATTGTCAGGAACGTACACATTTAGGAACATGTAACATTGGTCCCAACTAACTCTATGGTGAAGGAAGTCTTCTTTGTGAATTGTTAAATTTTGTAATATTCTGGCAGCTATTCATGTGGCTGATAAAATTCTATGGGAATGAAATCTTATCTGACATTCATCATGTTTATAAAATAAAGAGAATTATATGAGGCTACTTGACTTTAAATTGGGATAATTAAATTAATTAGAACTGGGAGTTTAAGGGGTTACAAAGTATTTCAGTTAAAATTTATATCCCTGCATATTGACAGGGCTTTTTAAGGGTTTGTTTGCTGTGAGATGCTTAGGACTAATTTTTGAATCTCAAATTTCTTAATGAGATGGAGAGTTTTCCTAAAAACTTCTAGTTGGACTGTTTGGAGAAATAACTTTAAAGGTTAGCGTTTGTATTCACAGGCTAAGAAATAAAGGAATTCATTGCTGTCATTTTGCCAAAAACTTGAAAGCCTTCTACTAAAGAAGGTAGATGTTTCTTCCTTAATGTAATGATTGAATGCCTTATATAATTTGATGATTAGTGATCACCATCAATGAACAAAACAAGTGTAGAAATATCACAGTCACCATTGATAAAGTCCTTGGTCCTGATTTCAATGGCAAATACTTTGAGTGAGCTCTAACCAATGAAGTAATACCCAATACCTATAAAAAGGCACAATTTCATATCCAAAATAATAGTTTCTCATATATCTTCACAGAGAGATGTTAGAGGATTGATGGGATTTGATATTAACATTCAGAATGTAATTGGGTATTCATATAAGAAGGTAACAGAAATACAAATTGGTAGTTAAAAAATAGCCACAGGGATGTAAAGTACAGTATAGGGAATATAGTCAATAATATTGCAAAAAATATGTATAGTGTCAGATGGGCACTAGACTTATTGGGGACATCATTGCATAAATTATATACATGTCTAACTACTATGCTGTACACCTGAAACTAATATAAAATAATATTGAATGTCAACTGTAATTTAAAAGATAGTCATGGGGATGTAAAGTACAGCATAGGGAATATAGTCAATAATATTGTAATAGCTATGCACAGTGTCAGATGGGTAATAGACCTATTGAGGTTATCACTTTGCGAGGTATATAAATGTCTAATCACTAAGTTGTTTTGTTCATCTGAAACTAATTTAAAAAAAGGAAAAAAAGAAAGAAATACTTTTACAGGAACACAGGGTCAAAAGTTGCCTTGAAAAGCTTATATAGTTTATAGACATGGTTCCTGATCTATGTACGCTGGTTCAATTTACAATATTTCAACTTTACAGTCGTGTGAAAGTGATATGCATTCAGTACAAAATGTCCTATTAATTTTGACCTTTGTCTGGGCTAGCAAGATGCAGTACTATACTCTCTCATGAAGCTGGGCAGCGGCAGTGAGCCACAGCTCCCAGTCAGGCACACTGTCACGTGGGTAAACAACCAACACTCTACAGTGCACTGCATTGCCAGAGTTTTTTAGATACTGTGTTCTGAGCACGTTTAAGGTAGGCTAGGCTAAGCTATGATGTTCATTAGGTTAGGTGTATTAAATGCATTTTCAGCTTACAATATTTTCAATTTACAAAAGGTTTATCAGGACATAATCCCATTGTATTGTGAAGAAAACTTTTTACAGTACCTCCATGCTTTATGAGACACAAAAATCTCCTTGTAAGATTTTGATTAATGAACAGGTGTAAGCAAATCTCCAATGGCCATGTATGAAAAATATGTGCCAGGAAATGGCACATGGTTTGAAATGCATCTATATACAACTAAGTTTCCAATGAGATTTTAAAAATTAATTCATGTGTCATGCTAGAGCCACACTGATATGGCTTGTTGTTGTATAAAATGGGTAACCCCTCTGAGAATTTGTTGTCTGCAACAAACTTGAGGGTCTTTTATGGGGTTATAAGACTGTAAAATGAATTTATTTTTTTCATGGGACTCCTGAGGCCTGTGTAAACAGTAGACATTTTTGGCAGAATTTGCAGCAATCCCAAATTGAGAGTTTTTGTTAAATATTTGGTTTCAATACTGTGCTAGGAATTAAAGTTTGAAAACTGAATTAACTGAAATGATGAAAATTATTCAGAACACATAAATTTCCAGTTTTACCGAATAATATCTGTCTAGAATATGAAAGATGACTAATTAATGGAATTGTAAGTTTCTCTTTGATATAAAATCAACAAATGTATTTTCTTACTTTTTATACATAACATTACATTGAATTCATATTTATACATTATTCTTTAAAATATAGTGATATTCACAGATCATAAATGTATAGTTCAATGAGTTTAACAAAGACATACACTCCTGTAATCCATCCTTACTATATCATCTTACTGAGCTTTTCCATCACCCCAGAAAGTTCTAGTGTTCATGCTATTTCCCAGTCAATCTCTGAAACACCTCCCTTAAGAAACCATTGTTTTGTTTTTTATTAAAATATTTCATATCGTCTATTTGTTATTTTTATATAAATGGAATCATATATTATATACAATTTTGTTTGGCATTTTTCATTCAGTACAATTTTTTTTTAGGTTCACTCATATTGTTTTACATATAAGTAGCTCATTTTTTATTATTATACAGTATTAGACCACTACAGTTTGTTTATCCATTTTATGCTGATGGATATTTGGCTTGTTTCTAGGTTCAGCTATTATAAAGAAAGCTGCAATAATGAGTGTCAACTACAAGAATATATATATATATATATATATATATATATGTATGTTATATATATGTATGTTATATATATGTAAGTATATATATATATATATACTTACAAGAAGTGGAGTACAGCACTAGGAATAGAGACAGTAGAAATGTAATGGCTCTGTGCAATGTCAGAGGGATAGTGGATGGGGGAGGGGGGTTGACACAGTGTGAGGGATATAAATGATAAATGCCTAGCTATTATTTTTTTTTTGTGCACCTGAAACTAACTAATAAAAAGGGAGGGGGGGAAGGAAATGAAAAAAAACAAAACAAAACTTGTAGACACAGACAATAGTTCAGTGGTTACCAGAGGGGAGTGGTAGATGAGGGTAAACAGACTCAAATATATGATGATGGAAGGAGAACTGATTCTGGGTGGTGAATACACAATGTGATATATAGATTATAGATTACAGAATTGTACACCTGAAACCTATGTAACTTTACAAACAACTGTCACCCTAATAAACTTTAATTTTTTAAAAAAAGTCATTTCCCAAAATCACAAAGAAGGAAGTTTCAAATATTATATTTCAAGAGAAGCTGCTTAAAGAAAGTAGCAAAATTTTTCAGTTTGTATTCTATATTATATTACTTGATCCAAGGTAAGATAGTCTTTTTTTATTTATATATATGCTATGAGAAATCTTCACATTGGGAAATGTATTGTTTTTCTCAATTGGAGTAGACATCATGACTAAGTAATATCAATGTGAAATGTGAATTCAAATGTTGAGTGTTAAATGTAAAACTCAAGATTGAGATCTATTTTTTAAAAAAGCAATGCATGCTCAAGAGTCAATTTCTTTCTTTTTTATTGTACAAGCATATTAGCATATTTTTAAATGGATATGTATAAAATGCATAATTTCTATGGAAAAATAATAAAATAGAGTGAAAAGCAAAAAAAAAAAAGAATAAAGCTGCTATAAACATTCATTAACAAATCTTTTAGTAAGTATCTGTTTGCATGATACTTGGGCATTTTCCTAGAACAGTTAATTTCTGTATCACAGGACAAATGTGTTTTTAATTTTATTAGAAACTTCCAACATGGTAATGAGTTTTTTTAAGTAGTTGTAACATTTTAAAATCCTATCAGCAACCATATAAAAACTTTGGTCCCTCCATATCATAACTAACATTTGGATTTATGAATCCTTTTCATTTAGCCAATCAAGTAAGTGAGAGATGGTATATCTTTGTTTTACTTTGCAATTCTCTCTCTAATGATGTTGATCACTTTTTCATCTAATTATTGGCTATTTATAGTCCTCCTCTGTCAACTGCACTTTCAAATCTATTGAAAATTTTCAATTGGTTTGTTTGTCTATCACTTAATTAAAGAGAACTGTCATATTGTTTTGATCAACACCTTTACAAATATATAGTGAAGATTGTTTATAGCAAGGTTAGTCCCTATTCATTTTTAAAGGGCACTTTTTGGTAAACAGAAGTTTCTGTTTGATGAATTTCTACTTCCACTTTTTTATTAATGTTTGGTATTGTTTTCTTTTATTCCTCAAATTTATTGGAGAATAATTAAACATAATTGTGTATATCTAAACTGTATAATGTGATCATTTGGTATGCATATACATTACAGAATGATTATCAAGATCAAGATAATTAACACACATCTACCACTTCACATCGCATTTTTTTTTTTTTTTTTGGTGGTGAGATGGCTTAAGATATACTCTGAGAAATTTTCAGGTATATGATACCAAATGATTAACTATACTTACCATGTGGTACATTACACCCACAGAAATTATTCTTCTAACTGAACATTTGTACCCTTTCATGTACATCTCCCCATTTTCCCTTCCCTTAGCCTCTGTCAATCACTATCATATGTATGCTCTGTTTCCATGAATTAGTTGTTTTAGTTATTTGTTTAGATTCCACATATAAGTGGAACCCTCCATGTTTATCCTTATTGTCTGTCACAAAAGGCAGCATTCCCTTATGTTTTTTTGGCCAACGTATATGTATGTTTTTGTATATATACATTTACATTTTTTGATACTATTGTAATTGTAATATATATCTATCACAGTTTCCTTTTTTATTGGTTGTTCCAGGTGTACAAAACAACATAATAATTAGACATTTAACACCTTAAAAAGTGATAACCCCGAGAAGTCTAATACTCATGTGGCACCATACGTAGCTATTACCATACTATGAGCTATATTCCCTATACTGTACTTTACATCCTATGAATATATATACACACAGAGGGTGCCAAAAAGGTATATACACATTGAGTATTACAAATTTAATACAGTTTCTTTTTCCTTTCTTAAAGTATGTATACATTTTTTGCACCCTCTGTGTGTGTGTGTATCAAAATATATGGTGAATGTTTAAATAAGAAAAGATTATTTACATTAAAAGACACATTGTCATTCCCCTCAAAATACTCCTCCTCATTTAAAACACACTTATCCCATTGTTTTTGCCACTTTCTGAAGGAGTTCTGGAAGTTCTCTTTTGTGAGTGTTTTTAGTTGTGCTGTTGTAGCTGCCTTGATGTCCTGAATCAATTGAAAATGCTTACCTTTCATGATCATTTTGACTTTGGGGAAGAGCCAGAATTTGCACAGTGCCAGATCAGATGAATATGGTAGATGAAAACACACTGTAATGTTTTTATTGGACAGAAATTGCTGTACCAGAAGCAATGTGTGACACAGAGCCTTTCTCTTGTGATCAACAAATATGGTGAACGTTGCTGCTGAGTGCCATTGAGTGGAAAGGCAGGGATTTTCAATATGAGAAGGGGCGCATCAAACCTTAGGAACAGTGTGTGACAAGTTTCAACTTATTCAGTGCAGTCAGTTGGGTGTCAACTATGGTTGAGAGAAGGTGTGTTTTAAAGTGTGCTGTAAATCATCCTCCATCATGACAATGATCCGTGTCACACATCACTTCTGGTGTGTGGCAATTTCTGTCAAGTAAAAACGTGACAGTGTGTCCTTTAGGAGTTTTATGCTTTTACATCTTACATTTGAGTCTTTAATCCATTATGAGTTTATTCTTGTATATAAAGTAAGAAGGTAGCCCAGTTCATTTTTTGTATGCATATATCTAGTTTCCCAGAATTATTTATTGAATAGACTGTGTTTACCCAATTGTATATTCTTGTCTCCTTTGCCTAGATTAAATGACCATATAGGTACAGGCTTATTTTGGGGCTATCTATAATGTTTCATTGATCTATGTGTCTGTTTTTATGCCAATACTATGTTACTTTGATTACTATGGTCTTGTAGTATAATTTGATACAGGTAGCCTGATAGTTCTACTTTTGCTCTTCTTTCTCTAGATTACCATGTCTATTTGGGGTCTTCTATGGTTCCATTTAAATTTTAGGATTATTTGTTCTAGTTCCGTGAAAAATGCCATTGGTATTTTGATAGGGATTGCGTTGAATCTATAGATTGCTTTGGGTAGTATGGAGATTTTTAACTGTATTAATTCTTCCTATTCATGAGCATGGTATATGTTTCCATTTATTTGTACCTTCTTAATTCTCTCTTCAATGTCTTATAATTTTTGGAGTACAAATTTTTTACTTCCTTGGTTAAATTTGTTCCTAGGTATATTTTGATAAAATTGTAAATGGAACTGTTTTCTTAATTTCACTTTCTGATAGTTTGTTATTGGTGTGTAAAAATGTAACCAATTTCTGAATATTAATTTTGTAATCTGCTACTTTCCTAAATTCATTTATAAGTTCTAACAGTATTGTGGTAGAATTTTTTTGGGTTCTCTCTGTATAGTATCAAGTCATTTTCAAACAATAACCATTTTATTTCTTCCTTTCCCATTTGGATGCGTTTTATCTCTTTTTCTTGTCTGATTGCTGTGGCTAGGACTTCCAGTACTATGTTGAATAAAAGTGGTGAAAGTGCGCATCCCTATCTTCTTCCTGATCTTAAGGAAGAATTGTCCAATTTTTTGGTGAGTAGTTGCTCTTAATATTTTATTTATTTAATTTTTTTTGTATTTCTGTGGTTTCCATTGTCATTTCTCCTCTTTCATTTCTGATTTTATTTATTTGGGTTTTTTCTCTTTTTTCCTTGATGATTTTGGTTAAAGGTTTGTCAATTTTATCTTTTCAAAGAACCAGGTCTTGGTTTCTTGATCTTTTGTATTATTTTTTTTAGCCTCTATTTGTTTATTTCTGGTCTGATCTTTATTATTTCCTTTCTTGTACTCACTTTGGGCTTTTATTCTTTTTCCAGTTTCCTTATGTGTAAAATTAGAATGTTTATTTGAGATTTTTTCTTGTTTCTTGATGTAGGTCTGCATTGCTATGCATTTCCCTCTTAAGACTGCTTTAGATGTGTCTAAATAAACACAAACACAATGATTTGGGGTCATTGTGTTTTTATTTTCATTTGTCTAAAGATATCTTTTAATTTCCTCCTTGATCTCATTGTTGACCCATTCATTATTTAATAGAGTGTTACATAGACTCCTTGTGTTTTGCAGATTCATACCAAGTTATTCAACATTCATATACCTGAAGAAGTGATCACTATCAAAAGTCCAGCAACCATCTGACACCGTACCATGCTATCACAATATTACTGGCTATGTTCCCTATGCTGTACATTACATCCCCATAACTCATTTGTTTTTATACCTCAAAATTTGATTCTCTTATTCTTCATGTTTCCCCCACCCTGTTTTAAATTTTTAAATTAGAGTTGACATTCAATATTATTTTATATTAGTTTTAGATGTATAGCATAGTGGTTTGACATTTATATAATTTAAGAAGTGATCCCCCTGACTAGTACCTACCTGGCACTATACATAGTTATTACCATATTATTGATTATATTCACTATACTTTATATCCTCATGACTATTTTGTAACTACCAATTTGAATTTCTTAATCCCTTCAACTTTGCCACCCTGCCCCCAACCCCCTCCCATCTATCACTCTGATAGACCTAGTACCCATTTGACACCATATCCAGTTATTATAATACTATTGACTGTATTCCTTACTGTAAACAGCCAATTTGTACTTCTTGATCTCTTCCCCTTTTCATGCACTTCCAACTCCTCCCATATGGCAGCCATCAAAATGTTTCTGTATCTATGAGTTTGTTTCTATTTTATTTGTTTATTTTGTTCTTTAGATTCCACTTATAAGTGAAATTATATGACATTTGTTTTCTGCTGTCTGACTTAGTACACTCAGCACAATACCCTCTAGGTCCATCCATGTTGTCACAGATGGCAAGATTTCATTCTTTTTTATGGCTGAGTAATAATCCGTTGCATATATGTACCACCTCTTCTTTATCCATTTATCTATTCAGGGACACTCAGGTTGGCTTCATCTTGGCTTATGTAAATAATGCTGCATTGAACATATAGATGAGCATGTCCCCTCCAAGCAGAATTTTGGGTTTGTTCAGAAAAATACCCAGAAGTAGGATTATTAGGTCTTTTCTTGTCTCTTGTTATAGTCCTTGTTTTAAAGTTATTTTATACAATACAGTATTGTTACCCCAGCTTTTTCTTTTTTTCCCCATTTTCATGCGATTCCTTTTTCCATTCTTTTACTTTCAGTCTGTGTGTTTTTTTATCTGAAGTGCATCTATTATAGGCAACACATATAAAGGTCTTGATTTCTTATCCATTCAGCCATCCTATCTTTTGATTGGAGCATTTAATCCATTTAGATTGAAAGTAATTGTTGAAAGGTATGTAGTTGTTGCCATTTTATTATTCACATTATGTGTGTGTGTGTGTGTGTGTGCGTGTGTGTGTGTGTATGTGTGTATATATATATATATTCCATCTTAAAGAAGTCCCTCTATGATTCTTTGTAATACTGGTGGTTTGGTGGTGATAAACTCCTTTAGCTTTTCTTGTCTGGGAAGCTCTTTGTCTGTCTTTCAATTCTTAATGATAGCTTTACTGAGTAGAGTAATCTTCGTTGTAGGTCCTTGCTCTTCATCATTTTGAATATTTCCTGCAAATCCCTTCTGGCCTGCAATGTTCATGTTGACAAATCAGCTGACAGTTTTGTGGGAGCTCCCTTTTAGGTAACTAACTGCTTTTCTCTTGCTGCTTTAAGTATTCTCTTTGTCTTTAACCTTTTGCATTTTAATTATGATAAGTCTTGGTGCTGTCCTCTTTGGATTCATCTTCTTTGGGACTCTCTGTGCTCCCTGAGCTTGTATATATATATATATACACACAAAATATATATATATATATATTTCCTTTGCCAGGTTAGGGAAGTTTTATGTCATTGTTTCTTCAAATAGGTTTTCAATTCCTCATTGTCTCTCTTCTCCTTCTGGTACTGCTATGATACGAATGTTGGTACACTTGTTGACTTAGAGGCCCCTTAAACTCTCCTCAATATTTTGGAACCTATTTTATTTTTTCTGTTCTGATTGAGTGTTTTATGGTGCTTTATCTTTTTAAATGCTGGTTCAATCCTCTGCTTCATCTAATCTACTGTTGATTTCCTGGAATGTATTCTTCATTTCTATTATTGTATTCTTTATTTCTGACTGGTTCTTTTTCATGTTTTCTATCTCCATTTTTATGTTTCCTTTGTCTTTGTTGATGTTTTCCCCGAGATCACTGAGTATCCTTATAACCAGTGTTTAGAACTCTGTGACTGGTAAATTACTTGTCTCCATTTGGTTTAGTTCTTTTTCTGGAGCTTTGTTCTGTTCTTTTATTTGGGACATGTTTCTTTGTCTCCCCAATTTGGCTGCCTCCCTGTGATTGTTTCTATGTATTAGGTAGGCTGCTATGCTTTCTGGTCTTAGTAGATAGAGTAGGTGTGCTGTGGGACTCAGTGGCACAGTCATCCTAGTCACTTGAGCCACACACTCTAGGTGTGTCCCTTTTGTGGGTTGTGTGTACCCTCCTCTTGTAGTTGAGCCTTGGTTGCTGTTTGCATGTCAATAGGAGGGATTGACCATCAGGCTCATTGGTTGGGAGGACTGGCCTTGGCTGCAGTGGAGTTGTGGTGCAGGGGGTGACCCTACAGAGCAGTATCTTCCTCAGCAGGGCTCTGGTGTTTGTCCAATCAGCCTCTTGGTTGTTTCATCCTTGGAGGCAGCTGGGTGATGCTCCAGCTCATTTGGATGCTAGCCACGAAGGACACCAGCCCCAGGGCCATGTTGGAGTGGACTCACTGCAGGTCAAGTTCAACCACAGCCAGTGCCCCACACAGGGCCACCTGCAGCAGCCATAAAGAAATCTGCAGATGTCCACCACCCATGCCATGCTTGGAAGTGCCTTGAGAAGCCAAGCTGTGAACCAAGGCCAGCTGTATCTGCTCAATCAGAGGTACAGGACACACTCAAGTCTGATGTAGATTGTCAGTGTTCCACGAACCTTTGAGAGACTCTAGGAAAGTCTTCAGCATGAGCCAAGGCAGGCGGTTTGTATGAAAAAACCCACTGGAAACGGCTTCGGTGTGCCTGAAAGTTGGGTGGTGCAGGGTCTTGAGACACTAGGGTGTGGCAAACAAACTGCATTAGCCAGCTTGATTGAAACTCAGATATGGTGGCACCTGTATTTGCATGCCTAGAAGGGGGAGGGCTCAAAAAAATTGGCTTCTGCCAGTTCTTTCATCCAGGAGAAAGCTGTGCTTCCAGCCCCTGTCCCAAGCCAGAAAACTTGGTTCCTCACCATATATCCCTGTCTCCTCTGCAGCTGTTTCCCAAGAACTGGAGCTTAGAGCCATTCCATCAGTGAGTAAGGTCCTTGCATGGTCCCTTTAAGAGGAGCGCCTGGAACTCCCACCACCTTCTCAGTCACAATAGCTGCTGGTTTTCTCACTCAGTCACAAATTCTGTTGGTTTTCACAACCAGAAATTATGAGGACTTTTCTCCTAACCACTGGAATCCTGGGCTGGGGAGGGGCTGAAACCTCTTGCTCATCCAATGGGGTCCTCCACAGCCAAGATATCCCTCTCAATTTTTAATGGTCATATGCGGGTGTGGGATCAGCCCATTCTGCATCTCTGCCCCTCATACCAGTCTTGAAGGTGGACTCTTCTGTATGTCCTTAGTTGTAGGGCTTTGGTTCAGCAAGATTTCAGATGATTCTCAATGATGGTTGTTTTGTAGTTTAGTTGTAATTTTGATGTGGTCATGAGAGAAGGTGAGTACAGCATTTACCCACTACACTATCTTGATCAGAAATCCTATAATTTTCAATTCTCTATAGTTGTCTTTGCCAATGTGAATGATGTTTTATATTTCTAGTTTGTTATCAGTCAGGAAGTAAAATGTTGTTGATGTTATGTTAATCTTATATCCACCAACCTTTCATAAGATTCTTATTTTAATGGTTTGTCTATTGATTTTATTGATTTTCTTAAGTAGATGAGAATATCTATGAATAATGACAGTTTTGTCTCCTTTATTTTAATTTTTGTACTTTTTATATTTTTGTTTATATTACTACTTATTTAAAAATGTTAGTACCACTACTATAATGAAACATATGCCAATAAAGTAGTCTTAAGATGAAATACAGCATAAAAAACAACTATTTTATAATACGGGAATGACAACGAAAAGGAATTTAATAATTATGTGAGATGTCAGTTTGTTTGACTATGTATGTTTAATGGTGGTATTTTAGTGGACTAGACAATATTCAATACAATTTAAAGTGTCATCTACTGCCAATACTTGACTGAAATTCCAGAAGAAAAAGCTCATAGACTTTTTTGACTGTTTTATAAGCAATTTGTTTTCTTTATCAGAGAAAGTATAAACTTCTATTTTCATTAAAATATTCTTCTATGAAACAGTATTTAAATATCACATTGAACATGTTAAAGTAACCACTGATCATTTCACCAATAACAACAAGCTTAACAATGTATTCTATTATTCCTTTTTCCACTTATTTAAATATTAATTAAATGCCACTTCCATGTAACAATTACACAAGGAAAGTTTGATATAAATTGAGAGAATTTACATATATCAGAGAAAGAGATTTAGATTTTTGACTACTTATCATAAATGCTGTGAGACGAAAGGAAGTATCTCAATAGGTGAATGTGAAGAGAAAAGAACATAAAGCCAATGATTGATATTGTGGACATCAGAAATATGAGATTGAATTTTCGTCCCTCCCATAAGAGTTTCTCTTCCAGTCTCTTCATATCAATAAATCTCAGTCAGTAGCACTATCATTACTCCCATTTGCTCAAAACAGAAGCTCAGGAGTCATCCTTGATCATTTTATTGTTCTCACCACTTCACTGCATATAATCCATCAGCAGTGCTTGTCAGCTTTACCTTCAAAACATATCCCAAATTCATTCATCTCCTTCCATCACCATTGCATTAATAAAGTATTCCTCCTCTAGACTACTGCAATACCCTAACTCTTCTGTTTCTACTCTTGAGGCTGTTAACAACTTATAATTCCACACACTAGCCAGAGTGATCTTTCTACTATGCAAATCAGGTAATAATAGATCATATCATTCTCTTGTCTATACACCCTCAATGACTTTTATCATAAGAAAATCCACACTCCTTACTATAGCATACAGAGCCATGATCAGTATGCTACCTCCTCTGATCTTATTGCCTACATTTTTCCATTTCTCTACTTCAATTGGCCAAAATGGCCTTTCAGGTCTTATCATGAGCCAAACTTATGCTGACCTTGTCATTGTAATTCTCTGTTTGGCACATTTTCACACACCCATATTTAGGAATTGCTAGTTCCTTTGAATCATCCAAGTTTCTACTGAAATATCACCTTTTGAAACTGTTCTTATGTGGCAACTAAACCTAAAAAAGGGTACCCTCACCTCCTACACCTGAGACACCTCCCATACTTATAGTCAGTTTCATCTGTATCAATCAGATTTATTATCATTATAGTACTTGTCATTACTAAAAATTATCTTGTTTTATTTTGTCTTTCACAACCTCCTATATGAAATCAGTGGTTGACCCATCTTGTATTCCCAGATGTTTACCCAGGTCTACCTAGAATAAGATCTAAGAGCTCAGTAAACACTTGTTGCATGAATGGCTGTAGAAAACATACCTACAAGAAAGAAAAAATCATTGGTAAGGAAGCAGAGAGAACACGGTAATGTGTTATTGTATCTAAGAGAGAGGAAGAGGTTTAGGTATAGAATAATCAATTGTGTCAAGTAACACAGAGAAGTCAAAAAGGATATGGATAAATGTCATTGAATTTGACTAGAAAGTGGTCATTGGGGATCGTGGAAAAAACAAGTTCTGTGGAATAATAGGGCAAAATCTGATTTACAGACAATGAGGACCTGAGGAGTGAGGATATATAGAGTGCAGACTGAGACCATTTATTCATGTTTAGCTGTCAAAGAAATTAAAGATAATGGATAATATGTGGAAGGAATATTATCAAGGAAAGTTAGTCACTCTCCTCAGGCAAACCTTAACACCAGAAATATATCAAACATAAGCTTCCTCTAACTACACTGAAATTGAATTTTCCTGAATCATGATTAGATTAGTAGATGAGTCACTATTGGAAAATTATATACACAATTAAATTACATACAAACAAGATCACAACTGACATTGAGGAAATTGCCTGTCTTTTGGTAAACTGGCCAGCTGTTTAGCAACAGCAGAGCACTAAGGTGTCTGGACTATTTTCATTTTCACTATTGAGAAACCTTTACCAATGCATCCTAATGCTCTCTAGACACTAAGTGCTCAATAAATACTACCAAATATTAAACAATGTTATAATGATGAAAAATACAGTATTCAATTAGAAAAAGGCATAGGCATATTTTACTCTACAGGATGAGAGTTTATGTTAGCTTAGTTCAAGGTGGTATATAATGTCAATGCTGTGGAAAATACTTTACTGATTTTTGAGAAGGTTGCAGAAAACCTTTTTAAAAAATGAAGTTTCAAAACAACAAATCTCAAACCTCATCACCTATCCCCAAAAGTGGAATATCTAATTAGTGCCTCATGAAAAGCTGGTGTCTCTTACAGCAATACTCTTTGTATTTACAGTATTCAAAGCATTCCCTGTAGGCAAGGAAGATGTAGTTCATACAAGTTATTTCATTTTTACTTCTTTTCTAAGATAACTGCATTAGGAAATTTTTGAGAGCAAATAAAAAGAAATCACTTAAATAACTCTTACTACTAATAAAATGTGTTTCCCAGTTAAAAGCCTTAACAATAAAGTTTTAAAGTACATCAAATAAGACACATTATCAAAATGGTGGCATGAGGTGAGCCTCTGTAGAGCTCCCCTGGAATTTACAACTAATTGAACAACAATAACTCTACAAAGGACTCCCTGCACAGCAGACAGGCAAGACCAACAGGCCCACTACTGAATTCACCTAAAGGTGGGATAATCGCGCGAGCGGGGGAGGAGCGAAAGAAGAAGTGGGGAGACGGAGCCGTGCGTGCGCAGGCCGCAGACCGAGCTCAGTGCTCTGAGCTCGCTGCATCCCGGAGCTACTGCAGCTGCGGGAGAGGGAAGAACTCGGACTGCTAGGGCTCTGCTTATGGCCCACAGGGCTGAGGGGGCAGCATATAACATGGCTGAACCCAACGCTCACGGCAGAGACCTCGGAGAAAAGACTGAGGGAAGAAGGCTGAAAACGGTGGTTTAAGCCCTCACTGCTGAGCAAAGATCGGAAGCCTTAGGAACTGAGAATAGCCACCCCCTTCCTACCCTCCAAGAGCTCATCCCGCCCCCACATGCCTGGTGCTAGAAGACGAATAGTAGTAGTGTCAGATCAAAAGAACAGAATATTTGCTGTTCTGAGAACTGTGGACCCCAGACACAGATTCGCAGTCTAACTAGTTCCCGCAAAGGAGAGGGAGCTGTGAAAGCAGGATGTGATGTGGTGGTTGTTGCAGCTATTGCTCTGGGCCACCTCTCACCACTCACCCAGCCCCTGGCCCCACCTATCCAGGCAGATCCCTGCAGGAGTACACAGAACTCCTAAAACATACGAGCTCTAAATCTAGTGCAGAAAGAGCTTTGGAACTTCAAAAGCTCTCCGCATCCCCACAGGGACGTGGCACCCTATGACCCAGGTGAACTGTTAACAGAGGAGAAACCCATCTCCGAAGGAACCCCCCCATTGTGTGAGAAGCTGGAATAGTGCAGAGAAAACATAGCACTACTGTGTGAGAGAGGAAAAAAAGTCTACAATCAGAGAGAAAATAAAACATTCTACCAACAAGTATTAGAAAGCAAAAGAAAGACTTCTTCCTATCAACCAGATACAGAAGCCACTCCTGTAGATGTCTAGGTAGAGAAATAATAAATCAGGAATTGCCATGAATAACCAAGGCAACAAGACAGCTCAGAAAGAAAGTAAAAAGTCTCCAGAAAAGCAACTTAAAGATATGGAAATATGTGACTTAAATAACAGAGAATTCAAGACTACAGTTTTGAAAAAACTCAACGAGATGCAAGAAAACACAGAAAGGCAATATATTGAAATCAGAAACACAATCAAAGAACAACATGAGCATTTCACGAAATAGATTGAAATTTTAAAACAGAGCCAAATGGAATTTCTGGAGATTAAGAACTCAATAGAAAGATTAAAAAAGAAATAAGAGGTTAGGTAGTAGAGTTGACCAGATGAGGAAAGAATCAGTGACATCGAAGATAAAAACCTGGAAATTACACAGATGGAAGAAGAAAAAGACTTGAGAATTAAAAGAAGTGCAAGAACTCTACAAGAACTTTGTGACTCTATCAGAAAGAGCAATATAAGAATAATGGACATACCAGAAGGAGAAGAAAGAGAAAAGGGAACAGAGAATATATTCAAACAAACTGTTGATAAGAACTTCTCAAATTTGTGGACAGAACTGGATCCTTGAATGCAAGAAGCAAATAGAACACCTAATTACCTCAATCCCAACAAGCCTTCTCCGAGGGACATTGTATTGAAGCTGTCTAAAATCAATGACAAAGAAAGAATCTTCAAGGCAGACAGGGAAAAGAAGACGGTAACCTACAAAGGAAAGCCCATTAGATTATTATCACATTTTTCAGCAGAAACTCTACAAGCCAGGAGGGAGTGGAATCGAATATTCAAACTTTTGAAAGAGAGAAATGATGAGCCAAGAATAATATACCCTGAAAAGATATTCTTTATGTTAGAAGGAGGAATAAAGACCCTTCCAGACATACAGAAGCTGAGAGAATTTTCTAATACATGACATACACTACAAGAAATACTAAAGGAAACTATTTGACCATCATCAACAGGGACAATTTGTGGCAACATAAAAAGGGGGAGAGTAAAGGCCTGAACCGGAATATGGAAATGGAGAAAGTAAGCGTGCTGAAGAAAATGGAATACTCTAAACATCAAACGTTCTTTTACAGAAACTTAAGGTTAGCCACCCAAAAAACATCCAGAATTGAAATATATACTGGAATAAAAGAAGAAACAGAGGGAAACATCTTAGAATACCACCACACAGAAATAATAGACAACAACAAAAAGGCAAAGAAACAATGGAGACACAGCATAACCAGAAAACTAAAGATAGAACGACAGGAAATCCTCACATATCAATAATCACCCTAAATGTAAATGGACTGAAGTCCCCAATAAAAAGGCACAGAGTAGCAGATTGGATCAAAAAAATAAACCCAACCATATGCTGTCTACAAGAGACACATCTCAGCTACAAGGACAAGCATAGACTCAAAGTGAAAGGGTGGAAATTGACACTAAAAGCAAATGGTACCCAGAGAAAACAGGTGTAGCCATAGTGATATCAGATGAAACAGACTTCATGGTGAAAGAGGTAACAAGAGACAAAGATGGACATTTCATAATGGTAAAGGGAACAACTGCTATGTCTACAACAAGAAGACATAACAGTCATCAATATTTATGCCCCCAATCAGGGAGCACCAAAATATACCAAGCAACTACTAACAGAACTAAAGGGAGAAACTGAACAAAACACAATTATACTAGGGGACTTAAATACATCGTTGACAGCTATGGATACATCATCCAAACAGAAAATAAATAACGAAATAGCAGCCCTAAATGACTCATTAGATGAAATGAACATAATTGACATATATAGAACACTTCATCCTAAAACATCAGACTATACATTCTTTTCGAGTGTACATGGAACATTCTCAAGGATAGACAATATATTGGGACATATAATCAGCCTCAGCAAATTTAAGAAGACTGAAATCATACCAAGCATATGCTTTGATCACAAGGCTTTGAAATTGGATATCAACTGCAAAAAGAAAGCAGGAAAAAAACACAAATACATGGAGATTAAAAACATACTTTTAAAGAACGACTGGGTCAAAGAAGAAATTAGAGGAGAGATCAAAAGATACATAGAAACAAATGACAATGAAAATACATCCTACCAAAATTTTTGGAATGCAGCGAAAGCAGTTTTAAGAGAGAAATTTATATCATTACAGGTTTATCTCAAGAAACAAGAAAAATCCCAAATAAATGACCTCATGTTACACCTTAAAGAACTAGAAAAAGAAAAACAAGTGAAACCCACTGTCAGCAGAAGAAAGGAAATAACAAAAATCAGAGCAGAACTAAAGGAAATAGAGAACAAAAAGACAATAGAAAAATATTAATGTGACAAAGAGCTGGTTCTTTGAAAAGATTAACAAAATCGACAAACCCTTGAAGGCTAGACTCCCTAAGATATAAAAAGAGAAGACACTAATTAACGAAATCAGAAATGAAAAAGGGAAAGTTTTCAGGGAGACCCCAGAAATACAAAGGATCATGCAAGAATACTATGAAGGACTATATGCCACCAAACTCAATAACCTAGCAGAAATGGACAAGTTCTTAGAAACATATAGCCTTCCAAGGCTGAACCATGAAGACCTGGAAAATCTAAACAGACCGATCACCAGTAAAGAAATTGAATCAGTCATCCTAAACCTTCCCAAAAGCAAAAGTCTGGGACCAGATGGCTTCACTAGTGAATTCTACCAAACCTTCAAAGAGGATCTAAAGCAATCCTACTCAAACTCTTCCAAAAAATTGAACAAGAGATAGTCCTCCCTAACTCATTTTATGAGGCCAGCATTACCCTGATACCTAAACCTGGTAAGGACAACACAAAAAAAGAAAACTACAGACCAATATCACTGATTAATACTGATGCAAACATCCTAAACAAAATTCTAGCAAATCGAATACAACAATGCATTAAAAAGATTATTCATCACGACCAAGTGGGGTTCATCCCCAGGGCACAAGGATGGTTCAACATCCGCAAATCCATCAATGTGATACATTACATTAACAAAATAAAAAACAAAAATCATATGATTATATCAATTGATGCAGAAAAAGCATTTGACAAGATACAACATCCATTTATGATTAAAACACTCAATAAAATAGGTATAGAAGGAAAATAACATAATCAAGGCCATCTACGACAAGCCCTCAGCTAATCTCATAATTAATAATGAAAAACTGAAGTCCTTTGCTCTACGTTCAGGGACACGACAGGGCTGTCCCCTACCACCTCTGCTTTTTAACATACTGTTGGAAGTCCTTGCCAGAGCAATAAGGCAAGAGAAAGAAATAAAAGTCATCCAAATTGGGAATGAAGAAGTTAAATTATCACTCTTTGCAGATGACATGATGCTATATATAGAAAACCCTAAAGACTCCACAAAAAAGCTGTTAGAAGCAATCAACGAATACAGTAAAGTTGCTGGCTACAAATTCAACATACAAGAGTCCATTGCATTCCTATATGCTAACAATGAAATCTCAGAAAAATTAATACAAAAAACGATTCCCTTTGCAATTGCAGCTAAAAGAATAAAATACCTAGGAATAAACTTAACCAAGGATGTGAAGGATTTATATGTTGAAAACTATAAGACATTTTTGAAAGAAATTGAAGAAGACACAAAGAAATGCAAAGATATTCCATGCTCATGGATTGGAAGACTCAGCATAGTAAAAATGGCCATATTACCCAAAGCAATATACAGATTTAATGCAATCCCCATCAAAATCCCAATGGCAGTTTTTAAAGAAATAGAACAAAAAAATTATTACATTTGTTTGGAACCACAAAAGACCACGAATAGTCAAGGCAATCTTAAGAAAAAAGTACAATACTGGAGGTACTGCACTCCCTGACTTTAGCTTGTACTACAGGGCTACAATAATCAAAACAGCATGGCATTTGCAGCATAAAAGACACATAGACCAATGGAATAGAATTGAGAACATAGAAATAAAACCACATAAATATGGACAGATAATTTTTGACAAAGAAGCTAAAAACATACCATGGAGGAAAGACAGCCTCTTCAATAAATGTTGCTGGGAGAATTGGATAGCCACGTGCAAAAGAATGAAACTGGACTGCTATCTGTCACCATGTACCAAAATTAATTCAAAATGGATCAACTACTTAAGCATAAGACCAGATACAATAAACTGCATAGAAGAAAACCTAGGTACTAAACTTATGGACCTTGGGTTCAAAGAGGATTTTATGAATTTGACTCCAAAGGCAATGGAAGTAAAAGCTAAAGTAAATGAATGGGACTATATAAAACTTGAAAGCTTCTGCACAGCGAAAGAAACCATTGACAAAATAAAGAGGCAATGGACTGAATGGGGTAAGATTTTTGCAAACAGTGCCTCCAATCAGGGGTAATATCGAAAATATACAGAGAACCCATTCAACTCAATAACAATAAAACAAATAACCCAATTGAAAAATGGGCAGAGGACCTGAAGAGACATTTCTCCAAGGAGGACATACAAATGGCAAATAGACATATGAAAAAATGCTCAACATCACTAATCATCAGAGAAATGAAAATAAAAACCACAATTTGATATCACCTCACCCCAGTCAGAATGGCTATCATCAACAAGACAAATAGTAACAAGTGTTGGAGAGGCTGTGGAGAAAAAGGAACTCTCATCCACTGTTGGTGGGAATGCAGACTGGTGCAGCCATTATGGAAGGCAGTGTGGAGGTTCCTCAAAAAATTACGAATAGAATTGCCATATGACCCAGCAATCCCTCTCTGGATATCTATCCAAAAAATTTGAAAACATTTATACATAAAGACACGTGTGCTCCAATGTTCATTGCAGCTTTGTTTACAGTGGCCAAGACATGGAAACAACCAAAATGTCCTTAGATAGATGAAATGATAAAGAAGTTGTGGTATATATACACAATGGAATACTATACGGCAGTGAGAAAAGATGATATAGGAACATTTGTGACAACATGGATGGATCTTGAGAGTATAATTCTAAGGGAAATAAGTCAGACAGAAAAAGCAGAGAACCCTATGATTTCACTGATATGTGGTATATATCCAAAAACAACAAAAGAACAAGACAAACAAATGAGAAACAAAAAGTCATAGACAGAGACAATAGTTTAGTGGTTACCAGAGTTTAAGGGGGGGTGGGAGGGTGGGAGATGAGGGTAAAGGGGATGAAATATATGGTGATGGAAGGAGAACTGACTCTGGGTGGTGAACACACAATGGGATTTATAGATGATGTTATACAGAATGGTACATCTGAAATCTATGTAATTTCACTAACAATTGTCACCCCAATAAATTAAAAAACATTTTTCTAAGAAAAAAAAAAGTACATCAAATAAGTTTTAAGGCAATGTCTTAGTCCATTTGGGCTGCTATAACAAAATACCAAAGACTGAGTCGCTGATAAATAATAGAAATTTATTTCTCACAGTTCTAGAACTCTGAGATCAGGGTTCAACATGGTCAGGTATGGCCCTATTCTAGCCACAGACTCTTCATTATATCTTCACATGGTGGAAGGAGTTAGGGATCTCTGTGGGGTTTCTTTTATAAGAACACTAATCTTATTCTTAGTGCCTGCATTCTCATGACCAAACGACCAACCAAAGTCTGTACTTCCTAAAACCATCATCTTTGGGGGGTAGGTTTTGAATATATGAATTTGAGGCAGACACATTCAGACCACAGCAGACATTAAAACCTCTGTGTGAAGATGGGGGTGGTTATCCTTAAAACAATATGGCTCAGGATCACAGAGAAAAGAATGTTTGGAAATATGTAGCATTGACTTCTATAACTTTAATTTATACCTAAACAATAGTTTAGTGACTATTGCATAACCAGGTAAATTTCATATATGAGTATAACCAGGTAGATTTTTCCAGCAAGAGTTGTAGGAGACCTCAGAGAATTACCTAGCCAGGTTGGAAAATTATGTCCTAGTAATAATACACTGCAAACTCTGTGCCAACAGGGAAGGTCTTTTGAAATCAAGACTCCCCAATAGGAAAGGCTAGGATTGTTGAGGCAGGCTAGCTAGTTTTAACTGTGATTGTATAATATGCTATTTATTTGTTTAGAGAACACTTATGACCTAGTCCTTCCCTTTGTCAGTCCAAAAGGATATAGTGATATATAACTGGATAATAATAAAAGTGAATCAAAATGCAGTGACAGAAATGTATCCGATATTACAGAAGCCTGGAAAAAGAACCACTGAATTCTGCTTGGGTGGGAGAAGGGTAAGTGTGAACATATCAGGAAAACTATCTGAACAAGGTGATAACTGAACTGAATTATACCATATGGTACAACCTTATACAGGTTAAGGGGTACACAATGGAATTATGAAGGACATTCAAAGCACAGGGGACAGTATGAACAAAGATACAGAACAAGAAACAGGATGGCATGTGCCGACTGCCACAGCAGTTTGGTATTGCTGGAACATGAAATGTTTTGCAGAGAATGGAAAAATATGTAAATGGTAAGGTAGGATGAGACCAGATCATGGAGAGCTTTTACTACATATTTAGGAGGCATAATTTATGTTTTAAGACCTGGAGCATCATTAAAGTTTTTTAATGATCATTTTTTAAAAAATGATATAGTCAAAACAATTGTTTAGAAAGATACAAATAATACATAATTTGAGGTCTGACAATTAAGTTTGCGAACTCATAATAGAAAAAATGCTACATACCTCATTGCTGAATATCACTATGGTCACCTTCAAAGCACTTACCTTGGGAAGCTATGCACCAACCGCAGTGCCTAGTCCACCCTTCAATGCAATTTTGGAACTCTTTTCCTGGAAGGGCCATCAGAGCTGTCGTTGTATTACCGTTGATGTCCTGAATGTCATCAAAATGTCTTCCTTTCAATATTTCCTTTATCTTTGGGTAAAGAAAGAAGTCATTGGGGGCCAGATCAGGTGAGTATGGAGGGTGTTCCAATACAGTTATTTACTGGCTAAAAACTCCCTCACAGACAGTCCCATGTGAGCTGGTGCATTGTCGTGATGCAAGAGCCATGAATTGGTGAAAAGTTCAGGTCGTCTTACTTTCTCATGCAGGCTTTTCAGCACTTCCAAATAATAAGCTTGGTTAACTGTACAGTTGGTACAAATTCATAATGAATAATCCCTCTGATATCAAAAAAAGTTTAGTAACATAATTTTGACTCTTGATTTGGACTGACGGAACCTTTTTGGTTGTGGAGAATTGGCAGACTTCCATTGTGCACTTTGATGCTTTGTTTCAGGGTCATATTGGTACACCATTTAGTTGACTCAGATGGTGTGAAGAAGCAGGACATAGTGCAGGAAACCAAGAATTCAATCTGAGATTATTCCCAGCATACAGAGTATGTGAAACGCCCATCAGCAAATGGTCACTAGGCTCTTATTATTATAAAATTTGGGCCCTTGGTTGACAATGTAGAGTCCATCTCAGCAGATAAATTCCTTCTTGGAGTTCACATCAAATGAATATTTCTTCTACAGGTCCACAAATTTCTCAACTTCATCCATAACTTCAAACACCACTATATATATATATATATATATGTTTGACAAATGAATATCAACATGCAGATGTCTCCTTTAAGCTACAGTCAAGAATCTCCAATGAATATTCAATGGCTTATTTGACAAACATTCTTAGATTACTTAATGGGACCCCACACTTAGTATTTTTAAAACTTAATTCATGAACTAGTCCCCCAAACTGATCCTCTTCTGGTGGTTCCTATCTCATCTAATGGCAATCCCAATCTTTTTTTATTGTTTTTGTTGCTTCATTCCAGAGGCTTTTTTTCAATTTTAAATTTATTGGGGTGACATTACTTAATAAAATTATATAGGCTTTAAATCTGAAATTCCATAATAAATCATCTGTATTGCACTGTGTGTAATGGTCAACAATCTGGATTCTGAATCCAATCATCAGCTTTTACGAGCCAGAATCCTAGAAGTCATTCTAGCTATCTCCTTATCTCTCAAAATTCCTACAGTGGTCCTTCACCAGTTCTCATTCATTTTAACTCTACTTCATCTCATCTCCACCACCACTACTCTAATCTAAGCTATCTTCCCTTGCTTGAATTACTGAAATTATCTTCATAACCAGATTACCTCCATTCACTATTGCTACTCTGCAGTCTATACTGGAACTCAAGTGATATTTTCACAATATAGATCTGATGATACCAGTATGCTATGTCCTTTCACTTACCTTCCTTCAAAAGATTCCCTTTACTTTTAGCTTGCCTTACCCACTTTCTTCATTCTTTCTGTGTCCCAAAGAACCCATGTTTTCTCTGATCCAGTTAAACTATAATTACCATGTTCCCTCTTACCACAGAGCCTTTGCACTGGTTGTTTATTATTCCTGGAAATTTCTATCCATCTTTATTTACTCAGTTGATTCTGATTATTTTTTATATCTCAGCTCAAGTGTCTTTCCTTAAATAATTCTTCCTTTGCCTCCCTGACAAGAAATCCTGTTTTGTCTTTCTACTAAAAGACTGAAACCTGCCCTGTCCAATTAGAACTGCACAATTTGGATAACTCATTTACATAAAACTCACCTGATTGAGAACCTGGGCAGGTTCTTTCACTTTAAAAGATGGTCTACCCTTTGTCTTGGTGGAATACAATTTAGGTTGCTACCTGAATCTGTATCTATGAGGCTGTAGCTCCTTTTTGCTCAAATAAATGCTTTTTATTCTTTATTACAGTCTAAAATTAGTTTTGGTTTATGAGTTTAGTAAAGAATAGCAGGTAATGCCACCCTAAAATTTGCCACTTTGGCATAAGCATTATTTTAAGAAGAAGGCAATTGAGAAAAAAACAGATACAAGAAATCTTTCCAACTTTTCCCCACTTGCCTAAAAGCAGAACATAAATTTATAAAGGTGGGATTCAGGAGGACATATTTCAACCCAAACCTAGAAATAATATAGTGAAATTACAGGACACCAGAAAGAAAGGAAGGAAGGAAGGAAGGAAGGAAGGAAGGAAGGAAGGAAGGAAGGAAGGAAGGAAAGAAGGAAGGAAGGAAGGAAGGAAGGAAAGAAAGGAAAGGAAAGCGAGCAAGCAAGCAAGCAAGAAAGATTGCAAAAGCAGTCAGAGAGGAATGGTAGGTCACTTATAAGACAGTCATAGGGAGGCCGGATAGCTCAGTTGGTTAGAGCACGAGCTCTCAACAAAAAGGTTGCTCTTCAATTCCCACATGGAATGGTGGGCTGTGCCCCCTGCAACTAAAGATTGAAAAGGGAGACTGGACTTGGAGCTGAGCTGCGCCCTCCACAACTAGATTGAAGGACAACGACTTGGAGCTGATGGGCCCTGGAGAAACACACTGTTCCCCAAAATACTCCCCAATAATATATATTATGTATATATATATATATATATATATATATATATATATATATATATATATATATATATACAGATAGATAGATAGATAGATAGATAGATAGAGAGACATTAAAAAAAAAGAAGTTTCACAGGTATATACTCGTATGAGTATACACATGTGTATAGATATACAAGTATATACCTATCTATCTATCTATCTGTCTATCTATCTATCTATCTATCTATCTATCTATCTATCTATATGTAAACTTATAAAATTTATAAAAGTATACACTTTAAATATGTGCAATTTATGGAACATCAATTATACCTCAAAGTTGGTAAAATTGTATTAAAATAAAACCACTGAGGGAAACTGGGTGAAAAGTACAAAGGATTTATCTGTACTATCTTTGTAACTTCCTGTGAGCCTATAATATTTCAAAATAAAAGTTTAAAAATTAAAAAAAGAAAAGAAACATACAAATTTAAAAATATTGTATCAGTGCTTGTCAAATAAAAACTGTACCAGTTAAATTCTTTAAAAAAAAAGAAAAGAAAAAGAATATATATATATATATATATATATATAGAGAGAGAGAGAGAGAGAGAGAGAGAGAGAGAGAAAGAGAGAGACACATTTAAAAAAAAAAGACAGTCATAGACTGTTGGTTAGACATTAATAGTGAACATTAATAATGAAAGCCAAAAGATAATGACATAATATTGTTTTTAATATAGTCAGAGAAAATGTATCGACCCAGGGAAATTGTCTTTCAAGAAGTTTAAAATGAAGACATTTTTAGCCCTTTTTTTTAACCACCAAAAGAACCCTATTCAAACAAATATTCAATGAGTAAGCAAATGAAAGTATGATGTGTACAAGTAAAGATGTTAATTAGTATGTGAGTAAAATTAATTAACACTGTATCACTTAGGGTAACTTGTGTTTAAAATGAGACTTCCAAAATACAACAGAACAGGTGTAAACAATTGTATCAGTGCAGAAAGGCTGCTCTGCTTTTTACAAAGTAATTCAGGGAAACAAGTTTCTTACATCTTGGTGTCTGCTATATCTGAGGGGGTACCGTCATCCCTGTGATTGAATCTGGCTTATGACTATTACATTATCACAGATATATTACAGCACACACACTCGTACACATCACACACACAGGTCTACATACACATATTCCTCATACCTCAAAGGTTAAAAAATTAAAATAAAATAAAAATTATAAACCAAGTAAAAATGAAAAATTCTGACATCAAACTTTGTGTGATACAGCTAACAGGGTATATAAAGAGAATTGTGTAGTTTTAACGAAGATGAAAGGCATAAATTTAATGGATCAAGCATTATATTTGAAAGTTAAAAATTGAAATAAATTAAATCTCCCCCAAATAAAATGAAAGTCATTTTAAAGAGCAGAAGAAAATTAATTAGTCAATTAGAATCAATAGAGTGTAAACAAAGCCAAATATACAGTCTTTGAAAATCCTAAGTTACACTATACTCTAGCAAAATTAATAAAGAAAAGCAAGAGAAATCTCAAAAACAGAGTATTAAGAGTGAAAATGACAATATATCATTCAAATATAAAAATTTAAAAAGATTATGAATAAACTTAAAACAATACACTGAAAATTTAGATAAAATTGATGAATTTCCTGAAAATATAACTTTTACAACTGACACAAGTAGAAATTAATTAAATAAATAAACAGTTACGTAGTCTGGAGAAAATGTAAATGTAGTCTGGAGAAATGTGCTAGGAATCTTAGAATTTAAAAAAATGTTCACTGAGGTATCAGACCCAGTGGATACTGAGTTTGAACAAACTCTGTTACGAAAGAGAGAGAGAAAAAAATTTCCTTAATTTATGATACTAGTTTAACCTAGATATCAAAAAGGTCAAGCACAATATTAAAAAGAAGAAAAATACAGGTAGGCCTCACTCAAGATTTATATAGAAAAATGCAAAGCAATATTATAGTGAATTGAATTTAGTAGTGTATTAAAATAATAGAAAATACATAATGATCAAATTAATTTTATCCCAAACATGCAAGTATGATTTAGCCACCACATTTATCTTAAATACATAAATATACATAAAATAAATATATTAAAATTATATATTCATATATATGAATTTTAAAATATAAAACATTTTCATTATTTTCAGATATCAGCATTTAGGAAAAAGCACAAAATAATTTGCAAATAAATTATTAGAATTAATAAGAGTGGTAGGCATTTTTGCTGGGTACAAAATATTAGTATGAAATGGTGTTTCTATGCACCTCAAGCAATTCATTAAAAAATGTACTTTAAAAATAAAAGCTAAATTTTTAAATCACAACATTGTTAAAGCAGGAATATATTTTGCATAAGATATATAATGTTTATGGAAAATTATAAGAAATATATTAAAGGTAATAGTAACGCTTAAGAAAATGGAGAATGATGACATGTTTGTAAATAAAAAGACTTAATATTTCCTTAAACATATTTAGATTCACTGCAATTTGAATCAAAATACCAAAATACCTTTGGTATTTGACAAGTTGATTCTAAACGTTTATGAATATCGAGTTCCAAGACATTCTTCAAAAAAAGAGAAAAAAAATGTGGGGGATCTGGCCTAACAGACAGCAATTGTATGCTAAAGTTCTAGGAATAAGAAAATGTGATATTGGCATAAGAATAGTAGACAGACTAAAATATAATTTGAATATATATGGATATTTGATTTATCTCAAAGAAGGTCAATGTAGATAAGTAGAGATATAATGGACACCTTCCTAAATGGGGGCACCTGTTTATATGAGGGAGGAGAGAATTTGATTTCCATTTTACATCTTACAAAATTCAATCTAAGGAGATTTAAGACAAATGTGAAAGGCAAAATATATTTCATTTTTATAAAAGAAAGTAATAAAAAAATATTTATGACCTGGATATAAGGGCAGATTTCCTTAAAAATGATGATGAAGCGACATAGCCGACTAGGAAACTCCAGGCCCTCACTCCCCCCACAGAAACACCAAATAAACATCGTAGGCACCAAAACCATTTTGTGAGAACTCTATTCACCAGTTAAGAAACTGCAGCAACCAACAAAAGCCTAAACAACAAAAACCCACACTTAAAATGGTAAGACATTTTTCAATGTTTTTGCTTACCTTTCCACAGTGCAGCACAGTGCAGTGTAATCAGAAGAAAAGTTGCATAACTCCCAGCTCCTCCTTTGGGTCAGAAGGAAGAGTGGAACTTACGATTTATTGTGTACAAGATGGTATCTATGAGATTATCAGTGGTTTTCTCAGCAAAAACCTTGTAGAACAGAAGTCAATAGCATGAAACCTGTCAACCAAGAATACTATATTCTGTAAAACTGTCCTTCTGAGACGAGGGAGAAATTAAGACATTCCTAGACAAACAAAAGTGGAGAGAATTCATTACCATTAGACCTGCTTTACAAGGAGTTCTAAATGGAGTCCTTCAAGTCGAAACAGAAAGACATGATAGTAACTTGAAGTCATACAAAAATACAAAATTCTCAAGTAAAGGTAAATACATGAACCAATATAAAAATCTGTATTATTTTAATTTTGGTTTATAACTCCATTTTAAATTATTTTATAAGATTTAAAATACAAAAGCATAAAAATAAGTACACATCTAGGTTAATGGATATACAATATATAAAAATGTGACATATATAAAATAAAGTGGAGGACAGAGATGTAAAGGAATAAAGTATTTTTATGTGATTGAAGCTAAATTGTTATCTGTTTAAAATAGATTGTTAAAATTTTAGGACATTTTTATGTAATCCCCATGGTAATGACAAACAAATTATTTATAGAATACAAGCAAAAGAAAACGAAAAGGGAATCAAAATGTGTCACTACAAAAAATCAACTGAAATGGGAAGCCACTGCTGTTCAATCTGTGTGAGGTGAGCCTGCTCCAAATACCAAAATACCTTTGGTATTATACAAATACACAGTCTTTGAAAATCCTAAGTTACACTATACTCTAGCAAAATTAATAAAGATTTAAAGATTTGTGGTGCAGCAGCAAGCATCTGGAGGTCGTACAGTGGGGCCTTTTTTTTTTTTTTTAACAACAAATGCTGTTGGGAATACTAGATAGCCACATGCAAAATAATGAAATTGGACGCTTACCTTATACCATATACAAAAAAATAATAATTCAAATGTATCAAAAACCTAAACATAAGATTTAAAACTATAAAACTCTTAGAAGAAAACAAAGAGGGAAACTTTATGACATTGGGTTTGATGGTTTCTTGGATATGACACTAAAAGCACACACAAACTACAAAGTAGACAAGTGGGACTATATCAAACTTAAACATTGTCACACACAAAAAAATGAAACAACTCATGGAGTAAAAAGGTAACATGCAGAATGGAAGAACATTTTTGCAAATTTTATATCTAATAAGGGGCTAATATCCTGAATAAAAAAAGAATTCCTACAGTGAAACAACAAAAAAACCTGATTAAAAAATGGTCAAAGATGTTGAATAGCCATTTCGCCAAAGAAAATATAGAAGGTAGTTAATAACTCAAATAATTAGGGAAATGTAAATCAAAACCACAATGAGATACCGAGATACCATCTCATACCCATTGGGATATTATCAAAAAATATAGAAAATAACAAGCGTTAGTGAAGATTGGAACATCTATGCACTGTTGGTTGGAATATGAAATAGTACAGCCACTATGGAAAAAGTATGGCTGTCCCTCAAAAAATGAAATGTAGAATTACCTTATGATCCAGCAATTCTACTTTAGGATATATATCCGAAAGTATTCAAAAGAGAGCTTAGGGGAGATATTTGTATACCCATGCTCAACACAGCATTATTCACAGTAGCCAAATGGTAGAAGCAACTCAAGTGTTCATTGACAAATAGATGGATCAATGAAATGTAGTATATTTTTTGGGATGGAATATGATTCAGCCTTTTGAAAGGAAAGACATTCTGGCAAATGCTACAACATGGATGAAACTTGAGGACGTTATTTTAAGTGAAGTCAGTCACAAAAAAATCTGTATGATACCACTGTTATGATTTATCTAGAATACTAAAATTCACAGAGACAGAATGTAAAATAATGTTTGCCAGTGTCTTTGGGGGGAAAGGGCAATGGGAAATTTTGTTTAATGGGTATAGAGTTTCAGATTTACATGAAAACAGTTCTGGAGATTGGTTGAAAAATAATGTGAATGTATTTAGGGCTACGAAAATGTATACTTTGAAATGTTTTATATTTGACCCCAACATGCACGAGAACATGCAGCTACTCTAGAAGGCTGCTCTTGATACTGAGGTCAGCTTTTTATTTCTTTCTCTCTCAAGAGTGAGTGGACTTTTTAAGTGACAGTGTGTCAACTCTTAAAAATATATTACTATATTCTTCAACATTTTTGTATTTTTTTGTCATGCTGTCCAACTTACTTGTTTTATACATATGGTGACATTCTTTTCCATTGTCCTTCTAGTTTCTCATGATTCCGCTTTGCACTGAAATAAGGCCGTGCTCCTTCAAGATGTCCATCTGGACTTACGCCGGTGTTCTTACTTGTCAATTTTCAATTTGTTTTTATTTCATGAAATATTGGCAGGTGACCATTCCTGATAAACTCCGCTGCATATAGAATAAAGAACATTTTCTTGGCAAAAAATATAATGTTTTAGATGGCACATTTTATATTATGTATATTTTAACACAATTTAAACATCATCATGATGATGAGCATACATTTAGCTTATTCTCTCTACCAGGCACGATTCTAAGTGTTTTACATATTTCAATGTATTTAATCATCATATTACCAGTAGCAAGTACAAATAACACATGATTTACAACTTCAGGTTTTCTAAAGCTATAAATGATTGAAGAATTTCAAATATAAAATTAATCAAAATGTATCAAAAAGTGAATGAAGTTGTAAACAATAAATTTAGAAACTATTTTTGCCAATCATATTATTGACCTAGGATCTAAATCTAAGCTATATAAAGAATTGCTATAAAACAATAAGTAAAAGACAAAGAAACCAGTAGAAATCTGGACATAGGTAATAAGCAAGCATTTTCATAAGGGGAAACCCTAATGACATATTAGTACATAGAGAAATACAAAATCAAAGCAAAATGGGACACAATTTTACAACTGTCAGACTGGTAAACATCTCAATAAAGCTGTTAAAAAAAAAAAAAAAAAAAAAAAGCAGGTCAGTACCAGGTATCCCAGAGTATATGAAATAATAGAAACTCCAATCCTCTATAGTTGGATTATATACTAGAACTACCACTTAGGAAACAATTTGACAACATGAAAATATATGTACTTTCTTATGGCCTAAAAATTCCCCTTCTAAATATATATCCAATAAAATGCATGCATATATGCAACAAAATATATTTTTGGTCATAATAACAACTCCTCTCTATTAACAGGAATATATATATATATATATATATATATATATATATACACACACACACACACACACACACACACACACACACATATATGTATATATGTATATATGTGTATATATACATATATATCAAAATGGAATATTACACAGCAGTGAAAATTAATCAGCTAGTACTATTCTTTTCAACATAGATGGATTGCCAAAAAAATGTTGAATAAAAGCAAATTGCAGAAAAAATATACCTAACCAAACTAAATTAAACTATATATTGTTTAGTGATATATACATAGGTGGTAAACATAAAAGGAACTGAGAAAATGAATAGCCCAAGAGTCAAGATATATGCTGTCTTAGTGCAGAGAGGTAGATGTGATTTTTGGTAGGAGCACACAGGGGCTTCTAAGTTATTGATAACGTAGCCAATTGTCACAGTAATTATGTTTTATAAAGACACTCAGACACTGAATAATCATATAAACAACCATTGCTCCTAGGGGAAATATAAGTTAGGTTTCTGTGAACCTCTGGTTACAACATTTTCATCAATCAATCAATATATAATTTTGTTTCATATGTGTTTCCATTTAATGACACTGTGATGGTCAATTTTGTGTGTCAACTTGGCTGGTTCACAATACCCAGATATTTGGTGAAACATGTCTGGATGTTACTGTGAAGGTATATTTTTTTTAGTTAAGATTAACATTTAAATCAGCAGATTATTCTTCAAAATGGGTGTGGCCTCATGCATTCAGTTAAGGCCTTAAAAATCAACAGGCAAAGAAGTTACCGGGCTGGTTGGAGTGATTGATCCTAATTACCAAGGGGAAACTGGGTTCTTACTCACAATGGAGGTAAAGAAATGTGTGTCTGGAATACATACAGGAGATCCCTTAGGGCTTCACTTAATATTATCATACCCTGTGATTAAGGCCCATGGAAAACTATAACTTACTTGAGGCAAGACTATTAATTCCTCAAACACTTCAAGAATGAAGGTTTGGATCATACCACCAGGTAAGAACCATGACCAGCTGAGGTGCTTGCTGAAGGCAACGGGAATATGGAATGGGTAACAGAAGAAGGTAATTATAAACACCTGTTATAACCACTTGACCAGATACAGCAACGGGGACTGTAATTTTCATGAGTATTTCTTCCTTATTTTGTTGTAAATATGTTCATGTGTATTTTAAGTAAATATCTTTTTTCTTTCCTTTCTTATCCTCTTATCATATAATATAGGGCACATTGACTTGAAAGCATAGTATTATAAATTTAGATAATATTACAGTATTTAAGATATAGGATATCAAAGAGAAGAGTAAACATCACACAAGGACTTTCAATCTTCATCTGGTGAAAGAGCTAGTGCATTTTTTGTTGTACAGAAGACAAATGTATCATATTAGGTGGAAGCATAGCCTGTTATTGTCTCTATTTGGAGATTAAGCATGGTTGAAGGACATGTGCATAGGTACCAAGTTGACAAGTGGACAAGGGATGACTAACTTGATGTGTCAATTTGACTGGCTCACAATACCCTGATATTTGGACAAACACATCTGGATATTGCTGTGAAGGCATTTTTTAGATGAGATTAACATATAAATCAGTAGACTTTAAGAAAAGTAGATTACCCTCCTAATGTAGGTGGGCCTCGTCTAATTCGTTGAAGCTTTATAAAAAAGATGACCTCCCCCAAAGAGGAAATGATGCCAACAGCCTGATTGTGAACTGCGACATCCAAATGTCAACATCCTGATTTTGACTTGAACTGCAACATCAACTCCTGCCTGGTTTTCCAGCCTGCCGGCTTACCCTCCAGATTTGGACAAGAAAGCTTCCACAGTCATGTGAGCCAATTCCTTCTCTCTCTCTCTCTCTCTCTCTCTCTCTCTCTCTCTCTCTCTCTCTCTCTCTCTCTCTCTCTCTCTCCAATTGGTTCTGTTTCTTTGGAGAACCTTGACTAATACAGACATGTTTTTAATATATACTGTTATCTAGTAACATTGATTTCAAGGCCAACAAAATTATAATTCTTGTCTGAAGGAAGCTTTTCTAAAGTGTATTTTCTGTATAAGACCCCTTACAGACTTCTTGTTCTTAGTAAACACTAGACAGTACTTCAGTACTATTCTTGGGGGTCATTTATACAGTAAAATCACCAACAAAAAACACAAACATAAAGAAAACTTGGCCCTAAATAATCCACGAAAAGGACACTTCTTTACAGCATGAGAGCTGAAACAAGAAGGCAGGGATTCAACGTGTTTGATCTCAGCTAGGAACATGTGCATAACGCAGCTCAAATCATTTTGCTTCTCTGCTTATGTCCACAAGTAACCATGAAACTGTGAGTACAGATTTTGGGTTACAAATAATTTTAGAAAGTAGCCATAGTCCCAAATATAGAATTCATGAATAATGAGGATCGATTGTACTTAATTTTTCAAAATCTGGGTACAAGGGTATTTATTTAATCATTTTAATTGTACATTTCATTATGTACATCATTTTGTATAGATGTATATTTCACAATAAAAAAGTTTACATTAAAAATGATGCACATAATAAAATGTACAATTAAAATGATAAAATTTGTTGAGATGAGGTTGAAGTGTATGAACATGGGAATTGCTAAGATATAAATCATAAGTGTAGGGACTGGTCATATGAGGAGAGAAAGCTCCTATATTCTAATGAGAGGAAAGGAAGAGATGTTGTTGGTTGGTTTAGATATTTTTTGGGGGGTTGGGGGAAGACGATGTTTAAAGTGGGAGATAGAGAAGTTCAGAAGTGGTTCAAGCAATGATATAAAAGTTGGACAAGGCAAGGTCAACTGCACAAGTAGAAGACATAGATATACAGATTAGATAAATAGATAGGATTGATAGTGAGTCAGTGTGGGACTGCTCCCTGACTTTTGTGTCTAAAAGACACCTTACACATAAGATGGTTACCAATTAATATGTGCTTCTCACTGTCTACTCAGTTTCATAAACACTGAACATCTCACATATTTCAGAAAGATATTAGTCATTATGTTTCATTTAGATATGAAAAAAAAGATGACTAAATAGTGTAAGGGATATGTTGAAGAACACAAAGTAGGACTAGAACCACAATATAATTTCTAGTCCAATATATTTAATCCTATTTTTGTCCACAATCCTTTTCTGCACTATAGATACTAGACATCAAATAAACACTCAAATAGTAATGGATATCAACAATCAATATTATACAAGAACTATTCTTGGTCAGTGGTGTTTAAATGATTTTGCTTAATTTCTTAAAAATTGTGAAAATAAACAAGCATATGTCACCTCCCTTACTTTTAGTTTGACATGAAATTTTTTATCATAATTTTAAAAACTGGAAAAGGATACAATTTTTGCTGTACTATAAATATTGGCATTTACAAATAGAAGTGTTTATCACACTTTTAAATATACCAATGGCATCCAAATACCATGGCAATTTGATATTCTCTATCATCCATTAATAAGAAATAAAACAGCTTTTCTATAAAATCCAAAAATCATTCCCATTTTATTTTATTTTATTTTATTTTATTTTATTTTATTTTATTTTTTACTGGGAAATATTGGGGAACAGTGTGTTTCTCCAGGGCCCATCAGCTTCAAGTCACTGTCCTTCAATCTAGTTGCGGAGGGCGCAGATCTGCTCTCAGTCCAGTAGCTGTTTTCAATCTTAGTTGCAGGGGGCGCAGCCCACCATCCCATGAGGGAATTGAATGGCAACCTTATTGTTGAGAGCTCACGCTCTAACCAACTGAGCTATCCAGCCACCCCTCCCATTCTTTTCTTAAAGTCTTCTTTTAAGTGCACCTCCTCTATAGATTATTTTAACTTATTTTTTTTAATTGAAAATCTTATATAATTACTACTACTATATACTTCTAAGTAAAAAACACTATGTAATATGTTAGTTTTAAGTATCATTTTTATTTCTTAAATCTATATGGCTTAAAGTGCTAACATTTCTTATGATTTGACTTATCATTACAGTTATTGTAGGACATTGTTCAAAAAACAAATATAATATAAAGTTGGATACATAATTACTAAATATGAACAATAAAATTTTGATTGGAAGTGTGTCTCAAGATGGTTATGCACAATCATTTCATGTGCTTATACAGTTCAGAATTATATTTTATTTTTATAGACATAAACTGTGAGGAAACAAGTTTATATAAAATAGATGGGGATAGAAAAAATTTTTTACATAAATGTCACTCACTCAATTATTTGATATTCTTTTGAATTATTTCATAAAAATAGCATAGCGTTCCATCATCTATGAAAGTCCATTAGATCCTCCTTCAGTATTTTTGGGGGGGGTATTTTTTTTTTTTTAAAGTAACTCAGATACCAATATTTAGAATTGTTCCTTATTTTGATGCCTGGAGGTTTCTTCTTTCCCAACCCACAGTTAATATGCCACATTATGGTAGGAGTGGGTAGAAAAATATTCCCTTCTTTTGCAAAATGAGAATAAGAGCTATTATGAAAGAGGAGCTGGGGAAATTAAAACAGGCTTGATCCAAGGTATAACAGTTTCAATAAAAAAATACATATAGAAGTTGAGGAAAGGGAAACTGACTCTCAAAACTGTAGATTCTCTGGTAACCTTTGTGTACCCTTACTTTCAAGATTGTTGTTCCAAACCGAAATGCCCATCGGTAGACGACTGGTTTAAGAAGCTGTGGTACATTTATACAATGGAGTATTACGCAGCCATAAAGAAGAAATCTTACCATTTGCAACAACATGGATCGACCTAGAGAACATTATGTTAAGTGAAATAAGTCAGAAAGAGAAAGACAAGTACCATATGATCTCACTTATATGCAGAATCTAAAGAAAAGAATATGTGAATGAACTAATCAGAAACAGTTTTGGGGACACAAAGAAAAAACCGAGAGTTGTTAGATGGGCGGGGGGGGGGTTGGGGATAAGGGGGAAGGTGAGGGGATTAGAAAGCACAGTGAGTAACCACAAGATTGCCACGGGGTTACGAAAGTCAATTTGGGGAATGAAACCAATAATGTTGTAAAGATGTTGTAGGGTATCCGATGGACACTTGTCTCGCTAGGGAGACCACCTCAGGGATGATGCAGATGTCTGATCACCGCACTGTACACCTGCAGCTGAAGCTGAACTATAATGAATGTAACTACAATTTTATATACATATATAAAATTGTATATATATAGTATATATGTATATACACATATATATACATATATACGTATATAAAATTGTATATATGTGTGTGTGTATATATATATATTTACAAGAAGCAGAGAACAGCATTAGGAAGAGAAAGTGGAAATGTAATAGCTGTGTGCGAAGTCAGAGGGATAGTGGATGGGGGAGGGGCGTTGTCACTGTGTGAGGGATATAAATGATAAATATCTAACTATTACGTTGTTTTGTGCACCTGAAACTAATAAAAATGTGGGGGGACGAAGACTGTCGTTCTAAGCATATCTACATTCCATCACCAGGATACGTGGGGATGCCTGGATCTCCTATACGTTCCACATCCGCTACCCGGCTCAGAGCCTTGTCTCAGAACCACCTACCGAAGCACATCATCCTCACTTACTGATGTTTGCTGTGTTGAACGAGGCAGGAAAGTGAAGAATCTGGTTAGATGGTGTCTTAATCTCTTTCAGTTTATGTGTAGTTTTATCAGTGTTTCTATCAACTTGTTCCCTTCCCAAATTTTCCAAATTTGGGAAGGGAGCACTTGGAAAATTTCCACATGCCTTCAGAGTTATCATGTTCCCCTAGTGAAGACCTCTGCTCTTTGCAACAATGTTTATAAGTTGCAAAAGGTTTCAAATGAAATGCACAGGTAACAATGTTTGGTTTATTTCGCTGATGCTGCACTTGTTAATTATAAAAATCTGAATAATACTGTACTTGTTCTTAACAATCACTTCTGTTCTCCAAATGGAAGGAGATATTCTTAGTATACGCAGTTACAGTTGCATTATGGAACTTAACCATTTTTATCAATACAGCTATGTAAATTTGGGTTTTCAATAATGACTCTAATGAAAATAAAGCTCAAAAACAAATTATACTTTGAGCTTTAATTTCTGTTCGTTCACCATTGACTATAATCTTTAAATTGACATCTTTTTATCAAGAAAGCAATGCAGTATCACAAAATGAAATTTATTATTTTTTCTGAATTTATTTCATACATAACCACACATGTATATATATGTTCATGTATACTTACATATATTAAAGTTTATACATATACCTAATAGTTACCAATATTAGTGTAACTATATCTTTCTCTGCTTTCTGAATTTATTTCCTTCAATTTTTGTTTTGTTAAAATGTCTATGACTTTTATGCTGCAATAGCATACATGGATGTTGTTTGATCTAGACTGCATGGTGGACAGGGGTAGGCCAAGGCTTTTCCGCCCGCTGAAAGCCAGCGAAAAAAACAACGGGCGGGGAGCAAAAGCACGGCGCCTACACCCCCCCTACGATAGGGTTAGGGACAAAAAGACCTTCACCCGACCCAGACCTGGATGTTGTTATTGTTACTGTGTTTTGTATTTTAATTTCTCAGCCAAAAACAAAAAAAATCATTAAGTGATCCAAGATGTCAGAGTAGATGAGCACTGTGCTGGTGTTCTTCTGTGAACGCATTAAAATTACAACTAAATTATAGAACAATCAACATGGAGAACCATTTGAAGTCTAGCCAATCAGAAATCCTATAACTGAAAATATAAAAAAGCTGTGTCAAGACTGGTAGGAGGGGTGGAGAAGCAGAACGGGCCCAACACCTGCGTGTGGCAGTTGAGCACCAAGAGCGATATCTTGGCCGTGGAGGTTCCCCCCAGAAGAGTGAGGGACCCCAGGCCCCCACACTCGGAATACTAGTGCCAGGAAGAGGAAACCCCAAAACATCTGGCTGTGAAAAACAGCATGAATTCTGACCATTCGGGTGGGACAGAAGGCTGCAGGAAACCCAGGCACCCTCTTAAACTGCCAATACACAGACTCACTCACTCACAGACACTCACCTTGGGCTCTCGCAGTGGTATGGTGACTCGGGCAGTGTCGGAGACAAACATGGGAGCAGAATGAGGTGTGTGGCTTTAGGAGGAGGACTGGAGGACAGTCAGCATTTTTCCTGTGAGGACTCCTGCTCCCCTGCAGCTGGCAGGCGGGTGCCATCTTTTGGTGTTGAGCCCACCCCCTTAGGCCAAATCTGAATCTGATTGGCTTGGTGAGCTCTGCTGCTCTGCCCTGCTGACTCAGCTGGGAATCTGCTCCAGCTGGAGGCACTTTCTCATGAGCAGCCAACCCTGCCCACATTGCACTTTTTCTTGGAAAACTATCAGAGTCCGACAGACCCCAGGCTGCAGCAGCAAATGGCCTATGCGTGCTCTGAGACTTTCGCTGAGTTGCTCCAAGCTCAGCACTGGTACCAAACCAGATTCTACATTAACCTGCTGACCACAACTCTTCCCACAGTAGTGACTCAGTGAGACTCTGCCGCACTGAGCTCACATACTGCACAAGGCTTTATCAGTGGCAGAAACTTAAGGAAGCTGGTAGGTGGCAGCAGGCCTCTGGGTGTCCTGCTTTCTTTTGGAGTTACCCCAGAACTGATACTTGTGGCAACCGTCCTCAGTTCATAGTGAGTCCTCTCCCACTCATCTCCAGGGTTAGCACAGGCAGCAAGCAACTACAAATTGCTTTGTAGCTCCTACTGTGTTTCCCCAAAAAGAAGACCTACCCCAAAAATAAGCCCCAGTTAAGATCATCAGCCAGACGGATGCATTTAGTATGTTACGACGATGTTCCAGAAGATGACATGACTGTATTTGAATAAATGTAGATTGTTGTACATGAAAAAATAAGACATCCCCTGAAAAAATGCCCTAATGCATCTTCTGGAGCAAAAGTTACTATAAGACCCGGTCTTATTTAGGGAAATATGGTATAAGACCTGGTCTTATTTTCAGAGAAACACAGTACCTGGTAGCCCCCGGATAGTCACAGGCAGTGGGTGACCTGGAACTGCACTGGAGCCCCTCCCAAGAGGCCTCAGAACCAACATACTTGGAGGTTATATATATGTGATATATGAAACAGAATGGTTCATATAGTTATTAACATACATTGATAGAAACTTGATTCAAATACAAATAAAAACGTATACCTTATAACTGGCTGCATGTTATTCAGTAAAAGAAAGCCCATTCATTTGTATTTAGTCATTATTTATTCAGCAATTTTTTTTCCATTCATAAAACTTTTATTCCACTTACATGAACTTAACACATGTGTTCTCAACAATTATGCTTAGATTGTTCGTGAAAATTTCATAAGACAATCTGGTTATTTCTCTGTTAACTATTTTTATAGCACATGCCTGTTAGGCAAGTATCAAAGAAAGAAAAATCACAAAAGCAACAAAGAAAAAACCCAAGAAAAGTTAAATACATGTTTTTTTTGTTTGTTTTACTGCTGTATTTGATATACATGAAGTAATGGATATCAAGCAATTCATTTTACTGCATCTTTACTTGTACATTTGTTTTTAGGATGCCTAAAACATTTAAATATAAATAAAATGAATGTAGTAAAAATAATGAAAGGAAACAGCAAGTAACTTCACAAATAATGGAATTTGAACCAATTCTGCCCTTATGTAGAGTAAACTGGTCACAACTAAAGGGCACTTCTGCAGCTTTAGTCAAAGGTGTGCCCATTCAGTGTCAAAATTCCACATATACACACATGGTTCACCATGTACTATCCACGGGATATCTATTTCTACTACAGCCTTGTAAATGCTCTAAACCTTATAGTTCCCACAATAACTACACCTGTGACTCGAACCAATTATCCTTTTTACTCCCCACCAGGATAAACCAATATATAGGCATTCTCTTTTCACCAAATATATGTGAGCATCTGCCAGATTATTTCAATCAATCATCAAGCTGAAAACTTACTGGATTAGTCCATTATGCCTGGTATTGATGTTTTTAAGATGTACAAAAACATTCTGACTTTAACAATTTTATTGTGTGATTAGAAGAATGAAGATGGGAAAGGATATAAGGTCGGATAATTAAGTTCGTGAACTTGTAACAATGTTGCTAACCTTTTTTGATATCAAAGGGATTATTCATTATGAATTTGTACCAAATTGACAAACAGTTAACCAACTTTTTTGGACACACAGTTAACCAACTATCCGGAAGTTCTGAAAAGACTGCGTGAAAAAGTTAGACGACCTGAACTTTTTGCCAACAATTCACGGCTCTTGCATCACGACAATGCACCAGCTCACACGGCACTGTCTGTGAGGGAGTTTTCAGCCAGTAAACAAATAACTGTATTGGAACACCCTCCCTACTCACTTGATCTGGCCCCCAATGACTTCTTTTTTTTGCCCAAAGATAAAGGAAATATTGAAAGAAAGACATTTTGATGGCATTCAGGACATCAAGAGTGATACGATGATAGACCTGATGGCCATTCTAGAAAAAGAGTTCCAAAATTGCTTTGAAGGGTGGGCTAGGCAGTAGCATCAGTGCACAGCTCCCCAAGGGGAGTACTTCGAAGATGACTGTAATGGTATTCAGCAATGAGGTATGCAGCACTTTTTCTAGGATGAGTTCGTGAACTTAATTGTCCAACCTCGTATGGCAGGTTTTGAGGGCAGTGAATAGGATTATTTGGCGAAGGCTCAAGATTTCTTTAATAGGCCTTCACTGATTCCACCTTCCAAGAGCTCTAATATTTTAAAGAGAGGCAGACTCATTGGTGATTATGCTATGATCCATATGTACTATAATGCCATGGAACATCTAGTTAGTAAAGTACAGTTTTCTCCATAGAAACGTGTTTTTACTCCCCAAAAGATTAATATCTCAAAATGGCTTTAGATTCTCAGTTTGTCATAGACTGCTTTCTTACCCAAGTTTTGAAAGTGCATCTCTATGTTAACTTTATTCAGGGGTGATTACAAGCAAAATAATAGATAAGTGACATGAAAGTATATCAAAGATGAATTATATGAGTTCAGAAACAACGGTGAGTGGAAATACCTCTTGTACAAAGTGATTAGATGTAACATTGCTTTTAATATTTGCTATATTGAAAATATTTGATTCAGAAGTATTTGTAAAAGAGTTAATAATGCTATGCTTGTTGAGGACAATATAAAAATGTTACTTGATGTATGTAAAGCAAAACAAAACAAACAAAAATAAATTTGTGTCACTTAATTGTATATATCTCAATTCATTTACTTTTCACTAATTTCCTTGCATGCTCTTACTGTGTCTGCATAAGACAGAAAATTTAATACTCAAATTTAAACTTCAGCTTTGGATACAATTGTCGTGAAGGCCCTGGAACTCACCCTCTTATTGACACAATAACTTTGAATACAATTGCTTAATTAGACTCACCCTACATTTATAAATTCTCATTTCCATTCATCTGGTTCAAACTGTGTCATTGTATGTGACCTTCCTTTCCTGGTACCAAGGCATCTGGGCAGTGACTTCATATTCCTTAGACATAAACTATAATCACTGTCCTATTATCATCACTCTTGATTACTTCTAATCATCAGAAGTATTATATATATATCATCAAGCTGAAAACTTACTGGATTAGTCCATTATGCCTGGTATTGATGTTTTTAAGATGTACAAAAACATTCTGACTTTAATAATTTTATTGTGTGATTAGAAGAATGAAGATGGGAAAGGATATAAGGTCGGATAATTAAGTTCGTGAACTTGTAACAATGTTGCTAACCTTTTTTGATATCAAAGGGATTATTCATTATGAATTTGTACCAAATTGACAAACAGTTAACCAACTTTTTTGGACACACAGTTAACCAACTATCCAGAAGTTCTGAAAAGACTGCGTGAAAAAGTTAGACGACCTGAACTTTTTGCCAACAATTCATGGCTCGTATATATATATATATATATATATATATATATATATATATATATATATATATATATATATATACGACCTAGCTGGACAATGAGCTCTAATGCATCTTTTGGAGAAAAAATTAATGTAAGACCTGGTATTATATTATATTATATTAACCGGGTCTTATAGTAAAATAAGACTGGGTCTTATAACAATTTTTCCTCCAAGGATGCATTACAGCTGATTGTCTGGCTAGGTCTTATTTTCAGGGAAACATGATATATATAGATATAGATATAGATATAGATATAGATATAGATATAGATATAGATATAGATATAGATATAGATATAGATATAGATATAGATATATCCTGAAAAAGTAAATTGCTTCAGAGAAAAGATCTCAAGATCTTTAGAGACTAAATTTGAGGTTTATCAGTGAAACACTGAATTATTCACATGTTCACCCTGGAGTGAGGGCTACCATTTGAACAGAATGCTTCCAAAGATTTTAAGTGCCTTGCTCTTAAATATGAATGGATACCAGGTTCACCAGATTTTTGAGAGAAGTATCCAAGGTGAATGAGAGGATCAATGGAAATAGGAAAGAAAATAAAAGAATTAGAGTTAATTCAGGGGTCAGAAGAAATAAAAGAATAATATCCATAGATAAAGGAAAATATATTTTATACATAAATCAATTATTGGACTATATGGAAAAAATCAGAAAATAAATTAATAGCTCTTGGACATTAAAATATGGAAATCTCAAAAGAAAACTTTAAGAAAATATTTTGGAAATAAAGTTAAGAAAATTTCCCAGAAAGCAGAACAAAAAGAATAAAGTAGAAAAAAAAAAAAAAGGAAGATATTTAGGAAATCACCAAAATAATTCAAACATCTGATTAATAGTAACATAAAGAAGAGAAAATAGTTTCAGTCTCCAGACTGGAGGTATCCACCAGAATATGCAGCAAAATGAAGGAAAAAGAAGCCACACAACAAGGGGCAATATCATGAAATTTCTGAACCATGGATAAAGAGATCATAGAATCTCCAAACAGTAAAATTTAAAAAGTTGATAGAAAAATATTCAGAATGATAACCATCAAAATTCGCAGTAGCAAACTTTTAAAAGTAGAAGGCATAGAGACACACCTACAAAATTCTGAGAGAAATGTTTTCAATGTAGAACTGTATACCCAAGCAAACCATCAATTAAATGCAAGGAAAAACTAAAGACATGTTCAGACATAAAATTTACCTCCCATAGATCCTTTCTTAACAAGTTGCTGGATGATGTGCTACAACAAAGTTGGGGAGAGAGAGAGAGAGAGAGAGAGAGAGAGAGAGAGAGAGAGAGAGAGAGAGAGAGAGAGAGAGAGAGAGAGAGAGAGAGAGAGAGAGAGACCAAGAGCACTCTGGGAAAGAGAAAAGCACAATCTTCAGAAAGAAAACAGGGAGTATTACATAAAGGCTAAAGTGAAATCCCATATCGAGAGCTGTGCTTTATGTCCATAAAATAACAGTCTAGATTGATTTGGAAAGGTGAAGACCTGAATGAATGATCTCTCTGTGAAATAAAATTTCAGTTGATACATTGTATATCATGCTTGGCAATTTGGAACATAATAGTAATAGACATCTAACAGAGTTAATTGATCATGTCAAAAATAATCATGTAAAAAAAATACTAGACACATGAAAAATATCAGGGCACTTTTAACCGTAAGGAATACAAACTTTTGTTCAAGAAACAGAACACAAGCATTGTGAAATGCTTGGCTCAGTAGTTAAACACTAAATATTGATTTTTTTAAAAATGTGATATCACAATATTGGGAAGATGAAAGCATATAGGAGGAGACACTTGAGAATAATATCTTTATCAAAAAGAATAAAAAGTCAATGGATAATATCTAAAATTGATAAATCATGAAATAGCATTATAAATACATTTAGATATATGAAAACAAACACCAAGGGAAATAACTGTATTTGATGAAAGTAGTTGACTCTAGGAAACAAACAGCAATAAAAATGGGTGAGGTTGGATGTTGATATTTTTAGGTATAAATCTTTTGGTAGTATTTGATATTTAAATCTGAACTATATCTTATTTTGATTGAATATTATTGTTGAATATAATTAATCATATTATTGAATATGATTATTAATTAATGAATGAATCAGAAAACTAGCCAATTGAAAGATAGAACAAAAAATAAGTAGGGTAAATGCGTAGAAGAAAAATGTAAGAGCTTTATTTCATTTACTGATATATGACAATGAATCATACCTCTTAGAACCAGGATATTCTCTTTATAGATAGTTTCCATCTCATGTACTGTAATAATGAACATGTCTTTTGTCCTCAAGGAAGAGGTGTATTTTTTTTGTCATTAATATGGAAAGTGATCTTAGGATCGCCTCCCTAAAACTGATTGATCCCTAATTGGAGCAGTCCCACTGTCAGATAATTCTTCTTTTGTTGAATGCGAGATGATTTTAGGTTGATGGAATAATGATGTCCTGTAGTCACATGATATAAATTAAACTTACAAATGTGCCACAACCTCCCTGAAACCTTCCAAGATCCTCATTTATGCCATAAACCATCACTATCACTTCTTATTCACCTTAGTCTTCCACGTCCCGCGAATAAGATTAGATAATGTCTACTTGTCCTTAACAATATTTTATCTGCCTTCTCTTTTTGACCTACTTCTCTCTACTCATTAATGCTAAGAGGAATAAAGATGTGTAGGGAACTCACCTTCCTACTGAGATCTGCCCTGACCCCACTATTTAATATTGTAATCTCCCCCTAGTTTGTATTGCTCCTTCAATCACTCTTACTCTGCTCAAATTTTCTCATAGGACTTAACACCTTAATTATTTTACTTATTGAAACTCTCCAGCCAATAGAATGTGATTTCTATGACAACAAGAGAAAAATAATGTTGGCGTACAATAAACACTCAACAAATATTTTTTTTTAATGAATAAGTTGCACATTGTTGCTTTTTTTTTTTTTTCCTGATACTGGAGGGACAGTAATGTGACAGAAGATCGTGTGTTCAGTGACCTCAAGCTACTTATTTAGCTTCTCAAAGCCTCTGTTTATTTGTAAAGTTTTTAATTCCTTAAAATCATATTAACTATGCATTCCATCTTTGGCAGCATATTAAATCCAAGAGTATGAGAGTAAAAAAAGACTGAAGCCTCTGTCCTCAAGATAGTCACAGTCTGGTGGAGGAGACAGATACATGCAAAAATCACTACAATACAAAATAATATATGATGGCTCAGAAAAGATCATAGCTAAGTTACGGTGACCAGAAGATATTTGCAGTTGTGTGTTTTAAGACAGGCAGCAGAGACTGTAAGGGAGAGAGAGAGAGCTATCAAACTTTCAGATTGGTGATTTTGTTCATTTGTTTTGTTGGATTTTTTTTCTTTTTAACCAATATAGTGTGTACATTTGTAATAAAAAACAAAGCTCTCTGTGACAGGAAGAATAATGGCACCCCAAAAATGTGCAAATCTTAATTCCTCAGAATTTGTGATTATGTTACGTGATACGGGGGTGGGGGAAGAAATTAAGGTTGCAAATGGAATTAAGGCTTCTAATTAGATAGACTTAAAGTAGGAAGATTATCTGGAACTACATGGGTGGGAACAATGTAATCACAAAGATCCTTAGAAGTGGAAGAGGGAGGCAGAAGAGGAGGGTGGAGTGAAGGATAATGTGAGACAGACTTGACCTGCGATTTCTGGCTTTTGAAGATGGAGAAAGGGGGCCATGAGTCAGGGAATGTTTGTGTCCTCTAGAACTAGAAAAGTAAGAAAATGGATCCCCCTCTAGAGATCCTAGAAAGAAATATTGACCTACTGACACCATAAATTTGGCCCAATAAGACCCATTTTAGATTTCTGAGCTCTAGAATTGTGAAATAATACACTTGCTTTGTGTTGAAACACTAAGTGTGTTGCATCTTGTTAAAGCAGTAATCAAAAATTAATATAATTCCTATTTTAGTATTTAGTAGATAAACATTTAAGATAGTCTCTCAAAAGTTATGGAACCAAAGTTTCAGACTCCCTGACATTTGTAGTGCAAAATGACATTCCACGAACAATTTGAATGCTTTTTCTCTTTTTCTCATATGTAATTATGTTATATTTTTTAATGGTCTTCTGTCAACAGAATGGCATTTTATATCTTTCCCATTGATGACCTACTAGATAGGCATTTTATATCTTTGCCACTACTGATTTTACAGAGCCATTATTAATGTGTCTATAATTTGTGAAAATATGAAAGTATACTCACTCCTGTTTATGTGGCATTCTAGAGAAATGGAGCTTCCATATTAATGATTTTTTTAAATAATCAAAATCAGTCACTTTTGATGGAGATTTGTGTGTCCTATGTGGAGATACATGTGTGTTTATTTCTAATATTAAGTTTTCAGTAAAATTTTCTATAAAATGTATTTCACTTCATATTCTTGAAGAACAATTTATATATGTAACATTTTTCTAATGAGTGCGAGCCACTATTATGAGCATGAATTACATGCCATGCTAATACATGTTGTTTTAGGCCTTAGTGAGAGACATAGAGTATGTTATATCTATTTGAAATGGGTTATTCTCAAAATGTTTTATACCAATCACTCCATCAGTAGAAGATGGAACAGATTGGATGAGAGACAAAAATAAGGACGCTAGGATGATTAAATAGATGGTAACAGTAAATAGAACATGCAGGGATTATTGCGTGAGTGGAGTTAGTAATCATGAGAATGGAGAGTGAATGATTCTTTTTTTTTTTTCCACAGAACTAAAACAAATAATCCTAAAATTTATATAGAACCATAAAAGACTCCAAATAGCCAAGGCAATCCTGAGAAATAAGAACAAAGTGGGAGGTATCACGTTACCCAATGTCAAATCATATCACAAGCCTATAGTAATCAAAACAGCATAGTATTGGCTTAAAAACAGACACATAGATCAATGGAACAGAATAGAGAGCCCAGAAATAAATCCATGCTTTTATGGTCATTTAATTTATGACAAAGGAAGCAAGAATTTACATTGGAGTACAGACAGTCTATTTAATAAATGGTGCTGGGAAAACTGGACAGATACATGCAAAAAAAAAAAAAAGAAACTGGACCTATAATCTTATGCTACATACAAGAATAAACTCAAATGGATTAAAGACTTAAATGTAAGACCTGAAACCATAAAACTCCTAAGAGAAAATACAGTAGTACGTCAGTTTTTTAACATCTCCATTGATGAATATTTCGATTTATGAACGCTGTAAACCTGGAAATAAATGCTTTGGTTTTCAAACACGCCTCGGAAGTCGAACACGTCACACAGCTTCCGCTGAGTGCAAGATACTGAGGCCTAGCTGTTGGCTGTTTTTGAGCATTTCAGATCTCGAATGGTCTTCCAGAATGGATTACATTCGAAAATCGAGTTAATCCTGTTTAGGAAGTAAATTCACAGACATTACCCTTAGTAATATTTTTACTGATATGTCCCTCAGGCAAAGGAAGGAAGAGAAAAAAATAAACATATAGGACTACATCAAACTAAAAAGTTTTTTCACAGTAAAGGAAACCATCAACAAAACAAAAAGACATCCTACTGAATGGGAGAAGATATTTGCCAATGATACATCTGATAAGAGGTTTATATCCAAAATGTATAAAAAACTCATACAACTCAACACCAAAACAAACAAACAACCAATTGAAAAATGGGCAGAGGACACGAAGAGACATTTCTCTAAAGAGAAGATATACATGACCAATAGACATATGAGAAGACGCTCAGCCTCACTAATTATTAGAGAAATGCAAATAAAAACCACAAAGAGATACCACCTCACTCCAGTCAGAATGGCTATCATCAGTAAGTCAACAAACAAGTGTTGGCAAAGATGTGGAGAAAAGGGAACCCTTGTACACTGTTGGTGTGAATGAAAATTGGTTCAGCCACTATGGAAAACAGTATGGAGGTTCCTCAAATATTAAAAATAGAACTACATTATGACCCAGCATTTCCACTCCTGGGTATTTATACAAAGAAATCCAAAACACTAATTTGAAAAAAAAAACAAAAAAACATTTGCATTCCTATGTTTATTGCTGTGCTATTCACAATAGCCAAGATATGAATGATTCTTTTAAGGTACATCAAGAGTAAGTATTTAAAATAATTTGGAGTTTCATTGTGAGTAATAGAGAACAACGCATCAAAGACAACTCCTAGAATTCCTGCTTGGGTGATTTTGTGGATGGTGCTTATATTCACTACAATAGGGTATATTTAAAGAAGAGCATTTGGATAAAAAATGAAGATTTCATGAAGGGATATTCTGAATATGAGATACCAGAGGGACAACCAAAAGGAGATGTACTACAGAAGTTGGATATTTGGAGCTAGGAGTAATGTCCAAAGATTAACATTTGGGGGTAACTGCAAATTATAAATGATAAATGAAAGCATTTATCATTTATATAATGATATATATAATATATATATTATATTATATTATATATATAATATATTATATTATATTATATTATCTTGTAATATATAATTGATATATTACAAGAAGAAAAACAAGAATGAAGTTGTGGAGAACAGCAACATTTAACATTTGGGTTAAGGAGAACATAAGAGTGTTAAAAACTGTAAAGAATCTGATATTTTATTCTACGCGTATTTAGAAGCTAACAAGTCTGCACAGTTTCAGGGATACTCTCAGAAGACATGACATTTCTGGATCAGAGACAAAGAAGTTTATAACTCATGACAACAGCAACAGCCAGATCAGAAGCATTGGCATCAGTTATACAAGCCCGAGTTCTCACAGATCGTGTCAGGTGTGTCATATTATACCTGCACAAAAAGTGAGGTGCATTACAGGAGAAGAATCCTGACTTTAGGATACTAAAATCTTTTATTATGGCCGGTAATCATATTTGCCCTATGCTTCAAAGGGAGAAACTATCTACATCTACCAGTGGTGAAAGAAAACCTACCCTTTGCTTCAAGGGGAGCAACTATGTCTTCTAAGATTGCTCATGACACAAACATCCTTTAAAACAGTCAGTTAGATCCTCTGCTATTAAAATATGCAGAAACATGAGATATCCATAGGGAATTATCTCCTAACAAAGACAGACACTATCAAGTAATGATCACAAAGGTTGAAAAACCAGGAGAGAGGGGAAATATGAAAAATGAAGTGGAAAGAGGAAGATTTTTACGAGGAAGAGTTTTATCAGGAACAGTTTGTTAACAGCAACAAATATTACAGAAATTTCAAGTATAGCGAGAGCTGTATACCATCTTTATAGTTTTGGAACCAGGAATAGAAATGTTGGATTATAGAGTATGAATATGGTCAGCTTTAAAAGCTACTGCCAAATGATATTTTAAAATGGATATAAGCAATGTATATTCCATAATCAGAAATAAGAATTTGAAATGATCCATCTCTTTGCCAATGCTTAATATTGTCATCATTTTTATTTTTAATCATTTTGGATGATGACTGATGAAGTCAAATGCTTTTTGATAGGTTTATTAGCCATTTGGATATCTCCTTTTTTGAAATTTTACTAAAATTATGTTTGTCCTTTTTTATTGGGCTTACATATGGAGTTTTAATTTTCTATGTTTTGCATATGAATCTTTTATTGAATATATGTAATGAAAATATATTCTACTACTCTATTAGTTGAGTTTTTACATTCTAAAGTCGTTTAAAGGGAAATTTTACTTTTACATTCATGTTATCTAAAAATAATGAGATTTACTTGTTTGCTTGCTCCACTGGCTAGAACCTCCAGCACAGTGTTGAATTGAAGCGATGATAATGGGCATCTTCATCTCATTCTCAATCTTGAGAGGGGGATTGGAAATTTTTAATTTTTTATCCATCAAGTTTCATATTTGCTGTAGACTTTTGGTAGGTACACCATCAGATTTAAGAAATTCTTTATGACTCATTTACTAAGAGATTTTGCCATGAATTATTGTGAAAATGTATCAAATCTTTATTCTGTGCTGCATCTGTGAAGATGATTTTCTACTATATTTTATTAATGTGATAAAACATTGATTTTTATTTAAACATTATTATGTAGTTTGAATGCTGAACTAAACCCAACTTATTAATGACATATTGTACATTTTTTAATATCACTAGCTTCAATTTATTTTCTTTAGAATTTTTGCATTTGTGTTTATAAAAGCGATTAGTCTCTAAGTTTCATTTCATGTTATTTGTTCTTCATAAGATTAATGGACATTTGGTCCTGCCCAAAACGTCCATGAAGACATTTGGTCCATACCAAAAGGTCCTTGGAATTGGGTCCCGTCAAGATGTCCACACTTGGAAAATGTCCCTGGGTTCAAATCGCTCATGTTTATTTATACTTTTGCTTTACATGATTAATACATGAAAGTACTGTCATATATTATTGGTCCAATAATTGTGTTGTGGCTGTACTGCCAATAATAATCTCTCATTCCTTGGTAGCCTAGTTTGTCATCGTGCATGGGACTGGATGAACTGGATAGACTGGTTGGCATGAACCAAATGTCTCCATGAACATTTTGGGTAGGAGCAAATACCAAGACACCTTTGGATGGGCCAAACTGGATGTTTTGGACAGGACCAAATGTCCTGCAAGGCTTCACAAAGTTACCCTGGCCCCATAAAATGAGTTCTCTGTCTCTCTCTCTCTCTCTCCACACCTCGCCCTCTGGATTTGTTTCTCTAGAAGAATTTGTATAAAATCGGTGACTTTTTAATTAAAAGTTTGGGAGAATTCACTAGTGACTATATTTGGCACTGGAGTTTTCTTTGTGGGAAGGAATTTAATTGCCAAATTAATTTAATAGTTTAATTTCTTAATAATTAATTTATTTAATAATATAGTAGTAGTTATATTTTCATTTTTTCTTGTGTCAGTTTTAGTAATTTGTGTTTTTAGGAATTCATCAACGTTGTGTAAAATTTTACATTTATTTTTATAAAGTTGTTCATTATATTCTCTTAAAATCTTTACATTTTCTGTAAATATATAAGTTGAGCCCTTATATGTTTTAATTTGTGACTTATTTCATTTATTTATTAATATACCTATCAATCTATTTCTTTATTTTTGTCTTGCTCAATCTTGCTAAATGTCTATCAAACATAAGAGTTTTTCAAAGAACCCATTTTTGGCCTTGTTAGTTATTTCTATTTTTGTTGTGCATTTAATTACTATCTTTATTATTTTCTTCCTACTTTTTTCAGTATGTAATATGATGTTCTTTTACTTAATTCTTGAGATGAATAGTTGGTTATTAATTAATAATCTACCTTTTCTGTTATATAAATTTATCAATATCAATTTTTCTTCTCTGCACAGATTTACTGCATTCCACAAATTTTGGATGTCGTATGTTCATTTTCTACTTTTCATTGTGCTTTCTTCTTTACTGATTAATTGCTTTGAGGTATAGTGCTTAATTTCTAAATATTTGGACCTTCTTTTTTATTCTGTTGTTTATTTTAGGCTTAATTACACTATGGCCAGATAATGCACTCTGAATGATTTCAATGCTTTAAAATTTGTTTAGATTTGTTTTATGGTTCATAATGTGGTCAGTATGGGTAAAAGTTACATGTGCATTTGAAAAAAATCATCATTCAACAGTTGTTTGCAAAGTCTCAAATATGTAAATGGAGTCAGTTTTGTGAATTTTGTTGATTAAATCCTCTGAAGTTTTAAAGTTTGTTTTCTGTTTGTTATTTAGTGTGATGTGTTAAATTTCCCACTATGATGATGGACTTATCTATTTTTATTTTTATTATATTAAATATGGTTTTATATTTTGAAACTGTATTATTTGGTGCATAGTGAGGGGAAGTAGAGTTTGTCATCTCAAAATATGCCTTTTGGGATATTGATTTTTAGCTGGTTTTTCTTAAGAAAAGAAAGACTCAAGAAAAACCTTTGACTTTGCTCCTAACAGCCTAAAAGAATTTAGATAGAGGACCTACTGCAGGAAGGGAGATATCATCATAGATAATATACTTTAATATAAACAACTGTGTGATTGACAGAGAGAAACCTACCAAGGACCATTTGTTTAAAGTCCTCTCTGAGTATCATTGTTAATGATGACCTAGGTAACATTTATTTACCAAACATTTGCTTTTCCACCTCCACATGAATTGCCTTCCTGTCCTCTGAAGTCCCAACCATACCACCACCCCTTCTTCTTAGCTCCACAATGGCATCTAAGCCTCAACTGTCCGATGTGTCCTGGGTTTCATATTATTATGGCACCCCTACATGTACATCGAAATAAATTTTGGACATTTCTCCCGTTAATCTGTTTCATGTTAATTTGATTATTAGCCTAACCAGAAGAACTTAGAGAGGTGGGAGAAAATTGTTTTTCGACACCCCTCCTCCCCCCCAACACACCGTTTTGTTGAGCCATCCAGGAGAATTCACTAGCTAGAATACTGCTAGCTCTTGAAAGTGCTGCATCTGACCAAAGTCGGCAGAGGTAAGCATTTTGTCTTAACCTGTCAGCCTCCCTGATCTGTCTGCCAGGGTCTATGGGAATTAGAAGTGGCGAGTCCTTTTTCTCTCTTTAATTTATTAGCTCCACCTAAAGAACTTAGAAAAGTGAAAGATAAATTATTTGTGCACCCCCACAATATAAAGTTGTTATGATTTCCCATTGACCCTCTAGAGTGAATCCAAAAAAATTAAAATAATGGCAATATTGGTAAAGATAGGAGCAGTTAGAACTCTCAAATACTCGCAGCAGAGGTATAAATTTTTATAACTACTTTGTAAAACTGTTTAGCCTTATCTACTAAATATATATATATATATATATATATATGCTATGACCTTTGTATTTCACTTTTATGTATATACCTAACAGAAATTTATTATTATGTAAACCAAAATACATGTAAAATTATATTAATTGCAACATTATTTATATAGCCCAAACTGCAAACATCCCAAAACATCCCAAATATCCAATAGTAGAATGTACAAATGAATTATGATATATTTATCTCATACAATACTAGACAGCAAAGAAGATGAACAAAATATCATTACATGTAAGAAGGTGGATGAATCTCACAAATAATATTGACCAAAAAAAGCCAGACACAAAATAATGCATTTATATGTTTTTGTTTATATAACGCTCAAAAAATTGTAAAACTATCCTGATTTTAGATGTCAGCATACTGGTTTCCTTTCTAGGAGAAGGAAGACATTTGGGTTGAGAAGGAGCCTCAAGGGGTAGTATGGGGTGCTGGTAATGTCCTATTTCTTTACCTGTGTGGTGGTTACATGAGTCTATTCTTATAATTCAACAACCTGACATAGTTTATATAATTTTCGATGTGTGTGCTATACTTTAACAAAGTTTTAAGAAACTAAGAATGCCAGTTATAATCCCAGCACTATTTATTTACTGTGAAGTAGATATTTGAGATGCATACAATATCCCCCTCCACCCCACCCCCCAGCAAGGACCATTTCACATCAGTGTGAAGTTTTGTTTCCTCCTCTTTCTCACCTGCAAGCCCTATTTCCTTGCCTAAAACTCTGCAAGAGTTTCCTGTTGCTATTAAATTAAGAGCATACTTAACTTGGCCTGTAAAGCCATGTATGGTCTTATTCCTGTGTGTCACTTCAGCCTCATTTCACATTATCTTCAGTCTTCACCCTAAACCTCATGTGAGTATGACTGGGCCTTTCATTGTTCACCATTGGAGAACCATAATTCCAGCATAGTAGTACTCAATATAAATATTTACTGAAATGAATTAAAGAACTGACACATAAAATAACTAGATAAAAAAAATAATAGGTCCTTAATTACTTCTAGCTTGCTCTTGCTTTCGCAGAAAGGGGAAAATTTGATATAATAATAAAAAAAAAAATCTCAGCTCATAAGCTCTATAAACATTAATTTTAGGAAGCTAAAATAATAGCAAGCTAAATATTAAAATACCATCTGGTCCATACTCAACCAAGTTATTCCTAAATAATTCTAGATGAATGGGTCACTTATATTTAAGAAAGAAAACAAAAAAAAGAAAGAAAAGGGAGTACAAGACTTTTATCCTATATGGAACAATAGAATACCATTGTCATTCATCTAGTATGTTGATTAACAGCAGATGTTATCTATTCCCTGAAAATTATAGATACAAACTCTGGAAAACAAGGGCTCAATCTTGTCCTTCCTCTGAAATTTCTTCCCAACAATTGTGAGTGTTTCTGTCATATTTTAGATCTTATGTTTGTATGTCATATGTTCTTTCCTAATAGTGTTTAAATGTTCTAGAAGTCAGTGTAATACAATACAAGGAGCAGCAGACTTTGATTTAGAAAACTGATTAGGTTTAAATCACATATCTTTTACCACATGGCCATGGAAAGTTACCTGACTTTTCTGTGTACTTTTTCTATAACTTAGCTTAACAGGAAACCCAGAGATAATTATATCTCTACAAATTCCACAGCATTAGTTTGAGGGGATCAACTGATGTGATAGATGTAAATGTGTTTTGAAAAGTATATATTATGTGCAAATTTAAAACACCATTTAATAATAATCTTATTACAAGGAAGAAGTACAGAAGGCAAAGCAGGTTAATCTTCATTGAGACACTTTATATTCTCTATATGTTTAACAGACATTATCTTATTTCATGCATACAGCACTTTTGCATGTTAAGTATTTAACATTACCAATTTATAAGTCAGAAAATCTATTGATGTACAGTTTAAATCATTTGCCTAAGGTCATGTAGCTGTTTTTTTCTTGTGCCATAGCTGTCGCTCTATCAACAATACCATGCAATTATACTGTCAGAAAATATAATACAGGCCACTGAAGCAATACCATACAATCGTGGACACTTTGTCATTACATCCAATATTTTGTGCAACATTCTAAATACAGATCAGTTTATCACGTCACTGAGATATAGCATTTCACAATTTTAAGTACAGGGGATTTTTTTACTCTAAGGTCAATTGCCCTTGAACATTTGAAGTAGAATTGTTCCCCAAAAGACAAATTCCTAGACAACCAGAAAGGTCAAGAATGGTGACCATGCTTAACATTTCCTCCCATATTACCTGAGCTAATATTAGGTTGGTGCAAAAGTAATCGCAGTTTTTGCAATTATTTGTAACCTTTTAAACCACAATTACTTTTGCACCAACCTAATAATGTTGCCATGATTACCTAGAATTCTCAATGCATGCATGATTAACTGCGCAGAAAAAAAAATTAGTGGCTCAAAACAAACAAAATACAACTCTGAATGAAGCAAAAATAGTCATTTTTAAAAATGCATAGTTTCTTTCTATTGATAAAATGACATTTTCTAAAGATGTAATCATCAATGTTTTCCCTTGCTATCTGATCTTATGCCACTTAATAAACAGACTGATAATCCAGCCGTTTTTCCATATTTTTATGGACACTTTTTCACTCCAACTTATTTTTTTATTTAGCTGTCAACAAATTTCCCAGAGTACACGCCTACCAGTCTTTCTAGTGATGAAATTTTATTTACAGAACATGCATTGCTAAAATCCACATGTAAATTTGTGGGATCTACAAGTGAAGCTTCTCTATTAATAATTATTAACATATAGCCAGTGTTTTTAATAGAGGATAAAGGGAGGTGTAATGCACATATGACCATTTTGTGTTCTAGTTCTTCTATCTCTTTCTTGTAGACTTTACCCACTTGTTTTGTTCTTATAATTGCTATGGGAGTTTGGGTAACTTCAGGCGCTTGGAATGTTTGAGATGGGAAAGCCTAAGGGGAGTTAAAGCATGATTGCTAGGTAATGACAGTGTAAATGAAGCATGAGTCACTCCGTTGAAGCTTAGCTCAAACTCAGCTCTCTCACAATAAATACATGCATTATTTCATGTGTTGTTTTTTTTTTTTTTATCACAGAGTGCATATTTCATACAGAAGTACTAGAGAAAATCTTTTGGAAGTGACTGGTAGATATGCATTTTAATTACACAAAAACACATAGTTTCTGGGCCATTTGTCATGAACAACTTTGTATTGCAACGTTGTATTGTAACAACACTAATTTTAATAAAATGTTACCTGTAATACCCAGTTAGTTGAGATGAATGTGCATATTGATTTTAATTTTGTACTGTATCTCTGGAGATAGTCTTCAATTGATTGTTAGTTGGTTTCATGACTGACAAACTTAGACAAATTGTAATAGGTATTATTCTAAAAATATACTTTAAAGTTGTTACCATTTAGTGATTCAGTTTCTATGGATCAAAAGCCCTGCTCTTCTTTTTCATAAAAACAATACATTTTGTGATGTTTAATGCATTCTATTAAGCAATCAAACTATTATTTATAAATATAACTCCCAAGATTGCTTTTAAATCCTGTAAAATTTAAGAGTACTATTTAGCATAGTTAATCCCAATTCAGATACCAACATGAAAACACATTTTATTATAAATGTTAAACTTTGTAAAATTACTCAAAATGTTAAAGTCACTTTGTTGCTGTTGTTCAGGAATTTTGCTATTCTTTTCATTTAAAATGTCACCTATATCTATGGACATCAAGATAAAATACTTGTAATTCAAAATCTCTTAGCTGGTAATAAAAGTTCTCTTCTATGAATAAAATTTTAATTGTTTTCTGAAATAACACGTAAAATTTCCAAAGCATGAAAAATCATGTTATGACTTTTCTAACAGTGTTCACTTTTAATTCTTTCACTATTAGATTTATAGTGTATGTTTCTCCATGTCAATTTTTCCATGTAATACGAGGTCTGACAATTAAGTTCGCGTTTACATGGCAGCACTGTTCAAACTGCTTGATAATGCTTCATAACTTTGGTATATCAGTGTCTCACAGCTGTGTTCGTGTTGATATGCAGTGGGTCTTGCTGAGTGGCATTCATTATTGTTGTTGTGTGTTTTTGTGTGCCACCGCAAGAATATCTGAACTTGAAATAGAGCAATGAACAAACATTAAATTTCTTGTTAAACTTGGCAAGAGTGGAAGTGAAATCAGGGACAGGTTAGTTCAAGTTTATGGGGATAATGCCATGAAGGAAACGGCAGTGTACAAATGTATTCGACTTTTTTCTGAGGGGAGAGAACACATCACTGATGAAGAGAGGTCAGGGCAGCCAGTAATGAGCAGATCTGATGAAAACATTCCAAAAATTTGTCAAATTATGCGTCAAAATCATCAGCTAACTGTGAGAAGCATAGCAGAAAAAGTAAACATTGATAGAGAAACAGTTAGAAAAATCTTCACTGAAAATGTTGGCATGAGAAAAATGTGCGAAAATGGTCCCAAATGAGCTCACTGATGAACAAAAGCAAAGGTGACTCAAAGTTTGCCAAGACCTTTTTGAGAGGCAAGACAATGTTCTGGGACGTGTTATCACTGGTGATGAAACATGGGTGTACAAATAAGACCCTGAAACAAAGCATCAAAGTGCACAATGGAAGTCCGCCAATTCTCCATGACCAAACATTTTGTCAGTCCAACCAAGTGTCAAAATGATGCTGCTAAACTGTTTTGATATCAGAGATTATTCATTATGCTTGTATATCAATGGGACAAACTGTTAACCAAGTTTACTATTTGGAAGTGCTGAAATGGTTATGTGAAAAAATTAATAGACGAAAACGACCTGAACTTTTCACCAACAATTCATGGCTCTTGCATCATGGCAATGCACCAGCTCACATGGCACTGTCTGTGAGGGAGTTTTTAGCCAGTAAACAAATAACTATATTGGAAAACCCTCCCTACTCACCTGATCTAGCCCTCAATAACTTCTTTCTTTACCCGAAGATAAAGGAAATACTGAAAGGAAGACATTTTGATGACATTCAGGACATCAAGGGTAATACGATTAGAGCTCTGACAGCCATTCCAGAAAAAGTGTTCCAAACTTGCTTTGAAGGGTCGACTAGGCACTGGCATTGGTGCATAGCTTCCCAAGCGGAGTGCTTCAAAGGTGATCATAGTGATATTCAGCAATGAAGTATGTAGCACTTTTTCCAGGATGAGCTCATGAACTTAATTGTCTGACCTCGTATACCTCAATTTTCTATTTATTTTAAGATGTTATTAGTATTTAGCTATTATTAAATGGGCTCTTTTTAAACAGGAGTTTATTAAAAGTTCAGAATGACCATCACCATTTAAATACTAAGATCTTGGTACTATGAATCACAAAAATGTTTAGTCGGGAGATTAAAAACCATCATTCAGCCTCTCTAAAGTATTATTGGTAGTCATGTGATGAAAAATGTAGTTATAAAATTTTACTGCCTTAAGATACTTTAGCCATCATCTGTACTACTTCCCCTAGATAAGGATAGAGATTGTGGGTTATTCAATTTTGTATCTTCCCACAGATGTCTTTGATTAACAACATATACAACGCATTCAATAAATATTTCATAAATTAGTTAGGACACAAAGTCCAAAGAAGTTACTTAGCTCTTATAAAGTCTCACAGCTAGTGTGTGTCAGTATTAGTTTTCTCTTACTGCCATAATAAATTAACACAATTTGGCATCATAAAACAATGCACAATTATTACATCACAGATTCTGAGGATCGGAAGTATGGGTGGACTCAACTGAATAATATCTCAGGGTTTCACAAGACTCTTATGAAGGTGTTGGTGGAGCTGTGTTTCTTACTGCAGGATCTGGGGAAAATACACTTCCAAGATCATTGAATTTGCTGGAAAATTGAGTTTCTTGGCGTTATATGACTAAGGTCCTCATTTCCTTGCAGGCTGTCAGATGGGACAAGTCTATCCTGCCAGATGCTGCCCACCTATTTTCCCATGTTTTCCATGTGTCTCTCTCCAGCAATACTGAGTCCAATTTTTCTCACGCTTTTAATCTCTCTGCCATCCTTGGAGTGTCATTCTGCCTACCACAATGTCAAAGTCAGATATATAACCCAGTACCTTCGTCATTGTCTTTCTATGACAATTCAGCTCTAATTTGTCTAGAAAGAGAAAGGTGAAATAGATAGGACCACTGTGTATGAAGAAGAAACTCATTTTTAATTTCAATTTCAGAACATAAGGTAAGGGAAAGACATGTTTTAGAAAACGACTGCAATCCATGTTGTATTGTATTGATGTGACAATGTGTAGCCATCTGTGCAGAGTGCGTATGTATATGTTGGTATTGCATAGAGTTGGTATATATGTGGGGGACGAAAGCAAAATCTTGACATTCAAGAGGCTTCCTAGAACAAGAGAGCATAAATCTTACTTGTCCAGAAGGATACTTGTGATATTGATAGTTATCATCAAATCTAGATTAGAATACAACTGCTGTGTAATTATTTGCATCAACAATGACTTTCTCCTGTGGTTAACTCATTTTCTAGAGTGCTGTGGCTGCAGGTATCAGAAGATGTAAGCATTTTTGAATAAATTAAGCAAAAAAAATTATGCGAGAAATAACCATGAAGAAAAACTTAGAAGATATAGAAAGGAGTCCTCAGGATAAAATTCCAAATTCTTCCAATTAAGAGTGTAAAGTATAGCTAAAGAAAAGAAAAATAAAAGTGTAGGAATATAATCTTATTTACAGAAATAAGTTTTGGGAGAAAAAAAATACTTGGTTTATATTCATAAAACTTAATATAGCCATATCTGAGATGAAAGGGGAAAATTCCAAGAAACACACAACCTACCACATGGAATCATGAAGAAATAGAAAATCTGGACAGATGTATAACTCGTAAGGAGATTGAGCAGTAATCAGAAACCTTCCAAGAAAGAAACATATGGCTTCACTAGAGAATTGTATCAAACATTTAAAGTATAATTAACACTAGTTCTCCACAAACTCTTCCAAGAAATTTAAGAGGAAGGAACACTTACAAATTTATTTCTGAGGCCAGCATCATTACGCTGATACCAAATCCAGAGAAGGGAGCTTCAAGAAAACTATAGACCAAAATCCCTAATGAATATTGATGAAAAACATTCAATAAAATCTAGCAAACAGAATTCAACGGCACATTAAAGAATTATACACCATGAGAAATTTGGATTTATTCCTGGAATGCAAGAATGGTTTACCCTAAGAAAATCAATCCGTGTAAAACACTGCATTACCATAACAAAGTAAAAATTACATGATCATCTCAAATGATCAAATAAAGGAAATACTGAAAGGAAGACATTTTGATGACATTCAGCAGAAAAATAAATTGGGGGCGGCCCGGTGGCTCAGGCGGTTGGAGCGCCGTGCTCCCAAATCTCAAGGCTGCCAGTTTGATTCCCACATGGGCCAGTGAGCTGTGTCCTCTATAACTAAGACTATGAACAATGGCTCTCCCTGGAACTGGGCTGCCGTGAACAGCCGGAGGTCCAGAGGTCCAGAGTCCATGTGAGCTGCTGTGTGCTGCCACAGGCTGCTGTGAGCTGCCGTGGGCTGCTATGTGCTACTGTGAGCAGCCGGTGGCCAGCGTGAGTGGCCGGCAGCCAACAAGAGCTGCCGTGAGCTGCTGTGAGCAGCTGACGGAGGACTGGCGACCGACTGCTTGGGGGGGGGGGCGGGCGGGGGGTGACCACAAGGTTCATAATACCAGCATGGACCAGGGAGCTTCGCCCTACAACTAGACTGAGAAACAATGGCTTAAACTGGGGAGGTGGGGGATGGGGATGGGGCAAAAAAAAAGTTAAAAAAAGAAAAAGAAGTTGATAGAATTTAGTACACTTTCAGGATAAACCCATTCAACAATCTGGGAACAGAAGAAAACTACCTCAACATAATAAAGGTAATACAGGAAAAGCCTACAGCTAGAATTATACCTCTTGGTGAAAAACTGCAGTTTTCCTCTAAGATTGGGAACAAGACAAGAATGCCTACTTTTGCTACCTCTATTGCACATTAATAGTGGAAGTCCTAGGCAGAGCACTTAGGCAAGAAAAAGATGTAAAATGCATTAAAATTAGAAAGGAAAAAGTAAAACTATGTCTTTTCACAGATGACACAATCTTATATGTAGGAAAAGCTAAAGATTCTCCCCAAAGCGTTTAGAACCAATAATGAAATCCAGCAAAATTGCAGCCTACAAAATCAACACCCAAAACTCAGATGTGTTCCCATGTACTAAAACATCACCAATTTGAAAAGGAACTAAAAGAAACAATTGCATTTACAATAGCACCACAAACAATAAAATCTTAGGATTAAATTTAACCATGGAATCAAAAAACTGGTACACCAAAAACTACAAAGTGTTGCTGAAAGGAATTAAAGAAGCCATCAATTAATGGAAAGGCATCCTTTATTCATGGATTGAATGACTTAATATTGTGAAGATGCCAGTCCTACCCAAAATGATTTACAAATGTAATGCAGTTATTACAATCCCAACAGCATCTTTTTCCAAAATAGAAAACGTCTTTCTATAATTCATGTAGGGGGGAAAATCATGTGGAATATTAAGGGATCCAGAAAAGCCAAAACAATTCTGAAAAAGAAGAAAGTTGGAGGTATCACACTTTTTGATTTCAAACTTACTACAGAGCTACAGTGAAAAACAGTGTGGTAGTGGCATAAAGACAGACATAGACAAATGGAGTACAATATGGTATTTGTCTCTCTCAGTCTGACTTATTTCACTTAGCGTAATATCCTCTAGGTCCAACCATGTTGCAGATGGTAAGATTTCATTGTTTTGGTGGCCAAGTAATATACCATTGTATATATGGACCACTTCTTTATCTAATCTATCTATTGATGGGCATTTGGGTTGCTTTCATATCTTGGCTATAGTAAATAGTGCAGCAATGAACATAGGGGTGCATATATCTTTTCAAGTTAGTACTTTGGATTCCTTCAGATAAATACTCAGAAGTGGAAATGCTGGATCATAAATTAGTTCCATTTTTAATTTTTTGAGGAACCTCCAAACCATTTTCCATAGTGGCTTCACCAATTTGCAATCCCACCAACAGTACACAAGGATTTCTCTTTTTTCCACATCCTTGCCAGCACTTGTTGATTTATTGATGATAGCCATCCTGACAGGTGTGAGGTGATTTCTCATTGTGGTTTTTATTTGAATTTCTCTAATGACTAGTGGTGTCGAGTATTTTTTCATATGTCTATTGACTACGATCTAAATAACAAAATAAATGAACAAACAAAACAGAAACAGATTCATAGATGCAGAGAATAGACTGATGGTTGCCAGAAGGACGGGGGATTGGGAGACTGGGTGAAAAAGTTGCAGGGATTAAGAAGTACAAAATAGTAGCTATGAAATAGCCACAGGGATATAAAGTACAGAATAGAGAACATAGTCAATAATGTTACTACAAATATGTATAGTGCCAGGTGGGTACTAGACTAATTGAAGGGATCACTGCATAAATTATATAAATGTCTAACCACTATACTGTATACCTGAAACTAATATAAAATAATATTGGAAACTATAACTGAAAAAAATAAATTTAAAAAATGGAATACAATAGAGTGTCCAAAAGTAAAACATCACATACAGTCCAATGACTTTCAACAAGGATGCCAGATTCATTCACTGGGGAGAGAACAATCTGTTCAACAAATGATATTATGAAAACTGGAATTCCACATGCAAAACGATGATGTTGGACCTTTTTCTTAAACCATACAAAAATTAAGTCAAAATTGACAAAGGACCTAAATGTAAGAGCTAAAATTATAAAAGTTGTGCAAAGAAACGTAAGAAAATGACTTTGGATTTGCAATGGATCTTGGATATGACACTAACAGCAAAGGCAACAAAAGAAAAAAAACGGACTACATCAAAATTAAACTCTTTTGTGCATCAAACGACACAATCAACATAGTAAAAAGGCAACACACACAGTAGAAAAAAGTATTTGCAAATTATATGTGTGATACAAGTTTGTATTAGTCTGTTAAGGCTGCTATTATAATATGCCATAGACTACGATTTAAACAATAGAAACTGTTTCACCTTTCTGGAGGCTAGGAGTCAGAGATCAAGGTCCAAAGTGTCAGATTCTGGTACAGGTGCCCTTCCTGGCTTATATCGTAGAGGACTACTTTTTGTTGTGTACCTCACACAGTGAAAAGTCAGAACTCTCTGGTGTTTCTTCTTCTAAGGACACTAATCCTACTGGATCAGGACCCCACCTTTGTGATCTCATTTAAACTTTATCTCCTTACAGGCCCTGTCTCCAAATACAATTGCACTGTAGGTTAGGGCTTCCACATATGAATGAGGGAGGGTGCACAATTTAGTCCATAGCAGCAGTTTAATATCCGGACTATACAAAGAACTAAGAAGAAAACCTGATTAAAGAGTAAACAAAATGCTTGAATTGTCATTTCTCCAAAGAAAATACACATGGGCCTATAAACAGGTGAAAATATCCTCAATAGCATCATATCAGGAATTGTTAGGAAAAAGCAAATCAAAACTACAATGAGATACACATTACACACATTAAGATGTCTACTTTCAAAAAGTTATAGCAGTAAAAAATGCTTGCAAGAATATAAATAAATAGGAACCCTAGTGTAATGTTCCAGAAATGTAAAATGGTGCAGCTCCTATGGAAAACAGCATGGTGGTGTGGGGACAGAGCCAGGAGTGCAGTTTCCAGGCTCTCGCCCTCTTATGGATAGGTGCTGGCTCATGTAGTAAATGGCCATCAACTGTGATTGGATGGCCATCAGCTGTGGCTAGTTGGCCGTCAGCTGTAACCAGTGAGCCATTGGCCACTAATATAACTACTGTGGCTATGCTAGCAGAAAACGGGGGCTAGCAAGAAGATGGTGGCTGAGCTAGCAAGAGCAGATTGCAGTTAACACGGCGATTGCAGCTAGCAAGTGAAGTTGGTTGGCAGAGAAAAATGGACGGCAGGTTGTGGATCATGTGGCTCCTGCTTCCTGTGTCTCCAACCCAGCCTCCAGTGAGACTATAGTGGTATGACTTCCCTATCTACGGCTCCGTGGGTGTTCCTTTTTGGCCTCACCATATCCTGCGTTCTTATGTGGAGAGTGGAAGCTGAGACCCCTCATGGGACCCTGCAAGACAGTGGTTACTGAAAAAATGAAATAGAATTACAATATGACATAGTAATTCCACTCTGTGGGTATATACCCAAAAGAATTGAAAACGGGACCTCAAAGAGATATCTATATACTCATTTTCGTAGCAACACTATTTATAATAGCCAAAAGGTAAAAGCAATCCAAGTGCTCATCAATGGATAAAAAAGATAAGCAATATGTATTGTATATGTACATACAATGGAGTAAATGTAAAAACAATTCTGACACAAGCTACAACATGGATGATCCTTGAAAACATTATGCTAAGTGAAACAAACCAGTCACAAAATTACAAATGCTGTATGAGTTCACTTATGTATAGTACCAAGAGGAGTCAAATACATAGAGACAGAAAATAGAAAGGTGGTTGCCAGGGACTGAGGGGAGGGGAGAATGGTGAGGCATGGTTTAATGGGTAGAGTTTCAGTTTTGCAAGATAAAAGGAGTTCTGGAGGTGGATGATGATGATAGTTGCACAACAATATAAATGTATTTAATGTTACTGAACTAGTCACTTACAAGTGGTTAAGATGTTAAATTTGATGTTATAAGTATTTTACCACAATTTAAAAAATAATACCTAACTATTGTAAATTATTCCACAATGAACATAAGGGTGCATATATGTTTTTGAATTAGCGTTTTGGATTTTTTTGGATAAATACCCAGGAGTGGAAGCAACCTAATTGTCCATCGATAGACAATTGGATAAATAAGATGTACCTATCTATATACATGGAATATTAGTCATAAAAAAGAATGAAATCTTACCATTTGGACAATATGGATGGACCTAGAGGGTATTATGCTAAGCGAAATAAATCAGACTGAGAAAGACAAATGCCATGTGACTTCACCTATGTGTGGAATCTAAAGAACAGAATAAAACAGAAACAGACTCATAAATACAGAGAAGAAACTGATGGTTGCCAGAGGGGATGCATTTGGGGAGCTGGGTGTAAAAGGTGAAGGGATTAAGAAGTACAAATTTGTAGTTACAGTGTACTCATGGGGATGTAAAGTACAGTCTGGGGAACATAGTCAATAATATTGTAAAAAATATGTATAGCATCAAATGGTTACTAAACTTATTAGGGGGGGATCACTTCATAAGTTATATAAATGTCTAACCACTTTTCATGCAGGGTCTCTAGTCCTGCTCCCTGTACAAGAATGCAGGATATGGTGAGGCCAGAAAGGAACACCCACGGAGCCATAGATAGGGGAGTCATACCACTATATTCTCACTGGCAACTGGGTTGGAGACACAGGAAGCAGTAGCCACACGATCCTCAATCTGCCGTCCGCTTCTCTGCTAACCAACCAACCAACATAGCCACTGCAGTTATATCAGTGGTTAATGGCTAACCAGTAACAGCTGGTGACCATCTATTACCTGAGCCAGCACCTTTCCATGTGAGGCCGAGAGCCTGGAACCTGGTCTCTGGAACTCTGTCCCGACACCACTACACTGTACACCTGAAATTAATATAATACTAAAGTCAACTATATTTTAAAAAAAAAATCATGAGGATATAAAGCATGGGGAATATACTCTATAATATTTTAATAACTATGCAGTGTCAGATGGGTCACAGACTTACTGGCGTTATCACTGTGAAGTATTTAAGTGTCTAATCATTGTGCTGTTTTGTATACCTGAAACTAATAAAAAATATAAATAAAAATAACACCTTAGTTAATTACTTAATTAAAAATGTATCACATGGGAGGGGCTTAATGTAGCTAATATCATTACCGGATAAACTACATTAAATAGTTTGGAGTAGAATGAGTTAAACACATATGTGAAAATCACCTTATTGGATTGAGTCTTAACCCAAAGGATCCAACTGTTCACAGACTTTAAAATTGTGTAATTGCTAGTTTCTAAGTCCTTCCCACACTTACCTGGATTCAAAGCAGACATTCTAAAGACAGGAGCTTACAATAAACAACTAAACCAATTAGAATGACAGAAGGTACATATTAGGTACCATTTTTACAATGGAAGAAAGCTATTGAAATAACAAGATCCAGATGTTACCCCAAATTGAAGCTTATTCTCTTCAAAAACGTTCAAGTTGTGCTTCTCCCAAATGATGACTTAATGCATAAATTATTATATTGTTTCTGTATTTCAAAAGGAAACTACACACCTGTGAAGAAAACCTGCTTACCAATGGCAATCGAATGACAGCTGTGTAATGTAAAAACATGAGAAATCTATAAATTTGTTTTAAATCTCACACCCGACTCATTCTGGACAATTTTCTTTTTAAATACATTGAGGGAAAATATTAAAAGTGACTAATTTATTTTTAAACTAACAGTATAGATAGAGTGAGAAAAAATCAAGTGTATGAAGGACACAAGCATGGAACATAAATCATTCAGCTCCTTTAGGTCGTTAACATCTATTTCTAAGTCATAATTTGGCATTTATTGAATAATGCCAAGTAGTTTTTCTAAATGTAACTTCAGTTTAAATAGTTGTAGAGGAATGCGTGCTAGTTTAAACATGAAGAAAAAAAAAATCAGCATTCTGCACTAAAACAAATAAGATTTATACTCATATATTACTGTGAATAATGTCAGATGACATGAATTTTTCTGCTGCTATGGTAGTAATATGATTGGGCCATAGCTATAAAGAAGAAAGAGATGCCTTGTGTGGTAAGTAAGAAAATCAGAAGCTTAAATGCCAGGTAAACCTAGGGACAAATCCCATCCCTACCATTTAGGCTTAGGGACATAATTTCAAATTAACATGAGACAGATTAACAGAAGAAAATTTCCACATTCAATATACATGTACATGTAGGGGTGCCGTAAGAACACGAGACCCCAGCACACGTTGGGCAGGTGAGGCTTATATATAATTCTGGAGCTAAAAAGAAGAGAGGTTGTGGTTTGGGACTTCAGAGGGCAGGAATGCAATTCAGAGATGGAAAAGCAAACATTTGGTAAATAGATGTTTGCTGGGCCATCTTTAACAATGGAACACAGTGAGGACTGAACAAATGGGCCTTGCTAGGTTGCTCCATGTCTATCACACACTGTTATATTAAAGTATACTTATCAATGATGATATCTCCCTTCTGGAATCAAGTCCTCTATCTGAATTTTTTTAGGCAGGTAAGGGGGAGGATCAAAGCTTCTTTCTGAGTCTTTTGTTCTTAATAACCAGCTTAAAATCAAGATCCCAAAAGGCATATTTTGGAACGTCAAAATTTTGTTCGCTCTTTAAGGCTAATCTTTCCAAACCTATATTTTCTTATAGACATAGTTTTATTTATATTAACAGGAGGATAAAATGACTAACGTAAATTATGTGGCACAGTGCCTGTGTTACTGGAGAGTGGGCTCTTCTCGGTGCGGTGTCCTGGTACTTGGAGTCTCTAGCAAAGAATTGAACAAGACAAAGAAATAAAGTGGTGAAAGAGTAGTTTATTAGAAGAAATAGTACACCCCAAAGAAATAGGAGCAGACCCAAGCAGCAGAGGATGGTTCAAAGGCTCATTATTAAAAAGGAAATTATACTCCAAAGGGTTTCGAGCAGGCCCTGAGGAAAGGCAAGGCTCAAGAGGCTCAAAGGGTTCAGACGGATGAGGACTTGGAGTTTTTATCCTTTTTTACTCTAGAATGGGCTGTTCCTTTCCGAGCATGGGACCATTTGATTGACGTCTGTGATTAACAAGAGGCTGTTATCTCATCTTGTTGGACTGCACATGTTCTTTACCAGAATTCAGTCTGTTATGATGATATTAATGAACTTCCAGGCATATGTATACTATTGTAATGATGGTATAATGAGGCCCACGTGAAATGAAGGTTGTTGTGGCCTTTACTGCACAGGTGTGAGTGGCCAGTTTAATCTAGTTGGGTATTTTGTGCCCATTTGTTGCTCATAGGGGTAGATGATTACAATGAAAAGGGGAAGTTTTGGGTGGAGAGGGGAGGTCTTTTGGGCAGTTGCATTATGTGGGTTGTGTAGGAATGCAGAGACCTGATGCGTATCACTAACCGCCTGCCTTGTTTTCTCTTTGAGAGACATGATCCCCATAAAATCTCTATGGGAAGTTGAGGGACAGAGGGTCTTCTGTATCTGCTTCCTGCTGAGCAGGGGTGTAGAGCTGTCCCTACCTATTAGGGATTCATGGAACTCTCGCCCTATCTGATCTTAGATGAGAGGAAGGGGTCTCAAGATCCACCTGGAAGACCACGTTGGCTTCTTTGGTTAGGATCAGCTATTTTGCTGGGGTATCCTCTGTATCCCCAAGGCCCCTGAATGAGGAGAAATAGATTTTAATTAATAAATTTGTTAGCTCTACAGAGCCTGTGGAGATTCAACCAGTCATTCAGGTGTTGTTAAGTGTCTAGGAGTTAGGCCCCGAATGGGTAGGAGAGAACATTAGACTTCAACAAGACATTAGACTTCAACAACATTAGACTTCAACATACAATCCACAAGTACGAATCACAAGTTTTAGGGTAATTATCTAAAGCAGGGGTAGGAAACTTTTATGATTCAAGTTAAAAACAATCATTTATGATTAAGACACTTAATGGAGTTAAAACACTAAAGAAAGAAAACTTAGAGTTTCTGTAGCGAGAAGCCCTTTCATTTGGCCTGTATCACCTGGAATATATTAAGTGCTAAGTAAATTTTAATGACATATAGATATAGATATACATATACATATACAGATATATAGATATACATCTACATCTACATACATATACATATACATATATATGTGTGTGTGTGTGTATATATATATATATATATATATATATATATATATATATGTCACATCCAATGCAACACGGGCAGTGAGAGAACGAGAAGGGGAGGCAAAGGGTTAAGAAAGAAACAGAAATCAAGAAAGTTTTGAAACAGGGGCCAAGGGTCTCACAGCCTCAAAGGACTAAGAGCCCCCAATCGGGCCACCTTGTGGCTTTTATTGATGCACATACAAGGAAGTAGCATGTTTTTCCTAGGGTCTGTGAGTCTCACACACCATACAAGGAAACTGGTTCAAACCAATCACCCTTGCCTGCTGAAAGTCTCATGATGTATAAATAATTATTGTTTGTACCTCTCCAGGGGACAAAACCTTTACGTTGAAAACTTACTGAGATGGAGAACTGATGTTATCACACCCCAAGCAGGTTGTGGGAAGGAATACAGCCACAGAGGCAGAAGCTCTTCTTAGACGGGGGAAATTAGGGGTCTATGCCCACCTCTATCAACCCCATGAATTCTCCTGGTGGTCCCCACATGGCTGTGCCTGTCTTAGGTTGTTCCTTTCTTGAGGAATCTTACCCGTCATTAGCTAGCCAGCCATGCTCTGGGGCCAAACAAGGAGATGGCATAAAGATGAAGCAATGTCCCTGAAAGGAACAGTCTCACAGACTCTTCTTTCTTTTTACAGGTAGGTGTGAGGGGACAGACAGGCATGCTGCTGTGTGACAACATATATTTATTTAATTATTGTCACTTTAATGAGAATTTGGCAAAGTTTAAATGGACTCCAGAATTTGCCTGGTACAATCTGATTAATTATGATTTTCCTTGTGCTTTTCCAGGTTCTATCTTCTTTCCAGTTTGTCATTTTACACTCAGAATTTGGTTGAAGTAGAGTCTACTTACAGCACGATGTCTTTGTTAGCCCCGCTATTAAATTTCCACACTAGCTTTGTGAATTTCATTAATTCAATAATACTTATTGTTCATTTACTTTGTAACTGGAACTGCACTAAGTTTGGAAACACAGAGATGTTCAGGACAAATGCCCTCAATCATCTCAATTTATTAGGGAACATAGGCAAAAACAATCAACCATTTCAATGCATCTTAAGTGTACTGAGTATTAGAAGGTCACAAATAAGGATCAAAAAGGAAGGACACTGTTGACGAAAAATATCCAACCTAAGAGAAAGCTTATAAGAGTTTATTTGAGCCAAACTGATGACAATTGCCAGGAAGTAAAATCTCAACGGATTGAGAAAATGCTCCGCGAAATGGCAGTTTGCAGCTTATATTATACATAAAATCAAAAGAGGAAGGTTACATGAAATCGATTGGTAATAGATTAAGAGGGTGGGAGAAAGCAAAGTGGGGAAATCTCTGTGATTGGATAAAAATAAGTTGGAGAGACAGGTACTTCTTTTACTAGGTGGGTGCAGGATAGTTAACAGTTCACTTTTTACAGCAGGTAGAGATGGTAATCAGGAGAGAAGCATAATAATGAGGAATTTTGCAGTTTCCAGTTCTGGGGGTGGAGGGGCAGCAAGGATTACTGACATTCCAAAGATGTTATCTTAGGTGCAAAAAGACTACAGACAGGCACACTTAAAGGCACAGATTAACTTTATGAAGGAAGCTAAAGATGTGACTTCCCACCATGTCCACTTAGTTATGAAATTTTTTATGCTCATGCCATCTTATGTGGTTATTTTCAGTCTCCTGAGCTTGTCACGTTTAATATGTGGCCCCTTTTCCGGCTACAACATATTCCTCAGTCCTGTGAAGGAGGGTAAATCAGAAAATGTTTCTGAGAGGAAGTCATGCTCTGGATGCGTTATGAATGTCTAATAAGATTTAAGGGGTGGAGAAATTTATTTGAAGTGATGGAGAAACTGACCTAAAATGGTTCCCTGCCATGTGGAACTGACCTAAACTGGTGGCCCAAGTGGAGAGAGAAGTCCCCAGCCTAAGCCCCAGCCCACTTCCACATAGGCCCCTCCAAGCCACACACCAAGCCAATCACCAGACGACATCTACCCCTTCCCCAACTCAAGGAAGTCCCCAACCCATAAAAACCTGCTCAAAACCTTGCTAGGGGCTCAGTCTTTGGAAAAGATACTGCTGAGCCCACTGGTGTAATAAGGCTGACTCTCCTAACTCTCTGAGTGCCACTTGGGTTTTTGCGGTCCTGGTATCCGTAACAGAAACAGAAGAAATTTTATTTTAAAATAACAAGGCAAAGGAAAATATCGTTCCTTTGAAGAAGTAAAATTATTACTACATTTAGAAAAAAAGGATCCACAGGAGTTGAGGCTGGCAAGTTAGAAAATGGTTAGAAGAGAAAGAGGCTTTCATAACAAATGTGAAGATTAGTCTTTATCCTCAAGTTAATGGGAAGCCACTGAAGCATTTTAAACAGGCAAACAACATAATCAGGTTTGTAATTCAGAACATAAAATGTTTATGGTAGTTTGGCAGATGAGTTGAGAGGATGAAAATAAAATCGGGAAAGACAAGTTACCGTAGCTGTTGGCCAGCTGAGATATTCCAGAAGCCTTAATAAAAAAAGTAAAAATGGATGCAAAGTCTAGGCAACACATTTAAGAAATATATAAAGAGTATAATTTTTTGGATACAATAACTACTGTGATACGTTTTTCATTAGTAAGTAATGAAGTGGGAATATTTTTCTTTGAGTCCCCAAATTATGTTGGATTTGCTAGTAGTTTCCTGGTGTGGGCCGGGATCATGTCTCGTGAAGCTGCAGAATGGACACATGGGCCAGGGAGAGGCAAAAAGTTGTAAAGGAAGATAGTTTATTAGAAGCAGAAGAGGTTGCAGCTCCCCAGAGCGAGGGTGTCCCAAAGGTGGGGTGCCCAGTGACTGAGGCAAAAGCTCCTACTTTTATACCTTCCCTTGCCTATTTGGGGAAGGGGAGTGGAGACTTCTAATGGAATTCATCTATTAGGTTTGTCCTGTTTGCTCATCCTGAAGAGATTGATGAACCAACCCATTCCTATCTATCAGATCTGCTCCTTTGTCCGGCCAGAAGGGATTTGAGATTATCTATTAACCTCAAGGTGTATTCTCATGTCTCTGTCCTTGAGTAAAGGAGACATTCCAGGGCCTGGAGTTTCCGGATATGGCTGCTTTTTTGTTTATTCCACCAGGGACCCCCCTGTCTACCTAGCAACCATTCTAACTAACCTGTCTCAGTAATTCTGAATGACTTCTGGGTTACCCACTTAAGTGAACCAGGTCAAAAATATTTATCTATTCAGAGGTATATAATTTCATGATGATTATAAAATTGATATTGAGGTATTGTTCCAATCATAACAAAATATATTAAAACATTAGAACCCAAGTTATACTACTTAGCAATTAACATAATATTTTACAAAAAAGATAATTGAAAATAGTCTCTTTTTTAAAAAAAGTGATTTAAATACTAAAGGATTAAGAAAGGTAGTTGGAGATACCTCAGAAACATTATTGCAAAATGGTTTTATTTATGCTCGTTTTTTGATGTTATAAATGAAGGGAGATATGTTTATGTACATTTATTTTGAAAGAATCTACAAAAATTAACATTGATTTATTCTTTGTTTTAAGAAGCATTATACAATTATGATTGTTAAGACAAAGGGATTGTAATGGTGGCACTATATATCTTCTATTTTGAGATTTGGATCTCTGGTATAATTTGATTTAACAAGTGTAATTTAGCTTGGGACTTTTTGAAAGCTTTCTTTTCTTTCTTTGCCTCTTAATGATTCTGCTTCCTATACATTTAGTATGCATACCAGTTTCAATGTTTCTATTTACTTCAGCCCAGTGCTGGCCCTGGGACTTGGGAGAGTTTTGCATCTGTATGAGATTCCCTTCTAGGTCCAACTTAAACCTGCATTAACATATGCAAAGGTTGCTGTAACCAGGTTAACTGCACCTTCCTCCACCCCAAGGTACAAAGATGAGCTCAATAGAAAATTCCACTACAGGCTGAAGCGATTTACATCCTGGTTAGAAAATATGAAACTTGAGACCAAAGACTCCATGCAGTGGTTTTCAGTAGTTTCCAGCAGTTCCTGCCCAGCTGACCATCCTCTTACTTTAATGAATCTTCCTTTAACATTTCTACCTGACTTATCTTCCTACCTACATTTCTACCGTGAATTTCTTCACGGCCCATGAGCGAGCAGACACAACAATGATTATACTTGAAATGCTGTGAAATATAAGAAAACAATAAACTTATTTCCTAATTACGTTAGTTGTCACTTTTCAAGAATAAATTCTACTAAAACCTTTTTTTCACTCTTTACTAGGAAAATTTAATAAAATTTTGCAAAAGATTGTGAGACATAAAATATGCAAAGATTGTGATAACCAGCTTTACTGCATCTTCCCCCAACCTCAACTACAGGAAAACATAAAACTTAAGACCAAATAAACACTTAATGCAGTAGTTTGCAGTAGTTTCCAGCAGACTCTGCCCAGCTGACCTTCCTCTTACTTTAACAAATCTTCTATATTTCTACCTGACTCGTGAATTATTGCACAGCCCGCAAGTGAGCAGGCATAACAGATAATATACCTGCTCGTGATATAACCTTAGATATGTAAAATTGTTTCTGAAAATAATGACAAAATTCCCTGAATAGCTAAATATAAGATCAATACATTTATATAAAAATATAAAAAATATATTTTAATATACACCAGCAATAACCAATTAGGAAATATAAGTGGAAAATAATCCTGTTTGCAACTACAGCATACATAAAAGTGAACTTAGCAATAAATGTTCAAAATATTTATTTAAACCACAAAAACACAAATTTTACCTAAGAGCATTAAAGAACATGTGAAAAATATATCATGTTATCGGATGAATACATTTAACATTTAAAGTTTTTCTTATTTTTTTCCCCCAAATTATTTAAAAATTCAATAAGACTCCATTCCAAAATCAAAAACAATTTTCCACGGGATTTGACAAGCTGATTTTAAAATATTTATGGAAATATAAATATGCAATAGTCACAAAAGTTTAAAAAATAAAAATAAAGAGTAAAGGCCTATTCTGTCACACATCAAAGCACATTTAAAACTTCACCTATTTAATTACCATAATGAGTACCAACTATAGCCAGTAGAGATGCAGTGTGAATGAATTGACATGTCTTGTCCTCATTAAGTATGGGGAACAAACAATAAGCTAATTACAAAAAAAAGTAAATATATAATATTCCAGAGTACATTAAGTGCTACAGAGAAAAAGCAAGAGAAAGAGTGATTATTATTATTTTTAAAAGGACAGTAATAAACACAATTGCTTAAAAGTTGATAAATATATGACTGGACCAAGATAGTTAAGAAATAGTGCAATGCACTTATATGGTTTTGAATTTCAAATCAGTGAGGAATAAATGCCACTGGGCAATTGACTACACACTTAGAAGAAATGAAGTTAGAGTCCTAACATTTCCAAAATAATTTGTGAAGGAATATTTGCAATGTATGTAACAGTCAAGGGATCAGTAGCCAGATAAAAGGTACTCTTGAAAATGAATTAGAAAAGAAATGGAAAAATGTGTCCATGTGTTGTATTGGTTAAAGTATAGGGAAACTGGTATGCTCATCCATACAGAGCTGGTGAGAATTTTGAATTAGTACAATCATTTTGTAAAACATTTTTGCAGTAGCTATTTAATAATTGCATGATTATGACCAAGCAATTATACGTATTTCTGGTAATCTTTCTAAAGAAACACATTCCTGTTTAAGGAGGCAAGTAAAATTATATTCACTCCTAAATTATAAGTGATAATTTGGAGACAACTACTACTGTTTCCTACAATTCATTAGCAACCAAATAGGTGAACATGGCTGGGAAATACACACAGAGAGACAAACAAAATCAGGCTTACCAGTCAAAGTTTAAAGTCATGACCTGAATTTGAATGAATCTTTAGTACTGTTTTACCCATTTACTCTCTCACTTTCCTAGATAATTATTTCATACTTTTACCTCTTTCTTAAAACCTTCAATACCATCTCCCCACCCTCCTGTTCTGCTGGACTCTCAGTTAATTACCTTATATTCTACGTCACTGAGAAAAGAGAAGGAATCAAAAGAGGGGTATAAATGTCAAACCATTTCATTGTTTTGTATACCTGAAATTAATGATAATAATAATAATAAAGAACTTCTGCAAGATTCTACAACCAAATGTATCCAGTATCTCACCTATTCCCATGTACTCTGCCTTCCATATTTTTACAGTGGATACTCATAACAAAGGTCTGCTGCTCCATTTGTGTACTTGCTCAACTCCCTTCTCACCTATTCAAGATTATTGTTCTAGCAGTTATTCCCCACAATACAGCACTATTTTCCCTCTCTACTGCACTATTTATACCAACATATAAATATATCAATATTTATGCAAAGAAAATTATCCCTGGACCGGCCTGGTGGCTCAGGCGGTTAGAGCTCCATGCTCCTAACTCCGAAGGCTGCCAGTTTGATTCCCACATGGGCCAGGGGGCAATCAACCAAAAAAAAAAAAAAAAAACAAACAAAGAAAATTATCCCTGTCTTTACCCCAGTTTCTCCTCCAGCTCCACTTTCTGAAAAATTATCAGTTTTCTTTAAATTTACTTGCTTATTTCTTCTGAAGCACAACTAATGATGTTTCTGCTCCTAACACTTCACAAAAGCAGCTCTTGACAAACTCACAATTAACCTCCACATTGCTAAGAACAATGTTCCATCCTTAGTCCTCTTCTTACTCTACTTTTGTCATTTGGCTTCTGGCACACCATGTTATTATATTTCTCTTTGTATCTCATTGAAATCTGCTTTTCGGTCTTCTTTTTTATGGTTCTGTCCTTATCTACCCAACTTCTAAAGACTAGAGGGCCTCCGTGCTCAGTCTTTAGACCTCTTCTCTTTTCTATCTATATTCACTCTTTGGTGGGCTCATCCACAGCTATGGCATTAAGTATTAACCGTATACAATGACTCTAAAATGTACATCTCTCTCATGGACCACACTCTTGAATTTAGAGTTTCATATATCTAAAGGCCTGCTTGTGATATTACCTTGGATGTCTGTGAGATAATAGAAATACATATTGATCTCTGCCCCTGGTTCCTGGAGCTGTGATCCTAAAACCTTTGTAATTTCCTAAGTGTTAAGAGTACCCTGTTTCCCTAAAAATAAGACCTAGCCGGATAATCAGCTCTAATGCGTCTTTTGGTGCAAAAATTAATATAAGACCCAGTATTATATTATATTGTATTGTATTGTATTATATTATATTGTATTATATTATATTATATTATATTATATTATATTATATTATATTATATTATATTATATTAAAGACTGGGTCTTGTAGTAAAATAAGACTGGGTCTTATATTAATTTTTGCTCCAAAAGATGCATTAGAGCTGATAGTCCAGCTAGGTCTTATTTTTGGGGAAACACAGTACTAGGAGCATCATTTGTACTAACATTTAGTCTTTGACTCTGATTCCTGATAGAGTTCCTAAATCTCTTAGAATTTCTTGGGTGATAGTAGTGTCTTTTGTTCTAATGAGGTAACTTGGTGGGCTTCTGGGTGGGAGTGCTTCACCAGAAAGACCAATCCATGATTAGAAGTTTGGAATTTTTAGTCCCACTTTCTATTCCCCAGAGAATGGAGAGGGGCTTGAAATGGAGTTAATGATTGACAAGGCCTATATGAGGAATCCTCTATAAAAAATCCCAAGGTATGAGGTTTGGAGAGCTTCCACGTTCATAAACATGTGGAGGCATGGAAAAGTGGCATGCCCAGAGAGAATATGGAAGCTCTGTGACCTACACATCCCTTCCATCTGGAAGTTCATCTGTATTCTATATCATATTCTTTTATAATAAACTGGTAAATAGTAAGTAAAGTATTTTCCTAATTTCTGTGAGCCACTTAGCAAATTAATAGAACCCAAGAAGGGGGTCGTGGTAACCTTTTATATATAGCCCATCTGTCAGAAGCACAGGTAACATAACACAGGCATCTAAAGTAGAGGGGGCAGTCTTGTGGGGCTGAGTCCTTAACTTATGGAATGTGATGCTATTTCCAGGTAGGTAGTGTCCAAACTGAGTTAAATTGTAGGACAACCAACTGCTGTTGCAGAATTGCTTGGTGTGAAAAGAAAATAAAACAAACAAAAATGAAAAAAACACCCACATATTTGGAGCCAGAATGTTGTGAGTATGGTAGTAGTATGAGAGTAAGGGAGTCACTGAAGAAGAGTGAGGTTTTGTAAACAATGTTTAATAGACATCTCAAACAACACATCAGAAATGGAATTCCTGATCAGTCCTCTGCAAAATATGATCAGAAAACGACAACTGAATTACTCTAGTTCCTCAGACCAAACCACTTGGTTCATACTTGAATCCTTTTTTACTTTTTCCTCAGGTGGCTTGAGAGTCAATATTAAATCATCACAAAATTTTATCAGTTTTGCTTTCAAAATAAATCAACACTGACCACTTTCACTACTTCCTCTACTACTAGTCCAGACACAGCATATCTTTTAGATTATTCCAGTAGTTTCCTAACTGACTCGCGTATTTCTTCGTTATAGTTTATGCAGGGTGGTTAGTGTTAGAAGCAAGAACAATTCCTGTAAGATGGAGATTTTTTGAGAACAATGTTCTAAGAGCAGCTTTGATTATCTTTTGAGTTTGTTTTGTTTCATCTTTTTGATTATTTTGACTGGAGGATTTGAAAAGACTGCACTGCTCTGATAATGGACCATGCTAGGTGTGTACGAAGGTTCTTGAAAGGTAGTTTATTCAAGGGAAAAAGAGCCAAAAACAAGGCAAAAGGTTTTCACTGAAATAGTCAGCAGCAGGGCAGTTTATAGAGGAAGTAGAGAAGTGAGGGAGCGTCAAGTAAAAGAATTGCAAATAGACTAAAGAATTGCAGCCATTAACAAAAACAAAATACATATGCAAAGACAAAGACAATTTTTCTAGATTTATTGACAATTTAATTTTGTCAAATCATGAAGGAAAGTGTTAACCTAAAAATAAAAGACCAAAGTGAGAGGCAAAAACATTTATTTGAAATTCAAAAGAATAGCTATTCTGGAAACACTAATTCAGGCAGAATGCCAAATATTGTTCCAATTAGGGAGTGAAGGCAAGAGATTTTTAAAGAGAAGGGGAATGATTACATGAATAAAATGACGGAGTTTCTATTGGTGTTAATAAGTCAGAGAAAGAATTTATATAGGTGCAAATTAGCTAAGTTATTCTTCAGCTGTACATAATAGTGCTAATTCTAAAAAATGTCTTTAATTTTCAGTCTGGTAGTCCAAATGTCTGCTTTCCTGTTAGCACTGCAAACAGTTGTTTGGAATACAGTGTGGTTTTAGACCCAGTTCAAAGTTGATTTTACCCAGTTTAAACATTCCAAAAATTTGAGGAGTAAGACATGCAAGGCAGTATTTCTGGGACGGTAGCTCTGACTCCATTTTAAAGTGGTTACATTTATATTATTTTTCACAAAAGAAAAAATGCCATGTTGAAGCACAGAAATGAAACATAGGGAGTGGTCCTGGCAGGGTAAGCAGATAAAAGCCTAGATGGTGAAGAGAGGTAACATAAAGAGCAGAGCTAATAGTTAGCTAAGATAATCTATCTAAAGGGAATTAACAGTAAGAAGAACAGCAAAAAATAGAAGGATTAATTGAAGAGAAAGAGAAGCTTGACTTCATAGTGTCAAAGAAAAGTAAAACATAAAACGAGAAAAGACCATCCATTTCTAAAAATGTTGCAGGGAAAACAGCAAGGACCTAGAAACTCAAGTGGCTCGCAGAGATCAGGGTGAACACAGCTTTATTACACCGGCGGGCTCAGCGGGATCCTTCCCAAGAGACTGAGCCCCTAGCAAGGTTTTGAGCAGGTTTTTATGGGTTGGGGACTTCCTTGAGTCAGGGAAGGGGTAGGTGTCATCTGGTGATTGGCTCAAGGTGTGGCTTGGAGGGGGCTATGCGGAAGTGGGCTGGGGCTTAGGATGGGGACTTCTCTGTCTGCTGGGGCCACCATTTTAGGTCAGTTCCACATGGCAGGGAACCATTTTAAAGTCAGTTTCCCCATCATGTCCCCCTGTTGATGACCGTAAGTGGTAACAACTTACAAATCATCATATTAGCTAAGAGGACGATAACCCCATAGGGCAAGGATCCAGGCTGTAGCCCGATGGGTGACAGAGGTCTCTATGAAATGTAACTACGAGAAGGTTGGTTGGCCAGTGAATTTTTCCCGGCAGCCTGAGGGACAAGAAAGGGAGGTCGTGACTCCTTCCCAGGGAAGAGATAGTATGAGAAGAAGCCAAATCAGGGTTGCTGTCTAAGACAGGTTAGGGAGAGGAGGCAAGCAGCCCAGAATAGAAAGTAGAACCTAACAGTCCCTTTTCCAGGGGTGACCAGCTCGGTGGGGAGGATACAATGAGACCAGCAAAGCATAGAAACAATAGGAGTCCAATAACAGCGAAGACGGAGGCCGGGCAGACGATGGCGAGGTTCATCCGGGCTGTTTCTTGAGGGTCAGACGGAGTGGACAGTCTGGGCAGTCCAGGCATCGGTCTCTGGGTGGGCTCCTTTAACCCAGGTGCGATGGATCCACGGGACAATGCCTGAAACTTTAAGAGTGGTGGGAGTAACAAGTACGACAGTGTGAGGGCCTGTCCACCGGGGTCGGAGGGGCTCGGGCTTCCAATCTTTGACCCAGACTTGTTCTCCTGGAATAAAGAGGTGTACCGGGGCCCCGAGAGAAATGGGGACCCCTTCCAGAATGTAAGCACGTACACATGTGAGGACCTTGCTTAGTGCAGCCATCTGGTTTTGGAGGCTGGAGAACCCCATCTGGTGAATGTCGCCAGGGACACTGGTTAGCAGGGGAGGGGGCCTTCCAAACATAATTTCGAAGGGAGAGAATCCAGATTTTCCAGGGGTGCAGTACGCCCAAAGGATGGCTAGTGGTAGGAGGTCCACCCACCCTACGGAGGTCTCCTGGTGGAGTTTAACCAATGTCTCCTTGAGGGTACAGTTCATGCGTTCAGCTTTCCCTGAGCTTTGTGGTCTGTAAGCTGTATGGAGTCTCCAGTTGATGCCCATGGCTTTGGTTACTGCCTGGAGAAGCTCTGCTATGAAGGCTGGCCCATTGTCACTGTGTATGGAAAGTGGAATCCCATAACGGCGAATAATTTCCCTGAGGAGGACCTTAGCTACTTCGCGGCTTTTTCAGTCTGAGTGGGGAAAGCTTCGACCCACCCAGAGGAGGTACACACCAAGACAAGTAAATACTTAATGCTGCGGCATCTTGTCATGTTGGTGAAGTTGACTTTGAGGTCCTTAAAAGGTGAGGCACCACTTCTCTAAATCCCGGGGATGGGGTTAGGGCTGGACTTTGGATTGTTCTTTGCACAAGTGAGGCACTTACTTGAGGACCTAGTAGGGCTGGGATGAAGAATCTTCCATCAGGCAGCTGCCACCACACTTATGGCAATCTGGTGGCCTTCTGACTTTGCCTATCTGAGTTTTTCTTTTGTGTACCATGGGAGGGACGTGGTGGTAGTGTCAGTGACCAAGAGTAGCTCACTAAGGCTTCCCATCGCCACTGATTTGGCCGTGGTGTCGGCGAGCCTGTTCCCGACTGCTGAGGGCTCGTTGCCACTCTGGTGGCCCCGACAATGGATAGCCGCAACCTGCTGGGGAAGCCAAATGGCTTGCAGGAGCTTAAGGATTTCTTGTTTATTTTTAATAGTTTTTCCCTCCATGGTCAGAAGGCCTCTTTCTTTGTATATAGCCCCATGGATATGGACGGTTGCAAAGGCTTACCTAGAGTCGGTGTAGATGTTGACTTTTCGGCCCTCGGATAGAGTAAGGGCTCTTATTAGTGCCCATAGTTCTGCCTGCTGGGCCGACCATCCCAATGGAAGTGCCGCTGCCTCGAGTACCTCGTCTGTGGTAGTTACCACATACCCCACGTGACGTTTTCCGACCTCAGGAAGCTGCTGCCGTCAGTATACAGAGTAAGATCCGGGTTAGGGTGTGGGCTGTCCCGGAGGCCAGATCTGGTGGCGTAGACCTCGCTGATAACTTCTATACAGTCATGTTCTGGATCCCCTTCCTTGGTTGACAAGAAAGTAGCTGGGTTTACGGCGCGCACAGTTTCTAACGAGATCCGAGGATTTTCCAGGAGTAGCCCCTGATACTGAGTCAGCAGTACATTTGAAAGGCATCGGGGTCCTTGACTGTTTATTAAGGTGGTGACCAAGAGGGGTACTTTAACTATAAGTCTTTGGCCTAAGGTGTCTCTGTAGAGCTGGGCTTTCTTCCAGGAGACTCTATGCCCTATCTCGGCTAAGTGGGACAGCAGTGCCCGCATCGCAGTTTGGCCCTCGGTTTCGGTGGCACAGGCTAGGAGCAGATCGTCCACATATTGCAATAGAGTGCAGCGGTATTCTTCTCGAGGGAAGGTGGCTAAATCTGAGGCTAGCACTTCCCCAAAGAGTTTTTGAAGCCCTGTGGGAGATGAGTCCGTGTCAAGTGGAGCTGCCGACCAGTATCAGGTTCAGTCCATTCGAAGGCGAACAGTGATTGGCTTTGGGGCGCCAACCAAATGCAGAAAAATGCATCTTTCAGGTCCAGGCAGGTGAACCATCCATCCTCCGGGGGCAGCTGACTGAGGAGAGTATATGGATTTGGGACTACAGGGTGTAGGGAGACTGTGGCTTTGGTTCACTGCTCTTAAATCTTGTACTGGCTGGTGTTCTCCATTAGGCTTCCTTAGCGGCAGAAGGGGCATATTCCATGGTGACTGGCACTCTACAAGTATCCCTGCTGCTCTGAGATGGGCGAGGTGTTTTTGAATCTGTGCCCGAGCTTCCCTGGAGATGGGGTATTGGCGTAGCCATTGGGGTTGAGCTCCGGGTCTTAGTTCCACTAAAACTGGGGCCTTATGTTTTGCTAGCCAAGGCGGGTTATCTTCAGCCCAAACCTCTGGGAAATCAGCTCTGTAGGCTTCCGGGTTCTGTTCTACACTGCGGGTCCCTAAAAGCTTCCATTCTTTTGCCCTCAAGGTGGTGATAGACAGAATAAATCCTTCCGCCGGAGGCTGTAGAGACATTGTGGCTTGGCCTGATGATTCAAAGGAGATTTGGGCCCCTAACTTGGTAAGGAGGTCGCATCCCAGGAGGGGAACTGGATAGTCCGGTAAGTAGAGGAACTCATGTGACACAGTGTGCCCTCTCAATTTATAAGTCCGAGCCTGGCAGAACGCTCGGGTCTTACCTTGATCCCCGCTGGCTCCCATTATGGTGACTGCGTGGTCCCCGAGCGGTGCCACCGGCCTGGTGACTACCGAGTGTTCTGCTCCAGTATCTACCATAAAAGTCACTGTTTGGCCCCCTACATCTAAGTCAACTGTGGGCTCGTGGGGGCTGAGTTCGAACGAGCCCAGTCCTCTTTAGTCTGACTCAATTCCTGCTAATCCTATGAAGTCAGGCTCCGGACTGATTGGGTGGAGACCACGGGGAGGTCCAGGCTGGAAGCAGAGTGTCTGGAAGTCATGGGGCTGCGCCAGCCATTGGCCGTGTTGCGTAAGGAGGTGGTGGCAGTTCTTTGTCGGGGTCCCCCTGGTAAATGGCCTTAGCCATGTCTTTCTGGGCACTGCCTCGTGGGTTCCATGAAACGTAGATCCTGGACTGTCCCTTACTATTGGAGCAGAACCGTACCTAAGGAGGAAGGTTTTGGACTATTTCCAAACACGAGTCAACTTAAGGAATTGGTCTGGATGTCCTGGGGTCCCAGTGACAACTAGTAGACTTGGTGAATCATGGGGAGGTCAAGAGTACCTTCTGGGGGCGATCCCACGTCAAAACCTGGCCACTCCAGCTCACATAAAGTGTGGAGACATCCAGGAGTCATTTTGACCCCACAGTCACCTCCGAAACCTTTCCTGAAATTCTTTAACATGCAATCTAGAACCATGGGCTTCCTGTGTTTCCCTCCCATGATGTTTGGTGTCACGCAGATAAGGGAAGGGTTTCAATCAGGTGCCCGCCTGGCCATTTCCCTCGCAGGAACTTAGGGTATGTCTTGGCTAAGATGTGCCGGTATAAATCCCGGGCCTCACCCCGAGAGTGTGAATCCCTGTGTTGTGCGGGGCGGCCTGCGAGGTCTCTGCTCCCGCTCCCCTCATAAGAACGCAGGACATGGTGAGGCCAAAAAGGAACACTCACGGAGCCATAGGTAGGGGAGTCATACTACTATATTCTCCCTAGTGGCTGGGCTGGAGACACAGGAAGCAGGATCTACATAATCTGCAACCCGCCGTCCTAACAGCAGCCCGCACTTGCCAGCCACCATCTTCTTGCTAGCCCCCATTCCTTTGCTAGCTTAGCCACGGCAGTTATATTAGTGGCCAATGGCTCACAGGTTACAGCTGACGGCCAACTAGCCACAGCTGATGGCCATCTGATCACAGTTGATGGCCATTTACTACCTGAGCCAGCACCTTTCTATGTGAGGCCGAGAGCCTGGAAACTGCTTTTTGGGGCTTTGTCCCCACACTCCACCCCTACAGGGTCTCGCCTCACAATCTACGCAACAAGCGTCTTCCACGAAGGGCCCTGTGCGAGGAGCCTGGAGGTGAATGCAATATCCTGGACACAGCCAGGCTCTCTGGGCACAGCCAGGGTTTCTCAGGGCACCACCCCAGAACTTCTGGGCACAGTCAGACTTCCTGGGCTTCTTAGGGGACCACCTGTTTCCCCGGGCACAGCCAGGGCCTCTCAGGGCACTGCCACTCTCTCTGGGCAAAGCCAGACTTCCTGGACTCAGCCAGGACTCTCAGGGCACTGCCACTCTCTCTCTGGGCCTCTCGAGGTACTGTGCTGGAACAACAGTGGCTCACAGTCAAGGTGCTTACATATTCTCAATGGTGGCCAGTCAAGACACAAAACCAAACATTCGCCATTTCCACTGAATGGTGGTTTGTTCCCAAGCAAACAGTCAAGCTGTCCATTAAATCAGAGATAGAAGGCAATTCCCCATAGTCCACAGTCATTCGCCAGGGCTGTCCTGAGGGTGAGGGACTACTTTGACCTCACCCTCATCTCTCACGGAGGACTCAGCAAGTGTTTCCTCCCGGGACTACAAGTCCTGCATCCGGGCTGCCTCAGCAAGCACTTTCCAGCCCACAGGGTGGCAACAACCTTCGCTTTCTCTGGCCTCTGCTGGTTGGGGATCACTATATTCTCGCTGGTGGCTGGGCTGGAGACACAGGAAGCAGGATCTACATAATCTGCAACCCGCCGTCCTAACAGCAGTCCGTGCTTGCCAGCCACCATCTTCTTGCTAGCCCCCATTCCTTTGCTAGCTTAGCCACGGCAGTTATATTAGTGGCCAATGGCTCACAGGTTATAGCTGACAGCCAACTAGCCACAGCTGATGGCCATCTGATCACAGTTGATGGCCATTTACTACCTGAGCCAACACCTTTCTATGTGAGGCCGAGAGCCTGGAAACTGCTTTTGGGGGCTTGGTCCCCACACCTTGTTATGCCTTACAACGCTACTGTGAAAATGCAGGTTGGGGCTCACTCAGGTTCTGTAGCTGACAGGCCATGATCCACACAAAATCCCATTCGGGACCAAGCACACACACACTCATTCAGGGAGGAAAGATGCCCTCCCCCGGAATGGCCCTAATTGGAGTCCGAAGTGGGACTCGGAGGGAGGTGATCAGGCTCCCCTTCTGTCATGTGGGACAGGACTGACTTGGACAGTGGCCCCGGGGCTTACCTGGTCCAACGGAAGGATCCGGCTGGGTGTCCCCAGTCCCTCTCAGTAGGTCCAGCTGGAGAGCTGCGGGCCGCAGGCACCCGGGGAAGGTCCAGTTCAGGGTCCGCCAAAATCAGCAGGGCGCTCCTATACCCTTCTCGGGTTCCCTGTCGCTCCGTGGCCCACCTCTCACCCGACACCGGTGGCGCAAGGGGCCAGCGCGGTTGGATTTCCTGGTCAGGGAACCAAGTGTTGCAAAAAAACGGCAAGGACCGAGAAACTCAAGTGGCACGCAGAGATCAGGGTGAACACAGCTTTATTACGCTGGTGGGCTCAGTGGTATCCTTCTGTGGGGACAAAACCCCAAAAAGCAGTTTCCAGGCTCTCGGCCTCACATAGAAAGGTGCTGGCTCGGGTAGTAAATGGCCATCAACTGTGATCAGATGCCAGCAGCTGTGGCTAGTTGGCCGTCAGCTGTAACCCGTAAGCCATTGACCACTAATATAACAGCTGTGGCTATGCTAGCAGAGAGGGAATGGGGGCTAGCAAGAAGATGGTGGCTGGCAAGCGCGGACTGCTGTTAGGCAGATTATGTAGATCCTGCTTCCTGTGTCTCCAGCCCAGCCGCCAGCGAGAATATATTGGTTTGACTCCCCTATCTATGGCTCCATGGGTGTTCCTGTTTGGCCTTACCGTGTCCTGCGTTCTTGGGCGGGGAGTGGGAGCTGAGACCCTGCACGACACCTTCCCAAAAGACTGAGCCCCTAGCAAGGTTTTGAGCAGGTTTTTATGGGTTGGGGACTTCCTTGAGTTGGGTAAGGGGTAGCTGTCGTCTGGTGATTGGCTCGGGGTGTGGCTTAGAGGGGGTCATGTGGAAGTGGGCTGGGGCTTAGGCTGGGGACCTCTCTCTCCACTCGGGCCACCATTTCAGGTCAGTTCCACATGGCAGGAAACCATTTTAAGGTCAGTTGCCCTATCAAAAAATAATCTAGTAAGAGTTATAAAACTTAGCACTCTGCGAAACTTTGGGCAGCCAAACTATCTATAGCTCATCGTTCCTTGTACTCAGTAAACATTGAATGCTTAACCTAAGTCCCAGTAGGAATAATAGCCAAATGAAAATCCAATTTTCTCTTCTCTATGAAATATGGATATATTTCTCATTGCCTGTTGCTCTATTTATATTTCTGATAAATTTGCTATCTTATCTTTGAGAGCTATTAACTACTCTTCATCAAACTTTTCAAAGGTTACTCAGCTACCTTAGCGTTGATGTACTTATTTATTCTAAAAATGGAAACACGTATTACCTTTATGGTAACTCGTTAGAGGAAAATATTCTAACATTTACACAGTTCATGATATAGGGACTAATCTAATATAAAGAGGGTGAAGAGCAGAAAACATAACGTGGAGCAGGAGATTCTATTCATAGCAAGTGATTAATAAAATGAATTTTAAAATGACATTTAATACTTTGCACATTACCTGTGATTCATTATAAGAATCATAGAAAGTGGCTCAAGGCAAGAAGATGACATTGGAGTAAAATATAATGGTCCTATAGAATTTTTGCAGTTAAATCCTTCATTTTATCATTGTTTTTTAAGGTTTATGGAAAAGAAGATAAATTGTTCATGAAGCATGTTACTTTGTTTCTCATTTAGCATACTATTGAATTACTGAAATAACCAAATTTTTGATCCTATTCATTACTAATTCTTTAATTTGTGATCAGTCAATTGAACTATAAGAATTACTACTTATAATTCAAACCATAGTAAGAGATGTTAAATAGATATACCCTTAGAGTAATTAACAATTTAAATAAGTATATCAAAATGCAAAAAAAATAGTTGTCTTTGAATTTCAATCACTCTAAGCTTCTTGGTGCAGTGCAAGTCAGAGAATCGTGCTCTGTTTTGTTTTCTTTCAACAACAAAGGTAAATATATGGTTGATGTAGAAGATTTTTCCATGAATCCCCAAATGATGTGGGGAATTTCTGTGAGTGAGTGCCAGGATCGTGTCTCGTGAAACTGCAGAATGGAAGCACGGACCAAGGAGAGGCAAAGAGTTGTAAAAAGAGGATAGTTTATTGAAAGCAAAGGATCAGAGCTCCCGAGTGGGAGGGGATCCCGAATGGGGGTGCCCAGTGACTGAGGCAAAAGCTCTTACTTTTATACCTTCCCTTGCCTGCTTGGGGAAGGGGGCTGGTACCTTCTAATGGAATTTGTCTATCAGGTTTGTTCTGTTTGACCATCCTGAGGGATTAGCAAAATAACCCATTCCTATCTATCAGATCTATTCTGTTTGTCAGTCCAAAAGGGATTTATGAGATAATTTACTAACCTCAAGGCGCTGTTACATTTTGTCCTGGAGTGAAGGAGTTATCTCAGAACCTGAAGTTTCAGGATATGGCTGCCTTTTGTTTATTCCACCAGGGACCTCCTTGTCTAACAACATGCTAACTAACCTGTCTCATGGTCACTGAAAAAAATTAGGAATATGGTAAAGCTAAAAAATTAAAATTAAAAACACTCAAAGTGCCGGTTCCTTGAGGTAACCAGTAGTGATGTTAGTAGTATATTCTTCTGGTTTCTTCTATTTGCTTATGAAATGTTTTAATAACATGTATTTTATTGTACATACTCATTGTAGAGAGTTTTGTGAGTTTATTTTAATAACATGTATTTTATTGTACAAACTCATTGTAGAGAGTTTTTTGAGTTTATTTCTTGTTCCTTAATAATAACTTACAAATATAATTTGTGTCTATCTTACAAAATTCCATCATAATTTTAAATGACTATAAAGTATTCTATTATACGCATCATGTACAATTGTTTAACCAAATCTTATATGGGAATTTTTTGGCTATTTCAAATTTGGACTATTATAAATAAGGTTATGATGAACACATTTTCAGTTAAATCTTACATTTATCCTTAGTTCTTTCCTTTGGATAAATAAACAATTTAGTGATCTTGTATAAAGTTTTTTTTGTTTAAATGAATAATTTTGAACATTTATTGCTAAGTTCATTTCTATGTATGCTGTAGTTGCAATCGATATTGTAAATAGAATTCTATTTCAATTATATATCCTAATTATGTATTACTCGTGTATATAAAAATATGAAATTTTATATGTTGAGCTCATACGTGGCTACATAGCTGAACTTTGTCACTATTTCAAGTAGATTTTTAAAAAAACTTGCACATAGTTTGCCAAAACACTGTTAAAGGTAAACTGATGTATATTAAAAATATTGACTTCATTTGAGTACAAATTTATTCTAATTGGGTAGCATACAATCTAGATGATAGGAAGGAACTCTGAAGAGCTATACAAAATAAAAGACTTTTATAGCAAGAAGAGAGTGAGAACACGGAATTTATGCTAGGCAAAAAAGGAGGTTGGTTATTGTAAGGTTACTTTCCTTCAGGGAATGGCATAGTCTATCAAGCAGATTACCTAACCAGTGCTAATCAGGTGATTCCTGACTGACTTGTTTAAGATTTTATTTCTGGGAGAGCTGAAACTGTAATGAAGTTATGTCTTGGTTTGGTGACATGGGGCTTAGCATAAACAACTACATTTGGGCTTGTTGTCTTTTTTTTTTTTTTTAACAATTCCCTCCTTTTGATCAGACTCTCAGCCTAAGATAGTTGACAAAAAAAAAAAAAAAAAAAAAAAAAAAACAATTAAGGTATTAGTGCTACTCTCATGTACCACTCTAGCATTCACACATATTTCGCTGAATCTCTGTATAGTATTCACAGGCCACAGCTTTGGCTTCAAATTCTTTAAGTTGGTCATTATCTTTCTTCCCTTTCCAATATTCTATTTTTAGGGAGATTATTTACTTGATGGTTAGCAACTAAAAACACGCATTTGAAGCTTTTGAGAGAATACAGCACATGTATAAAGGAAGACTGCCATGATTATCATAAGCAGGATAATTCGCAATGTCTGGAGTGTACTTTGGAGCCATGGTCCCCAAGACCCAAATCAATGAGAATCAAAAAATCAAAGAAAGACTCTGTTGAAGAAATCACTTTCTTATGCTACCTGGCTTGTTCAATGATATTACATAGTTGAGTCTCAAATTCCCCAGAAGTGTTAATCCACAGCACAAACACCTCCTTACTCAGCTAACAGATAATCGAGGGCTATGCTATTATCCAGAACAATTTTAGTCAGAGAATTTAGGTACTTTTGTTGTGAAGCTATGGTATTAACAGTAGATTCAGTAATAGTTGCAGAGTTCAAAAACATTGTCTTCCCATGAATTAACAGAGAAAAAAAAGCAAAGTGCAAAAGGCAAAGGAATAAAGGTTTCACATTGGACATGAAGACATTGATCTGTGATCTTGGGAGAGCTGTCCACCTCAAAATGATGTGTGCTCACTTCTGCGGAGAACCTCCATAGTCAATTTTAATTTTAGACCCCCAGCTGGAATGAAGTGCCAAGAGTCTAAAAAAGTCCTTTTAAATTGGGAGATGTGGACCCAAGTTTCAAGTCCCTGAAGCTTGGCTGCTGTTAGTAAGGAGGACCTGGCATGTTCCTTTCCAAGGAGGTTCAAGGGCAATCTTTGTACTTAGCGATTCCAAATCAGAAGTGTGGGAGAAAAATGGAAATGATAGTTTGGAGATTCATAACCAGATATTTGAGGACACTAAAGGAATTCAGTATCCTGTACAGTTTATAAGTATATAACAAAACCTCAAAGAAAATTAATAGAACTACAGTCTAATATCTACAAAGGTGCAAACGTAATTTTTCTCTCTATAATCATTCCCGTTTTTCCAAAAATAATCACAGTAAAACTAATTTGTTTGCATTAAATTTGTCCCGATTATTTACATAAGTACAACGAGAGTAGTGATTGAGGATATAGGTTTTTTTCAGTCTGTTTTGATGGAACTTTTCATAAGTAATCTCAAATTCAACTCTTAAAAGCCTCTCAAGGCTGGGAAGCCAAGCCAAGGGCCCATTTTCCATGGGCCCTCTAGGAAATCTCAAAGTTAATTTGAAGTCAAACAAACTCCATGTAGAATTTTGGGGGAAGGTGTCAAAACATCAAAAGATTACAATATTTGATTTAATAGGACCACAGATAATTATCAAGTAATAATTATATATTTAACTGAAGTGACAATAGAAAATTTTAAAGAAAAATAAAGTTACATAGTTGTGGGAAAAAAACTTAATTCTTTTAATATTGAGAAGACAGTTTTGTTAAGTAATCAATCATCTTATTATAAAGGCAACATGAAACGCAGTAAATTACTTTGGTAAGACACAAAATATTTGCTTTTTAGGTAGATTACCCAAAGAGTAACTAAACAAAACAAAATTTTCACAGTCTTTTATCAAGAGCAGACCAATAGTCCAAGAAAATTTTGTCTTATTAACAGAGAAAGCCAAATTCTAATTTTTCACCAGTGTGCTATTGATATTAAAATTTGTTTTTTTTTAAAAAAACAATTAACTCCATTCCAATCTTAGCTAGCGTGGCCACACAAAAAATTCCTTTACCAAGATTTCTTTTCTACAGATCTTCTACAAATGTTTATATCCTTTCAGAATTTGTCCTATATTGTTTCTCTCTTTCTTGTTCTGGAACAATCAATCATTTAATCTTGCCAAATTTTCACACACAGTTGTTTTCTTTCACCATTACTACTTCTAAGTATTTTTCTGTGTCAATTACAGTTGACATTCAATATTATTTTATATTAGTTTCAGGTGTACAGCATAGTGGTTAGACATTTATATAATTTACATATTGATCTTCCCAATAAGTCTAGTAGCCACCCGGCACCATACATAGCTATTACAATTATTATTGACTATATTCCCTATGTTGTACTTTACCTCCACATGACTATCATATAACTACCAATTTGTGCTTCTTAATCCCTTCACTTTTTTCAACCAGCCCCCTAACCATCTGGTAACCATCAGTTTGTTCTCTGTATCTATGAGTATGTTTCTGCTTTGTTTGTTCATTTATTTTAAGTTCCACATAGATGTGAAATTATATAGTATTTGTCTTTCTCTGTCTGACTTAATTCACTTAGCATAACACCCTCCAGGCCCAACCATTAGAATGCTTAATTCCTAGTGAAAACTAGGACGTAAACAGTTGTGGACTGTCTGTTTCACTAGCATTCTGTGAATTGGCAAATTTGTAAATATATTTTATAATTTCTAGAAGTACAGTTTTTCTAATAGTAAACATTTCAACTTAGCACAAGACATGTTTACTAATAGACCCAAATACTTTTAGTTCATCTGTAAAAGAAATCCAAATGTGGATGAACCTATATTCAGTAATTCATGTTTCAGTATTTTATCTTATTTTGGAAATAAACTACATATTTATTTGATGTAAGAATTAGATATTTGAATATTTAATGAATATCCATTATTTAATTTATCTCAGTATAACTTTAAGATTTCAAGTTGTCGAGATAAGAAACATTCAACCTGCAGAGATTTTTAATGAGTTTCTTTGAGCCAAACTGATAACAATTGCCAGGAAGCAAAGTCTCAACAGATTAAGAAAATGCTTCAGAGAATGGCAGTTTTGCATCTTACTTTATGTTAGAATCAAAGATGGAGATGTGAGGAGGGTTACATGAAATCCATTGGTGGTAGATTAAAGGGGTGAGAGAAAGCCAAATGAGGAAATCTATGGGATTGGATCAAAAGTAAAAAAGAGAGGGCTGGCCCAGTGGCTCAAGCTGGTAAAGCTCCTTGCTCCTAACTCCACAGTCTGCTGGCTCTCAACCACAAGGTTGCTGGGTCAACTCCTGGAGTCCCGCAAGGGATGGTGGGCTTCGCCCCCTGCAACTAAGATTGAACACGACACCTTGAGCTGAGCTGCTGGTTGGCTCAGTTGGTTGGAGCGCATCCTCTCAACCACAAGGTTGTCGGTTGGACTCCGGCAAGGGATGGTGGGCTGTGTCCCCTGCAACTAGCAACGGCAACTGGACATCTAGCTGAGCTGTGCCCTCCACTACTAAGACTGAAAGGACAACAACTTGACTTGGAAAAAAAGTCCTGGAAGTACACACTGTTTCCCAATAAAGTCCTTGTTCCCCTTCCCCAATAAAATAAGAAAAAGTAAAACAGAGAGACATATGCTTATTTTGGTGAGTACATGATAGTTAATAACTAACATTTACAGCATATAGAGATGGTATTCAGGGAACAAGATAGCAATGAGGGGTTCTGTGGTCTGTGCTCTGGTGCAGTGAGAGTGCCCTAAAGGGTCTGGAAAAAGGGATTATTCTGATATTCCAAGTGATGTTATCTTGAATGCAAACAGACAATAAACAGGCTCACTTAAGGTAAGGATTGACTTTTGTCAAGGAAGCTACAGGCCAAGGATGTGACTGTCAGCCAAGACCCACTTTTAGTTAGGAATTTGTAAGTTTAGACCATCCTATGTGGTTAATTTTGGTCTCTGAGTGTGTAGGGCCTGCCATGCTGGCCTCCCCTGAGCTGGTCACATTTAGTATGTGGCTCTTTTTCTATCCACAAAGTTAACAAAAGGATTTTGGAAATTTATTTAAGTAGACATACCATAAACCATAGTTATTGCTGAACAGTTCATTTATAAACTTTTATCTTACATATATTTAATTCACTGGTTCTTAATTATGTTTAAATCGGTCATGAAAATTTCACATTAAACAGCTAATCATCTTAGTTTCCTTGCTGACAAATTCTGTAACAGAGATAACATGAGGTTATTTGATTTTTAGTAAATCTAGTTAGAATAAAAATATTATATTTAATGTTTGGAACTTTAAAGGCATGCCTGATTTAATTAAACAAATAAACTAGTTTTATTTACCAAAGGTTATCTTAGACATATGAATTTGAAAAAACGTTTGAGTTAGTTTTTATATTTCTGTGAGTAAATTTGATTTATATAATGCTTGTTTTTCTTTAAGTTAACTAAATACAACTCTGCACAAATTAATTTTAGCAATACATTCTGGAGGTAGGAAAAAAATCACACATTTATAACATCTATACATAGACATATATTAGGTACAGACAGATGTAAACAGAGATCTTATAGCTTTCATTTTAACATTTTAGCCATGCATGGGACAGGTATGATCATGCAAATCTCACTAGTTTATAAAAGAACATTTGGATCCGAATTGTGTTTCTGGCAGATGGAATAAGTTAATATTACCAGAGCAGATGGCTAAAGCTTCTTACTAATATTTGCAGAAGAAATATATAACTTTGCAGAGGCCTACTTTTCAAAATAGCCTTCCTTTTTTTTTTCCTTAGTCTGATGAGAATTACCTTGGTTTTTGGAAAAGATCAGATAAAATACTTACATCTCAAAAGGTACAGAGAGAAAGAATGCAAGTTCTACCAAGAATGGCTTTTGTTCCCTAAGTCCAGATCTTTTACAGTATCTGCAAGCCTTTTGAGATAAATAGGGGAGGTTGTGAAATTATTAAAAAGGATAGGTGGGCTTTGAATTGTTTCTAGAGCCACATTTCTGTTCTTGTAAAGACTCAATTTTTAAGACAAGTATAGTGATTTTAATTCCTCAAATAATTGGGTTGCAACCTGAAGGATGTGGAGGCTGTCACAGCCATCCAACTACACCATCTTCAATTTGCTTCTTTATATCAGGGAGGAGATCTTTAACTAAAATGGAATTCAAAAGATTCCTATGTTCTAGATTGAGTTGTGTGTCTTTGGAATGTTTTAGTAAATTCTTCCACAAAGGTTCCGGAATGTTTTTCTTTCCCTCTGGGTATACTGTTTCATTTTGGCTTAGGAAAGAAGGCCTGAAAATGTTTTTTGGGGGGGCTTTGGGTATCAACTTCAATTTGGCCAACTTCTGACTATAGAGATACTTAAAAAAATTTTTTTGAATATCTGATCAGATTTCAGCTGGGACAAAGAGTAAATATTCCTGGCAGTATTGAACAACCTCATGGATATAAAAAATGCCCTCCCAAAATGATGCACAAGATATTATGCTCCCAAGATCTAGAGCCACCCCCAAAGTTAACCAAATGAATGAAAGACTCAGACAATTCCCTTTAGAGACAGTTGGTCAGACTCTAGCTGTGAATGGAATGTAACCCACATTTCTGTTCAGCCGTAACTGCAAGTGAGGTGGAACCCACATTTCTGACTGGCCATATTTTTGAGATCCCCAACATGATGTCTGCCAATCCAAGTTTTTGGGACATAAAATGAAATAAAGAAGGCAATAGCTGTCCCTGGGAGAGAAAGAATCAACAACTAATGGGAATCCAAAAGAAAATTCGCAAGTCACAATTCAAAGACCTAAGTCTTACAAATTTTTGCTTGCCAATCTGAATTTGGAAAAGCCAGGAGAGTGTGAAATTTTACCTTGCTCTGTCAACAAGGCATCACAGATAGAGATCTGGGAAAGCTGACTTTGGTAAGAATTCTTACCCTTTGCTGGATTCTGCCAGTTTTCCCAAGATCCCATCTACAGGCTCTAGAGAAGGTAGGGTGTCTCAGTGGGTCTCAGCCTGGTTTACCAGAAATGGTAGAGGACAAAATATAAATTCTCTTCTACGCCTCATGATGAGTCCTTGGCTGAGGCCCCTTTTTCTCTAGGGCATCTCATAAATGGATAGCTTATCTAGGTTAAAAAGTTCTCCACTGCGGCTACTTCAATTCAAGATTATCTTTGGTAAGATTCACCTACTTATTAAGACTTAAAGCAAAAGTTGATTCATCCAAGGCTTCACACTCTACTCTGTCCAGCTTCAGTTGGATGCAGTTTGACCTGGACAGTCCAGGTTTCAAGTTGAATCCAATCCCACTCCAGGCCCTGTCCAGTTTAAGTCAACCCCAGTTGAACCTTGGACCTAGTCTGGTTTCTAAGTCAGATCCAATTTGTTTCTGGCTGGTTTCTGAACAAGTCTAGAAAAATAAATGTTCAAATAAAGTCTGAAAGCTCATAACACAAAAGCTGCAGAGCTAAGATCTGAGAGGGACTTACACTTGACCTCCGAGTCAGCGAGGAAGCAGCTAGTTCAAGGAGAACAAAGGGTACTTTCGCTTGGTTGCTCTTTGCGCCAGGGGCCACTGGGAGTCTCCTTTGATTCTGTCTTCTGACACCAGAACTGTTAAAAGATAAATTGAGATATACTCGTATTAACAATCTTAATAGTCTGTTTGAGCAAACACCAATTTGAATGAGGCAGCAACCAATCTAGCAGATAGAAAAGAGCTCCAAGTAGCTGTACAAGGTGAAAGACTTATAGACAAAAAGGAGCAGAAACAAGAAAGCTATATTAAGCAAAAAAGCAGGTGGGTTATTGGAAGTTTATTTGCTTTTAGGGGATGGCAGAAGTCCATCAGGCAGATTACCTAACTAGTGCTCACCAGGCAATTTCTGATTGACTTGTTTAAGATTCCATTTTTGAGGGGGCTGAAACTCTAATTAGGTTTTGGTTTGGTGACATTGGATCTCCAAGTGATTGTATGTTGTTCCGGTTGTCTTGTTGATTAGAAAAACACCAAGCAGTAAGTTTGTAGTAATGATTCAAAATGCTTCAAAAACAAAATTTTTAAAGTAAAAAAACAGATTATTCTTTTTAATATCAAAATCAGGAGAGAATATTGACTATCATGGTGGCAGTTTTCTTTGTTTGTTTGCTTTGTTTTTAAGGAGGAAGCAGCTCACAATGGCTCATGCGGGGATCAAACAGGCAACCTTGGTGCTACCAGCTCTAACCAACTGAGCTAACCAGCCACCCTGTTATCATGGTAGTTTTGATTTCAGAGAAAAATAGAAGTTTCAAGAAAGTCTTCTCAATTAATTTAGGTAAAGAATGGGCAGAGACATTGACAGTCGCTACCATACAAATTCATTAAATATCTAGAAAGAATCATCCTAAGAATAGGAGAACTTTTTATTTGTAGACGTTTGGCCATAAACATGTACAATCTGGAGATGTCAAACCTAATGTGAGAGTAGGATCAAAATATGGAGTAAAAGACCTTATTGCAGAAAAAGGTGCAGAGTCAAGGTTATGACGAAATTTTCCTTCAGATAGGGGCACATAACTGTAGTTCAATAAGTCATAATTTCTCCTAGATTTTCCATGTTCCAAGATATTCTGATGTTTAGGTTTTTCTTTTGGGAGGGAGAAGTTATCGTACTCCCAAGGTCAAGGGTTGGCATAGAGCAATACATGTACAAATAATTCACTTTTTTCCTTCAATTAAATTTCTCTCCTTAGAATTGTCCTTTTATTCTTATTTCCACAATAAGTATTCAGGTGTAATGACTACACACACACACACGCACACACACACACACACAGACAAGGGTCATTTTCTCTGCTTATTTTGTTGGCCAAACTCACCATTGGACTTTTGTCCTCAAAAATCTTTACATAGATACTGTATTTTTTTGTATATGATTTAAAAGTTTAAATTGTTGGCCTGATATGAAATAAAGTATAATATGATGTTGAATAAAAATAAGGTTCAAGTTGGATTTGTTTTGCGTTATTCTGTTGCTTGTTAATAGAAAGGGAATATGATGTGTTAAATAAATATATTTCCTCTATCAAAAAATAATTTAAAATTGATTCATCACACAGACTATTTAAACTTCATATACCAATAAACAAAATATAAAATACTCATTAATACACCATTTTCCAATGTCATTTCAATTATGTTTGTCTCTCAAAATGTTCATTAAAAATAGTAAAAAATTGGTATTTGTAGATGGAAAAATGTTATGTTTATAGATCTATGTAACACTATTTTTAATTAAAATGTACAATAACAACAAAATTAGAATTTCTTCTTTCTGTGTTTGAAACCTTGTAACTTTAGTCTGTATATTTTTATTTCATAAGTCCTATTCTAAATATGAATACATATCTTACCTTATTAGTCATTTTTAACATCGTATTAAGAGAAAATTTCTCTCGGAGCTGTGTATAACCTTGGGAGCTAGACCAGGCTTTGACCTTGAAAAATATATTTAAGTTTTCTGAATCTCATGTGTTTTTTTTTTTTTAATTTAAAAAAAATCCTAGAGCATTTTCAGTTTCTGGTTTCCATGTAAGGAGCTTAGAAGTCACTACTGCATTCTAACAGCAAGTAAAAAGCTGAACAGATTGAAAAAAAATCAACAACTCTTCTTGAACGTATAAGAGAGGGGAGGAGACAGAGCAAACGACTGTTCCCAAGACTGGAGAGATTAACAAGCAAATACATAGCATAACGGCCTCCTGGAGCAAAGACTAAGGAGCAGAAACCACTACTGTGGGAACCAGTGCCAAAACAGAAAAATCAAAACTGTCATTGTCAGGTTGCTGGAGGCTTAGTGTGGAAAACTCTGAGCATTAAAAAAAAAGAAAGAAAGAAAAAGAAAACGAAAATCCAGGGGGACCCAGTCAGAGGGGGACCCCTACAGGATTGTGAGATTTGCCTCTGGGAGATCAACCAGGTTTGCACAGTAACTATCAAAGAAAAATCCCCTCAGGTTTTGCAGATGGGTGGCTGGGGAAAAAAAAAAAAAGTTGAAATATGTCATAATACTCTGTTCTTCTTAACAAGACTTGCCTTCAGGGGAACCTACCTAACCAGAGCCTAACCTTCTAGGGTATTATCAGAGTGTGGACAGAAAAGGGGCCACATGTTAAACCTGACAAGCACAGGAGACTGAAAATAACCATATAGGATGGGATGAACATAAAAAATTCCTAACTAAGGTGGGCCATGGTGGGAAGTCACATCCTTGGACTGTAGCTTCCTTAACAAAGGTCAATCTTTATCTTAAGTGAGCCTATCTGTGGTCTTTTTGCATCTCATATAACATACCCTTGGAATGTCAGAGTAATCCCTTTTTCTGGACCCCTCAGGGGACACAACCCACCACACCAGAGCAGGAAAATATAAAATCCCTCATTGCTATCTTGTTCCTCAAATACCATCTCTATGTGCTGTAAAATGCTATTTACTGTCCTGTACCCACCAATGTAAAAGAAATGTGTGTCTCTCCATTTTGATTTTTATCCAATTTCAGAGATTTCCCCGTTTGCTTCCTCCCCCCCCCCAATCTAAAACCAATGGATTTCATGTAACCCTCCTCCTTTGATTCTAACATATAAAATAAGTTGCAAAACAACCATTTTCTGGAGAATTTTCTCAATCCATTGAGACTATGCTTCCTGGCAATTGTCATCAGTTTGGCTCAAATAAACTCTTATCAGCTTTCTCTTAGGCTGGATTTTTCTTTGTCAACAAAAGCCTAACTGACCTGAGGGAAGGTCAGTTAGTTATACCTTTCCACGTGGGAAAAAGGAAATGGAACTTTCCAGCCTACTTTATCCATCTTGTCCCACGTAATATAGGAGAAAGGAAGACAAAACTGAGAAACATTTGCGAAGTTCATAGTCCAGAACCATGACTCACTGAAAAAATGGAAGCTAATCATAAGGCGCCAAACCTTTTCCCTTCCCCCTGTACCTCATCACCATATTACTAAAGGTCTATTTACAGCTGTTCCTTTAATCTAGTACATCATATCTAGCTATCAATAAAAAAATTGCAAGCTATATCAAAAGGCAGAAACACCATTTGAAGAGACAGAGCAAACACCAAAATTACGCAGGGCAGGGATGTTGGAATTATCAAATCAGAAATTTAAAACAACTATGATTAATATGCTAAGGGCTTACATAAATAAAGTAGATAGCATGAACATACAAGTACAGATGGGCAAAGTAAGCAGAGAGATGTAAATACTAAGAAAGAACCAAAGAGAAATATTAGAGAACAAAAACACTGTAATAGACATGAAGAGTGCCTTTGATGGCTTATTAATATACTATACATGACTGAAGAACCAATCTCTTAGCTAGAGTATATATCAATAGTATCCTCAAAAAACAAACAGCAAAAAGAAGAAAGACTAAACAAAACCAGCACAACTATACAAGGACTGTGGGGTAATTATAAAACGTGTAACATATTTAAAGGAAATACCAGAAAAAGAGAGGAACAGAAGGAATATATGAAATAATAATGATTGCAAATTTCCCCAAATTAATTTCAGACACCATGCCACAGATCCAAGAAGCTCAAAGAGTACCAAGTAGAAAAATGAAAACAAAAAACAAACAAAAAACAAACAAAAAAACATCTACACCTAGGCCTATCATTTTCAAACTACAGAACATCAAAGAAAAAGAAAAATAAATCTGAAAGAAACCAGAGTTAAAAAACACATTACCTTTCGATGAACAAAGATAAAAAGTTACATCTGACTTCTATTTAGAAACCATACAAACAAAAAGTGAATGGAATCAGATACTATTTAAAGTGTTGAGAGAAAAGAAAATACTAACCTAGAATTCTGTATCCTGAAAAATTATTTTTCAAAAGTGAAGGTGAAATAGACTTTCTCAGACAAACAAAAATAGAGGGAATTTGTTGCCAGTGGACCTGCCTTAAAAGAAATGCTACAATAACTTTTTTTAGAGAGAAGGAATGTAATATAGGTCAGAAACTCAGATATATATATTGAAAAAAGTAAAGTAAAAAGTAAAAAAAGAAAAGTAAAGAAAGAAAAGTAAAGCCTCTAATAAGGAATATATAAATGTAAAAGTAACACTCATATTTCTTATTCTTAATTGATTAACAAATAAAAATTTGTTCAAAATAATAATAGCAAAAATGTATTTTATTTTGTGTTCTTATGTATATACCATATATATTTATGTATGCTTATACATAAGTGAAATATATGACCATGATAACGTAAGGGATGGGAAGAAAGAATTAGAATTGTGTTTTTCTACTGTAGGGTACTCGCACTACATGTGAAGTGGTATAGTGTTATTTGAAAGTGATTTGGACTACTTAAATTAAAATATATGACATAGGCATTTGCTGAAATGTGCAGTCCAGTTTTCCAACTTCATATAATTCAGCATTTTCTCTAAAAGATAAAATGTCCTTGATATAAAGATTACTAAAAATATGTCAGGATATCAACTTCCATACATTAGCCTCATCATATTAAGATACTAGTTTACCTATAATATCTTCAACCAACCAACCAAACAACAAAAATACTATACTTAGCAAAGATTAGAAAGGCAGTATAGAACCTGAATTAAAATCATGTTAGGATTCTGAGTGACATGGGTTTTAATCCTTAGCTTCATGACTTACTACGTGACATTTTATAGTTATTTCAACTCTTTCTTAGTTTTTGTATTTGTCAAATAATTATAACAACATGTTAAAATTGGATGAAAGGCTGTATTCCATATGCTGTATTTTACACCCACATGAGTATTTTGTAACTACCAATTTGTACTTCTTAATCCCTTTGTAATAATTATGTATAGTGCCAGGTGGGTAGTAGACTAATTGGGGGGAACACTTTGTAAATTATATAATTGTCTAACCACCATGCTGTACACCTGAAACTTATATAAAATAATATTGAATGTCAACTGTAGTTGAAAAAAAAATTGGATGAAAGGATTAAATGAAAAAAAATTAAATCCCTGTGTAAAATATTATCTTGTTTTAAATGGTGAACTATCATTCATCTTAAAGAAATCAATTTCTTTATTCTTATTTGAGGAATATCATAAACCGAAGTTGGCAAACTAAGCCTAACAATTAAATTAATGTCCATGTTAACTAATATGTATGCTATAGGAGTTTAAGTAGCCAAGGTCTCTCTTCTCCCCAAGAAAATATTTTAATACTGTTGTTTCTAAAAATAAACTCTTATCTGTTGCCTCTCTCACCAATGAAACTTTACATATATACATATATATATATATATATATATATATATATATATATATATATATATATATATATTAGCTTTATGGCCTCATGACAGTGGCCTGTGAAGAATAAAGTCTGATTAAATAATATTGTGTAAGTATAATTCATTCACAGTATGTGATTCGTCAGTCAATTATGGTTTCTTCTTCGTATTCTCTCTAAATACTTAGAAAAAAGAAACATGCCAAGTAGTTCCCTCCTTCCCTGACATGCATTCCTCCACCCAGACAACCCTAGCACTGCAGTTAACTACTGGAATTGCTTGACTCCATTTCAAAACTGATGTAAGTTTCTGACAAAGATATTTTCTTCATCTTTTTAAACTAACCTAATGGGGCTTGAGATTAAAACTCTATTTAACTGTATGAAATTCTGTATCATGAAAAGTACCCCCTAAGAAGATGACAGATTGTCTTAATGAAGAATATAACTTTTATGATTTCTCAAAATAACATATTTCAATTTTTTTTCTAGACATATTGACTTTTCAACCACAGTTATGCACATATGTGTGTGTACATGTGTGTGTGTGTGTACATGCAATATATTTTTTAACTTATTGGTCATGGAGTTATATTTTTAGACTTACTTTATATATTACTAGTATGAATAACAAAATCCATCATGTTTTATTTGAAGCATCTACATAACCATATTATTTTGATTTCTGCTGGATCTTCAGTGAGTGAAAAATGAAATAATTATCACATTAACACCAACTACAAAGATTTTGCCTTCAATTATTTCAATTGTTCTAATTTATAAATGATAAAATTATTGGAGTTTTATATTTACTCAGTTTCAAACTTTTACTTCCTCTAGTTTAAAAAAAATATTAGGAGAAGGGGGAAAAATGGCGGCGTGAGGCGAGCCTCTGTAGCGCTCACCTGGAATTTACAACGAATCGGACAAAAATAACTCCACAAAGGACTCCCTGCACAGCAGACAGGCAAGACGAAGAGGCTCACTACTGAATTCACCTCCAGGTGGGTGAATCGCGCGAGCGGGAAAGGAGGGAGAGAAATGGAGAGACGGAGCCACGCAGGCGCAGGACGCAGACCTAGCTCAGTGCTCGGAGCCCGCTGCTCCCGGAACTACCGCAGCTGCGGGAGAGGGAAGAACTCGGACTGCTAGGGCTCCCCTTACGGCCCACAGGGGTGAGGGGGCAGCATACAAAATGACTCGCACACGGCAGATCTCAGAGCAAAGACTGAGGGAAGAGGGCTGAAATCGGTGGTTTAAGCCCTCACTGCCCAGCGGAGAAGAGAAGCCTTAGGCACGGAGACTAGCCGCCCCTCCCTACCCTCCAGAGCTCGCCCCGCACCCACCTGCCAGGTGCTAGAAGCGATAAAGTAGCAGTGTCAGATCAAAGGACAGAATATTTGCTGCTCTGAGAACTGTGGACCGCAGACACAGATTTGCAGCTTAACTAGTTCCGGCAAAGGGGAGGGAGCTGTGGAAGCAGGACTGGCTGTGGTGGTGGTAGCCACCATTGCTCTGGGCCACCTCTCACAACTCACCCCGCCCCTGGCCCCACCTATCTGGGCGGATCCCTGCAGGAGTAAACAGAACTGCTGAAACATACAGGCTCTCAATCTGGTGCAGAAAGAGCTTTGGAACTCCAAAAGCTCTTTGCATACCTATCAACCTGTTGCAGAAGCCACTCCTGTAGATGTCTAGGAAGAGAAATAGTAAATGAGTGATTGCCATGAATAACCAAGGCAACAAGATAGCTCAGGAAGAAAGTGAAAAGTCTCCAGAAAAGGAACTTAGAGATATGGAAATATGTGATTTAAATGACAGAGAATTCAAGATTGTAATTCTGAAAAAACTGAACGAGATGCAAGAAAACACAGAAAGGCAGTTTAAGGAACTCAGAAACACAATCAAAGAACACCATGAGCATTTTACAAAAGAGATTGAAATTTTGAAAAAGAACCAAATAGAATTTCTGGAGATTAAGAACTCAATAGAAGAAATTATCAATAAAACATCCAGCTTAGGTAGTAGAGTTGACCAGATGGAGGAAAGAATCAGTGACATCAAAGATAGGAATCTGGAATTTACACAGATGGAAGAAGAAAGAGACTTGAGACTTCAAAGAAATGAAAGAACTCTACAAGAACTTTCTGACTCCATCAGAAAGAGCAATATAAGAATAATGGGCATACCAGAAGGAGAAGAAAGAGGGAAGGGAACAGAGAATATATTCAAACAAATCCTCGATGAGAACTTCCCAAACTTGTGGAAAGAACTGGATCCTCGAATCCAAGAAGCAAATAGAACAACTGATTACCTCAATCCCAACAGGCCTTCACCAAGGCACATTGTATTGAAGCTGTCAAAAATCAATGAAAAAAAAAAGAATCCTCAAGGCAGCCAGGGAAAAGAAGACGGTAACTTACAAAGGAAAGCCCATTAGATTATCATCAGATTTTTCAGCAGAAACTCTACAAGCTAGGAGGGAATGGAACCAAATATTCAAACTATTGAAAGAGAGAAATCATGAGCCAAGAATAATATATCCAGCAAAGATCTCCTTTAGATATGAAGGAGGAATAAAGACCTTTCCAGACATCCAGAAGCTGAGGGAATTTTCTAATACACGACCTGCACTACAAGAAATACTAAAGGAGGCTATTAGACCACCATCAACAGGGACAACTTGTGGCAACCGAGACATAAAAAGGGGGAGCATAAAGGCCTGAATTGGAATATGGGAATAGAGAAAGTAAGCGTACTGAAGAAACTGGAACACTCTAAATATCAAACTTTCCTTTACATAAACTTAAGGGTAACCACTCAAAAATCATCCAGAACTGAAATATGTACTGTAATAAAAAAAGAAACAGAGGAAAACATCATAGAATACCACCACACAAAAATAATAGACAACAACAAAAAGGCAAAGAAACAATGGAGACACAGCCTTACCAGAAAACTAAAGGTAGAATGACAGGAAATCCTCACATATCAATAATCACCCTAAATGTAAATGGACTGAACTCACCAATAAAGAGACACAGAGTAGCAGATTGGATCAAAAAACTAAACCCTACCATATGCTGTCTACAAGAGACACATCTCAGCTACAAGGACAAGCATAGACTCAAAGTGAAAGGGTGGAAATTGACACTCCAAGCAAATGGTACCCAGAGAAAATCAGGTGTAGCCATAATGATTTCCGATGAAACAGACTTCAGGGTGAAAAAGATAAAAAGAGACAAAGATGGACATTTCATAATGGTAAAGGGGACTATACAACAAGAAGACATAACAGTCATCAATATTTATGCCCCCAATCAGGGAGCACCGAAATATACCAAGCAACTACTAACAGAACTAAAGGGAGAAATTGACCAAAACACAATTATACTAAGAGACTTAAATACATCATTGACAGCTATGGATACATCATCCAAACAGAAGATAAATAACGAAATAGCAGCCCTAAATGACACATTAGATGAAATGGACATAATTGACATATATAGAGCACTTCATCCTAAAACATCAGACTATACATTCTTTTCTAGTGTACATGGAACATTCTCAAGGATAGACCATATATTGGGACACAAAATCAGCCTCAGCAAATTTTAGAAGATTGAAATCATACCAAGCATATTCTCTGATCACAAAGCTTTGAAATTGGATATCAACTGCAAAAAGAAAGCAGGAAAAAACAAAAATACATAGAGATTAAACAACATACTTTTAAAGAACAACTGGGTCAAAGAAGAAATTAGAGGAGAGCTCAAAAGATACATAGAAACAAATGACAATGAAAATACATCCTACCAAAATTTTTGGGATGCCGCGAAAGCAGTTTTAAGAGGGAAATTTATATCATTACAGGCCTATCTCAAGAAACAAGAAAAATCCCAAATAAATAACCTCATGTTACACCTTAAAGAACTAGAAAAACAAGAACAAGCAAAACCCAAGGTTAGCAGAAGAAAGGAAATAACAAATATCAGAGTAGAACTAAATGAAGTAGAGAACAAAAAGACAATAGAAAAAATTAATGTGACAAAGAGCTGGTTCTTTGAAAAGATTAACAAAATTGACAAATCCTTGGCTAAACTCACTAAGATAAAAAGAGAGAAGACACTAATTAACAAAATCAGAAATGAAAAAGGGGAAGTTATCACGGACACCACAGAAATACAAAGGATTATCCAAGAATACTATGAAGGACTATATACCACCAAAATTAATAACTTAGAATAAATGGACAAGTTCTTAGAAATATATAACCTTCCAAGGCTGAATCATGAAGAACTGGAGAATCTAAACAGGCCGATCACCAGTAACGAAATTGAATCAGTCATCAAAAACCTTCCCAAAATCAAAAGTCTTGGACCAGATGGCTTCACCAGTGAATTCTACAAAACCTTCAAAGAGGATCTAATACCAATCCTGCTCAAACTCTTCCAAAAAACTGAAGAAGAGTCAGTACTCCCTAACTCATTTTATGAGGCCAACATTAGCCTGATACCAAAACCTGGTAAGGACAACACAAAAAAAGAAAACTACAGACCTATATCTCTGATGAATACAGATGCAAAAATCCTAAACAAAATTCTAGCAAATCGAATACAACAATGCATTAAAAAGATTATTCATCACGACCAAGTGGGGTTTATCCCCGGGGCACAAGAATGGTTCAACATCCGCAAATCCATCAATGTGATACATCACATAAACAAAATAAAGGACAAAAATCATATGATTCTATCAATTGATGCAGAAAAAGCATTTGATAAGATACAACATCCATTTATGATTAAAACACTTACTAAAATTGGTATAGAAGGAAAATACCTCAACATAATAAAGGCCATATACGACAAGACCTCAGCTAATCTCATAATTAATGGTGAAAAGCTGAAGCTCTTTGCTTTACGTTCAGGAACACGACAAGGTTGTCCCCTATCACCTCTGCTTTTCAACATAGTGTTGGAAGTCCTCGCCAGAGCTATCAGGCAGGAGAAAGAAATAAAAGGCATCCACATTGGGAATGAAGAAGTTAAATTGTCACTCTTTGCAGATGACATGATGCTATATATAGAAAACCCTAAAGACTCCACCAAAAAGCTATTAGAAACAATCAATGAATACAGTAAAGTTGCTGGCTACAAAATCAACGTACAAAAGTCCATTGCTTTCCTATATACCAACAATGAAATCTCAGAAAAAGAGATAGAAAAAACAATTCCTTTTGCAATTGCAGCAAAAAGAATAAAATACCTAGGAATAAACTTAACCAAGGATGTGAAGGATTTATATGCTGAAAAGTATAAGACATTTTTGAAAGAAATTGAAGAAGACACAAAGAAATGGAAAGACATTCCGTGCTCATGGATTGAAAGAATCAACGTAGTTAAAATGGCCATATTACCCAAAGCCATATACAGATTTAATGTAATCCCCATTAAAATCCCAATGGCATTTTTTAAAGAAATAGAACAAAAAATCATCAGATTTGTTTAGAACCACAAAAGACCCTGAATAACCAAAGCAATATTAAAAAAAAAGAATAATACTGGAGGTATCACACTCCCTGATTTTTGCTTGTACTACAGGGCTACAATAATCAAAACAGCTTGGTATTGGCGGAAAAACAGACACATAGACCAATGGAATAGAATTGAGAACCCAGAAATAAAACCACATAAATATGGACAGATAATTTTTGACAAAGAAGCTAAAAACATACAATGGAGGAAAGACAGCCTCTTCAATAAATGGTGCTGGCAGAATTGGATAGCTACGTGCAAAAGAACGAAACTGGACTGCTATCTGTCACCATGTACCAAAATTAATTCAAAATGCATCAAAGACTTAAGCATAAGACCTGACACAACAAACTGCACTGAAGAAAACATAGGTACTAAACTTATGGAGCTTGGGTTCAAAGAGCATTTTATGAATTTGACTCCAAAGGCAATGGAAGTAAAAACTAAAACAAACGAATGGGATTATATGAAACTGAAATGCTTCTGCACAGCAAAAGAAACTATTGACAAAATAATGATGCAACCAACTGAATGTGAGATGATTTTCGCAAACAGTGCCTCTGATAAGGGACTAATATCCAAAATATACAAGGAACTCATGAAAGTCAACAACAAAAAAACAAACAACCCAATTGAAAAATGGACAGAGGACCTGAAGAGACATTTCTCCAAAGAGGATATACAAATGGCAAATAGACATATGAAAAAATGCTCAACATCACTAATCATCAGAGAACTGCGAATGAAAACCATAATGAGATATCACCTCACCCCAGTCAGAATGGCTATCATCAACAAGAGAAATAGTAACAAGTGTTGGAGAGGCTGTGGAGAAAAAGGAACTCTCATACACTGTTGGTGGGAATGGAGACTGGTGCAGCTGCTATGGAAGGCAGTGTGGAGGTTCCTCAAGAAATTACGAATAGAATTACCATATGACCCAGCAATCGCTCTCCTGGGTATCTACCCAAAAATATAAAAGCATTTCTCTATAGAGACATGTGTACTCTAATGTTCATTGCAGGTTTGTTTACCGTGACCAAGACATGGAAACAACCAAAATGTCCTTCGATAGATGAATGGATAAAGAAGTTGTGGTACATATACACAATGGAATACTATTCGGCGTTAAGGAAAGATGATATAGGAGCATTTGTGACAACATGGATGGATCTTGAGAGTATAATGCTAAGCGAAATAAGTCAGGCAGAAAAAGCAGAGAACCCTATGATTTCACTGATATGTGGTATATAAACCAAAACAACAAAAGAACATGACAAACAAATGAGAAACAAAAACTCATAGACACAGACAATAGTTTAATGGTTACCAGAGGGTAAGGGGGTGGGGGGTGGGTGATGAGGGTAAGGGGGATCAAATATATGGTGATGGAAGGAGAACTGACTCTGGGTGGTGAACACACAATGGGATTTATAGATGATGTAATACAGAATTGTACACCTGAAATCTATGTAAATTTAGTAACAATTGTCACCCCAATAAATTTAATTAATAAAAAAAAATATATTAAGCAGGACGGCTTGATGCCTCAGTTAGTTAGAGCGCGAGCTCTCAACAAGGTTGCCGGTTCAATTCCTGCAAGAGATGGTGGTTTGCATCCCCCGCAACTAAAGTTTGAAGATGGAGACTGGATTTGGAGCTGAGCTGCACCCTTTACAACTAGATTGAAGGACAACGACTTGGAGCTGACGGGTCTTGAAGAAACACACTGTTCCCCAATATTCCCCAATAAAATTAAAAAAAAACAACAAACAGATGAGTTTCATATAGACTTAGAAAAAAAAATGAAGCATGTCAGTAACTAGAAGCTGAGATCTGTTCCCATCTAAATAAAATCAGCAAATTACTTCTATCTCTGATTGTATCACAAAAGCAAATTAAAATTATGTGGCACTATTTCACCAAATTAATTAACACTAACCAATGTAATATTCAACAAGGACATAACAAAATGTATTCACATAAACAATATTCCTTTTGTACACTTACTGCTTTGGTGAAATACCTATTTAGAGTCTACAATTTTATTAAATAAAAAATAATGAAAACAAATTCTGTGACAAGTTGACTGTTAACAAGACAAAATAAGGTAGGCTTTATTTGCTTTACATTTAAAATAATCCTAAAATATGAGTCAACATTAGGAGAATAATTAATATGTAAAAGAGAGAGACCTAAAGAAAAATGTATGAAGTATGTTGCTTTTTATCTTTCCATACAAATACCATTTGCTTCTTAAGATTCATTGGAAAATGTAGAGAAATGAGTATGGTAATATAGAGAAATAAGTTGGTAACTTGGTACTTATGCAAATAATTGAAATAAAAATTTTAAATGAACACAAATGGACTTATATAGATGATTCAATATATTGTCTATTGTTTCACCTTTTTATTTTTAATTATAGTTGACATACAATATCATATTAGTTTCAGGTGTACAAAATAGTGATGCAGCATTGATATACCTTAGAAAGTGATCACCTCAATAAGTCTAGTGGCCATCTGTTACCTTACATAGTTATTAGAATATTATTGACTAGATTCCTTATGCTGTAGTTTCCATCCCCATGACTTAACACCTGGAAGCTCATCCCTCTTAATCTCCTTCCTCTCTACCTGCTTTATCTTGATAAAGGCCCTGTTTTATCTTTATACATATATTCTGATAGTTATTGGGTTTTTTTGGCAGTTTCTAATTAGTGAATTATATATTCATAACAATCTCATCACTTATGAAAGCAGAATTTATATTCAGATTTATACTTATATTTATGCAACTTAAATTTTATATGGAATATATGATTTACAATGTACCTCAGGTATAAACATGCAGAAGGTCTATTATGTGATGTAATTTAATGTAGGCATTTTGACATTGTATGGAAACTATTTTGAGCCTAGAAAAATGAATCCTCAGAGATATTAATGAGCTACATTAAAACTACTGTTCCACAGGACAGCATCTGCACTAATAGTTTCTGGCAGGTAGCTGTTGTGTATATATTGACTCTTCTAGGATTTTTCCTGTGATTCATACATATCCATATATCTCTTACACCACTAAATGTTAATCTCATTTAACATTTAAATGATATTTCTAATTAGAGACCTTGGACAAAAATCTGTATTTCTCAAAGGGGAAAAATTACATCTTATTTAGAGAGATTATCAGCAATAAAGGATAAATCAAAAAATGATTCAGGCTTAATTAAGTCTCACTTAACCAAAAACTGTAACCAACTAGAGATTTGAGCTTTACAAGTAACTGAGATTTTATTAATGCTTAAATTTTATTCTTATCTGGATTTCCCAAGTAACTGAATAGAAGAAACATGCACTAATCAATGTTATTTTACTATATTGATTTTGCAAATAAGGTCAATGTTTAAGAAATTTCACCGTATAATACTAAACACAGATGAATAGTTTAAATAAGTGAGACACATTGTAAGACTTTTTAGATCATTCAATTTTTATTTAAAATTTAGTTAAACCAAAAACATCAGAAAATATCAGAGAAAATCAAACTACCACCCAAACAACGAACTTGACAAATACAGAAATTAATTTTATTTTCAATGAGCACCATTTCTCTCTTCCTACCTAAAATAGTCATTGCATAATTGATGGACATCAAATACAGTGACCAGTAAGAGGAGAAGAAAAGATAAAGGACATCAAAACAATTGGTCAGAGAAATACACAATTCTGGTCTCACAGAAATATAAGACGCTTACTCCTTCACACACTTCTGACCTTCTGAAATGTCAAGACATTGAAAAAATACTGCTATCAGTTTCTTCTTTTAAAATTACATTATTTAAGAACGTGCAAATTTGTCCAAAGATAAATCTGTAATAAAAAGTTATCTTTTCTTAGTTGGTAGACATTCAATCAATAACTGATGAACTAGGAGGATTCCTTTAAATAATTTATTAGGACTTAAAGTTTCATACCCTTGGAGAAAATGTAGCACAAATTGGTTTTGTTTGGTTAGATGAAACTCTAAATGACAGTATGGGACTATTCTCTTTAGGAAAAGCTTTCTCTCTCTTTCTCTCGTGTCGTTTTTTTTTTTTTTTTTTTTTTTTTTTTGATCTGATAATCTCCCCACTCCATTTTTGACATTTTATTTTAAAATAAATATAACCTATAGGACAGTATTGGAAATATCAAATTATATTACAACAATATATATCCACTTGTTCATCACAATATAAGAAATTGATATATTTGTGCAGTAAAATTTTAAAGTAAGGTCTTTGAGTTTGAACTAGAAAACGTTCTTTGTTTCCTTGCAAATAAATATCCTGTCAAAATCTAAATTTTATAAAAAAAAGGAGTTGATGATGGAAAGATGTATTATACTTATATCTAGTCACATATTCATATTCATAAAATATGAATATGCATGTATGTTTTGGTGATACTAATATATCACAAACTTGACCAGAACCTTGCACTAAAAGCTGGAATATCATACTAATTTAGCTTAACTTAAAGGAAAACTTATATATTTTGTATTGAAACCAGACATGAAATAAAAAAAAAGAAGCCCAGTGGGTCAAATTCAGCTACTACTGACCCTGTAAGTTCCCGGAAACTATTAACCTAAAAAAGCAGCATATTTTCAGAACCATAGTAATATTTGATTATATTCCAATTCCTGATATATTCCCTATGTATAGAGCCAATAGAATAATAAACTTTGCAGAAAACACACTCTAGTGTGGACCCCCATGATCTACCTCCTGGTGTTAAAATCATAACCTTCTTGAGTGTGGGTGGGACCTGTGACTTGCTTGTAATCAAAAGAATATGGCAAAAGTGATGGGCTGTCACTCCTCAAGTTATGTTACATTATATAAATACACTATTTTTATAGCAGACTTGCTGGCATGTTAAAGAAAGTGGCCATGTTGGGAAAGTCCACCTGACAAGGAACTATGGGCAGCCTCTAGAATCTGAGGGCAACTTCCAGTCAATGGCCACAAGAATGTGGGTCTCTTAGTCCTACAGAAGCAACCAAATGAATTCTGATGACAACCTTAGTGAGCTAGGAAGTGGGTTTTTCCCCATTTAGGCCTCCAAATACAAACTCATCCCAGCTGATACCTGGATTGTATCCTGTGAGACCCCAAGGAAAGGACATGGTAAACCATGCCCAGGTTCCTTACCCACAAAAATTGTGAGCTAATAAATGTTCATTGTATTTAGTTGCTAAGTAGGTGGTAATTTGTTCTAAATTAACATAAAACTAATGTGAAAACAAAATAATTAACCAAAATGTTGATAATGCTGGCTTTTAGCAAACTACTGAGCAACTTTGTGCTACTGTTTTATGAAAATAATTAAACATTTTACTCACTTGATAAAATAGCAAGTTTATTAGTAGATTTTAGTCTAATGCTGATTTACACAAATATCTACATATGCTACATGGCCATAAATAAATGTCAGAGTCACTCCTAACCAAATTCTTCTGCTGCAATATACCTTCTATTTAGCACCTTCTTTAATACACAGGAGAAAAGATTGAGTAACTTCTTTTCATAAAAACTTAAGCTTCATTAGCATAGCAGTATATGCTGCACTTTTCAATATTATGGTATATTTTTCTCTATTAACTCAAGCTTTAACTGGTTATTTCTAAAATACACTCTGTGATTATAGAAAGATCTCTAAAGAGAAAAAATAAGTCTCTGTTATCACTACTTTAATTTTTAAAGGCAGTGTTCAAAAAAGATGTAATTTTAAAAGTAAAGATGTTTAAATTACTTTGGGATCATTCTTCCCATCACGCCATTTGCTTATTGTAACCAGCATAAATCACCGTCCAGAAGTACTTCCAGACTTTCTGAATGTAGCATATTGGATTGTCCTTCCAAAATCATTCTTCTAGTGGGGAATGCATGTTATAGAAACTGAAAGTATTTTTTTCTCTTTCCCTACTTAAAGGCTAAAGTTAAAAATAAACAAAATAAAAAGTGAAAACAGAACTAGTTGAAAACAGAAAAATCAGTTGTTCTGATATATATATATATATATATATATATATATATATATATATATATATATATATATATATATATATATATATAGCTTTCTCAAAACATTAGAGACCCATAAGAATGCTACTATACCCAATGTTCCAAAACCCAATTTCCAGTCTTTAAGCTGAGGTGGGTTTTTTTTTCCCCCCTATTGATTTATGGAGTTTCTTTCCAAGATACCAAACAGATTTTAATTTTCTTCACTGTGCCCACCTTCCTTATCCTAAATATCCTTCTTTGTTATTAAATTGATATATTTATTTGAATGTTAGGGAAAGCAAGAGCATCAATCTGAACATCACCCCTACCTTTATTCCCTATACCTTTGTTCTCGGTACGGATGTGCCAGGTCTTAGGCACCACATCAGGATTTACTGCCCCACATAAATGGGTTTGTTAATAACCATGTAATTTTACTCAGAAAAAAATCAAACAACTATAAAATATTATTCACTTGTGTTTTAGGAACCCAGGAAGAAATTATGGGGAAAAACCCTCTTTATTTAGAATTAGATAGACCTGGGTTTGAATCACCCCTTACAACCATACTAATTGTGTTACTTTGAAAACTAACTTATCACGGTTACCTCTCTTACCATATTTGTTGTGAACTTTAAATAAGAAAACCAGAAAACCCATGTAAAATTACTGTATGCGTTATAAATTATCATTATTTTATATTATATATATATATATACACACATATATACATATATATAAGTTACGTATCATAGAAATGGAGCACTCTGCCACACATTTACAGGATCAATACAATGATCCTCTTTTATTACTTGTGGCTCCATCATCCCCATTCTCATAGATTATTCCTAATCAGGTCTACACCAAATATAGAATTTGCTTGCCTTTTTGGATATTTTTTTCTGTGTCCTTAATTCCAAACATAGTATTAGGTTGGTACAAAAGTTATTGCAGTTTAAAAGGTTGAAAATAATTGCAAAAACCGCAATTACTTTTGCACCAACCTAATACAGCAAGAGGTGCCTCAATTATTTCCCTGAAGTCTATGTGTACTCTTTCCTTTTCCTTATTGTACAATGGCAACCAAACTACTCATTATAATCAGTGCCAATCACCCCAGTCAATCGGCTAACTCCATCCTTTGTCTACTGATCTACCAGTAAGAGTATCCTAGACTGACAAGGACATCATCTTCATTTCAGCTTTAGAAAAAACTTTAGTGTGTCTTCTGATACGTGCTCTCTGATCCCTTCAGGAAACGGGACTATTGATACAGAATAGAGTAAGAATGAATGAATAGGGAAAACAAATTGCACAAGTGGATTATTAGAAATAATGTTGAGAAGAGCCAGTGTTGCTACCATCCCTTATTTCCCAGACTTTGTATTTTAGTTTAGAGAACAGATTATTATATTTTAGTGATTGGTTCAGTGTATCTATCACATTCTCAGGGACAGTACACCAAATCTAAAAGTTACTGTCCCAAAGTTGTCACCTTAGCTGAGCTTTTGATAGGCCACTCCATTATTTTACTCAACTTTCTGTTTTAGGTAATACAGTATACTGTAGGACCAGAGATTCCCATAGCCATATGCCCATTGTTCCACCTCCTGTCCCTAAAAATAGGTCCCTTAGTCTGAGGCAATTTTATATAGAATTGATGTGGTGCTTTCAGATGATAGTGTTCACTGAGGCAAAACAGACAGGGAAAGCTAAGCCATACCTATAAGAATGAATCACTCCCCACTCCAAGATGGAAGAGGTGTGATGTAATCAATCATTTTTCAAGTAGCTTCCTGGTTTCCTTGAGGGATAGTGCCATAACAATTATTAAATTTTGATCTCTAATGCTGACAGGTTTGACATTCAATACTAGCAAATTCTATCAGGCTTAGAGAGAGGGAAACAAAACTGTTTGGCCAAGCATAGCCTCTTTTCCTTTGAAGAGTAACAGAATATGCCGCTCCAAAATCTGTTGTTTTGGCATAAGTGTAATTTCGAGCTAAAGGTAATTAAGAAGAAGCAGATACAAGAGAAAACTTTTGCCCTCCCATTATTTGCCTAAAACCAAGACATAAATTTACAAAGGTGTCCCATCTCCCTTTCCTATCTGGAGGAATAAAAAGTTAATCACTAGAGCAAACTTTAGACCCTATCAGCCTGGAGATGATTTGAGAGGAATCATCTAGTACTATCTGATTAACAAAGTTTGCAAACTTCCCTTTGTCTCTGTCCTTGGAAGCCTAAAATTGCTTTTCTTCATCCTGTCTCTTCTCCACAAACTTATTGTGTTTTTTTTTTGTTGTTGTTGTTGAAAATGCTATATAAGCCAGAATTCTAAGTCACCTCTTTTAGTTAACTCATTTTCCCCTGGGTATCTCCTATATATACATGAGGTATACCATGTTAATAAACTTCTGTTTGTATTTCTCTTATTAATCTGCCATTCATTAAAAGAGTCTCAGCCAAGAACTTAGAAGGGTAGAAGGAAATTATTTTTTCCTTCCCTACACTTTCCACCATGTCCATTGTGTTCACAGATTTACTATGCAAGCACTGGGGTGGCCAAAGATGGTGTCTGGCTCAATTACATTTAAAAAGTCATGGTTCCACCTACTTTCTAAGTGCCTCCTTGGCAGTAGGTGTCCTGATGAATATTACAATAAGACACAAAGGAAGATCCAGTCAAGATGGCAGAGTAGGTAAATGCTGGGATTACCTCCTCTCAGAGCCATACCAAAATTACAACTAAATTATAGAATAACCATCATTGAGAATCACCTGAAGTCTAGCTGAACAGAAGCTCTGCAACAAAGGTCATACAGGAGAAGCCACCTGGAGACTGGTAGGAGGGGCAGAGACATAGAACAAGCTGGCCCAGAGTTTCAGTGCCAGGGAGAGGACTCCACAACTTCTGGCTATGAAAACCAGCAGAGATTGAGGCTAAGTCATCGGAGCATTGCTGTAGTCACAGGCTCTCCTCATAAAGGGTTCATGCACTGACTTACTCACTGACAGAGTCACTCATTCTGAGCTTCAGTGCTGGGGCAGCAGCTCAAAAGGTGCCAGGTACATACAGGGAGGAACTAAGTTGTCTGGCCTCATGGTGAAAGCTAGAGGGGCAACTTCCTCTCAGACAGAGGAGCTGGCAGAAGCCATTGTTTCTTTATTGACCCCACACCCCTCCTGGCATGTAAACACAGGTGGCCACTGTATCTGTGTGTCCATGAACCTGGCTAACACCATTCATTTGCCCTGATTCCCTGAGACTCCGCCCTACCCAACTTTGGGAAACACACAAGCTACTTGCAGCAGCTTTTCTGCATAAACAGCTTGTCTTGCCTCTTGTTGCAGACTCTCCTAAAATTCTCTCAAAGATTCACAAAACACAAACAAGGAGCATCTGGCTTTGGTATGTGCTGTACCTCTGGCTGAGCAGCCTTAAGTCTGGCACTAACAACAGCCAGCCTTGGTTTATAGCTTGGCCTCTCAAGGTACCTCCAAGGCCAGGACAAGTGGTGGCCACCTGCAGATTGCTTTGTGGCTCATGCCAGGTGGACCCAGGCAGGGCACAAGCTTCAGCTGAAGTTGGTCTGCAGTAGGGTCCTAGCCAGGAGGCCCTGGGATTGGCATGCTTGATAGCCAGGTATGGACTCAGCCAGAGCAACACCTGGCTGCCTCCAGGGATGACACACTCAAAAGGAAGAATGGGGAGGTTCCAGAACCCTGCTAAAGCAAATTCTACTCTTTAGAGTCAGCCCCTATACAAGAGCTCTTGCAGTATAATCACACCCAGTTCTGACAACCAATCAACCTAGGGGTTAACCCCTGCCACTGATGTGTAAACAGCAACCAAGGCTCAACTACAACAGGAGGGCACACACAGCCTCCACACAAAAAACACCTGGAGCACCCAACTCAGATGACCGTGGAGACCACGCCATTGGGCCCCACACCACACCAACTACATAAGGCCACTCTACTAAGACTAGGAGACACAGCAGCCCTATCTAATACATAGAAACAAACACAAGGAGGCAGAAAAATGGGGATAAAAAGAAACATATCCCAAATAAAAGAAGAGAACAAAGCTTCAGAAAAAGAACTAAACAAAATGGAGACAAAAAATCTACCAGATGCAGAGTTCCAAAAACCCTGGTTATAAGGATGCTCAATGATCTCAGAGAGAACTTCAACAAAAAAATAGAACACATAAAAATGGAGATAAAAAACATAAAAAAGAACCAGTCAGAAATAAAGAATACAAATAATGGAAATGAAGAATACATGAGAGGAAATTAACAGTAGATTAGATGAAGCAGAGGATCAAATCAGTGATTTAGAAAGTAAGGCAGCAGAAAACAGCCAAACAGAACAGTAAAAAGAAAAGATACAAAACAATTAGGATAATATAAGGAGCCTCTGGGACTACACCAAGTTTACCAACTTTGTAGGTGTACCAGAAGGAGAAGAGAGCAAGTAATTGAAAAGCTATTTGAAGAAATAATGAAGAAAAACTTTCCTAACCTGGTGAAGGGAATAGACATACATGCCCAGGAGGCACAAAGAATCTCAAAAAGATGAACCCTAAGAGGTCCACACCAACACACGCCATAATTAAAATGTCAAAGATTAAAGACAAAGAACAAACCTTAAAGGCAGCAAGAGAAAAGCAGTTACCCACAAGGGAGCTCCCATAAGACTGTCAGCTGATTTATCAACAGAAACTTTGCAGGCCGGAAGTGATTGGCAGAAAATATTCAAAGTGATGAAAAGAAAGGACCTACAACCAAGGGTCTCTACTCAGCAAAGCGATCATTTAGAATCGAAGGACAGCTAAAGAGCTTCCCAAACAAGAAAAAGCTGAAGGAGTTTATCAAAACCAAACCAGTATTACAAGACATCTTAGAGGGACTCCTTCAAGATGAAAATAAAAGATTAAAAATATGAATAATATAATGGCAATAACTACATATCTATCAACAATTACTTTAAATGTAAAGGGATTAAGTGCTTCAATCAAAAGACAGGGAGGCTAAATGGATAAGAAAACAAGACAGATATGTATGCTGCCTACAAAAGACTCACTTCAGATCAAAAGACATACACAGACCGAAAGTAAAGGGATGGGAAAAAGATATTTCATGAAAATGGAAATGGAAAAATAAAGTTGTGATAGCAATATTTATGCCTGACAAAATAGATTTTAAAATGAAGGCTATAACAAGTGACAAGGGACCCAGTAATCCCACTTCTGGGTATTTATCCAAAGAAACCCAAACACTACTTGAAGGGAACGTGTGCATCCATATGTTCATTGCAGCACTGTTTACAATGGCCAAGATGTGGAGGCAGCCTGGGTGTCTGTCGGTGGATGAATGGATAAAGAGGAGGTGACATATATATATATATATGATGGAATATTGCTCAGCCAGAGAAGGAAATATGTGCTTGCCATCTGTGGTGCCATGCATGCACCTGGAGGGTATCGTGCTGAATGAAGTGAATCATATAGAGAAAGACAGATGTAATGTGATTTCACTTATATGTGGACTCTAAAGAAGAAAATAAACAAACAAACCAGAAACAAACTCATAGACACAGAGAACATTTTGATGGTTGCCATATGGGAAGAGAGAGGGAAGGTGGGTGTAAAAGGGAAAGGATTAAGAAGTACAAATTGGTTGTTACAAAGTAGTCATGGGGATGTAGGGTATAGTATAAAGAATATAGTCAATAATATTGTAATAAATACGCATGGTGTCAGATGCATACAAGATTTATTGGGTTGATAGCTGAGAGGGTTGGGCTAAGGGTGAAAAGGTGAAAGGATTAAAATGTACAAATTGGTAGTTACAAAATAGTCATGGGGATGTAAAGCAAAGCATAGGGAATATAGTCAATGACATGGTAATAACTAGGTATAGTGCCAGGTGGGTACAAGTCAGGGGGATCATTTCATAAATTATACAAATATCTAACCATTATGTTGTACACCTGAAATCAATATCAAATAATATTAAATGTCAATTTTAATTGAAAAATTAAACAGGGGTGGAAAGGTGAAAGGGAATAAGAGCTTCAAATTTCCAGGTATAAAACAAATAAGTCATGGGGATGTAATGTACAGCATAGGGAATATAGTCAATAATATTGTGATAGCATAGTACAGTGTCAGATGGTTGCTAGACTTATCATGGTGATCACTTCCTCAGGTATATAAATGTTGAATAACTATGGTGTGAACCTGAAACTAATATAATATTCTATGTTAGCTATATTTGAATTAAATCTTAAAACAATAAAATGAAATAAGACAAAGATCTTCATACATTGTACCCATTTATATCTATACACTCATATACTTCTTCCTTAAAACTTCCAATTTTGTTCCTCCTAGGTCTGTGTACATTCTGCCAAGATTTTCATCACTGTTTGAGAATTTATATTTATTTATATATCAGACTATTTCTTCCTCCATTCAAAGTAAACAATCAAGTGGACTGCTTGAGTTTCAGCCGACTGGGAGGATTTTCATTCACCACTGCTCAGGCCCTCCCTGACTGGGTTTATAATGAATTGGCAGTCCACTTTTGGGTAATACAAACATCTTGATCTATCTGTTTTACCTGTTTCTTCATCTTTTCCTTAAAAATATGACAACAAATAGGTTATCTTTTATCAAAATATACTCAAAAATACATACATGAACTGTGCTCACCAAGGTAAATATTTAGCTTCTTATAAATATTAAGAAAATAAAACTCTTAAATGTGAAAGCATTTGAATATAGAAGAAAATCTAACAAAGTATGTGGCACTGAGATGTAACATATATGAAAAGAGAAAGTCAAATGTACTAAACCTACATGGGAGCATGAGGAAAGTTAAGTTCTGGAAGTAATGCAAACAAATCCAATTCTACACCACAGAAAGAATGATCATTGGGATCAGCTGAAGATATGCATATTATATAAAAGATTTAGAGCTGATAATCTACCCTGTTCATTGGAATTAGCCCTTATTTCACTTAAAGTGTCAGCTACAGAAATAGTAACATAGCGAGATCAGAAAAATGTTTGTAGATCGCCATTTCCCAGTTGTCATACTCAAAATCAATTGAACACACTATAGATATGAATTCCAAAACTTGGTGACTCGTTATAAAGATTTCATTTCTTTCAAAGTAGCAAATCACACTGATCCTGCTCATGTTATTCTATTACAGAAAACTTGAAACATTATCACAATAAGAGAGAGGAAAATTCAAGTGTAAGCTCCTCTTCCTGATAAATTCAGAAGACACTGTTTGATTATATGATTACAATTGATTATGCTTACTGAACAACAAAACAAAAACAAAGAAGTAATACTCTCAGGAATATTTGTAGTGTTCATTATTCACGTCTATATTATTCTATCAGAAACTGTGGCCAATTTTTTTCTTATCAGTTTCAGGTATACAAAACAACATATAGATTAGACATTTATATCCCTCACAAAGTAATAACCCCAATAAGTCTATTACCCATCTGACACTGTATACAATCATCAGCATATTATTGACTATATTCCCTATATGAAGGTCTAAAAATTAAGTTCGTGAACTTGCCACTGTGCACTTACATTGGCAGCACTGTACAAACAGCTCAGTAAGGTTTCTCAACCTTGGTAAATCAGTTTCTCACAGCTGTGTTCGTGTTGACCTGTGGCGGTGTCTTGTTAAGTGGCGTTCCTTATTGTTGTGTGATTTTATGCACCGTCACAAGAACATCTCAGTTTGAATTAGAACAATGAACAAACATTAAATTTCTTGTTAAACTTGGCAATAGTGGAAGTGAAATCAGGGACATGTTAGTCCAAGTTTATGGGGAGAATGCCATGAAGGAAACAGCAGTGTACAAATAGATTCAACATTTTTCTGAGGGGAGAGAACGCGTCACTGATGAAGAGAGGACAGTGTGGCCAGTATCAAGTAGAACTGATGAAAACATTGCAAAAATTCGGCAAATTGTGTGTCAAAATCATCAGCTGACTGTGAGAAGCATAGCAGACCAAGTAAACATTGATAGAGAAACAGGAAAATCTTAACTGAAAACCTTGGCAAGAAAAAGTGTGTACAAAAATGGTCCCAAAGGAGGTCACTGATGAACAAAAGTAAAGGAGAGCCAAAGTTTGCTAAGAACTTTTGGAGAGGCAAAATGATGTTTTGGGCCATGTTATCACTGGTGATGAAGCATGGGTGTACCAATAAGACCCTGAAACGAAGCATTAAAGTGCACAGTGGAAGTCAGCCAATTCTCCACAACCAAAAAAGTTAGGTCAGTCCAAATCAAGAGTCAAAATGATCTTGCTAACCTTTTCTGATATCAGAGAGATTATCCATTATGAATTTTTACCAACTGGACAGTTAACCAAGTTTATTATTTGGCAGTGCTGAAAAGCCTGCATGAAAAAAGTTAGATGAAAACGACTGGAATTTTTTGCCAACAATTCATGGCTCTTTCATCATGACAATGCACCAGCTCACATGGCACTGTCCGTGAGGGAATTTTTAGCCAGTAAACAAATAACTGTATTGGAACATTCTCCCTACTCACCTGATCTGTCCCCCAATGACTTCTTTCTTTACCCGAAGATAAAGGAAATATTGAAAGGAAGACATTTTGATGGCATTGCAGGCATTGACGACAGCTCTGATGGCCATTCCAGAAAAACAGTTTTGAAATTGCTTTGACGGGTGGACTAGGTGCTGGCATCAGTTCATAGCTTCCAAGGGGAGTACTTCGAAGGTGACCATAGTGATATTCAGCAATGAGGTATGTAGCACTTTTTTTGGATGAGTTCAGGAACTTAATTGTCACAGATTGCATATATTGACTGTATATTCCCATGACTGTTTTTTAAATCATAGTTGATATTTAATATTATTTTATATTAGTTTCAGGTGTATAGTGTAGTGATTAGACATTTATATAATTTACATAGTGATTCCCCAGAAAAGTCTAGTACCTATCTAACACTGTAGTTATTACATTATTTACTATATATTCCATACTGCACTTTACATCCTCATGATACTTTTGTAACTACTGATTTCAACTTCTTAATCCCTTCAGCTTTCTCACCTAGCCCCTCAAACCCCTTTGATCTAGTAACCATCATATTGTTCTCTGTATCTATGGGTTTGTTTCGATTTTGTTTGTTTTGTTCTTTAGTAGATTCCACATATAATTGAAAGCATATTGTATTTGTCTTTCTCTGTCTGACTTATTTCACTTAGCATAGATACCCTCTAGGTATTTCATGTTGTTGAATGGTAAGATTTCATTCTTTTTTATGGCAGAGTAATACCCCATTGTTAAATGTACCACATTTCTTATCCAATTGTCTATTGATGGGCCTTTCAGTTGTTTCCATATCTTGGCTATTGTAAATAGTGCAGAAGTGAACATAGGGGTGCATATTTCTTTTCTAATTAGTGTTTTGGATTTCTTCAGAGAAATACCCAGGAGTGGAATTGCTGAGTCATAAGATAGTTCTATTTTTAACATTTTGAGGAACCTCCACACTGTTTTCCACAGTGGCTGCAACAACTTGCAATCTTACCAAAAAGGCACAAGGGTTCCCTTTTCTCCACATCCTCACCAAAACTTATTGTTTCTTGATTTGTGGATGATAGCCATTCTGACATGTGTGAGAATATCTCACACATGAGATATCTCATTGCAGTTTGTATTTGCATTTCTCTGATGATTACTGAGGTGGAGCATCTTTTCATGTATTCATTGACCATCTGTATGTCCTCTTTGGAGAAATGAATACCCAGGTTCTCTGCCCATTTGTTAATTGGACAGTTTGTTGTTTGGTGTTGAGTTGTATGAGTTTTTAATAGATTTTGGATATAACCACTTATCAGATGTATCATTGACAAATATCTTCTGCCATTCAATATCATGTCTTTTCATTTTGTTGATGGTTTCCTTTGATGTGCAAAAACTTTTTAGTTTGATGTAGTCCCATTTGTTTATTTTTTCATTTGTTTCCCTTGCCTGAGGAGATACATCAGTAAAAATATTACTAAGGGTAACATCAGAGAGTTTACTGCTTATGTTTTCTTCTAGGAATTTTATAGTTTAGGGTCTCACATTTAAGTTTTTAATCTACTTGAGTTTATTCTTGTACATGGAGTAAGAAGGTGGTCCAGTTTTTTGTTTTTTGTGGTTTTTTTTTGCATGTATCTGTTCAGTTTTCCCAGAACCAATTATTAAATAGACTGTTTTTACTCCAATGTAAATTCTTGCTTCCCTTGTCATAGACTAAATGACCATATAGGTGTGGATTTATTTCTCTGTTCTGTTCCATTGACCTATGTGTCTGTTTTTATGCCAGTACCATGCTGTTTTGATTGCTATGGCCTTGTAGTATAATTTGATATCAGGTAACATGATACCTCCAGCTTTGTTCTTCTTTCTCAGGATTACTATGGCTATTCAGGGTCTTTTATGGTTCCATATACATTTTAGGATTATTTGCTCTAGTTCTGTGAAAAATGCCATTGGCATTTTTATAGGGATTGCACTGAATGTAAAGATTGCTCTGGGTAGTACCTATATTTTAACTATATTAATTCTTTCTATACATGGGCTTAGTATATGCTTCCATTTATTTATATCTTCTTTAATTTCTCTCTTCAATGTCTTATAATTTTCTCACACAGGTCTTCTTTCTCCCAGGTAGAAGATAAATTTATTCCTAGATATTTAAAATTTATTCCTAGGTATTTTCTTTTTTTTTTTTTTAAATTTTTTTTTTTTATTAAATTTATTGGGGTGACAATTGTTAGTAAATTTACATAGATTTCAAGTTTACAATTCTGTATTACATCGTCTATAAATCCCATTGTGTGTTCACCACCCAGAGTCGGTTCTCCTTCCATCACCATATATTTGATCCCCTTTACCCTCATCACCCACCCCCCACCCCCTTACCCTCTGGTAACCACTAAATTATTGTCTGTGTCTATGCGTTTTTGTTTCTCATTTGTTTGTCTTGTTCTTTTTGGTTTATATACCACATATCAGAGAAATCATAGGGTTCTCTGCTTTTTCTGTCTGACTTATTTCACTTAGCATTATACTCTCAAAATCCATCCATGTTGTCACAAATGCTCCTATATCATCTTTCCTAAACGCCGAATAGTATTCCATTGTGTATATGTACCACAACTTCTTTATCCATTCATCTATCGAAGGACATTTTGGTTGTTTCCATGTCTTGGCCACCGTAAACAAAGCTGCAATGAACATTGGAGTACACGTGTCTCTATAGAAAAATGCTTTTATATTTTTGGGGTAGATACCCAGGAGAGCGACTGCTGGGTCGTATGGTAATTCTATTCGTAATTTCTTCAGGAACCTCCACACTGCCTTCCATAGCGGCTGCACCAGTCTGCATTCTCACCAACAGTGTATGAGAATTCCTTTTTCTCCAAACCGCTCCAACACTTGTTACTATTTGTTTTGTTGATGAAAGCCATTCTGACTGGGGTGAGGTGATATCTCATTGTGGTTTTCATTTGCATTTCTCTGATGATTAGCGATGTTGAGCATTTTTTCATATGTCTATTTACCATTTGTATATCCTCTTTGGAGAAATGTCTCCTCAGGTCCTCTGTCCATTTTTCAATTGAGTTGTTTGTTTTTTTGTTGTTGAGTTTCATGAGTTCCTTGTATATTTTGGATATTAGCCCCTTATCAGAGGAACTGTTTGCGAAAATCTTCTCCCATTCAGTTGGTTGCCTCATTATTTTGTCAATAGTTTCTTTTGCTGTGCAGAAGCATTTCAGTTTCATATAATCCCATTCGTTTATTTTAGTTTTCACTTCCATTGCCTTTGGAGTCAGATTCATAAAATGCTCTTTGAACCCAAGGTCCATAAGTTTAGTACCTATGTTTTCTTCAATGCAGTTTATTGTGTCAGGTCTTATGCTTAAGTCTTTGATCCATTTTGAATTAATTTTGGTACATGGTGACAGGTAGCAGTCCAGTTTCATTCTTTTGCACGTAGCTATCCAATTCTGCCAGCAGCATTTATTGAAGAGGCTGTCTTTCCTCCATTGTATGTTTTTAGCTTCTTTGTCAAAAATTATCTGTCCATACTTATGTGGTTTTATTTCTGGGTTCTCAATTCTATTCCATTGGTCTATGTGTCTGTTTTTCCGCCAATACCAAGCTGTTTTGATTATTGTAGCCCTGTAGTACACACAAAAATCAGGGAGTGTGATACCTCCAGTATTGTTCTTTTTTTTAAATATTGCTTTGGCTATTCGGGGTCTTTTGTGGTTCCAAACAAATCTGATGATTTTTTGTTCTATTTCTTTAAAAAATGCCACTGGGATTTTAATGCGGATTGCATTAAATCTGTATATGGCTTTGGGTAATATGGCCATTTTAACTATGTTGATTCTTCCAATCCATGAGCACGGAATGTCTTTCCATTTCTTTGTGTCTTCTTCAATTTCTTTCAAAAATGTCTTATAGTTTTCAGCATATAAATCCTTCACATCCTTGGTTAAGTTTATTCCTAGGTATTTTATTCTTTTTGCTGCAATTGCAAAAGGAATTGTTTTTTCTATCTCTTTTTCTGAGATTTCACTGTTGGTATATAGGAAAGCAATGGACTTTTGTACGTTGATTTTGTAGCCAGCAACTTTACTGTATTCATTGATTGTTTCTAATAGCTTTTTGGTGGAGTCTTTAGGGTTTTCTATATATAGCATCAGGTCATCTGCAAAGAGTGACAATTTAACTTCTTCATTCCCAATTTGGATGCCTTTTATTTCTTTCTCTTGCCTGATAGCTCTGGCGAGGACTTCCAACACTATGTTGAAAAGCAGAGGTGATAGGGGACAATCTTGTCGTGTTCCTGAACGTAGAGCAAAGGGCTTCAGCTTTTCACCATTAATTATGAGATTAGCTGAGGGCTTGTCGTATATGGCCTTTATTATGTTGAGGTATTTTCCTTCCATACCAATTTTAGTAAGTGTTTTAATCAAAAATGGATGTTGTATCTTATCAAATGCTTTTTCTGCATCAATTGATAGAATCATATGATTTTTGTCCTTTATTTTGTTTATGTGATGTATCACATTGATGGATTTGCGAATGTTGAACCATCCTTGTGCCCCAGGGATGAACCCAACTTGGTCGTGATGAATAATCTTTTTAATGCAATGTTGTATTCGATTTGCTAGAATTTGGTTTAGGATTTTAGCATCTGTATTCATCAGGGATATAGGTCTGTAGTTTTCTTTTTTTGTGTTGTCCTTACCAGGTTTTGGTATCAGGGTAATGTTGGCCTCATAAAATGAGTTAGGGAGTACTGACTCGTCTTCAATTTTTTGGAAGAGTTTGAGCAGGATTGGTATTAGATCCTCTTTGAAGGTTTGGTAGAATTCACTGGTGAAGCCATCTGGTCCAGGACTTTTGATTTTGGGAAGGTTTTTGATGACTGATTCAATTTCGTTACTGGTGATCGGCCTGTTAAGATTTTCCAGTTCTTCATGATTCAGCCTTGGAAGGCTATATGTTTCTAAGAACTTGTCCATTTCTTCTAAGTTATTAAATTTGGTGGCATATAGTCCTTCATAGTATTCTTGGATAATCCTTTGTATTTCTGTGCTGTCCGTGGTAACTTCCCTTTTTTTATTTCTGATTTTGTTAATTAGTGTCTTCTCTCTTTTTATCTTAGTGAATCTAGCCAAGGGTTTGTCGATTTTGTTAATCTTTTGAAAGAACCAGTTCTTTGTCACATTAATTTTTTCTATTGTCTTTTTGTTCTCTACTTCATTTAGTTCTGCTCTGATATTTGTTATTTCCTTTCTTCTGCTGACCTTGGGTTTCACTTGTTCTTCTTTTTCTAGTTTTTTAAGGTGTAACATGAGGTTATTTATTTGGGATTTTTCTTGTTTCTTGAGATAGGCCTGTAATGATATAAATTTCCCATTAAAACTGCTTTCGCAGCATCCCAAAAATTTTGGTAGGATGTATTTTCATTGTCATTTTTTTCTATGTATTTTTTTTTTTTTTTTTTTTTTTGGCTGCTTAAATATATTTATTCAAAAGTACATGGGTTGGACAAACCCAGTGGCCTAAGCATACATCATTACATATATTTTATCCCGATTCAATCGCACATTTTCTTGGATATAGCCTATTATTACTACTTCAGCGAGGGGAACCTCACTTCAGTGAGGGAAACAACCCGTACAATTTACTCGATGGAATGAAATTCAGAGGAACAAACAACTGGAAATTCCCAAGTTATATTTCCTTTCACAAAATATATTCGGCCCAGTCAAGCTAGAGTCTACAAAAGAATGATTAAAAAACAAACAAACAAACAAACAAAACGTAAAAATAGATTCTCTTCTTCCTACCCTCAAAGAAATCTTCAGATTAAAAAAAAAAATAGTTTGGGGGGTCTGTAATTGAAGTACATTTGATTTAAAAAATGAAGTGTACTAGGTTACCATGCAGATTTATACAACAATTGAATGTAGAAAAACACCAGAAAGCAAAGCTCTATGTGATCCAAACAGAGCACCCTTTCTTTGAATATAACAGAACCACATATTTTTAAAAGCTGAAGATATTAAGTTTACAGAAGTGCAAAACAACACTAAACAAAAATTCTTTATTTTTAAGAAAAAGGCATGTTTTCTCATTTTCTTTTCTTGCATAAATTTTAATTCTTTCCAGTGGAACCAAAACCTCCTGAACCCCTTTTAGTGTCATCTAAAACTTGAACTTCCTCTATTTCAGGATAAAAAATCCGTTCACAAATGAGCTGTGCAATTCGGTCACCCTTTTTGACTTCAAACTTTTCTTTGCCAAAATTAAACAGTACAACACCAATATTTCCTCTGTAATCTTCATCTATGACACCAGCTCCTACATCTATGAAGTGTTTTGCAGCCAATCCAGAACGTGGAGCTACTCTTCCATAGCACCCAGAAGGAAGAGCTATTTGAATGTCGGTTTTCACAAGGATTTTCTCCATAGGTGGTACTGTGTAATCATAGGCACTGTACAGGTCATAGCCTGCGGCGCGCGCAGACCCCTTGGTGGGGGCAGTGGCGTGCTCCGAGAGCCGGACGAAGCGGAGCCGAGTGCCGCCCTCCTCCGCAGGGCGTGGCCGCTTGCTGGGGGAGATGACGGGGCCCTCTTCAGAGCAAGGCATGGTAGAGCAGAGCACAGGCGAGCAAGGGCGCACAGGGAAGAGAAGGGCGCAAAATCTCTATGTATCTTTTGAGCTCTCCTCTAATTTCTTCTTTGACCCAGTCGTTCTTTAAAAGTGTGTTGTTTAATCTCCATGTATTTGTGTTTTTTCCTGCTTTCTTTTTGCAGTTGATATCCAATTTCAAAGCTTTGTGATCAGAGAATATGCTTGGTATGATTTCAATCTTCTTAAATTTGCTGAGGCTGATTTTGTGTCCCAATATATGGTCTATCCTTGAGAATGTTCCATGTACACTAGAAAAGAATGTATAGTCTGATGTTTTAGGATGAATTGCTCTATATATGTCAATTATGTCCAATTCATCTAATGTGTCATTTAGGGCTGCAATTTCGTTATTTATCTTCTGTTTGGATGATCTATCCATAGCTGTCAATGATGTATTTAAGTCCCCTAGTATAATTGTGTTTTGGTCAATTTCTCCCTTTAGTTCTGTTAGTAGTTGCTTGGTATATTTCGGTGCTCCCTGATTGGGGGTATAAATATTGATGACTGTTATGTCTTCTTGTTGTATAGTCCCCTTTACCATTATGAAATGTCCATCTTTGTCTCTTGTTATCTTTTTCACCCTGAAGTCTGTTTCATCGGAAATCATTATGGCTACACCTTATTTTCTCTGGGTACCATTTGCTTGGAGTGTCAATTTCGACCCTTTCACTTTGATCCTATGCTTGTCCTTGTAGCTGAGATGTGTCTCTTGGAGACAGCATATGGTTGGGTTTAGTTTTTTGATCCAATCTGCTACTCTGTCTCTGTATTGGTGAGTTCAGTCCATTTACATTTAGGGTGATTATTGATATGTGAGGATTTCCTGTCATTCTGTCTTTAGTTTTCTGGTAAGGCTGTGTCTTCATTGTTTCTTTGCCTTTTTGTTGTTGTCTGTTATTTTTGTGTGGTGGTATTCTATGATGTTTCCCTCTGTTTCTTCTTTTATTACAGTATATATTTCAGATTTAGATGTTTGTTGAGTGGTTACCCTTGAGTTCATGTAAAAGAAAGTTTGATATTTAGAGTATTCCAGTTTCTTCAGTACGCTTACTTTCTCTATTCCCATATTCCAGTTCAGGCCTTTACGCTCCCCCGTTTTATGTTTCGGTTGCCACAAGTTGTCCCTGTTGATGGTGGTCTAATAGCCTCCTTTAGTATTTCTTGTAGTGCAGGTCGTGTATTAGAAAATTCCCTCAGTTTCTGGATGTCTGGAAAGGTCTTTATTCCTCCTTCATATCTAAAGGAGATCTTTGCTGGATACATTATTCTTGGCTCATAATTTCTCTCTTTCAATAGTTTGAATATTTGGTTCCATTCCCTCCTAGCTTATAGAGTTTCTGCTGAAAAATCTGATGATAATCTAATGGGCTTTCCTTTGTAAGTTACCGTCTTCTGTTCCCTGGCTGCCTTGAGGATTCTTTCTTTGTCATTGATTTTAGACAGCTTCAATACAATGTGCCTTGGTGAAGGCCTGTTGGGATTGAGGTAATTAGGTGTTCTATTTGCTTCTTGGATTCGAGGATCCAGTTCTTTCCACAAGTTTGGGAAGTTCTCATTAACGATTTATTTGAATATATTCTCTGTTCCCTTCCCTCTTTCTTCTCCTCTGGTATGCCCATTATTCTTATATTGCTCTTTCTGATGGAGTCAGAAAGTTCTTGTAGAGTTCTTTCATTTCTTTTAAGTCTCAAGTCTCTTTCTTCTTCCCTCTGTGTAAATTCCAGGTTCCTATCTTCGATGTCACTGATTCTTTCCTCCATCTGGTCAACTCTACTACCTAAGCTGGATATTTTATTGTTAATTTCTTCTATTGAGTTCTTAATCTCCAGAAATTCTATTTGGTTCTTTTTCAAGATTTCAATCTCTTTTGTAAAATGCTCATGGTGTTCTTTGATTGTGTTTCTGAGTTCATTAAACTGCCTTTCTGTTTTTTCTTGCATCTCGTTCAGTTTTTTCAGAATTGCGATCTTGAATTCTCTGTCATTTAAATCACAAATGTCCATATCTCTAAGTTGCTTTTCTGGAGACTTTTCACTTTCTTTCTGAGCTATCTTGTTGCCTTGGTTATTCATGGCAATCACTGATTTACTATTTCTCTTCCTAGACATCTACAGGAGTGTCTTCTGCAACAGGTTGATAGGTATGCGAAGAGCTTTTGGAGTTCCAAAGCTCTTTCTACACCAGATTCAGAGCCCGTTTGTTTCAGCAGTTCTGTTTTCTCCTGCAGGGATCTGCCCAGATAGGTGGGGCCAGGGGCGGGGTGAGTTGTGAGAGGTGGCCCAGAGCAATGGCAGCGACCACCACCACAGCCAGTCCTGCTTCCACAGCTCCCTCCCCTTTGCCGGAACTAGTTGAGCTGCGAATCTGTGTCTGCGGTCCACAGTTCTCAGAGCAGCAAATATTCTGTCCTTTGATCTGACACTGCTACTTTATCGCTTCTAGCACCGGGCAGGTGGGGGCGGGGCGAGCTCTGGGAGGGTAGGGAGGGGCGGCTAGTCTCTGTGCCTAAGGCTTCCGTTCTCCGCTCGGCAGTGAGGGCTTAAACCACCGATCTCAGCCCTCTTCCCTCAGTCTTTGCTGCCGGGAGCGTTGGGTTCAGCCGTTCTGTATGCTGCCCCCTCAGCCCTGTGGGCCGCAAGCGGAGCCCCAGCAGTCCGAGTCCTTCCCTCTCCCGCTGCTGCGGAAGATCCGGGAGCAGCGGGCTCCGAACACTGAGCTAGGTCTGTGTCCTGCGCCCGCGCAGCTCCGTCTCTGCACTTCTCTCCCTCCTCCCCCGCTCGCGCAATTCACCCACCTGGAGGTGAATTCAGTAGTGGGCCTCTTCGTCTTGCCCGCCTGCTGTGCAAGGAGTCCTTTGTGGAGTTATTGTTGTCCGATTCGTTGTAAATTCCAGGGGAGCGTCACAGAGGCTCACCTCACGCCGCCATTTTTTTCGAGAATCGGTATTTTCTTTTTTTGATGCAATTGTAAATGGGATTATTTTCTTAATATCTCATTCTGACAGTTCATTATTAGTGTATAAAAATGCAAACAAATTCTGAATACTAATTTTGTATCCTGCTATTTTACTAAATTCATTTATCAGTTCTAATTTTTTTTGGTGGAATCTTTGGGGTTCTCTTTATATAGTATCATGCCATGTGCAAATAATGACAGTTTTTCTTCTTTTCCAATCTGGATGCCTTTTATTTATCTTCTTGTCTGATTGCTAGGGCTAGGACTTCCAGTATTATGTTGAATAAAAGTGGGGAAATTGGGCATCCTTTTCTTGTTCCCGATCTTAAGGGGAATGCTTTTAACTTTGCCCCATTGAGTATGATGTTAGCTGTGGGTTTCTCACATATGGCCTTTACTATGCTAAGATATTTCCCCTCTATTCCCACTTTGCTGAAAATTTTTATCATAAATATATGCTGGATATGGTCAAAGACTTTTTCTGTGTGCATTGATATGATAATATAATTTTTATTCTTCATTTTATGTTGTGTATCATATTCATTGATTTGCAGATATGAACCAACCTTGCATACCAGGAATAAATCCCACTTGATAATGGTGTGTGATCTTTTCTATGCATTGCTGAGTTGTGTTTGCTAATATTTTGTTGAGGATTTTTGCATCCAAGGTCACCTGTGATTTTGGTATATATATATATATATATATATATATATATATATATATATATATATACACATACACACATATATATGTATATATATGTGTATATATATGTGTATATGTATATATATATAGGTGTAGGTATATATATGTATATATATATACATGTATATATGTATATATATTTTTTTCTTTTTCTTTTTTGTAATGTCTTTGTCTAGTTATGGAATCAAGGTAATGGTAGCCTCAGAATGAGGTTGGGGGCCTTCCCTTCTCTTGAATTTTTTGGAAAAGTTTGAGAAGAACAGGTGTTAATTCTCTTAGAATATTTGGTAAAATTTGCCTGTGAAACCATCTGGCCCAGGACTTTTGTTTGTTGGCGCCTTTGGATTAGTGATTCAATTTCATTAGTAGTAATCAGTTGCTTCAGATTTTCTGTTTCTTCTAGATTCAGCTTGGAAGATTGTATGCTTTTAGTATTAATAATTTACGCATTTCTTTTTGATTGTCTAATTTGTTATATTTGCATATATATAAACATATATTTGCTTATAGTATTTTTTTTTTTTTTTTTTTTTTTATTTCTGTGGTGTCAGTTGGACTTCTCTTTCAGTTCTAATTTTATTCATTTGGGTCCTCTCTCTTTTTTTTCTTGATGAGTCTGGCTAAATATTTATCAATTTTGTCTACCTTTTCAAAGAACCAGCTCTTGGCTTCATTAATCTTTTGTATTGTTCTTTTTAGCCTCTATTTCATTTATTTTCACTCCGATCTTTATTATTTGCTTCCTTCTACTAACTCTAGGCCTTGTTTGCTGTTGTTTTTTCCAGTTCATTAGGTGTAAAGATAGACTGAGATTTTTCCTGTTTCTTGAGGTATGCCTGCATTCCTATGAATTTCCCTCTGAGGACTGCTTTTGCTGTGTCCCATAGATTTAGGGTCGTTGTGTTTTTGCTTGTCTCAAGGTATCTTTTTGTTTCTTCCTTGATCTCATTGTTAACCCATTCATTGTTTAGTAGCATGTTATTTAGCGTTCATGTGTTTGTATGTTTTCAGTTTTTTTCTTGCAATTGATTTCTAGTTTTATACCATTGTGGTTAGGGAAGAATCTTCTTATACTTATTGAGACTTGTTTTGTTTACTAACATGTGGTATATCTTGGAAAATCTTCCATGTGTTCCTTGAAAAGATGTGCATTCTGTTGCTTTGGGGTGAAATGCTATAAAAATATCAATTAAATCTGTCATTTAAGGCCACTGTTTTCTTTTTGATTTTCTGTCAGGGTCCATTGGGGTCAATGAGATGTTAAAGTCCCCTACTATGATTGTGTTGATCTCTCCTTTTATGTTAGTCAATATTTCCTTTATATATTTAGGTGTTCCTATGTTGGATGCATAGATGTTTACTAAGGTTATGTCCTCTTGTTGGATTGATCCTTTTATCACTATGTGATAGACTTCTTTGTCTCTTATTATAGTCTTCATTTTAAAGTCTATTTTATCAGAGGTAAGTATTGCTTCCCTGTTTTTATTTTCATTTTCATGAAGCATCTTTTTTGCATCCCTTTACTTTCAGTCTATATGTTTTTTGATCTGAGGTGGGTCTCTTGTAGACAGTATTTCCATGTTTCCTTATCCATTCAACTATTTTATGTCTTTTGATTGGAGCATTGAATGCATTCATATTTAAAGTGAAAATTGATAGGTACATAGTTATGGCCATTTTATTATTCATATTTTTAATTTTGTTTGTTTGTTTGTTTTCCCCATTCTTTTTCTTAAAGCAGTCCCTTTAACTTTTCATGTAATTTCTGTAGTGGTTTGATGTTACTGAATTCCTGTAGCTTTTTGTTGTCTGGGAAGCTCTTTATCTGTCCTTCAGTTCTAAATGATAGTCTTACTGGGTAGAGTAATCTTGGTTGCAGGCTCTTACTTTTCATCACTTTGAATATTTCCTGCCAATGCCTTCTGGTCTGCAAAATTTCTGTTGAGAAATCAGGTGACAATTTTATTGGGGCTCCCTTGTAAGCAACTGGTTGGCCTTCTCTCATTGCTTTTAGGATTCTTTCTTTGTCTTTAACCTTTGCGTTTTAATTATAATTAAAATGTTGTGGTGTGGGCCTGTTTGGGTTCATATTGTTTGGAACTGTTTGCATTCCCTGGCCTTGTATGTCTATTTCCTTTGCTACATTGGGGAAGTTTTCAGTCATTATTTTCAAGTAGGTTCTTGTTCCCTTTTCCCCTGTCTTCTCCTTCTGGTACTCCGGTCATGTGAATGTTGTTACTCTTGATGTTGCCCCAGAGGTCCCTTAGACTATCTTCATTTTTTAAAATTCTGTTTTCTATTTGTTGTTCTGATTGGTTGTTTTATACTACTTTGTTGTTGTCGTTTGGTGGGTTCAGGAGACAGGGATGAGACTGGCACACAGGATGCAGTTTTAAGATGTAGGAGCAGAGGGCTACAGCTCACTCAGGCAAGTAGCAGCCACCCTGTAGCTTTCATCATTTTTATTGTGTTCATACAAGGAATGCCTGACAGTTTTACATAATTCAAAAAGCAACTTTTTTAATGGCAACAGCTGTGTTCTCTTATACTGGTTATCTGTTTTGGTTTGTTTAGCCCTTAGAGAGGAAGTCTATGTTCCAAGAGTACTCAGAACTATTTGCAGTCCTGAGCACGGCATGACCTGTTTGCGGGCCACATTTTCTTGGCAGATCATCAACTTCCATAGCAGGGCACCAGCTTCCATATCCTTAGATATCCTCTACACCTTGTCTTCTAAACTGCTGATTTGATACTCTGCTCCGTCAAATCTGCTGTTGATTCCTTGTAGTATACTCTTCATTTCAGTTATTGTATTCTTTATTTCTCACTGGTTCTTTTTTTTAGTTTCTATGTCCTTCCTTATGCTTGCAATCTTTCTGTTGAAGTTCTCATTAATTTCCTTAAGCATTCTTATAACCAGTGTTTTAAACTCTGCCTCTGGTAGGTTAGCTGTTTCTATTTTGTTTAGTTCCTTTTCTGGAGTTTTCTCCTGTTCTTTTATTTGACACACGATTCTTTGTTTCTAATTTTGGCTGGCTTTCTGTATTTGCTACTATGTATTAGGTAGATCTCCTATGTCTCAGTCTTTGCCAGATGGCCTTATTTAGTCGGTGTCCTATGTGGTCCTGTGGCACAGTCTCTCTGATCACCTGTGCATATGTTCCAGGAGTGTCCTTTGTGCGTGTTGTATGTATTCTCCTGTTGCAGTTGAGCCTTAATTGCTTTTGGTGCACCAGTGGATGAGAATGACTCTCAGGTTGACTGGCTGTGAGGATTGTTTCACCCCACAACATATGAACTTCTGTGTGGGGACTGACCACTTAGAGGGTAATTCACCCAAGTGGGTCCCTGTGCCTGTTGATACCGCTTTTTGGGTATGCCACTTATGAGCCTAACCAAGTAGTGCTCTCATGTGGTTTGAGGCCAGCCACTGGGTGTGTTGTTTCTAGTGCCTCTTGGGAAAAGCTCTCGTGAATGCCAATTTCTGCCTTGGCTTTGACCCACCCAGGGCTACCTAGTAAGAGCTACAAAGCTATATGTGATTGGTTGTTGCCTGTGTTGTATTTGGAGGCATCTTGGGGTGGCCTCGCTATGACCTGAGGCCTCGCTATGACCAGCTGACACCAGCATCAGGCCCAAGGCGCTTAACAAAAAGCCCAAGGCACCCCTAAGCCTGTTGCCACCTGTCAGTTGCCCATAAGGCTCAGCCACTAAAAGAGCCTCCTTAGGTCTGTGGGCCAGACTGGTTGACCCAGTGTAGACAGTGCTCCAAGTAATACTGCTTGAGCTGTGTGGGGTAGAGTCCTAGGGTGTCAGAGGGTATGCCAGTGTTTTTATTTTCAAAGTTACTGAAGATTCACTCCTTGAGCCAGTGTTGAGCCTGTAGCCCCTTGGCAAAATGCCCTGAGAATATCATGGCTAGCCACCACTCACTTCAGGTTCACAGATCCCTAACAGCCACTCAATAAAGGCTTCAGTACAAACTGGGGCTGATGGCCCACTACTGCTGTTTCCCAGGCTGCCATGGACTGCAATAGACTCTTGTTATTTTTAGCACTTTGTCTTTTTACTTAATAATATATCCTAGATCCCACTGATACTGCACTCCTTCTTAGAAAACACTCGAGAGTCTATGGGCCCCAGGAGGGCAGTGGCTGGCCTCAGTATGCTCTGAGACTTTTGCTGCGTAGCACCAGGCTCAGCACTGTCACTAAACCAGAATTTACATTAACCAGGTGAACACCACTCGTCCAATCCTGGTGACTACCTGAGACTCTGCCTCACCTAACTGACATACTGCATGAAGCTCTATCAGTGGTTGAGGCTTTCAATGGCCAGCAGGAAGCAGCAGACCTTAGGGTGCCGTGGGCTATTTGTGGAGCTACCTGAGGCCTGGTACTAGTGGTAGTTATCCTTGATTCTAATCACGGCCTTACCCACACATCTCCAGGTCCAGCAGAGGCAGTGGCCAACTGTGGATTGCTTTGTAGCTCCTACCAGGTATACCTTGACCAGTCACAGGTAGTAGATGACCTGGACCTGCACCAGAGTTCCCCCCAAGAGGTCCCAGAACCAACATACATGGATCAGTTTCACACCACAGCAGAATACCACTCAATTAGACCCAAAAGTGGCACACCCAGAGGGCGGTCTCAGCAGGCCCCAGAACCCACTGGGGCAAATCCTGCTCCATAGGGTAAGCCCCCCAACAGAAGCCCATAAACTGTGGATGTGGCCATACCCCATAGCCAGTCAGTCTGAGGATCAATCCCACCCACTGATGTGCCAACAGCAATTAAGGCTCAACTATAACAGGAGGGCACACAAAACACACAAGGGATGCTCTGGAGCACCTGGCACAGATGACCAGGAAGACGGTGCCATTGGGCTCTATAGGACACCTACCTACATAAGGCCACCTGGCCAAGAACGGGAGATGTAGCAGATCTACCTAATACATAGAAGCAAACGCAGAGAAGAAGCCAAAATGAGGAAGCATAGAAATATGTCCTAAATAAAAGAACAGAAGAAAGCTTCAGAAAAAGAACTAAATGAAATGGAGGCAAGCAACCTACCAGATAAAGAGTTTAAAACAATGGTTATAAGGGTGCTCAAAGAACTTAGTGAGAACTTCGAAACAGAGATAACAAGCATAGAAAAGGACATTAAAACCACAAAAATGAACTAACTGGTCAGAAATAAAGAGTAAAATGACTGAAATGAGGAACATACTAGAAGGAATCACCAGCAGACTAGATCAAGCAGAAGATGCACTCAGTGATTGGGAAGACAAGATAGCAGAAAATGCCCAATCAGAACAGCACAAAGAAAATAGAAAGAAAAAAAAAAGGATAATGTAAGAGTCCCTTAGGACATCAACCATAATAGCATTCACATTACAGGGGGTACCAAAAAGAGAAGAGAGCAAGCAAAAGATTGAGAATCTATTTAAAGAAATAATGACCGAAAACTTTCCAAATCTGGTGAAGGAAATGGACATACAAGTCCAGGCAGCACAGAGTCCCAAACAAGATGAATCCAAACAGGCCCACACCAAGACACATTATAATTGAAATGGCAAAGGTTAAAGGCAAAGAGAATACTAAAAGCAGCAAGAGCAAGGCAACTAGTTACTTACTGGAGAGTGTCCATAAAACTGTCAGCTGATTTCACAACAGAAGCTTTGCAGGAAAGAAGAGATTGGCACAAAATATTCAAAATGATGAAAAGAATGGACTTACAAACAAGACTACTCTATCCAGTAAAGCTCGCATGTAAAATTGAAGGTTGATAAAGAGCTTCCCAGACAAGAAAAAGCTAAAAAAGCTCATCACTACCAAATCAGTATTGCAAGAAATGTTAAAGGGACTACTTTAAAAGAAGAAGGGGGAATAAAGGAACATAAATATGAAAAATAAAATGGCAATATTGATGTATCTATCAATAATCATGTTACATGTAAATGAATCAAATGCTACAAACCAAAGACATAGGGTAGCTGAATGGATAAGAAAACAAGACCCATACATATGCTGTCTACAAGAGACCTACTTCAGATTGAAAGACACATACAAACTGAAAGTAAAAGAATGGAAAAAAAATTATTTCATTTGAATGGCAATAAACAAAAAATAAGCTGGGGTAGCCATACTTATGTCAGACAAACTAGACTTTAAAACAAAGGCTATAAAAAGAGACATAGAAGGACAATACATAATGATGAAGGGATCAATCCAACAACAAGACATGACCCTTATAAACGTTTATGTACCCAACATAAGAGCACCTAAATATATAAAGCAAATATTGACCAATATATAACAAACCAGTAATAGTAAATAAACTAATAATAAATAAATAAATTGATTAATTTTAGTAAGTATGAATGTTCAATTACTCCAGTACTATTTATTTAAAAAGCTATCATTCCTCTATTGAATTATTTTTACATTTTTGTAAAATCAGGCATTTGCAATTATATTTCAGGCTCAATTCTGTTTCATTGATGTACGAGTCTGTTCCTCAGCTAATACCACATCATCTTAATTACCGTACTTATCTAGTAAGTCTTGAATTTGGATAGACTGATTCATCTACTTTTTTTCTTTTTTCAAAATTGTTTTAACAATTCTAGTTCCTTAGCCCCGATGGTTTTTGATGAGAATTTTGCTGTAGGTAAGGTGTCATTTTGTTATGCATGCTTTCAAGGTTATTTTTTTCTTTTTCCTTAGTTTTCAGAGTTTAATTATGATATGTCTTGGTGTGAAGTTCTTTAGGTTTATTTCCTAAGCTTCTTAAAAATTTAGTTTTATATCCTTGGCGAAATTTGGGAAGTTTGCATCCATTATTTCTTCAAGTACATTTTTATCCATACTGTGTTTCTCCCCTCCTTCCAGGGCTACAATGACACAAATGTTACAATTTTTTTTCTGTTATACTTCCACAGATCCCCAAGGTGCTGGTCATTTTTTGTTTCATCAGTCAAATTTTTCTGTTGTTTAGATTGAGTTATATGTCCTATTCTATCTTTGAATTCACTGATGTTTTCCTCTGCCCCCTTAATTCTACTCTTGAGCCCATCCATTAAACTTTCAATTTTGGTTATTATATTTTTCAGTTTTAAAATTTCCGTTTGTTTCTTCTTTCTTTATTTTTTGATGCTTTCAAGAGATTTATATTTCTTTGTTGAAGCTTTGTAGGTTTTCATCTATTTCAAGAGTATTAACAAGTACATGTTGAAGCATTTTTATCATGACTACTTTACAGTCTTTGTCAGACAATCCTAACATCCCTGTCATCTCAATAAATTGTATCTATTGATTTTTTAAATTCAGTTTGAGATCTTCCTGTTTTTCAGTATGACAACTAAGTTTTTATTGAAACCAAGACATTTTAAAATTACATTATAAGTCTCTTAATCTTAATTAATTAAACCTTTTGTTTTAGTTGGCTCCTCCTTACGCTGCTCTGGCAAGGGGAGGGGTCAATGCCTAATTCCCGCTAGGTAAAAATAAAAGTTCAAATTTCCTATTCAGCTTTATTGTCCCCCAAGGGGTGAAGATTCTTATTACTTGTGGGCAGGAGTGGGAGTCCTGGCTCCCCAGTTAGTCTCTGCCACCATCGTGAGTGTGGGCTTGTTATCCGTGGGTAGTACTGACTTTCCAGTAAGAATTGCCAGACCTCACTTCTAGTAGGGAGGGGAATACCTAGGGCCATCCCAGGTTCACTACTTTGTCTCTTCCCCCACCACAGCAGCAGGTGGGGTGTGGAGAAGGCCTCAGTATCTACAACTAGGGCTGAAAGTTCTGGCTCCCTACTTGGCCTTCTCTGACACCACCCTGGCAGGGGTTTGGGAGCATGTCTACCTTATTAATGAGTGTGGAAGCCTAGGTTCCCTACGCAGCCTTCCCTGGTATGAATGTCCATTGGGCCACAGCATTCTCTGTAGTGTTTTATTGGAGTAGAGCAGTGTTTGTTTATTAACTTTGTCTTGCTCAGCTGCCACACTCCTTTTTCTTTTCTTTTCTTTTTTTTTTTGCTAGAAAAGGAGGGTTTTGTTAAGGCTTTTGTCTGTACCTGTTGGCTCTTGCAGGTTAGTACAAGTCTAGAATATGTGAAGTGACAAGGAAACCCAGGGAACTTACATCCTGTTATTTCTTATCTACTAAGCTCCTTCTCTGATCCACCTTCTTTTCTCCACCTTTCAGAATCTTCATGTGCTATTTCATATACTTATGCAGGGTTTTAGTTGTACTTACTGGGAGGAAAAGGTTAAAGTATGTTTACCTTATCTTTTCCTGTAAATGGAAGTATCTCAAATCTCTCATTTAATTGGTGCATTTATAACATTTATAATTAAAGTGATTATTGAATATTAGTTCTTAAATCTGCCATTAAATTATTTTCTCTGTTTTTATTTATTTTTTTCTCACCTTCTCGTGCATAACTTGAACATTTTTTTAGATTTAAACTTGGTCTCATTTATAATGTTTTAGAATATATTGCTTTGTATAGTTTTTTTTTCGTGGTTGCTCAGGTATTACCATATACTTCCATTTAGGTCTCTTTACCATCCCCACTACTTATATATAATTGTCCTAAGTATTTATTCTGTATACATTAAGCAACAGCAGATGCTGTTATAACTTTTGCCTCGACGATAAAATGTGATTAAAGCAACTCATAAAGTGAAGGATATCCTTTTATGTTTACTTGTATTTTTACACTTCTTTTTAAAATTTTCTTTCTGAAGGATCAGGTTTCTGTTATGATTTTCTTTCCACTTAGAGAGCTTCCTTTAGCCATTCTTTAAAGATCATTCTGCTAGCAACAGATTATCTTGGTTTTCCTTATCTGAGAATGTCTTTTTTTCCTTCATTCCTGAAGCATACTTTCCACCAGACGTAGAATTTAAAGTTGGAAGTTCTTTTCTTTCAGCACTTGAACAGTACTGTCGCTCTTTCCTGGCCTCTGAGGTTTCCGATGAGAAATCTACTTGTAGTGTTAGTTTGCTTTTATTTTTTTACATTTAGTTCTCCAACTAAACGTACGGTGTGCAGTAAGGGCAGATTTTTACCATTTTCCAGATGACTACCTCGTTATCCCAGCACCACTTATTAAAAAGCCATTATTTGTCTCAGTGATATGAGATATACTAAATTTCCATATTTATTGGGGAACTATGGGATTTCTATTTTATCCCACTTGTCAAATAGTCTATCTGATGTTATTACACTTTTAATTATAGAGAATTTTTTAAATGACAGTCTTCCTTCACAATATAAAATTTTCAAACTCCATTAAAAAGTTTGTTGGCACTTATATTGGGATTACATTAAATGTATAAATCAATTCAGGAATAACTGGCATCTTTAAATGTTAAGACATCCAATCCAAGTACAGGTGGTATCTTGCTATTTATTCAAATCTACTTTGTCATCAAAAGTATTGTAAATTTTTTATCACATATTTTGTACATTTCATGTTAAGTTTATTTCTAAGTATTTAATTTTCTTTTGTTCTTAATGTATATGAGGTTCTCATCTACCATTATGTATTCTAATTTGTTCTTGCTTTATGTATTAAAAACTATCAAGTTTTTGTATTTAATTTTATATACTGCTAACTTACTGATTTATTCTGTTTGAGTCAGTTTTGTTATTGATGATTTGGGATTTGCCAAGCACACAATCATATCATCTGCACATAGAAATAGTTTTATTTCTGTACCCATCCTCATGTGCCTAAATGACATCCATTGTCTAACTGCATTGTTGGATAGCAGTGTTTATATGAGCAAGCCTTATCTTGTTTCTGATAATAGTGAAAATGCCTGTAGTGTTCTGGCTTCAAGATACTCACTTTAGAACAAAGGTATATCTATTTTATCATGTAAAAGAAAGTACACTTTAATTTCTATTTTTGTGTGTTTTATCTCGAGTAGATATTGAGTTATGTCAAAAGATTTTTCATCAGCTATGGAGATATGTTTTTTTCCTTGTATTTATTAATAGGGTGTATTATACTGATGAATAACCTAATATTGAGATAAACTTGCATTCCTGGAACAAAAATCTCACCAGTCATTGTGTATGTTTTTTAAATGTGGAACTGGATTTTGTTTGCTCAATACATAAATCTTTAATAAATATATTGGGGTGACACTGGTTAGTAAAATTATATAAGTTTCAAGTGTACATTTCTATAATACATCACCTATATATCACATTGTGTGTGCACCACCCAGAGTCAGTTCTCCTTCCATCACCGTATATTTGATCCCCTTTACCCTCATTTACCACCTCTCTCCCCCCTTACCCTCTGGTAACCACTAACCTATTATCTGTGTCTTTGAGGTTTTTGTTTCTTTGTTTTCCTTGATCCTTTGTTACTTTCAGTTTTATATCCCACATATGAATGAAGTCATATGGTTCTCAACTTCTTCTGTATGACCTACTTTGCTTAACATGATAATCTAAAGATACATCTGTGTTGTTGCAAAGGGCAGTATTTCATCTTTTCTTATGGCCGAGTAACATTCCATTGCATATATGTACCACGTCTTCTTTAGCCAGTCATCTATCAAAGGACACTTCGATTGTTTCCATGACTTGGACAACATGAATAATGCTGCAATGAACACAAGGGTACATGTATCTTTATGGATAAATATTTTCAGATTTTTTTGGTAGATACCCAGAGAAGGGATTGCTAAGTCACATAGTAATTCTATTCTTAAGTTTTTGAGGAACCTCCATACTGTTTTCCATAGTGGTTGTATTAATTTATATTCCCACCAGCAATGTATGAGGGTTCTTTTTCCTCCACAACCTCTCCAACACTTGTTATTGCATGTCTTGTTGATAATAGCCATTCTACTATGTAGGCGATGGTATTTCATTGTGGTTTTAATCTGCATTTCAGTAATAGCTAGTGAAGTTGAGCATTTTTTCTTATATCTGTTGGCTGATTGTATGTCTTCTTGGGAGAAATGTCTGTCCAGGTCCTCTGCCCATTTCTTCACTGGATTGGTTGTTCTTTAGTTGTTGAGTTGTATGAGTTCTTTATATATTTTTTACATTAACCCCTTGTCAGAGGTGTCGTTAGCAAATATCTCCCATTTAGTTGGTTGCCTCTTCTTTTTCTTGATGGCGTGCGTCTCTTGCTGTGCAGAAGCTTTTTTGCTTGATATAGTCCCATTCATTTATTTTTGCTTTTATTTCCCTTGACTTTGAGGTAAAATTCATAAAAAACCTCTCTGAACCCAAGGTCCATAAGTTCAGAACCTATGCTTTCTTCTATGCAATTTATTGTTTCAGGTTTATGTTTAGGTCTTTGATTAATTTTGAGTTAAGTACCAAAGTACATGTACCAAAGTACATGGTGACACATAGCAGTCTAATTTCATTCCCTTCATGTGGCTTTCTAATATTCCCAGCACCATTTCTTGAAGAGACTTTCTGTTCTCCATTGTATGTTTTTGGCTCCTTTGTTGAAAATTATCTGCCCAGTATAGGTGGGTTTCATTTCATGTATTTTCATCAATATTCCTAATACTCATAAGTGATATTGATATTTGGCTTTTATCAAATATCAAAATATTTTCCTTGTCAGGTTTAGGTATTAATATTAATCTCATTTCATAACAGGGATTAGAAAGTTTTTTGCTTTTTTTTAACACTCTGGAAGTTTTATAAAGCAATAGATGATCTGTTTCTTGGAAATTTGATAGAAATCTCATGCAAAAACTGCTGGGTCTTGTGTTTCAGGGGAGATAAATCCTTCATAACTAATTTTCTATGGGAATTGGTCTCTACATTTTTTAACTTTAACAAGAACAAATTTGATAATCTTTACTTTCTACAAAACTAACTACGAGGTATGACAATTTAGTTCATGAAATTGTTGCAGCAATGTTGCTAACCTTTTTTTGATATCAAAGGGATTATTCATTATGAATTTGTACCAACTGGACTAACAATTAACCAAGTTTACTATTTGGAAGTGCTGAAAAGGTTGCATGAAAAAGTTAGATGACCTGAACTTTTCGCCAGCAATTCATGGCTCTTGCATCACGACAATGCACTAGCTCACACAGCACTGTCTGTGAGGGAGTTTTTAGCCTGTAAACAAATAACTGTATTGGAATACTCTCCCTACTCACCTGATCCTGCTCCCAATGACTTCTTTCTTTACCCAAAGATAAAGAAAATATTGAAAGGAAGACATTTCGATGACATTCAGGACATCAGGATAAAATGACCACAGCTCTAATGGCCATTCCAGAAAAAGAATTCCAAAATTGCTTTGAAAGGTGGACTAGGAGCTGGCGTCGGTGCATAGCTTCCCAAGGGGAGTACTTCCAAGTTGACCACAGTGATATTCAGCAATGAGGTATGTAGCACTTTTTCTAGAATGAGTTCACGAATTTAATTGTCCAACCTTCATATATCATCTAGATTTTTGTATTTATTTGCAAAGAGGGTTGAAAATTTGTCTCTCACATTAAAAAAGAAATCTTTTAATGGTCATTTCCTTATTGTCCTTTTTATTTTGTGCACTTGTGCTTTCTTCCTTATTTTTCTTTAATGATATTGGCTACTCGTTTACCTATTCTGTTACATTATTTACAAGTGCAGTATTTTAATTTATTAAGTCTAATGTTTTTCTATGCTGTTCTTCATTTATTTCTGCTTTTATCTCTATGATTTCTTTTTTTCATTTTTTGAAATGGAAATTTGATTCATTTAATTTCATTTTTAAAAAATTGATTGATACAAGTGTTTAGTACTTTCAAAGTTCCTCTGATCACAACTTTAAATGGATCCTGTAGATATTATATGTAGTATTTTCATTGTCATAATTTTTTTAAAATTATAATTTCAGTTTGCATTTTCCCTTTTACCCAGGACTTGTTTAAGAAGTGAGTGTTTTTCTTAAATTTCCAGATAAAGTACCTTTCATTTATTTTTTATTAATGTCTAGTTTTATTATACCGCAATCAAATTGTATTGTTTATAAAACACAAATTTATGGAAATGACCAATATTTTCTTTCTGACGTACTTTACGATTAACTTTCATGAATCTACTTAAGTAGAAGGTGTGTTCTCTATCAGTGTGTATATTTCAGTGTATATCCTTGAGCTCTACTTTAATGAGTATGAGGTGTGATAATAAAAAATATATGGTGAATGCTGCTACCAAGTGCCATCCAACAGAAAGGTGGAGATGGCACATGGAACCTTAGTAACAATGTGTAACGTTTCCACTCATTCAGTGTGGTCAGTTGGGTGTGGGCTATGGTTGAGAGAAGGCGTGTTTTAAAGTGTGCTATAAATCATGGATTACAAACAACACATTAACATTAAATGGGCAAATGGTTTCATCTTCCATCATGACAACGCTCCGTGTCACACATCGCTTCTGGTATACAGCAATTTCTGTCAAATAAAAACATTACAGTGTGTCCTCATCCACCTTATTCACCAAATCTGGCACTGTGTGACTCTTGGTTCTTCCCCGAAGTCAAAATGACCATGAAACGTAAACATTTTGAGTCAATTCAGGATGACTCAAAGGCAGTCACAACAGCGCAACTAAAGAGACTCATGAAAGAAGACTTCCAGAACTGCTTCAGAGAGTGGCAAGAATGATGGGATAAGTGTATTTGAAGCAAGGGGGAGTATTTTGAGGGGGATTAATGGCAATGTGTCTTTTACTGTAATAAACTTTTTTTATTTAAACACTCACTGTATTGTTTGATCACACTTCATATGTAAAGTGTTTATCGCCACTTATATTTTTTATCAGGTTTATAGAGCTTATACTGAGATTGAGGTATTACAATCTCATATTAATACCGCAGTGTGTTTCTATGTCTCCTTATATCTCGGGTGCAATCTGCTTCATAAATAAGATTGCAGTAGTTTTGATGCATAAATATTAGAACTACAAATTAATTGTAAATTATGAATTTTAGTAGTAAAATGTCTTCCTCTTTCATATTTAATGCTTTTTGCTTGAATTCTACTTTGTTTGATATCAGAATTGCTCTCTCTGCTTTTTTCATTTTCCTGGTATACCTTTTACATATCTTTTAATTTTTGACCTTTCTGAGTTAGCTTGTTTTTGATGTGTTTCATGTTTGTAGCACATAGTTAGATATTGTTTTGTAAACCAATTTTTTTAAAAAAATTTCTTTTAATAGGTGAATTAAATGTGTTCACTTTTATTGAGATAATTAACATGATTAGTCCCAAATTTCTCATATTTCATAATTAGGTGTATTTTGTTACATTTACTATGTTCTGCCCCTTCAAAATATGTATTGTTTTCTCTTTAATTAAAAAAATGTGTTTAGAAATGTTTGTATTTTTGTTCTAGTGGTTGTGCCATAAATACCTTTAGTCTCCTAATTTCTTATTCAACCTTTTGCTATGTGATTATCAACTTTATCAGAATAACATAATTCTTCCTATTGCCTACCCAACAATCTATGAGGTAATGGTAATTATTTTTTTCTTTTCCATCTCCTCACCTTTGTTTCAGTAGCTAATGCATATTTGCATATTTTAAAATACTTGACATGAATTATATTGCTGAAAAATTTCCAGTTACCTCCTAGCTTATCCTCTAGTAGATTCCCCAAGAAAGTCTTATGGGTGGAGAACTGCATAAGTTTCCTATAAACTTATGTTAAGAAATATACTATATTTACTATAGCATTGATATTGGAAGGACACATTGGTTAGACATAAAATCATCAGTTCATTGAGATTTTTAAAAAATGTTACTCCATTTTGCCTTGCTTTTTATGTTGATTTCAAGAAATCTGATGCCAGTCTAATTTTTGCCTTTTAAAATATCTTGTCCTTTTGATGTGAGCCTCAAGGATTTTATCTTTACTTCTGAATTGGAATAGCTTTACTAGCTTGCGTCTTAAAGTTGATAATTCTAGGTTAATTTCCCCAGTTACCCATTGATTCTTGATAATGTACAGATTCAGGATTTTTCTATTTTTGGAAAGAGGCTCAGATATTATCAATGTTATTCCTACTTTACTTCTCTTCCATTTCCACGACTGCATCTCTGACACATTTTACTTTTTTCCTTAACTCATTCATGTTATTTTCCTTGTTTTTCTGCTTTTCATCAATGCTCTTCATTAAATTTTCATTTCTATCTATCCTCTCTTGGGTATCTTATAATGTATTTATTATTTATTATTTATTATTTTATTCCATTTCTTTCCTGAGCTTAACCAAGTATTTTTTTCATTTCTTACCGGTTTTTGTACATTTTGTTTCTAGTTCAGTTCTTAGTTTCTTATTCAAAGTTTTTAAAAAATCTTTTAATACTTGTTTAGTATATTTTATTCCTTTTATCTTGTAGTTTTCTTGTGTTTCATGTTTCCTTCTTGGTAGGGATACTCCTCAGATCATATATGTTGAATTTAGTTTTCTGGGTTTTTGTTTTTGTGTTTGTTTGTTTCGTTGTTGTTTTGCAATAACTCCATATAGATTTATCTTTCTCTTGTTCTTTTTTTTCTTTTAGGTTTTGTTTTTGGTTATATTACGGGATTCCTAGTTTAATGATGTATTTTTATGTCAATACAGCATAGTCACAATATGGTAGTGGATTTTTTTTATTGTGTTTTGATTGTGTGTAAAGACAAAAAAACCACACAATCAAACACATTGATTGTGTGTTTGTGTGTGTAAAGGGAGGTGTTTTGGGACCTCTGATTTTGTAGTCCTTTTTTGTCTTGGAACACTCTATATTTAATCCTTTAGCTACATTTCTCCTTTACTATTTAATTTCCAAAGGACACTTTTCTTTTTGTTAGCTGACCTCTCTTTCCTGTTTCTCCCCTGGAAGCTACGTATCTAGAAAACTACCCCTTCAAACATACAGTTTCAAGTTCAATCCCAGTAGTCTGTGCTCTAAAATACATGATACTTTATTTATTTTTTTGTTTGTTTGTTTGTTTTTTTGCTGTAGGGTGGGTTTCGTCTTTCTAAGTGATGGGTTTGACAAAATTTAGGCCTCCTTCACTAGTTGTTCCTCTTCTCTGCAGTTTTTCCCAGTCTTTCTTTGCTCGTCAAAAAGACCTGTGGTAGGATGGAGTTGAGGTGGGAGCTTGAAAAATCATATATGGAGTTTACAACTTTTCTCTTTTTACTTACAGTTACTTTGAAGTTTGGACATTCTCTGTCTTCAGGTAATACTGAAGGCAGGATCGTTGTGTAGATTTGCTTGTTCCCTGTTTTGTTCTCTGTTACTTTTGAAAAA